>NC_081823.1:21325000-22525000 GCF_030704535.1 Vitis vinifera | reverse complement strand
GTGAACTTCTTGTTCAAGTGCATCCCAAAATAAACATAGTGGGATTTCTTTTTGTAAACATGAAACTGTCTCAACACTGTCTTTAAACAAGAATCTCAAAATAAACCCAATGTTTCTCATGCTTTTCAACAGTGGATTGGGCAATTACCAAGCTATCTCAAGTATTTAGGTAAAAGATATGTACCATTTCCTACCAATCACAAGCCTTATCCCCAATTTAGGTGAGGAATTTGCTCTCTCTTCTATTAATGCCTTATAAAAGAAAGAAAAACAAAAAACATAATTTAACCTATGAAATACTTAGAGCTTGTTTGACAATGATTTTAGAAAGCGCTTCTAACCTTTCTAACACTTAAAAAAATTTATTATTCAAGTGTTAAAAAGACTAAAAACGTTTTCTAGAGTCACTACCAAATACACTTTTAGAGTGCGTTTGACAATGATTTTGAGAAGTGATTCTAGCATTTCTAAAACTTAAAAAATGAAAAATTTTAAGTGTTAGAAAGACAAAAAACACTTTACAGAATCACCGCTAAATGCACTCTAAGAGTTGGTTTTGACAGTGATTCTAAGAAATGCTTTTAGCCTTGAAAATGCTTCTGAAAAAAAAATGGTATTTGAAAAAATTTAGAAAACACTTTTAAAAAATATGAAAAATCATTTATAGCATTTTCTAGAAAAACACTTCATAGGTGATTCTTATAAAAACACTTTCAAATAAAACACATCTATTAAAAATGCTTCGAGTAAAAACATTACGAATCACAGACTATATCTTTGAGATAATAAGGAAAGGACTTCCAATAATTTCACAACCTTGCTCAGCTTGACTAAGGTCTTCTCCTCAAGCACTTTCAATTAGGATGTTAAAATCATCTCAATTGATGTTTGTCTTTAGAAACAATAATCTCAATTGATAATAAATGCATTCAAAATCAATAAATAATTTTTATATGTTTTTTTAGATTTATTTAACTTATTTTCATTATATAAAAATTAAATAATTTTAAAATGTCTAAATTTCTAATTATATTTGATTTTCCAAGTGCCCAAATTTTGTCATGTTTTTAATACCTTAAATGTTTTTTCACATAAACCCTATCTCATGAGGTTTTAATTATTTTTTATATTTTTTTCTATGTTCTAGACTTCTTAAATAAGGTTTTGGGCTTTTTTTTATTCAAAAATTATTTTTTAAGGTTGAGAATTAATTTCATCTTTCAATGCTTACTATGCTAACCTAAATCTAGAACTGTGAATTGTTCTTCAAAATCTAGGATAATTGATGCATGTTTGAGCTTTATAGAAATTTATCATACATTTTCAACACTTCAAATATGCTGTAGAATTTTATTTTATTTTATCTTACTTATAAGCTTGTCAAATAATTCAATTTTGTATGTCTTGTTATTCTACCCTGTTTCTGAGCAATAAGATGTTTAGTGAAATCTAAGATAACTAGTGCATTTTTAGAATCTTTGAGCCTTAGGGTTGTATTTTAAACACTTTGAGGATGTTGTATAATTTTATTTTATTTTTTTGGATTTTATCTCACCTCTAACTATTTTATTTAGATTTATTTTATAAGTACCTACTTATTATCTAGGTTTTGTATTTCTTGTATAAACTTACTAATCCAATCTCTTTTTGAATGCTTTTGACCTTTTTTAACCCTTGATTTGTATTATTGACATCTTATACATGTTAAAAAAGCTTCCCTTTGTTATAACTCCCCTTTAGCTATTTTATTTGAATTTTTTTTGTGATTGCATACTTGTTGTCCTATTATGATCCTTTTGCATGATTAGTGTATATTAGTTTACCTTGATGTTAGTTCAACCATCTTTTAACTCTTAGATTTTATTTGTGTACACGTTGTATATATTTTTTGGCTCTTAGTTTGATATTTGATCTCTTATATGCTTGTAAACTTACCCTCTTTTTCCTCATGTAAGCACATAGACCTACTTTGGACATCATTGAGGTACACTTCCTTCCATCTTCATTTATTTGATTCTTTTGATAGGCATGCCTTGCTTTAGATGTTCTATGCTCTTGTTTGTTATCACCATTGTCTTCTTGTATATTCTTGTCGTTATATCTTGATATCCATTGGTCTATTAGTCAATTGTCTTAGTTCTTTCCACTTGTTTAGTAGAGGCTTTCTTTTACGGCTTAGAGGGGTGTCACCCTATGATACCTTCTCAGTAAGTAACCTGACCCTGGACTTGGACTTAGTTTTCACAAACATGTTTTTCCAATTTTTAAAATGAGTCACACAACGTTTTTTTTTTCTTATTTTATTTTTCTTTTTAAAAATAAATAAAAATAAGTGGCGACTCCAAATTTTTCAAAAATAATTTTTTCATAATAAAAATGTGTCTTGCCATCGAGTAGGAATGCATGTGAAAAATTTAGGTCTATGGGTAACCCAACCTTTATGATTAGAGATACCATGAAAAAGATTTAATTGACAAAAAAATATATACTCTGCTTGACTTAATAGCACTATTTTTTAGGACCGAGTCTACTCCTCATCTCTTTGATGATAATTCTTTTAATTTGATGTGAGGAAATGTATCTCCTTGAATGAGCCTAAGACATGAAATCCTATGAGGTACATATCACAAGTACGCTTGGATAACACCTAAATGAGAGTCTTCATAAGGTTGTGATTATGGGAATAGGTCGGGTTGTTCCCTAGTAACCCTCATGAGAATCAAGACACTAGTATATAAACATAAATAGAACTAACCAGCTTGGAATCAAGTCTCATATCAATACTTTGGGTGTGACATGTTAAAGTCAAACAACAAGCATACTTTCACTCTGTAAAATGTTTCCTTTATTTTGGAAATATATAATAAAAATATTAAAGAGATCATCTTCTTCTTCTTTTGAATCTTCATATTTTTTTTTAACAACTAGATTGTGAATAGGTTTTTTGTAGTCTTCCTATGCACATGCCTATAAAGAAGACATTACTATGAGCCAACATTAGGATTGTATCTTGGAACAACTATTGTTCATTAACAATGTATATAAGGAGACATTAATAGTATTAGGGCAATTTGTGACCAAGTGACTCATCAAATCATATCAACTCTTCCTAACTTTGTTTCAATTATTATCTTACATTTTTTTAGGATGAATTTCAATGATTGACTACACCTAGGGGGTTGAATAGATGTTTTTTTACAAATTCAAAAATGATTCCCCAACATATATAATTTTTTCTTGGAATTTCTCATAACTTATATTCCTTTATTCCAATACTTTTCAACAATGAATAAAAATCACATACAAATATGAATGCAACAACATTCTCCTGACATTTTATAAATTCAATTCACATGAAAAATGAATCAACACTCCCCAACCTAAATTCATGAGAACAATTAACTCCTCAACACATTTCTAATTACTACTTGTTATTTTAATCAAATTGAATAGAAAATTATTCAAGATTTCCAAAGGATCCGAACTCATTTCAACTCAATTTTTTCATCCATCCAATATACATGCCCAAGTATGAAATTAAGATCAATAAATGGAAATGAACAAAAGAGAAGAATGAGAGAGAGATGATACCACAAAATTTTTACATAGAAAATCTCCTAAGATATCAAAAACCATGAGCCTATAAAAGATAAAAAAACTTCCATTGAACCAATTGAGTACAAAGTTTTACCTAACTCAAGTCTACTTGTCCTTCTCGAACTACTTGATTAACACCTTTCAACTTTAGTTTTATACCCTTTTCTTTTTTAACACACTTAAAAGTTCACACTAAACTCAATATCAGTCTCTTCTTGAATTGGCATAAGAAGAAAATGGGTTTCATCTAAAACCAAATAAATGAGAAAATGAGAGATGAATGAATTATATGAATCAACCTATTTTTGAAGAAAATCTAATTGAAAAACAATATGGAAATCAAGGTAAGAAGGATTTTCTCAAAAACTAAATACTCCCAATTCGGAATGAGGAGAGGGAGCTTCAAGGGAATGAAAGACAATTGCTAGGATTCTCTAATTTTCCTCTTCCTAAATTGGAAACATTTTGATTAAATAAGAAAGAGATACCTTGATCTAACGACCAAAAAAGATCTAGCAATAAATAAATCAATCTTACTTAAATTTGGATCAATCTTAAAACTAAATACATAATACTCAGTTAAAAAACTATTTCTCTTGTACCCTCAACTCTTTAAAAAATATTTCAAGAAAAATAACAAATTGAAAGTTTTAATTGATTCAATTTCCTCTATATATAAAACACATCCTTTAAGTTCTCCAATTGTTGTCTGATCACTTGATGTGAAAAAAGATACATTTCCTCTTTGCAAAAAAAAAAAAAAATCAAGAATTACTTGGTCCTAAAGTACCATATCTTTGTGTTATTAATTCACTTATGTATCTTGCCAATTGTACATGTCTAGACATTGCTTTTTCTGTCAATTTATTAGTAAGATACAGTTCCGCTTCAACTCAAAGACATTGGAATTGTATCAAACATATACTGCATTATCTTCGCGAAAATACTGATATGAGTCTATTTTACTTAAGGGAATTAAAACAATAATTGTTTGGATATGCAAATGCAGGATATCTTTCGGATCCACATAAAGGTAGGTCACAAATAGGGTATGTGTTTAATTGCAATAGTAATATTATTTCATGGAGATCTGTCAAACAAACAATGGTGACTACATCATCAAACCATTAAGAAATACTAGCAATTCATGAAGCAAGTCGTGAATGTATATGGTTGAGATCTATGATCCAACATATTCAGGAAGCATGTGGACTCTCTTCTATCAAAGGTGACTCGACAATATTATTTGAAGATAATGTTACGTGCATTGCATAGATAAAATGGGGTTATGTTAAAGGAGATAGAACTAAACGCATTTCACCAAAAATCTTTTATACACATGAACTCCAAAAGAGTGGTGAAATTGATGTGCAACAAATACACTTAAGTGAAAATCTAGCAGATTTATTCACAAAGTCATTGTCAACCTTAACATTCAAGAAGTTAATATTGAAGATTGGAATGCGTCAACTCAAGGATATCAACATGAAAAGGAGTATGCTTGTAAAAGAGTGTTAGTGTATTGTACTCTTTTTCTCTTGTCCAGGTTTTGTCCCATTGGATTTTACTGACAAGGTTTTTAATGAGGCAATCTTAACATACTAAAAGCAACTTAAAGAATTATAAAATATTATACTTTTTTTCCTTCGCTAAGTTTTCCCCATAGGGTTTTTTACTAGCAAGGTTTTAATGAAGCATATTCTTTTATTGTGATGGACATCCAAAGGAGAGTGTTATAATTAAAGTGATGAATGTCAACACATTAATTATAATAAATGTTAACTAAATATTATTTATGACTTCTATTAATACTCATTAATGGAAACCATTAATGTTATTTATGAATTTCATTAATATTCATTAATGGGAATATTAATGGAAGCAATTTGGAAAGTCTATGACCGGGCTTCCCATTCCCTATAATATGTACCTCCAAGCAAGAAAGAAATTTCTCCCTTTATCTCATTCTCTCAACTCTCTTCTCTAATTCCTTCCTTCCATATATATATATTGTTAAAGTAATATATATTTTATCTCCACTATGAATTGCATTGCATTTATCCTCATTTTACAACACTTTGATTTATTTAAGAATTTTAAAAATGAAAAATACAAGTTTGTCCCTCCTAAAAAACTAATTTTATGTGAAAAAAAAAATTTACATAAGTATGGACACTAAAATGAATTTTATAATTTTTTTTGTATTTATTTATAAAAAAAAATTGTTTATTTCAAATTTTGTTTATTGTTTATGAAATTAACTTTTTTTAGATACTAATATACATTACAAAATAAATGTTAATACTTTTTAAAATAATTTTATAATAAATGTTAATACTTTTTTCAATAACTTCATTTTATTAAAACATTCTCACCCCATTTTTCAACACCAATTTCACTTTTATAAAAATTCTTGCTTATTTTGACCTAATCTTTTGCACAAAAAATAACTTAATTTTTTCTATTTTATGTGTTATTTTAATAAATATATTCTTGAATTTATAATTTTTTATTTGTTTTTTGGGATATTTTTTATTTATTTGATGAGAATATTGAGAAATTAAATTAAATATGAAATCTTATTCTTTCATAATTGTATTGATGAGAAAGATAAAAAGGAAGAGTGGATATTGTAATTTGTAACACTAAATCCAAGATAGTATGATAAATTATTGAGACAATTTGTAAAGAAAGGATCTAAAAAAATGTTTTATCAAATGTGTAATAAGAATATTGAATAAAATCATATCGTTATTTACATGGTAATAGTAACATATATGGTATATAATATAAATTCTAATGACATTATATGATTTGAATAAGGTTTGGTAATATTTTATTTTATTTGGTAATGAAGTATTATTTTATATGTTAACAGTAAAATATTACTAAATAATATGGATTTAGATTTAATAATATGATATAAATTTAATGATTTAAACATATTTATTTATAAATATATTTTAATAATTTTTATCATTTTTTGAACTTTTCAATTATCAAATTTTAAGTTGTGGTGACATAAAAACTTATATAACTCAAAACCCTTTGACTTATTGATCAAGACCACAATTTTAAAATAATTTGTCACACCTTAAAAATGTCCCCACCACATCTCTATCAGGCATTGAATGTATTTCCATCATTTATAATTATTTAAAAATTAAAAAATGATAGAATTGTTTTAAATTTGAATGAAGTCTAAATCTAAAAATTATTTATATTTATAAAATCAAATTAATTGAAAAAAAACACTCAATTTAAAAAAAAAAAACTTACAAACAAGTTTTTTGTTTTACTTATTCTAATAACTCAATCCAACATTTTTTTTGGAATTCAACATCCAAAAGCAATTTTATTTCTAAAAACATTAAAGACTATTTTTAAAAACTACTCTTAAAAAATTATTTTTTCTTAGATTTAAGCAAAAAATATATATATATTTTTCTATGAAGAATTTACATACCTTTTAATTTGTATGGGTTTTAACATTTGATCCGGTTCAACCGGAGAGTCCGGTTTAAGATTTGAACCGCTTCCATGGGGGAGGGTTCGTTGCTGTCGAAAATATAGTAAATGACTAAAATGCCCTTAGGATTAGGGTTTTGAGACTCTGGAGCCCTAGCCCTATAAATATCAAAGAAGGGGCGTCTGGTAGCTATATTCAGAGCTGGGGATTTGTAATCGGCCTGCTGAGTCAAAGAGCGAGTCGCCATGAGAGCTAAGGTAAACAACCTCTCCTTTTTTCTTTTGTGGTTTTTTCAGTAACTGTATTTCTTCGCTCTCAAATAGCGAGAAGCTTTTTGTGCTTATTGTAATCCTTGTATTATCTTCTTTAAAATGAATCATTTGGGTTAGATCTGGAGGCTCATATGAGGTTTCGTAACAATGGCTGTGGGCGTTTCAGTTGTGCTTGAAATTTTCTAGCCTTTAGACCTGCTTGGATACTGAGAAAATTAAGCGGAAAAGGGGTTTTTGGATATTGTTAATTTTTAATGAAAATAGGCTGAAATCTTTTTTCTTTCGCGTTATTTTCTCTGTAACCAAACAGAGTATTAAGGTCTTGTATTTTTGGAGCAACCAAATGCCGATGGCTTTGCTGCCAGCTCCGGTGCTCGGATGCCGGAACTTTGAGCTCCAACTATTTGAACCATTTGGTTTAGATCTGAAGCCCCTTTTTAGGTTTTCTGATTGTGATTTTATTTTTTAGTATTATAGCATCCTAGGATTACTGAAGAAAAAGTAGAAGCTGGGAGTGTCAATTGTTTGGGTTTTCCAGCCTTTGGACCCAGTTTAGGTTCTGAAGAAACCGAAAACAAATTGATTTTTGGGCGCTATCTTTTATCTTTTAGTTTTTTCAGTCACCTAGGTGGTCGGAGCTATTTGTATGGTGAAAATTTGATATCATAGTCGCCCTCCTTGGACTGGAGGTCTATTTTAGGTTATTAAATGGTGATTGTTTTTAGTATTATGTTAGTCTGGTATTTCTCAAGAAGAAGCTGGTATCTTGGCTTCTCTTGGCTTGAGATTTCCCAGGATCTGGAGCACTGTTTGGTTGCTGGGAAAATTGAAAGAACAAAACATTTTGTATGTAGTCTTTTGTCTTTTACTTTTGTGAGGCTCACTTGTGTAGTGGGATATTATTTATTTCAAAATGTAATCTAAGATTGAAAATGTTGGATTCCTTTTTTCCTCCTTCCTTTCCCAGTAACCAAGCAGAGAATTAAGATTTATATTGAATGATATTGGAAAACCAAGAAAAAATGATATTGATTTTTTTTTTCAATGGTTTTATTTTTGAAGATTGTGTTATGTATAATATTGATCAGATAATCAATATCCTTTTTAAAGGATTTGCGCCTTGGTTGTGATTTCGGTTAAACTTTGTATGGGTATCATTGATCGAATCAAGAGCATTTTTTCTTCAATTTCCTAATTCTTTCTTTCAGTACTTCCTATTGAAAAGATGATTGAATTGGGTTGCTTCTAGACACCTTACTGAAGTGATTTCTCAACACCTACTAAAAGCCCATTTGGCAGTGATTCTAGGAAACTCTTCTAACATTTCTAGCACTTGAAAATTTTTATCCTTTCAAGCCTTAGAAAAGGCCGGAAACATTTTCTAGAATCATTGCAAAACAGGCTCTAACTTCACAATCCAGATTTTGCATTATGAATTAAGTGATTACTGACTTTGCACTCATGTCTAGGAGATAACATGCAAAAGAAGTAAAAGGGGATTAGCATTTCATCTTAAGAGTTTAATGTTTTGCTTGGCTCCTAGTGAATAGTGTTGAATGGGAATCCATTCTTGTGTCCTTTGAACTTAATTTGGTTGTTCAGAAACTTGTTCAGGAATTCAGAATCTCGGAAAAATGAGATCAAGTAAGATGGGAAAAAAATTATGTAAGCAAAAGCATCTTTTGGAAGCTGCTTAATTTATGGTAAAATTTGTAAGAGATGAAATTCCAACTTCTCCATGACCCACTGTAGCATAAAAGATTGAGGAAGTCCTAGGTTGTCATTTCTAGCTGGAAAATGGATATCAAATAAGTGGTTCTGCACCTTCCTCTGATATCCACACTTCCTTTTACTTTTCCTGTTGATCAACCAAGCTTTGGGGAAATCTGAGTGTTGGATTTTCTGAATTTGGTTGATCAATTAGTTGGGTCCTATTCAAATGAAACGCATAGAACTGCCATTGGTATTTGCCAGGATTTTACTGAAATTGTTTCATGCTAAACTCTTCCCTGACCATCATGGTGTCCCCTCTTTGTTGCTTAATTTGTTCTTGTTAGATTGAATCCTTTCTTCAGAACTCAACTGAGTGACCGATGACACCATTGATGTTGTTATTGTAAAACTATTTCAGCCGTTTGTGAAAGCTTTAAATAAGAAGTTGCTCTAGGGAATCTTTATATATTTATTTTCTAAAAACGCACTGTTATTTTTTGCCTGAAGTTTTTCGATTAATGTTAACTTGGAAGTAATGTTTATCGCCTATCTTCATTCAAAGAATTCCTTGGTGAGCAATGTACTTGAATTTATTGATTTTATTTGATGAAAACTAAGGCAATTGCATATTTGCTTGCCATTACAGTGGAAGAAGAAGCGCATGAGGAGGCTGAAGAGGAAGCGCCGAAAGATGAGGCAGAGATCAAAGTAGAGGTTTACAAGGACAAGAAGATAGACCTTCCCTGATATGCCTTTTTGTCTTCATAACCTGCATTCGTGACCATGCGGGCTTGTGAGGATCGGAAGATTGATGGAGATGGATTGTTCTTTTTCTATCTTATTGGAAACCTTGTTCTATGAGATGCCAATGGAGTTTTGGCTTTTAGGCTTTAGAGTATTATTGATGCTTCGGATGATAACGTTGAGACAGTCATTTAGTTTTGTTTATTCTAATATGCTTTCAAAAGGTTTATGAAACTTGAAGAAGATTGAACTCTTGGATGGATCATTAAAAATGAATCTCTGATCTGAACATCTTAGAAATATCTTTTATGTGCTGCAAATGGTGCAAGGATTTTTCATTAAATCTTAACAAGGGGGTGGATGATTGATGCTTGTGAGCTTTCGGGAAAATGATTTGACTGTTGATAAGGTGCAGTGCTGATTTCTGCTTAAAGTGGAGATAAGTTTTTTATTAAAAGGCATTTTGCATAATTAATTTACTTCAATCAAGATCCATAGATGAGTTGGATTCTCCCTCTTGTTTTCAAAAGCAAAATTATATCCAGTTCTGAAGAGAATTTGATATGAAGGGGAACATTCATCCATCTGGGAAATGTTCAGAGTTTGGGTTAATAAATGTTTGAGACAATATACAAAATTTGGCCCCATGCCCTGGAATAGGTGTCACACGCAAGTCTGGGTCTCAAGTTTTGGCGCCGCACACGGTTTGAGGGGCTGACAGTAGGCCTCTCAAAGGTATGCATGGGAACAGGTT
This sequence comes from Vitis vinifera, assembly GCF_030704535.1. NCBI lineage: Eukaryota > Viridiplantae > Streptophyta > Magnoliopsida > Vitales > Vitaceae > Vitis > Vitis vinifera. Next base: position 22,514,451 of record NC_081823.1, on the reverse strand, counting down.
CTATCTTGAGAGTGTACTTCTAAAGCTAATTTGATTAGCAACTGGCCGAGTCATCCGTACCCAAATTTGCAGGGAAGCACCACCCTGCAAATTCAAATTTGAGCTCATTTACCAAGGGCATTTGGCCATATACAAGCTAAGGTCACACTTCAAAGGATATAGAAAGTAGAAACTGAAAAGGTGTATTTGCTTGAAGTTGAGGTTTGCAAAAGTTTAAAAGAGCAATTTTAATGATAGAGGTTACAAACACATGGATTAAGATACAAATCTCAATTATATATCAAAATGATAGATCTTGCTTGCTTGCATACACGAGGTTAGCTTTATTTATGATGTACCATCGGGTACCATGGCCATATCTCCTTAGGATATTATAAAACCAAAAATAAAATTGTCATTGTTTCAATCTTTCTTTCTTTACCTAAAATTACTACACAGGGTCATAAACATATAAAGTTTGTTTGACTATTGTTTTTTAAAACAGTTTTATATACTCCAAAACAAAATAATAAAAAAAACCCGTATGCAAACCTAAAAACAGAAAACATTTTTTTATTATGAAAAATAGAAAATATGATGTTTTGACTTGTTTTCTAAGGATATTTTTTTTAAATAGCTACATAAATATGGAAAATGATTAAAAATAAAATACTATATATATAAGTTATTTGTAAAACATATTTAAAAACATAAAAAACAGGCTTAAAAAATTTTAAATTTTTAAATAGATTTTTGTTGTGTAAAACATTAAAAAACAGTTTTAAAAAATTGTTCTTAAAAACTACTTTAAAAAACACATTCCAAACAAAGGCATAACTTTCAACCTCAGAAAAAATCAATTCAAATAGACTCTTAAATTTATAAAAAAAAAAAACATGAGCCATGAACTCCAAAGAATGAATTCAGTTGATTAACAAACTTGGCACCAAGCTCAAGCAATGTAAAGTGTGTCTGTCTTCATTCACTATCCAAAATGAGTGAGACTATTGTTATTAAAAGTTTTGGATGTCTACTTCAACATAAAATCAAAGTTCAAGACATAAAGAACATGTAAATATGAGCTTGAAACAAGGCTTCTCAAGGATATTGAAGTTTACAAGTCACTAATCCCATCTATAAGTACAGGCAAACTGTACCCGAAGATCTTTAAACTAATTCGTGATCATAGATAGAATTGGTCACTGCCAAATACCTGAAAAAAGTTTATATAGACCCAATAAGCCAATATCTCTACTCCAAATCCTTAAAAGCTTAAACAGTAGTTCAATCAAACAAGATAATGTAGAGTTAAGCAACAATAGTTATGGAAAGTTTCTTGCTTCAGCCAAAAAATGATAAGATGCCATCTTCTCTGATTATCCATCCTTCTGCTAGCTTAGAAGGTGAGCAGATTGTACATGCAAAAACTCTGAAGGTTCCACCCAAAAAGCCGACTCAAACAAGCAATTGGAATGAATAAGAACCTTTCTAAGTTTCCAAATAGACTTTTGTTCTAGAAAATATTAGAAAATTATTTTTGAAAATGTTCCCAAATAAACCCTAAAGCTTTCTCTTGAACTCAAACCATTTAATCAGAAATAACAATAATTAAAATGAATCAAATAAGTATGAGAAATCCTTGAAATGATTACCAAAAGGTTACAAAAGAAGCAAGCAATATCACTGCTATAATACCCGAAAACCCCATGACATGAGTTAAGAGGCTACAACTCAATGCGGCATAAAATCCTCCACCAAGGACTCGTAACTTTGAGGCACCCACTTAGCCAATTGATTTGAACAACCCAATCCTCTAACAATATCAATGACTTTGAGCAAACAAACATCGAACTTCCATGGAGGTCTTCCTCTGTTGACACCCAGAATATAACAAGTGGCTAAATCTCCTTCCATCAGGAGATTGTTCTACCCAATGATCTTCAGGATAAGATCTCTTGCTCTAGGAGCATTCCCGCTCAAGCAGGTTCAGATAAGGCTCTTAACATATTATATCATACTGTAGTATGAAAGAGCTAAAGTAAGACATTTTATTAAGTAATATTAACTAATTTAGGGTTCTAAGTACGAATTTTGTTGGTCGTGTTTCCAGTTCTTATATTGTCTTCATATATTTAAAGCATAGCCCAAAATAATATAGTGCACTAAGAAGTGTATATGAGAAGAGAAAATTTACCTTTCAAACCATAGAATATACAATCCTCACCTAAGGATTTGCCATTTCATATTATGACAAGACCAATTAATGGACAATGTGGGCAACAAGCAGTTAATACAATAAGAAGAGGTAGGTAAAAGGGAACTGATTCTTACAAAAATGATATTTGAGGAAGGAAGGACTTGACCGATCAAAAGTCGCTAAATCCCCCATTAGATTAAATGAAAGATTGACAGATACAACTCCTTTACACGATTAGAAGTTCCAATTGAAAATCACAGATAGAAGCTGGAAAAAAAAAAGAAAAAGATACTGCATACCGATCAATTTCATGGTTGAACTTGCCGCTTTCCAACTTGCTAAAACTTCAAATACCGTATCAAATGTTTCATCTGTCAATATACATATCAAAGATTCATTACTGCTCCTGATCCCACAATCTGTTGAACCTAATTTGCATCGGACACCAATCTATGGTCTTGTTTGGTCCTCTCTGTATTCAGGGATTTTTTTTTGAACTTCTTAAATTGGTAATCCCTCAAGGTCATATTGCATAACAAGCCTTTCTAAGGTACTTCTGCCCACAGCTTGTCTTAGATACAACTCTTTTAGAACAGCTGCTGCCAGCTCCATTTCTTCTTGGTGGGCAATCCCTTCCACGATGATGGTATAAGTTGTTTCATTAGGCATATAGCCCTTCTTGACCATCATCTCAAAAACCATCAATGACAAATCTGTTTTTCGACATTTGCATAACCCAAGTATTAGCGCATTAAAATTGTCAACATCAGGCCTGCAGTAATTTTCTTCCATTATACTGAATATCTCCATGGCTTCATCCAGCATTCCTTCTGAACACAAACCTCTGATCAGAGATGAATAAGTGTAGGAGTCTGGAACAAATCCATACTTTGTCATTTCATACAAAAGCTGAAATGCTGGGTATGTGTTCCCTTTGCGACACAAGCTTGAGATAACACCTTTGTAGAAGTCGTGCGTGGAGGAATTTTGTTTATTACCTAAGCTCTGAATTATAGAAAATGCCTCTTGCACCTTTCCCTCCTCACAAAGCACAGCAATTGCATTGTATGTACCCTCATTAGGATTACAGCGTCGATACATCATTTGGTCAAGACACTTAACCACAAGATCCACCTTCCCCTCTTTGCAAAGACGAGCAATTATTGGGTTGTAGCTTGCAGCAGTGGCCTTGAACCGTGCCCTCGACATATCATCTAAAACCTCAAGAGCCTGATCAGTTTGTCCATGAAGGGCAAGCGAACCAATCAATATGTTGAATGTAACTATGGATGGGGAACGTTCCCCGCCATCCATCTCAGCCAGAAGCTCCTTTGCCTTTTCCCATCGCCCCTCGTAGCACAAACTCCTTAACAAAATATTATAGCTCACAACATTCGGACTGAACCCCTTAGATGGCAAATCCCTAAAGAACTGCATTGCCTCTTCTGTTCTGCCTTCCTTGCACAATCCAGTTAACAAAACATTGTAGCTAACCAGATTAGGCTTCCCACCCTTAGCAACTATCTCATCCAAGAGCCTTATGGCTTCATCAGCCCCTCTCTCCTTATACGCAGCTTCAAGCAAGAATGAGTATGTGAACACGTTTGGAACCAACCCCTTCTTCATAAATTTATCCAAAATTTGCAAGCTCTGACTCAAGTTTCCATGCATACAAAGCCCCCTAACAAGAGAATTATAGGTAACAGTATTGGTTGGATATCCATATTCCTCCATTTTTTCAACTAATTGCATTGCATACCCAACATTCCCTCTTTTACACAGATTATTCACCAAGAAGGTACAAGAAGCAGGATCTGGAGTGGTACCTGAACCGATCATCAACTCCATCACCTTAGTTGCTTTCCTCATCTTATTTGATTTGCAGAGCTCATACATGAGCTGAGTAGCTTGTCCTCCATCGGGCTTGTGTCCCTTCCCTATCATATACTCCAAATACAAAAAAGCATCATTGAGCCTGAGGTCTCTAGTTCTTGGGTCGTTCTTTCCAGACCTCCAATTGGGGAGTGTGAAAACATTGTCCTTAGGAGAAATGGTGATCTGGGTAGATGCCAAAACCCTAGAAAAACCCTTGTTCAGTGAAAGGGTATGGAGATTAGGAACCTGGGAAAAGAATCCACAAACCTTTCTCGCATTTTCTGGAGATGGGCTTGTAATTGGAGACATTGCATTCACCAGGATTGCCATGGCTGGAGACAACTGTACAGTTATTGAAGCCACGAACTATACAAACGGTTCTACTTTTTTTCCCTTTAAAATCAAATCGAATGAAGGAAAAACAAATAAATGAAGAACACCAAGAAGGCTTGAGTTGTTACTTGTGAAAATAAATTGTTGTGAAGAAGAGGGGTTGGAGTTGGTGCTGAATTTCCCACATCCTGCAAGCAGTGGTGGAGTGTTTGGTTGGCAGGGAAGTTATTGTGGCTCCTCACCACCAATCCCGTCTGGAGCACTCCCTCCCTTTGTTATCCAAGTGTTTGAGGATTGTATCATATCACTCGCTGCTGAGGCGCGTGTACATCCCTCTATGTAATGGTGATGGTCACCCACTGCCGAATCCTATCTGGTCTAAGGTTGCAATTCATGGAACCCAAACCCATATTAAGAAACATTCAATTTTAGTTCAACCTAATCCCACCTCAAATTTGAGGTACTAAGTTCAAGTTAACCTAATTTTTCTGAACTTCAATTGAATTTGGATTGATCTTGTTACACTTCGGTTGGTCAGGTTACATAATCTAAAATCCATCTATAATACTCTTTTTAAAAAAATTGTATAGATTTAGATCAAAATTTAAAGAGTAAATAAGACAAAATTTCAAAATAGCAACAAAAAGTATAAATAAATTTATATATCCTTTTAGAAAATGAAAAATATAAAATATTATATCTCGCATTTACATAATCAATTGTGATTTTGATTTTTTTTAATAAGATTAACTCATGTCACTTGTTCATGAAGGTAATACGATATATGTTTAATTTCATTTTAATGTCTTCTAATTATGACAGAATTGTATTTTGTTAGTAAATTGACAAAAAAGACTATGTTTGGTCTAGTAAAATTTACAAAATGCATCAATGCACTAATTACACTAAGATATGATTCTTTTGAACCAAATAAATTTTCATTTCCTTCTTTAGAACAAAACAAGTTTTTGTTCACTTCAAGTGAACGGACAATCATAGGAGAATTGAATGAATGTGATTTATCCATATAAAGTGACTTAATACTTTCTCTATATATGCCAATTGATGAACTAAAAGATCATCTGAACAATGCTCAATCCACAAGCTGAGACAATATTTTGTTTTTTCGAATCTTTTATTTCAAATTCCATTTTTAAATAATTAATTGTTTTTGTAAGCTCTTCAAGAGTTCTTATAAGATTAAAATCATCCACATATACTACAATTATTATAATCTTGATTGTCGATTTCTTAATGAAAATGCATGGACATATAGGATTATTCACATACCATTTTTTTTTAGAACATTTTCACTAAGGGAATGTACCACATATGTTCAAATTGTTTCAATCCATATAAGGATCGTTGTAACTTGATCAAGTACATGTCATGAGGTTTTAAATAATTTGCTTTAAACATTTTAAATTCTTCAATAATTTCACACATTTGATATTCTAATTTATTTCCTTCCGGCATTCAAAATCCTTCATGGATTTTCATGTATATATCGATTGATCCATGTAAATAATTTGTAGCTACACTTAGAAAGTGTGTATTAAGTCTTTTTGGGACGACTACTACATAATTGAGTCATTACGAGAGCTAATACATGGTTTCTTCTGAAAACTTCATGTTATAAGTAAGGATGAAAATATCGGGATATATTGGAGAAGGTGGATACGATATATAGGTAAGATATATCGTCTGATGAAAATATCGAGAAATATTGGTAAATATCGGTAATATGTCGGCGATATATCGGTAATCACGGATATATCAGTAATACAAGTAAAATATCAGCTCTAAATGGGAAAAAATCGCTTAAATTTTGGAGATATATCGGTGAAAAATCAGTAAAAAATTAAATTATTATAAAATAAGTTAATTTTAATTATTTTTTTATTTTGTATACTAATTAAATATAAAACAAATATAAAATCATAAATAAAATTATCAATATTTTTAAATAAAAATATTTTGTATCAAAATGTACCAATATTTTTAAATAAAAATCATAAATATATTTAAATAACATAATTAGTACATTTGCAATAATTTAGTTTTAAATTAATTATTTTATTTTATTTTGATATTCAAGTGTAATAATAGTCTATTGAGAATAAATTAACTTATTACATTTTTAAATTAGTATAACATTGAATTGAAATTAATACATTTTTATAGTTAATTAATATGTTTTCAATAGAGATTAGTAAATTAACTTAACATAATAATATATTTAAATCACATAATTAGTATATTTGTAATAATTTAACTTCATGATAAGTCTACACTTACAAAATTCACATTTCTTATCCGCCGATACTATATAATTAAATTTAATATCGCAAATCATATCATACATATATTAATTTCTTCAACAAAATAAATTTAAAATGTCTATTTTACTTGTAATTTCATTTTTAAAAGTTTTTTTCTTACATTTTCATAAGTTTTGATGAATTTTTGATCTATTGATATTTTGTATCAAAATATCCGCTAATATATCTCTGATATATCCGTAAAATCCAAGTATTGATATCCGTGACTACCTATATTTTCATCTTTGGTTATAAGTAATGTTTAATGTCTAATGATCTCATTTTTCATAATACTCTAATATAAATGCTCATTTTATCCAATAGGATTTAGGCTTTAGTTCTCTTATTTTTACTTTTGTATTGGACTTCAAGTTATAATATTTCTCGTTTTGTTAATGAGTTTAGATATATTTAGATTACTTCTTTCCACTTTGACTAATGGTTTTGTACCTTTTTTTGTGCAATTGGGATCCTCATTATTTTTTAATGATGTTGAGTCACTTTGGAAAGAAGGCATTATTTTGATCCCATTTTATTTGACCTATGGAGATCTCACAATTTTTAGGTACCTATGCCTCTTTAGGAGTTATTGCCTTTTTAGGAATTATCTTCCTCTTCAAGGGATGTTGTAAAATATTTTTATAAAAACAACTTGCCAAATATCCTTATTTTTATAAAACATTAAAAAAAAAAAAAGGTTCTTTAACTTAAAAACAATTTCTAAAAACAAGTCAAACAAGAAATTTAAAATTTTAATAAAAATGAATATTAAAATTATTTTTATCTTTTAGTAATTTTTGTTTCACTAGAATAAAAAATTAATAAAAAAATATTTCATAATTAAAAGAAATAATTATCTTTAACTCATACATAATGTAGATTTAATTTTTATTTTTTAATAAGACTTAAATTGAATTTGATTTCATACTATTATAAATTAAATTTATAAAATAAAAGTACGACATTGTTTTTAAAAACAATACAAATTCTTTTATCCAAACAATGTTTTTTATTTTAAAAAACCATTTTTTAAAACATCTTGCCAAACACTCTTGTTTTTTTTTTAATAATAATAATAATAAAAAAAGTGTTTTTTGTTCTCTATTTTGAAGACAATTTTAAAAAACAAATTTTAAAAAACACCACCAAACAAGCCCTAAACTTTTACAAGAAAACAATTTAGATTTTAAAATTTCTCTTGGAAAGTTCTACAAAGAATGAACCTATCTTATTCTTAGTTTTCAGAGTTTTTAATCCTCAATTAAGTTTCTCTCACTTTGACAATATAAACATACAAAATTAGTTAATTTATTAACATATATAGTCTAAAAATTTGCTCCTCTTACTTTTTGATTTAAATTGTCATGCCGTTTGATCCTTCTCTTACTTTATAATTAAACTTGATTACAAGTCACGTCAGGTTAAATGAAGGGTTGTTTGCTTTACTTTGCTATAAATAGAAAAAAGTTATATCCTTTTTAAGATCCTTGGAGGTTCCTTGAGAGGTTTTTGGAGAGTTTAGAGGATTCCCCTTTGCTCTATATACTTTTTGTTTTTATCTCCTGTTAAGACATTGAGTCTTATTTATGTTTGTTGGCAATTTTGTTCCTATTCATCCCGATTTAGGAAACTTTTTAGATAGTGATTCACTCTCCACCGAAGATTCAAGGTTGTTGGTTCAATCCAAAAGTCATAAGTAAATCTAAAAAGATTTGTTTAGTGACAAGTTAGTGATTAAAGGGTTAAAGTGGATTGATATTTTTTTCTATGAACTAAAATGCTTAAATTGATGTTTTAGAATAACAAGGGATGCTTGAACGATGGAACCAACACTTACGAATTGGAACCGATCAAGTGCTTATCCAACTCTCAAGTACTTGAGGCACTCGAGCAGTTGTTAAGTGTTCTTGAGCGATCGTCCAGAATATGACAAAATTCTTTTTTTTTTTATTTATAAAATTCACGGGTATTCTTTTTGGTAAATTCTAGATACTGATCTCTTAGGTCTGTAAGCCTATATAAACTCTCTCTTAACCCATTTTAGGGTTGGACACTTTGAGAGAATCAACCAATTTACCCTATCATTCCCAATCTCTCAAGAAAGAATTCATAGGATTGAAATCTTGGTTGTTGGAAGGACTTGCATCCCTTTAGAACCTAAGTGGAATCCTTTGGAGCATTAGAGGTGCTGCATCACATACATGGATCAAGGTATAAATGTTGGATAGTAAGTCTTTAGGGTAAAATATCTATTTAAATTTGTGTGCTTTGAACTCAGTGGATTCTAGATTAGAGGTCTTAGACTCCGTGGTTTCTTATCTCCATAGTTAGTGTGGGGGTATTCCATGTAAAAAATTATTATATCCCTTGCTTAATCTTTGATTACTTTGATAATTCCTAATATCTTTAGGTATTAATTTGAGTAAATTTATTCAACTCTTATATTGTAATCTTTAAACACACCCATTCACCCACTCTCACCCAAGATGTTACCCTACTAGATAAAAGGTTTTTCAATTGGTATTAAAGTGGATCTTTAAAATCATATTTTTATCGATCATGCAAGTCCAATATGGAACAACTGAGATCTAAATAGTCCACCTTATTTTGATGAGAGTAACTATCCCATCTAGAAGGCCCAAATGGATTTTTATTTTTATTTTTTCTGAAAATGTAAGGAGAAAGGATTTGGAATATAGTGGAAAAAGGATGGGAAGCCCCATTGAAACTAGATGTGACTGGGAGATCTACTAGTGAATTAAAACCCAAACAAGAATGGGATAAATTAGATAAAATTGAGACTAATACTCAGACTCTTTTTATCATATTCAATGGGGTGAATCCTGACGAGTTTAATAGGATAGCCACTTGTAAACGTGCTAAGAAAGCTTGGAACATTCTCCAAGTAACTCATGAAGGCACTTCAACAATGAAGTTGTCTAACTTACAAATGTTTACCTCTAGGTTTGAAAGCGTTGGGATGCAAGAGAATCAAACTTCCTCTACATTCTATGTTGAATCAATTGACATTGTGAACTCTTCCTTTAACCTAGGAGAACTAATCCCTAACTAAAAAATAATTAGAAAAATCTTGAGATCCCTTCTTAAAAGATTTAGGCCTAAGGTCACTACAAGAGGAAAGTAAGGATATTGACTCTATGAGGGTTGATGAACTTGGTGTTTCTCTTTAGACCTATGAAATGACCATGGACACATTTTTCACATGCAATCCCACTCAATGGCAAGACTCACTTTTTAATGAATACTGATTTTTATAAAAATTAGAGTTGCTACTTATTTTATTTTATTTTTAAGGGAAAACAAAATAAGAAATAAAATCCTAAGAGTGACTCCTTTTGGAAGGAAAAGTATGTCTTTGAAAACCGAGTCCAAGTCTAGGGTTTAGGTTACCTATCGGAAAGGTACCATAAGGTAACATCACTTTAAGCCCTAAATAAAGGTTTCTACTAATCAAGTTAAGATAATAATGACAATTAATCGGTAAATCATGGATACCAAAGAGCAAAAATAGGGTAAAGGTGATAATAACAAAAAGTTTAGCAAAATACCACTCACACAAAACATGATATCAAATGAAATCAAACATATAAGAAAATGAAAGGAACGTATCTCAATTGCAATCCAAAGTACTTTCATAAAATAATAGGGTTAGTTCAACAAGTATAACATAACAAATGTCCTATAATACACACGATATGCATTCCACTAAAATCAATAATCAAAGTAGTGATCAAGGCATACCAAGATGTAACAAAGCATGAGAATATATAAAAACAAGACATATTTTCATGGAATTAAGTAAATAAGTGATAGAAGAAACATACCTTGATACCATATAAAGAGTTTTCATAAGACCGAATGGATTAGCTTAATGAATGAAATAACGGATGCAATATCATAGGCAAGAACTCATATTATATACAATCAAATCCAAAATAAAGAGCAAATAAGTGAAATAAGGTAAAATAATACACAACAATCAGGTTGAAGAATTCAACATATATTGAATCATAAAATAATTTCAAATAACATGTCAAGAGAGGGATATGAATATGAAAGAGAACTCATATAGTATATACAATACATCTACAATTTATAACCAAATTCCAAGCAACCTAAAAGCATGCCTAAGGAAGCTAAATTATCAACAACAAACAAGAATTTCAGTTATAAAGCAAAACAAAGGTATTCCCAAAATAAATCCTAAATAAATACCTAAAAATATTATTTCATCAAAATAAAATATGGAAAACGTCTTCAATATGTTTAGATCACAACAAAAAAAGCCTAAATTAGGTAGCAATTAATACCAAATTAATTCATGCTTAGGACACTACACAAAATAATCAACATGCGACCATAATAGAGGAACTTGTAAAATAAATCCTAAAAAAATATCTAAAAATGAAATTTCACTAAAATAAAAATTCTACAATATTCTTAACAAGTCTAGAAGACATTCCAATTACCCAAAAAATTTAATCATGTCTTGTTTAATACTAAATTTAATCACAAACACATTGGTAAGAAAAAAAAAAGAGCAAATTTCAATAATATATCAAAATGAATTTATTTGACTAAACTAGAAGCATGGTAAAATCAAGAAAAAAATTGTACAATACATTCAATATTCCTACATTATAGGAAAAATAAAAACATAATGAAATCGCATGAGCATATTTAAACTAAGCCAAATAGTCCCTAACTACTAAATGGGGTTAATGTATTAGGTTTAGGAAAAATAATTTATTTCTCCCACTTGGAGAATTGGTTTTCAACGAAAAAGGGTCCTAAAATTAACTTTGAGAAGTGTAGATTAATGTAAAAATAACAAATAAAATTAATAAAGTCAACAAGTACTTTAATTTTGCAAGAACAATTCAGATGTCCAGAATAAGGTTAAAATTGGACTCATGTAAAAACCGATTTAAATCTCTTAATTGAAAAATGATTTTAAACCTAAATTAAAATTTTTTGATAAATTTAGGAAGTTAGGAACATTATAAAATCATCAAAATAATTTTAGAGAACTTAAAGTGCCTTGACTCTAGTTTTTTATTTCAGAGCTTAATGAGTCATGTAAAGCGGTAGTAGACTTTTGTTTGGAAGAGTTGAATGTATGTTGGACTTCACCATGGTTTAGATTAATGTCCACAAATTTAATCCATATTTCCCAATCCTCCATACTCATGATGAAGCTTATAAGGACCAAGAATTACTTTATTATTTGAACCCATGGATTTTATTCATGTGAGAAAAAAGACAATCAACAAGAAAAATGCATACCAATTAAAACATGGTTGCATGTTTAAAAAAAAAATGATTTTTTTTTTTAATCTAGAGATCTAAGATGAATTTAGAAAATGGAGAATCAAATTTTTATTAAAAAAAACCCTTCAAAAATATTTTAAAACAAACAATTCATAAAAGGTTTCAATATGAGAACAAGAAAATAAAACTCAAGGGAAGAGAAGGTGTGTGTATGTGAATGGGAGAGTGGTAGTAGCTAAGTCTAAACTCAAACATCTCAAAGAAACAATCAAATAAATGGAATCTAAAGTAAAGATCATATCAAATGGTGTAAGGCCTCATCTCATGTCATATCAAGGGACTTAAACTAAGTGAAAGAAAACTAAGAAAAATAGTGAGTGAAATAAATCCTAAGCATCAATAATCAGTCATTCAATCAATGAATACCAAAAATCTGTGTGGCCTATGCATCCATACCAACCAAAGAGAATTCTTGTGTCTAAGCAAGATGGAAAGAAAAGAGAGAGATGAAGAGATGATCAATAATAAGACATGCAGAAAATTAAAAAGGGCTTACTTGAAACGTTTCTCCTCAAAAGAAAAAAAAAAAGAAAAAAATCAAACTTGCTTCCTTCAAACGAATTTAGTGGTGTATCCCTCTCAAAATTTAGCAAGCTCCTTCTTTTCTTAAACTAAACCAATCTTCTCTCTTATCTCACTATACCATGACTCTTTTACCTCTCAAGACTTCACCTTTTTTCTTTTAATTTTGTGGTAGTCGTGCATCAAGAGGAGTCACTCCTATGGAAACCATGCATCCACCCCAACCCCTCCAACATCGTTCACCAAAAGAGACTTCCCTCAATCTAATCGTATGGCAGTCGTGTATCCTCCAACCTCTCCAATGTCATATATAAAAAAAGTCCTACCTAATCTCCAAAACTCTCAATGTTTTCTCTTCCAATCTCTTTGCCATGAATCCAAAGTGAGATCTACTTCATCGAAAAACTCTATGGCAGTCGTGAGTATCCAAGAGAGTCCTATCTCCTCTAAAACCCTTAAAATTTCTATGCCATCCACATAAGAGAATCATTTCTAACCTCAATCTCAAAACCCCCAAAGACGTGTCTTCCAAGAGAATCCTTCCTATGGCAGTTGTGAATCCTCACTTTCCTAAATCTCCTTGCTTTCCTTATCTTCTCCTAAAGTCGTGATTATCCTCTCAAAGACTTCACTGCTCTTCAAACTCTAATAGCAGTTGTGAGTCAATCTTCCCATATCTCATTCATTTCCTTATTTCTTTCTCCATGTCATGCACATCCTTCCCTCCATATGGAAACTGTGTATATATGGCAGTTGTGTATATCCTCTAAAAGTCTCTCTAAATCTTTCATTTTGATTTTTTTTCATGTGGCAACTATGTCTTCCACTCATTCCTCTCTCAAGAGACTTTCTTTTTCTTTTCTCAATCTTTATGCACCAAGAAAGTCCTCCTTCCATCTAAAACCCCCAATGTTGTGTGTCTTTCAAAGAGTCCATCCAATTTGGTTGCCTTCCTTATCCTCTCCTAATAGCCATGCATACTTTCCAAAGACTCCCCAAATCTTCTTTTTTAAAAATTTCCTTTGCTTTCCCAAACAACCTTCATGCACATGCCATGCAAGGTGACATGAAATGCTACCCTATAGTGCAACTAAGAATTTTCCTAAAATAAAATTAGAGGGACTATCCTAAATTGCACCTTAATGAAATAAACTAAAATTCACTTAGATGAACTATCCTAAGGTGCACCTAAGTGAAATGAACTTTCCTAAACATGAAACTAAATGAACTATCCTAAAATACACCTAGATGGACTATCCTAAAGTGTGCTTAAATGAAATGAACTAAAAATGCACCTAGATAAACTATCTTAAAGTGCAACTAAGTGAGCTAAACCTAAAAATGTAATTAAGTAAACTAAATTAATTAAGGTGCAACTAAGTGAACTAAACCTAAAATGCAACTAAGTGAACTAAACCTAAAATACAACTAAGTGAACTAGACTAAGAATGTAACTAAGTGAATTAGACTAATAATGCAACTAAGTGAACTAGACAAAGAACATAACTAAGTGAACTAAATCTAAAATGCAACTAAGTGAACTAAACTAAAGTGAAACTAAGTGATCTAAATTAAGGTACATCTAAGTGAACTAAACCTAAAAATGCAACTAAGTGAACTAAACCTAAAAATGTAACTAAGTGAACTAAACTAAGGTGTAATTAAGTGAGCGAAGTTAAAGTGCAACTAAGTGAACTAAGCTAAGGTGCAACTAAGTGAGTTAAGTTAAAGTGCAACTAAGTGAATTAAACCTAAAATGCAATTAAGTAAACTAAACTAAGGTGCAACTAAGTGAACTAAGATAAGGTATAACTAAGCAAGTTAAGATAAAGAGCAACTAAGTGAACTAAACTAAGGTGAAACTAAGTGAACTAGACTAAAATGCAACTATGTGAACTAAACTAAAATGCAACTAAGTGAATTAAACCTAAAATGCAACTAAGTGAACTAAACTAAAATGTGACTAAGTGAACCAAACCTAAAATGCAACTAAGTAAACTAAACATAAAATACAACTAAGTGAACTAGACTAAAATGCAACTAAATGAATTAGACTAAGAATGCAACTAAGTGAACTAAACCTAAAAATGCAGCTAAGTGAACTAAATATAAAAATGCAATTAAGTGAGCTAAACTAAGGTGCAACTAAGTAGGCTAAGCTAAGGTGCAACAAAGTAAGCTAAACCTAAAATGCAACTAAGTGAACCAAACTAAGGTACATCTAAGTGAACTAAACCTAAAATACAACTAAGCGAACTAGACTAAAAATGCAATTGATTGAACTAAACTTAAAGTGCAACTAAGGTCACATTTGGGATCCATAAAAAATCCCTCAACAATGAATCTCCAAAGGTGGCTCAAAATAGTAAACAAATGAGTGACAATGGACCACCATGGGACGATTATAAGGCAAAGGGAAGTGAAGGAAAATATATAAAATAACATGTGCTATTAGGACAAAATAGAAAATCTACAAATATGTCCCTCTTCGATAGAGATCACAAGTATAATGAATGGATCACGAATATGTGAGAGATGAATGGAATGAAGTGAACTATACCGAAAAATAGAAAAGAGCCCAAAAAAATTTCCAACCACGTGACATGATGAGCTCCAATATCGGGTTCATATATTGAGGAGGTGAAACTCTGGATAAAAGAAACACAAAAAAGCACATACAATGAAATGATAGAAATAATGAATATGATGAAATGACGAAAACAAGGAAAAGAAAACTGTAATCTCTAAACACTAAGAGACTGACTCCAAACATCAAGAATGGGAAAAAAAATGGATCTAAACACCAAAACTATGAAAAATGAGATGCAATATGCAACTCTAGATCTAACCTCTTAAGGGTTACAAAGGCCCATAGATGCTAATCTATGGTAGTAATAATCTCTAAGGCTTATAGCTGTCAATCTATAGTGGTGAATCTCTCAAAGACCCATAGATATCCATAAGATTTGAATTAAATTTAATTTATATTATATAAATTGAATTTGCAATGTTTTTACAAAACTAAATAAATAAAAAATATTTTTAAAAACAACTTATCTAAATGATTTTTCTTTTTTCAAAAATATTTTTTAAAAACAACTTGTCAAACACCCTTATTTTTATGAAACACTATAATTTTTTTTAACTTAAAAACAATTTTTAAAAATAAATTTCAAAAACATGGCCAAACAAGCCCTTAAGTTTCATGCAAAATTGTTTCAATAATAAAAGTTATAACATAAGGTTTGATAATTCCATTTACTTAATAAAATAATAACACAGAGTTACCACAAAAACATTCTTGGAGAAAATTTGAAAAAGAATTTAAAATATAATTATTAAGAAATTGGATGAAAAATTTTCAAAATTTTAAAGGTTCTCGATCTTCTTAGCATGAAGCCCAATGGTACCCTTTATCATGGTGTTCTTACCTATCAAAACAACAAAATCACTCTATAGACTCTTGTGAGTGATCTACAACTTGTTGGATCCACCATTGTGAGTAGCAAGGATAAGAATTTGATTATACTCATTCGAAAGCTGACATAGCTTTTGATCATAGGCGATCTTCTTATCGCCCTTAGAGGGCTTCACCGTCATTGATAAAGAGACAAAAATGTTTAAGATGAATTGATAAACAAACAAATTAAAGGAAAAAAAAAACCCTAAGCAAAAAACAAGGACCATGATGAATCCAAAAATGATTATGTGTATAGGACTTATCCTATATCTACAGTCCAAAAATAGTTGTGCCTATAGGACCCTCGTGTAGTGGCCTAAAAAGGATTGTGTGTATAAGACCTTTATAGCAGCGACTAAAAAACTAGTGCAACCTTGTATCTTTCTAGGAAATTTTCCCACCATGTAACAACACCTTTAGATAGGAGTAGAGTAAGTGCAAGACTGTATATCATATTTTATTCACAGATTTTTTTTGCCCTCTATTAAAACTATGTGACCATTTCACTCTTTTCTTATAATGATAGCCTAAGAGTTTCAGTATTTGTCTCAACATCATCACATAGCACAATCTTTCCATTTACTAGGCTAGGGTCTAAATACTGGTAAATGCATTTCTTGAAATGCAACAAGACTTCAAACTCTTGGTGTATTGATTTTGGAGCTATATTTCATATTTGTAATACATTACATGGTTTTAAGGAAATACAAAAACTAAATGAAAAGGGGGTTATGTTGCTTATGGGGATAAAAGTAAGTGTTGTAGATGTGTCCATTGGAACCTTTACTCTAATGCTACAAGGAGGAAGTGTTTTGTTTTTAAAAAACTATCTTATGTGCCTCAAATTAGGAGAAATTTGATTTATGTTTCCAAATTTGTTGAACATAGTTATTCTTTTTTGTTTGGAAAGAATAAAGTTACTATTAAACTCAATAATGAATTTGAGGCATGTGGTCTTAAAGAAAATGTTCTTTATTTACTCATCTTTACTCCTAATGTTTTGACATGTGAAAATAGTAGCACATCTTGTATTATGAATACAAGTAAAAGAAAAAATATATGAGATTATCCTTACCTATGGCATTTGAGATTGGGTCACATTAATGTAGATAGAATTAATCAATTGGTAAAGGATGGTTCTTTAGATTTTCTTAAAATAGAATCATATCCAATTTGTGAATCATGTCTAGAAGGAAAGAATGACCAAATTATCTATTACTGGAAAAGGTGCAAGAGCCATAGGTGTTTTAGATCTAATACATATTGATATATGTGGTCCATAAAATCAAAATAAAATCATATCCAATTTGTGAATCATGTCTAGAAGGAAAAAATGACCAAATTATCTTTTACCTAAAAAGGTGAAAAAGCCATAGGTGTTTTAGATCTAATACATACTTATATATGTGATTCATAAAACCATGCATCAAGAGGAGGATATTCTTATTTTATTTTATTTTATTGATGATTATTCAAGTTATGGATATATCTATCCCATGAAACATAAAAGTGAAGCTTTTGTGAAATTCAAAGAATTTTGCAATGAAATTGAAAAACAAAAGGGTAGATGCATCAAATTTCTTAGATCTGATAGAGGATGACAATATATCTTCGATGAGTTTAAGAATTATTTAATAGATAATGGGATTATATCTCAACTCACACCTCTAGGAACACTACAACATATTGGCGTTTCAGAAAGAAGAATTTTACTTTATTAGATATGGTACGATCTATGATGAGTATGGAAGATTTACCTTTATCTTTTTGTGGTTATGTATTAAAGATTGCAACCTATTTATTAAATAGAGTTCTAATTCAGTTCCAAAAACCCCATATGAATTGTGAACCGGCAAGGAACCAAGTGTAAAACATTTAAAAATATGGGGTTGTCATGCACATGTTAAGAAACAAAATGCAGACAAGTTGGAACCTAAAACGAACAAGTGTTTATTGTTGGTTATCAAAATGAGACAATATTTTTATGACCCTCATAAACAAAAGGTTTTTATAAATAGAAATGCATTGTTCTTAGAAGAAGATTTTACAGTTGATCATAACAAGAATAATAAGATTATTCTTGAAGAATAAAATGAATATTTAATGAAAGATTCTCATGTAGAAAACTCAAAGCAATCCTCCTAAGCTTGAGAAGTCAATGGCTCAAATTCGAAAGAGTAATAGGATCTCACATCCTTCTGTTAGATTAAGTTTTTTGAATGAAGTTTTCACAATGATTTCATAAGAATGTGAAAAAATCTTTATTCTTATGAAGATATTATGTTAGACATAGATAAAAATAAATGGATTGATGTTATGAGAACAGAGATGGACTTAACGTGTTTCAATGATGTTTGGACTCTAGCTAACCCTTCTATTAGAATTAAAACAATTGGTTGTAAATGGGTCTATAAAAGAAAAAGGGGTTTAGATGGGAAGGTAGAGACCTACAAGGCAAGACTAGTGACGAAAGGCTATAATCGAAAGAAAATCATTGATTATGATGAAACTTTTTCACTAGTAGTAATGCTTAAGTCCATAAGAATCATATTAGCAATTGTTGCATACAATGATTATGAAATATGGAAAATGGACATACAAATAGTCTTCTCTAATGGATATCTTGCAAAAGAAACCTACATGAACCAACTGAGGGCTTTATATCTAAAGGGCAAGAACACAAAGTATGAAAGCTTAAAAAATTCATTTATGGTTTAAAACAAGCTTCAAGTAGTTGGGATATTCGATTTAATGAAGTTACCAAAATGTTTGGCTTTATTCAAAATCAAGATGTAGCTTGCGTATATAAAAAGGAACAAGCAGGTGCAATTACATTTTTAGTTTTGTATGTTGATGATATTTTATTGATTGGAAATGACATTGGAATGTTATCAACAACAAAACTATGGTTGTCTAACCAATTCTCCATGAAAGATTTGGGCGAGGCATCATATATACTTGGTCTTAAGCTCTATAGAGATAGGAGCAATAGATTATTGGGATTGTCCCAAACTACTTACATTGAGAAAATATTAACCAAGTACAACATGTAAGATTGTAAAAAGGGTCTTTTTCCTTTTCAACATGGAATTTTTCTTTCCAAGAAAATGTCACCTCAAACAAATGAAAAGTTTGAAAGAATGAAAAATTGTCCATATGCTTCTACAGTGGGTTGTTTAATGTAGAACTAATATGGCTCAGGCAACGGGTGAGGTAAGTAGGATTCAATCTAATCCTGGAGAAATACATTAGACAACAGTTAAAAACATTTTTAATTATCTTAGACAAACAAAACATCATTGTTTAGCATTTGGAGGCAGTCTTTTAAAAGTTGAAAGATACACCAATCCTGATTTCCAATTAGATCCAGATAATAAAAATTACTTATATTATATAAAAATCATCTTAATAATAGAGATTATGAACAATGAGATATGATTTCTAATTTCCTTATAATCTTCAAATATGTTCACAACTTATAAGCTTGTCATGGACAACATGCTTACATAGACTCATCCATTCCCAGAGGTTGCAAATTAATGGTGAAAGCACTTTGCATAACACTTTCAGCAGCATGACTCTGAGTGGTGACAACAATTTTACTCCCTTCAGCACCAACCATCAACAAAGCTTTCAGCTGATCCCACTTCTCAAAATCAGCTGATCCCATTACAAAATATTCTTTTTTTTTCATGGAACCAAAACAGACGGTCTTATGTTGTAAAAATATTAAGATAAAATGTCAATAAAAGAAAATAGGAAGAAAAATTAAAATTGATTAATTATTTTATAAAAAAATTTAAACTCATCTCTTTATTTTTTATATAAAAATTAAATAATTTAAAAATATATAAAATTTTAATTAAATTCAACTATATTTTATATTTTATTATAATTTTTCACTAATAAATTAAATAAAAGAAATTTGTTCTAAATATGTGTTTCTTATTTCAGTAATTCCTTGAAACCAAGCGTTGTTAGAATAGTAGGTTAACTAAAAAAAAATATTTTAGAAATAGGCTCACAGTGGAAGAATTGTTAACTGATTATCGAATGTCAACCATATGACAGGCAACTCCATTCAATTAGTCTCTCTTTTCCTTCACTTTTATAATTCCATTCTTACTTACATCACTATATATACATATATAGTGATTAACTGAAGAAAAAAAAAAATCTATTTGCATTCCTGGACTAGAGTACGTGATCATTTTTAATAAGTGTTTGTATAAAAAGAATTTAAAATAAGGTGAGATATTAAGAGGTTGTTTGACAGAGATTTTAAAAATAATTTTCTGTTTTTAAAAACAAAAAATAATTTTTAAAAATTCATAATTGTTTTTTATTTCTAGTTTTTAAAGACAAAATGAAATAGAGAATAACTTTTAGAGAACAAATACAAGTTGTTTTCACTAGTTTTTAAAAATAATAAAAAAATACAAACACTTTATTATTTCTCTTCTACATCAAATTATTATTTTTTATCTATTTTTTCACTAAACAAATTAATTTCAAACTAAACAATATTTAATGTGTTGAATTTATTAATGAGTCTATGAATTTTTAAAAATAATTTAAAACTTAAATAATAAAGTCATTAATACAAAAAATTTATGAACAAAAATTGGTTTAAAACAACTCTATTGTTTTTCTTTTACATAAAATTATTATGTCCTAATTTTTTTTTTACTAGGCAAATGAACTCTAAATTAAATAAAACTTAATATATTGAATCCATGAACAAGTCTAATAATTTTTAAAAATAATTTAAGACTCAAATAATTAATAAACTTATTAATACTATACATTTATATATAAAATTTGGTTTATAATGACTCTATTATTTTTTATTTTTTATTTTTGAGCATAAATATATTTTTATAATTTTTTTTACATCTATATATATATATATAACTATTTATCCTATACATATAACTATTTTTAAAAAAAAAATATCACTAGGTAAATAGATTATAAATTAAGTAAGACATAATCAATAATTTAAATTCTATAATAAATCCTTTAATTTTTAAGAATAATCTACAATTAAAAAAATGGATCCAATTAATTATAGATTAAATCAAAACATTTTAAAATATTATATTCAAAATTGAGTACTAAATGTGTGGATATGTAATAAAAAAACTTTGCTCATTTTATATGTTAAAAAAGTAAAACTTTATTCATTATTCATTTTAAATAAAATATTATTGATAATTAGTATTATTCATTTTTAATAAAAAAAATACAAAGATGTTAATATCCTTATGTTTCTAACATAGAATAAAATAATATATTTTCTACTAAAAATATAATTTATGATTGAATTATAATATTACTATTTATGTTTTACTAAAAAATATTTATTTTTTTAATTTACTTGTAATTACAAAATTATTTTCATTTTAAATAAGACTTCAATTAAATTTAATTAATTAATATTATATAAATTGAATTTAAAATGTTTTTACAAAAATAAAAAATAAAAAAAAATATATCCCAACAAGTCTTTTTCTTTTTTATTTTTAGTTTGTTGGTTTTCAAGGGTTATTTATTTATGCTTATTCAAGGGCTATTTATTTTTATAATTTCATGTTGATCAGTCAATTTAGTGCTCTTCTTATGATTGTACCCTCTTTAACAAGACTAACTGTAGTCTCTTCATTAGTAACCAATATCCAATATTGTGTTTTTCTTTATGTCAGTCTCTTCTAGAGGAATATATATATATATATATATATATATATATATCATGTTTCAAGACTTTGAATATAGATCTATCATGTTTTAAGATTTTGACTATACAGATCTATCATGCTTTAAGCATATCTTACATTCATTTGCCACTATAGTGGCCGATTCTCGTACTAGGACATCAATTTATCACACTATAGTGAGTTTTATATTTATTTGTTGTAGTATTAGTTAATTATCCTTTAGGGACATTAACTCATACTCAAAATTTCATATCATTCTTTTGAAATCAGCTTATCTCCCCCTTAATGACAAGAAAATTGCCTCAGTAAATTAGAAATTTGCATAACGAATAATTATACCCTTCAAGGGCTCAAATATATCAATCACTAGTTAAAGAAACTTTTGGTTCTTTAATAGATGCCCAAATGACATTTTAAAGAGTTGATGCATCATTGTTTACTAGACCAAGTTGGTCATCTTTGATTCTTCTAGATTTGATAGAATGCAAAGTGTCATTAATATGGATTCATGTGCCACTAATGACATAGTATGAACTCATATGAAGCTTTCAACCAAGTTTTCATAACTTGATATATATGGTAATGACATCAATTATTGCCCATGTCATTATACAAGAGAAACATCGTATAATATATTTATTAAGCAATTGATATTATGTATAAATAAAATATTGACATGCATTAGCAAATATGATATGTAATATACTAAATAAAAAGACACAACATAAGAAAACAAATATCCTAGGTGAGGATTTAATAATAAATATTTTTCATCACTAATCAATCAATCAATTTTACTATTAGGATTTTCAAAGAATGTTATAATAATTTAGGTTAAATATGTTGACCTTCCATCTACTAATCTTTTTATTCTAATTCTAGTAATATAGAATGAAATGTTTGATTGTACAATTAGTACACATAAAAGATTGTTACATGTTTAACCCTTATCAATCATTTTCTTATCACATATGGTAGGTTTATTCTTCAAACTTGTTTTATTTTTTATTTTATATTATTATTTTTACCATGTTACCACTTTTGGTGGTAAGGTGTGAACTTCGTTTTAGAAAATAATGACCATCATTAGTTAAAAAGTTATTAAATAGATTTAGATCACATCCTAGTCTATGATCATATAATAAGTCAAACAAATATTATATTTTGATTATATTAAAATTGAGAAAACAAATGCTATGTTTAGTTAAGAAAAACACCCAAAAGGGGGGGGGGGGGGGGGGGGTGAATTGGGTTTTTAAAATTTTTTCAATCACAACAAATTAAAACAAAATACAAGCAAAGTAAAGAGATAGAGTTTAGAAAATTCAAACTCGGTTTATAGTGGTTCGGCACTTCCTTGCCTACGTCCACTCTCCTCAATCTCCTAACCGAGTGAGGGTTCCACTAACTTGAAACTTCAACCAAGCTTCCAATCTTCTTACGCTTGGATTCCGGCTCCAATGAGCTCTTACACAACCTCTTCAAGATTCAACCCTCTTGAAGGCTTTAATACTCAGATTGTTACAAGATATAATCACTCAACCTAGCTTAAAGATGGCTCAAATACAAGACAAAGCTAGGATGACAAACAAAAGTGCACTAAAGGATATGCAAGTGGTGATTTAATGCACAATGAAAGAATTGAGAGCTTTTTGATCAATAACTGGTAGGTAGGCTTTGAATGCAAGTGTTCTATTCTCAATAAATGAAGTGGAGCTCTCAATTTATAGGTTTCTAAGCTCGGGAGTCAAAAACAGCAAAAGGCAACCTCGTCTGGTCGATCTAGGGGTCGACCGGTTCACTAGCCGTTGAAGCATTTAATGCATGACAGGTTACCGTTGCCTCAATCGGTCCTCGACCGGACCTCGACCGGTAAAGGAATCACCTCGATTGGGAAGAGAAGACTACTGGGAGAGAAAGAAGGTTTTTGACCTTCCTCGACTGGTCCTCGACCGGATGACCACAACCGGTCAACCGGTTCCTTAACCGGTTGGCCATAGCCTCGATTGGTTGAGCCTTTTTGGCCCCGAAAAACCTATTTTTTTATTCCTTTCTTTTTTAACACTTAGGCAAGGTCTTTAGGTAAATTATTAAGCCAATTTTGAAACATTTTGCGTAAGGTAAATTAGTTAAAAACTCGGGCTTTAATGAAATCGACATTTTAAAGAATAAACCGAGTTTTCTAAGATGCATGAAACGTATGAAAATCCTAAGTGCACTCATGCATTCATCTTACATTAGTTTCCTATGATCACAGGTCTTCCAAGCGTGTCGATCTTTTATCCATTTGGTCATTTGATGAATTTTCGAGTTTATACCTGAGATTCTTAAACATTTAAACCAATTAGTCACTTAACCATGATTTGTTATCATCAAAACCCGATTAGGAGAACCCTTGGGCTAACAAAAATTATATACAATAACAAGCTAAACAAAGAATTAAAAATATTTAAGTAAATGTATAAATGTGAAACACTTGTAACTACGCATTTTCATGAAACATGAACACTATTTTTAAAAATAAATATTATTTATCTAGTGTTGTTATTGCTTCATTTTCAAAAGTGATTTAATTTCTTCAAAGCATAAAATTTATAGTTCTAAATATTTCAATCTTTATATCCAATAGAAAGAATATTAATGATACAACATAATCCAAATCAAAGAAAATAAATCAATAATTCAATTCTTAAAAAAAAAAATCATATTTCATAATTTCAAGCTATGAAAATATATAGACTATCTTTGGTAACTGTTTTTAAAAACAGTTTTTGAGAACAATTTTTGAAAATTGTTCTCAGATGTTTTGTAGAACAAAAGTCTATTTACAAACTTAAAAAGTTTTTAACATATTTTTAATATTTTAAAATAATTTTTAATCATTCTACATGTTTGTATAATTATTTTTTAAAATAACCCTTAAAAAACAAGTGAAAACAACTTAAAATGTGTAAAAGATATTATCTAAAAACACCTTATTTTATGTTTTTAAGAACATAAAATAGAAAACGATTTCCTAATTATCAAATATGTTTTCCTTTTTTTTTAAAAAAAATAGCAGAAAATTGTTCAAAAACAATTACCAAATAAACCCATAAAATTCTTGTAACTATAGGTATAAGTGAAACAATAATTTTATATCATAATATTTACAAAAAATTTTGTTACACATAATATATATTGCTTCATATATATGGCTTTATGTCATAAATTTTCTATATGGCTTCTAGCCATGGCTCTTAGCTCTGGGAAATTATA
Source organism: Vitis vinifera (assembly GCF_030704535.1). Lineage (NCBI taxonomy): Eukaryota > Viridiplantae > Streptophyta > Magnoliopsida > Vitales > Vitaceae > Vitis > Vitis vinifera. The sequence continues at coordinate 22,489,437 of NC_081823.1, read as the reverse complement.
TTATATATATAAAATAATAATCTCTATAGTTTCCATTTATAGGAAATATATATTTGCTTTCATAAAGCTTCAAACTATGAAAATATTTTACATTTTTTTTCAAGATATAAGAATATATAAAAAAATTTCCACATACTTTTAGGCTATAAGAATATGTAAATAAATTATTTTATAGATTTAGATTATAATAATATACAAATTATTTTTCATATAGCTTGAAACAACTAAAATAATTGTTATATAACTTTTAATGATAAGAATATATAAAAACATATACTTACCTTCTCTACATAACTAAAAGTGATGTAGTATAATAAAATAACTTTATATTTTTTTCTACATAAGTTGATCATGAGCAACAATATTTTCATATTATCATAAAGTAAAATATTTACCATAAACTCAAGAAACTAACATAATAATTAGGTAACATTAAAATAAATAAATAAAAAGAAGTGAAAGAATAAATTTGTCATAACTTCTAGATATGGATAATTTTATTACGATAAAATGAAAATTTTGCATATCATTACGTTATGAAATATTCTCTATATAAAATTTTATAAAATTGTTGATTGACAATTTAGTTTTATATAACTTTTATACCATAGTTAGAAATTCTCTATATAACTTTGGGATATAAAATTTTTTATTAACAATTTTACTTTATATAACTTCTATTTAAACAAAAAAAAAATAGAAATTGTTTACATTGGTTCTACTATGAAATAATTACCAATATAAATTATTTTTTTAAATTGTTTTTTAGAGTTTCTAATAGCAGGAAATCCTCCACTGATGATAGGAAGATATCTTCTGCTGAAATCAATAATAAATCCTCCATTGAAATCAGCAAGAAATCCTCCACCAAAATCTCCATTTGACATTCAAATGTATATTCCACCTATGCATTTATCTCTCCTTATATTCTGCATTGATCCTTGTCAATATTCTCTCCATTTTGTTCCATTTTTGTAGACTTAACAAAGGCTGCTCTCTTGTATATATTTATTGTCAATGAAATATAATATGCAGATTCTTTGAAATATCAAAACCATTTTTAGTTTAAGAAAATTTCCATATAGCTTCTAGCGGTACCAAATTAAAATATTAACATTTTCAAATTTCTAGTTCAAGCATAGAAAATATGCCTTACATAGCTTTTGGCTATGAAAAAAAATTCTATATAGTTTTTATCTATACATTATGTTTTATATATTTTAATATAACAAAAATATACAAATATATATATATATATATATATATATAGCTTCATGTTATGAAATATTCATCGTATATGTTTTAGTTATATAATTTTGTTTTGTATAACTTTCAATTATATGATATAATTAAAAGGAATTAGAAATTATATACATAACTTCTGTTTATGTCTTTGTAACTTTGTAATTTCCCAAATAATTTTTGGAAATGGGGATTTTAGATATTTTTCATAATTTTTTACTATAAATATTTTCTACATTATATTTGCACATATTTTTGTATTTAAATAAGAAAAATGAATAGAAAATAAAAATAAAAGTAAAATTTTATCATGTACCTTTTAAACAAGAAAAAATAGATTCTGCAACAATCGGAGGGGAGAAATTTCTGCAACAATCGCCAAAAAATCTACGATATATTGGCTCTTGGCAATAAATTCCCAATATAATGGGAAAAAGGGCAAAAAAAAAAAAAAAGATGAAAATCGCCGATATTTTGGCAAAAAAGATATTTCAGCGATTTTTCGGTCGGTAAACTTGGGTTAACACGCTACAGTGCACTGCTACGACCACCAGGGCAAGCTTACCTTTGTTAAATAGATTGCACTTAAAATATATATTCAAAGTCATCTTGTAAAGAAAATTTTAAAAGAATATTTTAGAGCGCAAATTAAATATAATTATCTTATAATTAAATACAAAAACTTCTTTTAATTGATTACCAAAAATAAAAAAATTATCATAATAATTTTCTTCATAGTGTTTTCAATATCATTAATGAATTAATTAAATATTAAAAAATTGTACATATGTCATAATTTATTTTATATTATTTAATACAATTGAATTAAATGGATCCTAATTTTAATATTAATATATATTTTTAAGTTAGACATATTATAATCAAATATCATAATATTATTATGAAATAATATTTGATATAATTTAATAATAAATGTATACTTATAAAATTCATATTTTTATCGATGCATACGATATTATTATCAAATATGATAAATCATATTATACATATATCAAATTCTTTAATAAAACAACTTTAAAATATCTATTATACTTTTAATTACATTTTTATGAAGTTTTTCTTGTATTTTTATAAATTTTGATCAATTTTAGGTTTATCGATATTTTTTTCCAAAATATCCGTCGATATAGCTCCGATATATCCGTAAAATCAAAGTACCGATATATCCGTGATTACCGATATTTTCATCATTGTCTTCCACAAACACTTTTCTACAAGAGTTTATAGAAGTTTTCTTTTGTAGAGATTTTCATGCTAGTAATCTATTAGAAATAAAAGGAATAATGAAGAAAAGAAATAGAGAAGAAATAAAGTTATATAAAAACTCTAAGATCTGATTTTCATTGATCCATATGTCCTATTTATAGGAGTTAGAATCAAATATAATATTTAATTCCTTACTAGAAATAACAAAAGTTTTTATGGGTAACTTTGTGGTCATTCACAATTATTAGTGTATAATTATAATATATATTAAAATTTAAATAGTAAATAAGACAATATTTTAAGATAATAATAAAAAAAAGTAAAAATAAATTTATATATCTTTTAAAAAAATAAAAAAAAAGTATATAATAATATAATTTGATTGTTTTTATTAAATATCTAAAAAAATGAATATAATTATATAACATAATATACATTATAAATATTATAAAAACATTAATTCAAGCTTAGATTAGACTCAAGTTGTTCGAACCTTGGTCCCATCCCAATTAAAATTAAGTTTGGGTTGAAAAATTTTAACCCAAGTTCAACTTAAGTATTGAAAATATTTGTCTAAGGCTAATCAAATGTTGTGTTGGGTTCTTATTGTGTTGGGTCTATTAGAATTAAAATACTCTAATCCTATTTTACAAAAATGACAGTAAATGAATGTGAAAAATTGAAGTACAAGAACATATGAGATTTATAGTGGTTTACTTTCGATATGAGAGTTACGTCCACTTGCAGCTATTGCAGATTTTCACTATGATGAAATGGAGAATACTTGAGAATCATAAAACACCTCTCACCCTCTAGATTACTGGAGATTTGCTTTTTATATTTTTTTTCTCTCTCAATACACTAATCTAACCAAGACAATTACCCTAAACATAATATAATTAAGGTAACCAAATTACATGTGTGAAATCCCTAAAATACCTCAACAATTGTCCAGTCTGCACCCTTCAACCCCTAAGAAGGGAGAGGGGGGCCTTCCAACCCCCACGTCAACCTTATCTTCAACCCCTAAGAAGGGAGATGGGGGCCTTCCAACCCCCACGTCAACCTTATTATGAAGGTCGATCCTCGTGTTGTCTCTGTGTAGGGTTAATCTAGATTAGGATGATCATTGTCAGGATAATAATTAGACTCCAAACACCTTAAGACGGTTAACCAATCCAAATTACACCTTTACTATAGAGATGAGAAATTATTTTCTTATTTTCAACTTTTTGAAAATATTTCTTTCAAAAACAAATAATTTTAAAAACATTTGTAAAAATACACTGCTTTGTGCTATAGAAGCCATTGAAAGTGACTTGACGAGGAGAATTGAATGGGTGAAATAATGTATTTAAAATATTTTGTATTTATAAATAATACATTTAAAGAAAATGATAAGTGCTTTTATATATATATATATATATATATGATTTATTGATTGAAATTAATTAATTTTTTGTAACATATGTGTTTATAATGATTTTCTTATATTTTAAAAATAATATTATCTTCTTCACCTTACGGATTTAATTTATTTGCAAACTTCTTATAATAATTTATTTTTTTCATTATTATGATTTTATAGCATCACAAAATTGTTCGATGCATGTAGAACATGCAATTGCATTTAGAAATGGATTGTATGAATTTGTTTTAAAATTTTGTTTTTTAGGTTTTGTTAGTCCAAGGTGTCCCTAATTGAGTTTTAAGGATAATAAAATAAGATCAATGATATTAATGGTTCAATCAAGTTAATTGTTTAAGATTTTCAAGAAATTAAGGCCAATTCAAATCAAATCAATAGATAACCTTATTTAATAAAGATTTGATCACGTTGAAGACCTTTGATAGAGACAATTGTAAGATTGATTTTGTTGGTGTACTTGATTCAATTAAAGTCTTTTTAATGCACTTAACGATTTCAAAATCATCCTTTATGCATTTTAAAATGATGATTTGATGTTTTTTAATAAACTATAGCTCAAATTCTTTCAAAAATATATTTAAAAGGTTTATATGGTTTGAAAATGATGATTTGATGTTTTTTAATAAACTATGACTCAAATTCTTTTAAAAATATATTTAAAAGGTTTATGTGGTTTGAAAATGATGATTTGATGTTTTTTTAATAAACTATGGCTCAAATTCTTTCAAAAACATATTTAAAAGGTTTATGCAGTTTAAAAGTGATCCAACAAGTTCTCGACCTCAACTCGATCTCAAACTTGCAAAAATAGTAAGATCAACCGGTTAGATAAACTGCCTTTAGGAATATTTTAAACACAAAACAAAGGAAGTTCAAGAAAAGAAGTGAAAATAGCAAGCCATGGGCAAACATATTTGTTTTGGCAAGCAGAACCACAAAAGGATTGCTTGGAAATGATTCCTTTATGGTAAATAAGATCACTAGAAAAGGAACGTACAAACTACGAACGAAAAGAAAAGTACATTTCATGTTCTATTTCTTTCCATTTATCATCCATTTTTTATTTCCTTGGCATTTTTAAGGAAAAGACATAGCCTAAAGGGAAAAAAAAAATTGACATCTAAACTTGTTAATGGTATGCAATTTGATGGATTCATTGTCCACATCTCCAAAAAGCTTCGAAAGATAAAAGTGCTTACTTTTTCACTTATGTCATCGTAGTAATAAATGATGATTTATTAATCCATTGTTTCAAAATATACACTTCTCTTCAAATTTTACGAGGGTTACTAGTAGATGGAATAAAGAAATTTCGAAGGGGATGGAATGAGAGGTGAGTGTAAATGGAACTTCTCATATCTTACAAATCATCCCGAAGTTTGAAAATAATTTTCTTTCCCTGAATTTTTTCTTCACGGTACTTCTTTGGTAGACTTGATTCCATGCAGTGTGGTTTCTTTTCTTCCTAGGTTTATAAAATTAGGGTAAGTCATATCATTAGTTTGGTTAAGGATGGAAGTTGAAAAGCTCACATCCCTTGTATGAATTTCCCTTTCATTTTAATATTACAATGAAGCTTTAGTTGAAGTTAGATATGGTGGTAAAATAATTTTATGGTTTTTGGTGTAAGAAATAATAAATATTATTTATATTTGAAAAATATCTTTGTATCCACTAAGGGTCGTTATCTTTCACATATCATCTTGATAAGGAAATTTTGTATATTATTTTTGTCACGAATAAAATCTAAAAAAAAAAAATCAAAAGTCAAATGATAGATTTTGACATGACGCTTAACCAATTTTGTTGTCAGACTAAAAATTTCATTTCCAAAAAAATATCAAAATTAGTTTAAATATATAAGTTGGATCAAAATAAGTCAAACATCCCATTAATTTCAATTCCACATCATGTTAGGGTTTTACATATAGAGCCCAAGTACCCATCAATTTCTATCTCGATTCTATTTACCCAATTACCCCTGGTTACAAGTTTTATCTCACTCACTCAGTGAAGTTTTTTAATAAAGATGAAAATGTCGGTTTTGACGTAGACAACGATAACTTAATTTTATAGATATGGATATATCAGAATATAATAAAAAATGTCAATAAATATTTTGATATAAAATATGGATAAGACGAAAATTGATCAAAATTTATAAAAATATTAAAAAATTGCTCACAAATGATATAAAAAATAATGATACATATATTATATGTTATAATTGATATATGAAAAAATTAATATATAAATTATATAATTTGTAACATTTTACAATAGGTGGTATTTGAAAATTGATTTAATATGGAATTTGAAAATAAATTTAATATTAAAAGGATTAATTTATCTACTTTATAATATATATATATATATATATATATATATATATGTATAATTATTATATTAGTATTTAATTCATTATTTTTATGTTTTTAATAATAAATAAATGAAATTTGAAAAAAAATAATTAAAATCAATATATTTATTAAAAATTTATTTTAGTATTTTATTTTTTAAAATATACACAAAATGTAAGTGCAAACATAAATACATGTGTAAATGTAAAATACTTATGATATATAAAATTTAGGTGAAAACATAAAGTATATAGAATGTAGGCCACAATGATAAACAAGGGCATGGTGGGCCCATTGGTGTACGGAATGCTTTTTGAAGCATGGATAGCCAAGTTCAAAGATAAACAAATCTAGAAAAGATAAAAAAAATTTGACAATAAATGACCAAAAGTTTTGAAATATCGGGTATGAGATATATTCACTTAGATTTTGTATTAGAACCCAATCCATGGATATTCGAAAAATCAAAGATATATCGATGATACATTCTAATATTTTAGACCATGTTTATAATTTGGTGACACTCCTTCAATTAAGATTTATTATCATATAACTTAACTATTCTGAACCTATGCGTATCTTAGATATCATTTTCAAGCTGTTATTTCATCGATAATAGTATATTACATAATCTACAAATCCAAATAATTTAGCATTTTACATTTGATATTTGAGTTAAGTATCATTTAAATAGCTTCATATTGGATATCCTTGGTGATATTATGATGAGGTTGAGAAATGTTAATTGGATCCACCGTGCTTTATTGATCATAACTTAATTGAGAATTGTCGACACCGACATAACATATTACAATTTAATTAAAATCATATTTAAAAATCAATTTAATCCCCATAATGTATTTGAACTATGGAATTTAGGTTTAATGCTATAAATACGTGGAATATGGACAGACAGGTGATATCAAAAAACCAGAACCGCTTTAATTATAAACATTGATTAAACAAAATGGAAGTTGAGTGCATTGCAAGCTTGTTAAGGGTAAAGCAGAGATGGTAGATGCTCGTTCTCTTTTTGAATGAAAAAACATGACTTCCATGTCATCTCACCCATGTGGGACTGCCAGGTTGGCATGCAACTCTACACCAAGTCACCAAGTCACCAACTAACCCCGTACCAGGACCAGGAGAAGGTCGTCCAATTTAATAACATCCGTGGTGGGTCCCAAACATTCATCATTACCATGCCAACCTTCCTCCTACTATTACTAACCCACACAAAAGGAGCAAATAAAATATACCCATTTTATGCCGTGTTATCAGAACTTTTAGCAACTTGCTTTTGGTGAACTTCTGTTGCTTTTCCACAAGCATCGTCTTGGAATGCTTGGGAGAGGCCTAAGTCCGTGACAATTAGCTGAAAAAGTAAGCTAGGGTTTGTTTCTTCAGATTTGGCTGAGGTGTGTTCTGTGTGGAATCCATTAAAGCCAAACTTTCTTTTCTGCTCCTTTGTCGGTGTTCTGGTCTAGGGTTTTTTTGACCTAAATCCTTGTTGGGATTCAAAGAAATGGACACTGGAAAAAGGCGGTGAGCTAAGACTTACTTGTGAAGCAATGCCCTGTTTTTTTTAGGTTTTTGCAAACGACGTCGTTTTTCTCTGGTTTGATCTTTTTTTTTTCTCTCTGCTGAGTGGTGTGAACATGGAAGCTTCTGGATTGCAGGCGCTCTGATTTATCCATGCGTTTCCTGAAACGGCGTCGTTTTGTTGTCTCGATCCTTCTTCGAATGACACCTGTGGCAGTGTGAAAATGGCGGCTTCTGCTTCCGAAGCGCAGAACCCACTGCTAGCTCTGGCGGTGTGAAAATGGAAGCTTCAGGACTCTGGAACCTCTGAACGGACTCAATTACTGGTTTTGAAGTTTGAATCAGTGTATTTTTCAATGCAATTTTGGGGGTTTTGATGATATGGAAGATATAGGGTTGTTCAAACAAGGGTGGAAATGGGTTCAATCGAAGAGCAACAATTACTCTGCTGTGAAAACAGCTGCAGGCGGTTTTCGGGACAAAATTGGGAAATTTATGGAGCGGCATTGGCCGATGGTGTGCAGCGGGTGCACGAAATTCTGGCGATTGGTGTTATTGGTATTGCGGAAGTGGAAAGATAGCACTGTTCGGGGTTTTCGATCTATTATAGAACTGGGTTCGGCGGCTTTGCTTATTATAATGTGGAGTTGCTTTCTTAGTTTAACTTCAATGACTTGTCTAGTTTATGTACTGCTTAGTATGGTATGCTACATCTTCCCTTTTTTGTTGCATATTTAGCCTTTAATGTCTAGTTTTTATTGTCAGCTGCATGTGGAAAGTAGTAATTGAGTTCTATTAAGTGTAGTGTTTGCTTTCATTTGCAATAATATCCGTTGCTTGAATTTGTTGTGGCATATTCATTTTCTTTAATGACATTAATGGGTAGATGGATATCATCTGCTGGTTAGATAACATTGGCCATGTAATAAATTGGGGAGGAATTGGGAGGGTTTGGTTCGGGCTTTTAAATGAAGTTCCAAGCTGTTGTTTATGCAAGTTTTGATTTTAGGGCATAAATCTGTTGGGGCCTCATGATTAATTGTGGGGTCTCACCACCAACTTAACCTCCATCTTGAGGAGAGAAGACGAACAGGGCTCACTGGGTCAGGTTCTGCTCTGATTTCTCCAGTTTTTAAGAAATTCACTGTGCTCTTATTTTGGGGATGCACATTCTCTTCCTTAAATAGAGATCAAGACCTGTGTAGTTTTCTCTTTTGTCTAGTTTCCATTCACATTAGAGTAGTTCCTTATGCTTAAATATAGGCTGTGACCTTTGTAGTTCTGTTTTCTCTTTAGTGGAGTTCAATTTCACATTAGAGTTCTGTGTCTCATTAGTTATTTATTTATTGGATGAGAAACTCCTTGCTTTCCCACAATGGATAAAAAGATGGTTAGCAAATTCTTCTTACATTTGCTCAGACAAGAACACTTTGCAAGAGGTTGTCCTTTTCTTCTTTTGAATTGATCCAAAAGTCAAAATTTGACAATATATGCGATCTATTTATGTACATTAAGGCATGAGCTGGATAGGGAGCGTCAAATGAAAATATGTGGTCTGATGGTTTTTGGATTCTATGATTGAATAAGCAGTGGGCATAGTAAACCACTTTTGAGCACCTCCTAGACTTGGGAATGTGAAGCTCTTATCAAGAAGCAATGGACATAAGATTTGGGTTCTGTATGAATAATGCATACATAAAAGGTCCTTATCAGCTCTCTCTCTCTCTCTTTTTTTTTTTTTGGTTTGTTTTACACCCCAATAGCTCATATTCAGCCATGCTTGGTCATAATAGGAGGACAACAACAAATGTTATTAGCATAGCAAAATTGTATATCCCATCATTAGTATGTTTGCTTGTGGTAATTATGGTCTTTTAGGAGAATTCATGACTGCATCTTTGATGCATTGCTTGGACTAGTATATCTGAGTATGCTTAATTGGCTAGCTGTAGATAGCCTCAGGACTATAGAACGAAGGAAAGTATTGATGGTGATTCTAACATATTGCAGTACAAAAGTGTGAGACAATGGGATAGAATTCAATTAAACAAAGACGATCTTTTTCCTAAGTCCTCGAATTTTATGATTGGGGAATTTCATAGATTTGAAAATTGGATTCAAACCCATGTCCAAACCCATGTAGCATATGATTACCATGAAAGACATTTCAAAATTTCATTTAAATTTTATTTTAGTAGCTTCTTGAAAATGTGGAGTCATTTCCAAGTGAATTTGATAGTCTTCATTATCAAATTATCATTAGTTACCTTAGGCACACAAATATGGTTGTAACACACCATTTAGAGAGGCTTATTGTTGCCCTCAGGAAGCCAACATCATATCTTTCCTTTGTCATTTACTTTACATACGAAGTTGCTTGGACATCTAATTTATGTCTGAAGTTGTTCTGGGATCCAATGTCAAATGTTGGAATTAATCTCTTCCCAACTCTGTCAGTTCCACTTTTGGATCTGGATAGTACCAATTTTGTGAGATATTTCAATGTCTCAGAAGTCAGAAATGTTATAATTTTAGTTTCATTGAGATACTCTATCCCAGTTTAAATTTCTCAATCCTTTCATGATTTTTGAACTTGGGCCCTTCTCTGTAGTGAATGTTCTCTTGCTAATTTTCCTTCATCTCACTCTAGTTTGATATTCCCAAGTGACAAGGATGTTGTAAACATACTGTTGATGCCAGTAAAAAAAAGATTTAAATTAAGAAAAAGAACAATTACTTAGGGTTCATCATGCGGGAAATGGGCCTGCCTTGTATTCACATGAGAGATATCAAAACAAATAGATTATGATTGGGTGATGTGTGTTTAAGTCGTAAAAAAATAAGTGTGATGTTTAAAATGTTTGTCAAATAAAATGTAACTATATTATAAGACATTAGTAGTTTAATAAGCTAAATAGGTCAAATAAATATCAATAACTGAATTCTGTGCCTTAGTGAGTTAAAGATGTAGAAAGTCACACTCTTGACTGAGCATGCTTCTGACAAGTACACAATCTGTTCCGTTAAGTCTGATCAAAGAAGGAAAATAGATGTATAATTCATACAAAAATGCAAATCTATCTGCACAGCACAAAAATAAAAAATGAAAAAAATTGAAAAACAAATCATAGAAGTAAACAATCTTCTAAAAGGAAACCAATTTTTTGCTCCAGATCTGATATGTCTTGTAAGGAAAATTACTTTGTTATTTCTAAAGGTGCAAGGCATTTTTTAACGGCCTTTTATTGGTACCCTTACTTTGTTCTAAGATCAGTAACTCAATAACTGTGAGGGCTTTGTTGAAGAACATTAGAGAACAATGTAGAGTGTCCTTTGGCTTTGCCACTGAAGTAAGTTGCGCTAGGCCTCACTATTAGACATATTTATATATATTTACTGTTATTTTATGTTTCTAGTTTCTTGGCATTATCTCTTTCATGTCTTATGTCTTTTTAGTTCATTGTTCGCATTTGTTTCTGTTTGCTACTACTATGGATAAACAAACTTTGGTATGGAAGCAAAATGGTGGACATTTGGTAACTTAAAGATGTGATTTATTGGTATACTGCCTTTTTGGAATGAAGGTCAAATGAATGGGTGGAGGATATAACATATAGATATAGCACCTATAAAAAAATTATAACATATAGATATAGCATCTCACTTGCACTAGTATCTTGAGTGATGTGATTGATCGAACAAAATTAAATAACAAAGGTCAGCACTTGCAAGTCATGTTATCTATCTTTCTGGATACTGTTGAACTTGGCTTAATGTTCCGGTTATTTCTACATAGGCTTGCTAAAAGTTTCTCCTTGATTTACTAAAGGGATATTTCATTGTTGACTATTTTCTAAATGAGGTGCTAAAATAAAGAGTTGGATAGTATTAATTTGATTGGATTTCTTAAATTTTTTCTTAAATGAATTTAAGAATAGCCTCTAAGAGTTGGATCCATATTATTTCAGGGAGCTGCTGGAACTGCTATTCAGTACTTGGGCTATACTCCTGGGCTTTTTATTGTAGGGCTGTTTGCTATACTGATTTTATGGATGTATGCCAACTTTTGGATAACTGGGACATTGTTTGTGGTTGGAGGTATGAAATGGCTTTCTCCCAAGTAGTTTGAATTTAAATGTAATAGACATGACATATTATGAGTACATCCATTTCATCATCTTTCTTTTTTCTTTTTTGGTTAAATATATTGTTTTCATGAGTGGATAAAACTCTAAGAATCTGGTAGATCATGGGCTTGTCTATATGATGCATAAAACACATTCAAGGGTTATGCCACTCCAAAGTTGTTGAATAGTGTAAATCTCAATAAGGCTTTTCTTTGTAAATGGAATTTGCGTTTCACAAATGAGAGAGAAGCCCTATGGAATCAAGTGATCAGAGGGAAGTATGGGGAAGAAAGAGGGGGATGGTGTTCTCGAGAAGTGAGAGAGGCGCATAGTGTTGGGCTATGGAAAGGGATAAGGATGGACTGGGACTTTGTGGGTTCTAGGATTTCCTTCCTTGTAGGTAACGGGTGGAGGGTGAGATTTTGGAGGGATAGATGGTGCAGGGATTCTCCTTTGTGTGTGTCCTTCCCTTCCTTGTTTGCTTTAACCGATGATAAGGAAGCGTGGGTGGTGGATATTTGGGACTCCTTGGTTGAGGGGGAGTGGGGGTGGGGGTGGGGGGTTTCTCAAGAGCCTTCAATGAGGGAGGTGGAGGAGGCAGAAAGCTTCTTGGAGCGGCTGCATGGGAAGAGAGTGCGTGGAGATGTGGAAGGCATGGTGTTTTGGACCGAAACAAAGAGTGGAAAGTTCTCGGTCAAATCCCTCTACCTTGCTCTAGAGGCAGGCGACCCTTTTTTTTTTTTTTTTCCTTCAAGTTGCATTTGGAACGTCTGGGTGCAACCCAGGATTAGCTTCTTTGCTTGGGAGGCTATGTGGGGCAAAGCTTTAACCTTGGATTTAATTCAGAAAAGAGGATGAGCCTTGGCAAATAGATGTTTTTTGTGCCATGAGAAGGAAGAGACTATAGACCATCTTCTTCTTCATTATACAAAAACAAGGGTCTTATGGGATTTGCTCTTTACTTTGTTTGGGGTGTCATGGGTGCTGCCTTCCTCAGTTAAAGAGACTTTCCTTAGTTGACATGGTTATTTTGTGGGAAAAAAGCTCAAGAAGGTGTGGAGAGCAACTCCTCTTTACATATTTTGGACGGTTTGGAAGATGAGAAATAGATTGACCTTCTATGATGATGTGTTGTCAATCCAGAGACTCAATTACTTTTTTGTTTTTTTCTCTTTGGTTAGAGGCCAAGTTGTTTATGGTTGATCATCCTCTAACTTTAGTTAGTTTTATTAATTGGTTGGGCTCTAGCTAAGGTTGTTTTTTGGCCCAGTTGGGTGCTTGTTTATTTGTTCTTTTTTGGTTGGTTTGGCAGTGGGTGTACATGTATTGTATACCTTGAGTTGCTCTTTTGGTGCCTCTTTTTTATAGATCTTTTATTACCTATCAAAAAAAAAAAAAAAGTTGCCGAATAGTGTAATAAAAGGTGATCTATTGATTCCCACTGCTTTGTACACAGAGTGCAACAATTTGGACTAAGGGTTTTGAATTGTTTTTCACTTAAAGCAAGTCATTGATGTTAACCTTCTTGTTGGTCTCAAGGTAGGTCAGCTGCCATCAACCTACCTGGGGCTGCCCCTAGGTGCGCCTAATAAAGCTGGTTATGTGTGGGATGGGGTGGAAGAACGGATGAGGTGGAAATTAGCCCTTTGGAAGCGGCAATACCTGTGTAAGGGTGGTAGAATCACCCTCATAAAGAGTACACTGGCTAGCATGCCATTATACCAGCTGTCCCTATTCCGTATGTCTAAGGTAGTGGCGAGAAGACTTGAAAAATTGCAAAGAGACTTCTTGTGGGGAGGGGGAAGTACGGAAAAAAAAAGCACACCTAGTCAATTGGGAGAAGGTGTGTGTGAGCAAAGAGAAGGGGGGGTTTGGCTTGAGGAAAATAGTCCATTTGAACAAAGCCCTTCTTGGAAAATGGGTATGGAGATTTGCTCGTGCCAAGGATGAAATGTGGAAACGTGTTTTGGTGGCAAAATACGGGCAAGAGGATTTTGGGTGGAGAACTAAAAAAGCAAATGGGGCGTTTGGTGTTGGGCTTTGGAAAGAGATTATGAAAGAAGCAGATTGGTGTTGGAACAATATGACACTTAAGGTTGGAAAAGGCACCAAAATCAGGTTTTGGAAGGACACTTGGTGCGGGGATGTGGAGCTGGCCTGAAGATTCCCTCAACTCTTCAATGTGGTTGCCCAAAAAAGTGCCATTGTGGGGGAATTATGGGACCAAAATGCTGGTCAAGGAGGCTGGAATCTAAGGTTTATTAGAAGCTTCAATGATTGGGAGCTGGCCTTGGTTGACGAACTGCTGCAAATCCTAAGGAGTCAAAGAATTACCTTGGAGGAGGACTTGGCCTTATGGAAAGGGGGAAAAAATGGGAAGTTTGACGTCAAGGATGCGTATGGGCTGTTGACCAGCCATAGTACATCTTTGTTTCCCAAAAAGGGCATTTAGGTGGAGAACGTGCCTTCCAAGTTAGCGTTTTTTACGTGGGAAGCTACTTGGGGGAGGGTTCTTACTATTGATAGGCTTCAAAAGAGAGGATGGCAGATTCCTAACCGGTGTTATTTATGTGGTAGTGATGAGGAAAATGTAAATCATCTTCTTATCCATTGTATAGTGGCTAGTGTGTTGTGGGGGATGGTCCTTAGTCTGTTTGGAGCCCAGTGGGTCTTTCCAGAAACTGTAAAGGAGGTGATTTTCAGCTGGAAGGGTTCTTTTGTGGGCAAAAAGAGGAAGAGAATTTGGAGATCCATATCGTTATTTATTTTTTGGACGGTGTGGAAGGAAAGGAATAGATTAGCATTTAGGGGGTGGGGGGAGCTAGCTATACAGAAAATTAAGTATTCTTTTGTCTGTAATATGTGGGGGTGGGCAAAATTGTATAATGGTGCAGAGTCCCGTTCCCTTATAGGTTTCCTGGAGTGGATAGCCTCCAGTTGAGGGCTGGTGGGTTTTTTGTTGTTTTTTTTTGTTCTTTGTTGTGAGGCCTTCGTCGCCTCGTATACTCCCTGTATGCTTTGCGGCGTTTGCCTTTGCTAATATATGTGTGTTTACTTATCAAAAAAAAAAGATTTTGCAACTCTTTCTCGATTTAGGAAGGTGGAAGATGGAGCTGTTTGGGTGTTCACGGGAGTGTGTGGCCCGTTCACCAAAAATGAAAGGGAATGTTTGTGGGATGAGATTGGAGCGATTAGAGGATTATGGGAAGAACCCTGGTGTGTAGGGGGCGATTTCAACATTATCCTTTCTCAAAGAGAAAGGAATAGGCAAGGGAGAATAACTGCAGCGATGAGGAGATTTGCTCAGGTTATAGATGAGTTAGGCCTGGTTGATCTTCCTTTGCAAGGGGGAGGGTATACTTGGAGTGGGGGGCCTAATAATCAGTCATGGGCTAGGTTGGACAGATTTTTGGTTACTTCCAGTTGGTTAGATCAATTCAGTAGTGTGATTCAAAAAAGGCTGTCTAGGCCTGTTTCTGACCACTTTCCTATGTTGCTAGAGGGTGGAGCTATAAGAAGAGGTCCCTCCCCTTTCAGATTCGAAAATATGTGGCTTAAAGTTGAAGGGTTTAAAGAGCTAATTCATAGCTGGTGGCAGGGAATAGAGGTTAGAGGCAGCGCTAGCTATAGGTTGGGTACAAAAATGAAAGAGATCAAACAAAAGCTTAAAGTGTGGAATAGGGAAGTGTTTGGGAGATTGGAAGACAATAAAGCTGTTGCTCTCCAATTAGTGGACCACTGGGACCTGGTGGAAAGTGAGAGAAGATTATCAGAGGAGGAAACAATTTCAAAAAAGGAATCTAAGGAAAGTTATGCTAAGTGGGCTTCTTTGGAAGAAACTCATTGGAGGCAGCATTCAAGGGAATTATGGTTAAGGGAAGGGGACAAAAATATAGGCTATTTTCATCGAATGGCGGCTGCCCATTGTAGAATCAATCATATGGACAGAATTAAGATAAACGGGGTGTGGCTGACCGAGGAAAAGGATGTGAGAGAAGGGGTAGTTAATGCTTTTCAATACTTACTCACAGAAAATTCAGATTGGAAGGCGGATATAGAAAGGCTGCAGTTGGAGCAAATTAGTCAGCAAGAGGCGGATAATTTGGAGCACCCTTTCTCTGAGGATGAAATTCATAGTGCCCTGATGGAGATGAATGGGGACAAAGCCCCAGGACTGGATGGATTTACTATGGCATTTTGGCAAAGCTGCTGGGCTCTAGTTAAAGAGGAGGTCTTGGATTTGTTTAAGGAGTTCTATGAGCAAAGTGCCTTCATCAAGAGCATCAACAATACGTTTTTGGTATTGTTACCCAAGGAAGGGGGGGCCGAGGATCTTGGGGATTTTAGGCCAATCAGTCTTTTGGGGGGGTTGTACAAACTATTGGCCAAGGTGTTGGCCAATGGACTCAAGAAAGTGATAGGGAAAGTGGTCTCCATAGATCAGAATGCATTCGTAATGGGCAGGCAAATCCTTGATGCCTCTTTAATTGCAAATGAGGTGATTGATGCTTGGTAAAAAAGGGAAGAGAAAGGTCTCATTTGTAAGCTGGATATAGAGAAAGCCTACGATAGTTTAAATTGGTAGTTTTTGATGAAAGTCATGAGAAAAATGGGGTTTGGATCAAAGTGGTTGGGTTGGATGTGGAGTTGCATATCCACAACCAAGTTTTCGGTGTTGGTGAATGGAGTGTCAGCTGGTTTCTTCCAAAGTTCTAAGGGGTTGCGGCAAGGAGATCCTCTTTCTCCTTACCTCTTTGTAATGGGAATGGAAGTGTTGAGCACTCTCATTAGGAGGGCTGTTGAAGGGGGATTTTTATCAGGGTGTAGGATCCGAGGAGGAGGAAGACAACCGGTGCATATATCCCATCTGTTATTTGCTGATGATACAATAGTTTTCTGTGAGGCTAGGAAAGAGCATCTAACTCATCTAAGTTGGATCTTGTTTTGGTTTGAAGTCGCGTCAGGGTTAAGGATCAATTTGGATAAAAGTGAAATAATCCCAGTTGGCGAGGTGGAAGAGATGGAGGAGATGGCAGCGGAATTGGGCTGCAAGGTGGGTTTTATGCCTTCTGTGTATTTGGGGTTGCCCTTGGGGGCTCCTAATAAGACTACCACCATGTGGGATGGGGTGGAAGAGAAGGTGAGGAGAAGACTTGCGCTTTGGAAACGCCAATATATCTCCAAAGGCGGGAGACTCATTCTCATAAAGAGCACGATGGCTAGTATACCATTGTATCAAATGTCCCTTTTCCGTATGCCCAAGTCTGTTGCACGGAGGTTAGAAAAATTGCAAAGGGACTTTCTTTGGGGAGGAGGAAATTTGGAAAGGAAAGTGCACTTAGTTAATTGGGAGGTTGTTTGTATGGAGAAGGAAAAGGGGGGACTGGGCTTAAGGAAGCTAGGCCCGTTGAACAAAGCCTTGGTGGGTAAATGGATATGGAGGTTTGCTTGTGAAAAGGAAAATCTGTGGAAGCAAGTGCTTTTGGCGAAATATGGGCAAGAGGGTTTTGGTTGGAAGACCAAAAAGGTTAATGGGACGTTTGGAGTAGGGGTTTGGAAGGAGATTTTGAAGGAAAAAGATTGGTGCTGGGAAAATATGGCTTTTACTATTGGAAATGGTACCAAAATCAGATTTTGGACTGATCTTTGGTGCGGTTGTACAGTGCTGTCCCAAAGGTTTCCTCACCTTTATGACATGGTTGCTCATAGAAACGGCACGGTAGAAGAAATGTGGGATCAGAATGTCGGCCAAGGAGGTTGGGATTTAAGGTTTGTGAGAGATTTCAATGATTGGGAGTTGGATATGGTAGGTAATTTGCTTCATGTTTTGAGGGGCTATAAACCTACCTCAGAAGAAGATGCAGTTTATTGGAAAGGGGGAAGAAACGGGCAGTTTAAAGTCAAGGAAGCTTACAACTTGGTGGTTAATACCGTAGCTAACAACTTTCCGAAAAGTAACATTCGGGTGGATAAAGTTCCAACTAAAATTTTGTTTTTTGCTTGGGAGGCCACTTGGGGGAAGGTGCTTACGTTAGATAGGCTTCAGAAAAGAGGGTGGCAACTCCCGAACCATTGTTTCTTGTGTGGCTGCGAAGAGGAATCTGTAAATCACATTCTCGTACACTGTATAGTGGCAAAAGTCCTGTGGGATATGATCTTTACTTTGTTTGGTGTTCAATGGGTCTTTCCAGAAACTGTAAAGGAGGTCTTATTGAGCTGGAGGGGCCCTTTTGTAGGGGAAAAAAGGAGAAAGATATGGAAGTCTATCCCGTTGTACATTTTTTGGACTCTTTGGAAGGAAAGAAATAGATTAGTTTTTAGGGGGGGAGTGATAGCAATTTAGAAATTAAAAAATTTTTTTATCTGTAATTTATGGTGTTGGGCGAGATTGTATAGTGGAGAGAGTTCGCTGTCTCTTATAGGCTTCTTGTAGTGGATAGCCTCCAGATAAGGGTTGGTGGGGTTTTTTTGCTTTTCTTTTGGTTGTGAGGCTTAGCTAGTTTGTATACTCCCTGTATACTTCGTGGCTTTTTGGCCTCTTTTCAATATATTCAGCGCTTATCTATCAAAAAAAAGATTTTGCAACTTTTTCGCTTTGAAATTAGAAAAAAAGTAGTGTCATCTGCAAATTTCAAATAATACACCCTAGTTTTGCTTCTCCCCACTAGGAAGCTTTGTTATCAACATCCTACATAAAACAATTGCTACAATGGTGAAAAGGAAAGGAGAAAAAGGGTCTCCTTGCTTTAAGCCTCTGGTTGCTTGAAACCATCCTTGTAAAACCACAAAAGTAGTGAGGACAAACATCCCCTGATCCATGATCTCCATCTAGTACTAAACTCCCTGTCAAGTGCATGGTCTAAAAACCCCCCATCCACATGGTCATAGGCCTTTTAGAATTAATTTTGAAAACTGTTCCTTCCTCCCTCGATCTTCTTTTCTCATCCACCATTTCATTGGTTATCAATACTACATCTAGGATTTGTCTCCCCTTTACAAAAGTTCCTTGGAAAATGTGGATAGTTTCATGAAGTACTCATTAGATGCAATTTAAAAGAACTTTAGTTATAATCTTATATAAGCTTGTGACCAAGCTGATAATCCTAAAATATGATATTTTGATTGGACTCATTTTTCAGCATTAGAGCAATAAAGATGGCATTGGTGCTCTAGTTAATTACCCCTACTAATATGAAACTCCTTAAACACATTTCCTTTTTTATTTTTTATTAATGGATTCTCCTTTATCACATCCCAATACTATTGAAAACATTACTATAGAGAAACCATCAGGCCCCAGGTTCTTTTCCTTGTCTAATTGAAACATAGCTTTATGAACTTCCCCTTTTGTAAAGGGTCAGTCCAGCAAATTTTAGGAATCACTTCCCTACATCATAATTATAATAACCCTAAGATATAATTATTATTATTATTATTACCCTGAGATCTTGAATTCTTACCTCGAGCTTTTCTTTTAATAAATAAATCTCTGATATGTTTTGAAACAAAATCACATGACTTGATTGTCTTGGCCCACATTTTTTTCCTTTGATAACATGGAAACCCACTAGCCTTGCTTCGCAGGAATGGATGGTATATTTGGTAAGACTAGGACCTAACATTTTGAAGGAGGACCTCCCCGTTTGAGCTGCCCATGGGGAGTATTGTTGCGGCTTACATATGGGAACCCTTTGCAAAATTTCAGCATAAAATTCTAGTGTATTTGGTTTGATGTGTAGGTTAGCATAGATCTGTGTCTTCTAATAAAGTTCTTCTATCTTAACTCTAACATCCAAACAATAACTTGGTATCTCGTTAAACATGATAGCAATGTGGATTAGAGAAACAGTTTCTGTTTACTTTTGTATTTTGGTCATCTTTACCTATTTGACATGAGTGCCTCCTATCGATGATAAGCACTATAAAATGGCTATGTTTAAGATCTTTACTCCACTGCTGCATTTCTTTAGATCTAAAATACTCTAATTCTCTACCATGAAAATGCAGGTTATTTGTTCTCCCGAAATCATGCCCGGGTTGTGGTGCTGGTGGCAACTCTATATGCTATCTATTGTGTCAAAGTTCGAGTTGGATGGTTTGGAGTATTGCTCTCGATAAACCTTTCATTCATCTCAAATGATATATTCAATTACTTGCTCCCCTTGTGTGACAATGTGAGTGAAAGCCAACACTTTGAAGAGCAAAAAGAATCAGAATCAGAATCAATTACAGAAGATGATATATCTGGAAAATGTGACTTCTCTGTTCCTACCGAGGAAGCTGAAAAACTGCAGTCATGTAAATCAAGCAGCAAAGCAGCTGCTACTATGACTGTTATTAGTAAGCTGGAAGAGTCTTCTACTAGCCAGATTGTTAAGGAAGATGCAAGTTCAGTGGATGAGATGAACAGGATATTATGTAGTGTAGATCATTATGATGCGTTGGGATTTCAACGCCACAAGAAAATTGATGCTGCTAGTTTAAAGAAGGAATACCGGAAGAAGGTCTATGCTTTTTTCCTTTTCTTTTTTTGGGTTTTATGCTTGCACATTCTTTCTTCTACAATTTTTTTTTTTTTTTTTGATCAGACTTTCTTCTACAATTTCTCTTTCACCAAACGTAAGCTGGATTAGGCTAACATAAGTGTCAGTTCACTGATAATGTTGATGTAAGCTTCTGAAGGGGACTTAGCTGCTTACTCAGGTGGAGGGTGGGGTTTGAAGTTTCTGATGCATAATCTCAGTTTCCTTGTGTGCTTGGCTTCTTCTTTGTATAGATCATTTTTCAATATTCCAATGTACATGTGTGTGCACACGTGTGTGTGTGTGTGTGTGCATATTTCATTTTAGTGTCTGGAAACAAGGAAGAGGAGGAGAGGTGCTCAATGTAGGACTATAAAATGGAAGTAGCATCTGATATGCTGCATCATTGTTGCATTGCACCTTGTGAGGTGATTGTAAGTTTATACAAGTGGTGTGGTATGCTTACTGTTTTCTTTATATGTGTGGGTGTAGGCCATGCTTGTGCATCCTGATAAAAATATGGGGAGTCTACAGGCAAGCGATTCATTTAAAAAACTTCAATGTGCATATGAGGTAATTATCTTTTGCTGAAATTACTTCTATTTATTTTATTTGTTCTTTTGTGCTACTTAAAATATATGTAAGAAATGGAAATGGAAATGGAAATTGCACTTTTAATACATTCTCTTATTTATCAAACACACATATATATATATATGTGTGTGTGTGTGTGTGTGTGTGTGTCAAAAGGAAGTTGTGGTTTGGCTCTTTATTTTTATTTTTATTTCTGGAAAATTACAGAGGTATAGAACTTTCAGGCTATTTTTGCTAATCATAGTGGCATAAGTCTTTTTCAGGTTCTTTCTGATTCTACAAAGAAGCGAGATTATGATGAGCAGCTGAGAAAGGAAGAATCCAAAAGTGTATGTCAGAAGTCGCATGGAAGTTCACATCAGGTATCAGTTGTGATGTTGACATGGTTGTGGATGTTATTATCAATTAGTGTGGAGATCTTACTTAGTTAAAGTTTTATCTCTTTGAACCAAATTATAACTAACATGGAGTTGTCACTATTTCGAAGAGAGTGAGTTAACAGTTTACTGTTGAACTATAACCTCATTTGTAGGATTGAACTTAATAATAGCTTTATCATAAGCAGGGTAATCCAGATTATTGCTCTGAAGAATCAAGGCGTATACAATGCACGAAGTGTGGCAATTCACATATATGGGTGTGCACCAATAGGACGAAGGCCAAGGCAAGATGGTGTCAGGTCTGGCCTTTTCGAATTTGTTTGTGAATTTCTCTTACTCATTCAATCACTTACTCATCTCTGCATCATGACTGGTCTTTGGCATCAGGATTGCTGTCAATATCATCCAGCCAGGGATGGAGACGGATGGGTTGAATATAGAGGCTCATTAGTCTTTGATAGGCCTCAAAAGGTAATTTTCTTCCAAGTAGAGGACCAACTTGTTAAAATTTTGTGGGTGTGGAAACTGACCTAAAATTGTGTGTGGTTTTTGACTTCTGATAAGTTGGTAACTGTAATTTAATCTTAGTTGGTCTATTTTCTGATTTCTGAATGATATCTATATGGATTCAGATCTGACAACCACTTAAATTGGGAGTGTTTGGCAGAAAGTTCTATTTTCCAAAAAACAGTATTATTCTCAATACTGTTAAAGGAACAGTCTGATTACCATCATGTTTACTAATGTAGAGAAGTGTTTATAAAAGCTCTCTGTTGGTGGGCAAAGCCTATGAAAGGCTATATTTTGGGGGTTTTAAAGATGGAAGACTGTTAGGTTTCAAAAGTAGTGTCATTGAAATTCTTGAAAGCATGTTGTTGAAACTTTTGGATAGCAGACAATCCATGGTTTTGGGCAGATGGTCTGAAGGTAGAAAGAAATTGAGGGTTAAAAAATAGGACCTAGGTTAGAGAAAATAGAAAAAAAAAATGACAGGTCTGATGGGGCTAGAAAATATAGCAATGGCCCCTCATCAACTACAACTTTCATATTTTTTTTTTGATCGATAATCACAAATATATTAAAGGGCAAAGGCCACAAAGCATACAGGGAGTATACAAATCAGCCTAAAACAAGAACACAAAAAACAAGCACCCTCACCCACCCTTAAGTGGCCGCTAGCCACTCCAAAAAGCCTAAGAGCGAAGAGGACTCCTCTCCAATATACACCCTAGCCCAACTCCACAAGGTACATACAAAAGAATTTTTGAGTTTCTGTATATCTGAAACACCTCCCCTAAAAGCTAATCTATTCCTCTCCTTCCATATCGTCCAAAAAATACACAACGGGATGGAATTCCAAATCTTTTTCCTTTTTTTCCCCACAAAAGAGCCCCTCCAACTGAATAACGCCTCTTTAACTAACTCTGGGAACACCTACTGAACCCCAACAAGGGCAAGGACGATCTCCCATAGGGCCCTTACCACTATACAATGTAAAAGATCAACTACAACTTTCATATTTTCATCAATCAAATTCAAATTTCATTTTACACCGAATGACTATCTATACTCTAGAAACCTTACTAGGCTAGTGAATATTGTCTAAACAAAGCTTTCTAATACAGGGACCAAATAGGATTTAATATATAAAATATGAAATTTTGAACATCGAATTCCTGGTTTGAGATCCCTGTGAAAGAAGGCAGAAAGATGGGTAATTGTGCCTCAACATCCACTTAAACTTTATACCGCCATATCTACTCTCAAGAGCTTTCTAGAACCAAAGCTTTGATATTTTCATAAATCCAACTCTAAGTTTCATTTGACACCAAATGATCATATTAATTATTGAACTTCATTTCACACCAAATGGGTAATTCTACTCTTGAGAACTTTCTAGGCTAGTGAAAATCTTCTAAAAACAAGACTTGCCAATATGTTAACCCAATAGAATTCATTATCTGAAGAGATTTCTGAACACATTATGGCTAGTTGTGATCCAATAGAAGACTGAAGCAACTAGGAACTTTTAGAACATAAAAAAATTTAATGAAAATTGAAACTTAGGACTTCCTGCTAGAACTTTTGAATCAACAATACCCAAGCAAGAAATATACCCATAACCAAGCTACTGGTAAGCCTGTACCAGAAAACTGTAACTAATAAAATTTCAAAAATGCCCTTGGCAAAACTAAAACTCACTATAATGTTTATAATGATAAACAAAGAAACTATTGAATCAAACATCTATAACTGGCACATGCCTATGCACAAAAATGTTTCTGAACTTATGTGCATCCCAAAACTTTAAGATTAAACTTCCAAAGAGGATACATCTTCTCCAACAAAGCAACCAATAGCATGATATGATCTGGGTAAGGTAACTGTATTTGATTAATTTTATCGCTTATTATTTAGTTGAATGGATAGCAGTTATATGGTTCAGTTAATTGTTACTCTTAAAAGGTAAAATATCTTGGCTTAGTATGGGTTTCTTATGAGTTGAATAGCTTGAATATAGAGGGGTACTTA
The DNA here is from genome assembly GCF_030704535.1 of Vitis vinifera. NCBI lineage: Eukaryota > Viridiplantae > Streptophyta > Magnoliopsida > Vitales > Vitaceae > Vitis > Vitis vinifera. The sequence goes on along the minus strand of NC_081823.1, from coordinate 22,465,482 downwards.
GCAAGACAGTTTGTCTTCACTGTCCTCTTCCACTTGGAGCTAAAACCTAAAAATGATACAGCCAAAAGCACGTGGAGGATTTACTTAAAATGAGTGCTGCTAGTGTGCAAGGGTTCAAATACCAGAATCTATTCCTTTTTATATCCCCATACCTGTCATTTTGTTTCTCATTGCTATATTAGTAGGGAAACATTTTCTTTGTTAAGCTGCATCTTTGTCGAATACTACTGTCTATTTCTTTCCCATTTACTGTGCTTTGACAGAAATTATTTATTTTTTGTAATGGTTTGATTGGTTTTTCCCCCCATTTCCAGGTAGAAATACCTCGTGCTTTTGTTTGTGCTGAGAGCAAGATCTTTGATGTGTCAGAATGGGCTATTTGTCAGGTTAGAAGTTTGTTTTTTATGTGTATTTATTCAAACAATTTATCATGTATTTGAAGATAAAAAGAAATTCATCAAAAAAAAAAAAATGTATTTTAAGATAAAAAGAATGTGGAAAGCCTTATGGGTCAATATCAAATTAGCTGCCAAGAATGGAGAGAACAGAACAACCTAAGGGGAGAGGCAGGGCAAGAGCTTATATGTTTCCTGCATCAGTTCATGCCAACAAAGAAGATAACATGTGTGAAAACATCATGATTCATGTTAGATTAATTGAGTCTCCCTTCTACTGTGCTACCCATGATGAGTCATGCACATGGCCTATTGATGCAATGACATCCATGGGCCATCCCAAATGATTGTGATAATTCAGGAATTCCAGTCACCCTGTTTGATGTTATGCAGTGAATTGATGTCTTATAAGTAAACCATGCTCCTCTTCCCCTATGCCCACAATGGAAAAAAAAGGACAGGAGATAAGATTTAGTTTGTTTGATGTGTTACTACAAATTGGATGGTTTAGATGTTATTGAATATCATTTTGCATGAAGCACCATCCTTTGGATCCATCAACATCTATGCAGAAGATGGGAAACAGGCATGATGAGGCTTTTTGAACGCATGGACAGCTCCTTCATCCTTTGGCTGTGTTCTAGTGCTGGTTTTTGTAGCTTTAATTTGTACTCCGCTGACTACTCAATTCCCTTCTTAGTATTTTACGGTTTGAAATTGCTCCATACAGGGAATGGCATGCAGACCCAACACCCATCGTCCGAGCTTCCATGTCAACATGGTTGGTTTGGAGAAGACACAGAGATCCAAGTCAAGTAGATTCCCATGGGACTTAGGTGCTGAAATGATGGATGAAGATGATGAATTCGAGCTGTGGTTTCAGCAGGCTCTGGCGTCAGGGCTCTTCTGTGAGCCCTCCAAACGTAGAAAGAGCTGGAGTCCATTCAAGATGCATCAGAAGAAAGGGAAGCAGCAATGGCGAAGATGGTCCTGAATGACCCAAGTAAAGGTGGTCACAAGAAAACTTACTGTCCACCTGAAATGGAAGATGAAAAGGTTGCCCATACCATTATCATCAATGCCCGATTGATGAAGCAAGAAGAGGCTGGATTTGATCATAAAGGAGAGGGACAACTACCAACCGTTCTCACCTGCTCCTTGTGCCTGTAAATAGATTCAGGTATTTTAAGGGAGCCCTTTCATCTTGAAAGTATCATTTTTGTTGTGGTACCTTCTGGAGAATGTTGGTGTTGGAATTATTAGAGAAAAACCATAAAGATCCCAACCTAACCGGGTGAATGCCTCCTCTTTGTACATTGTTGATACAGCTGAAACTCCCGTCTTACATTACTATGCAGTTGTAATAAGACCAAAAAAAGGAAGAAAAAATCTGGGCAACATGTTAGCGATTCTTATAATTTACCCCATTTTCTAGCCAATTTCTTCTGATTTTCCTGGAGCTTTGAAGAGTCGAAGGATGTCAACAATTTATTAACTGCTTTTAAAAATAATTTAAGACAAATAATATTTTCAGAAAACAAGAATATATTAGGGTCCATTTAACAATTGGTTTCAAGAACCGTTCTTCATAACAAAATAAGAAAATAAGAAAATATGTTTTGGCAATTAGAACTGTTCTTAAGAAGAGAAACTGAGATGTTTTTGGGAATAATTTTTCGTTGTTTTATTTTATTTTTACTTGTTCTTTAAGGATTGTTTTAGAAAATAATTATATAAGAATGTAGAATGATTAAAAATAAAGCATTTGGATGTCAAAGTTATTTTTAAAGCATATTAAAAAAAAATTAAAATAGGTTGAAAATATTTGAACTTTCCAAACAGGTTTTTACTTTATAAAATATCATAAAATTCTCAAAAAATATTTTTTAAAATTATTTTCGAAAATTACAAAACAAGGTTTTAATTTTTCTATCATACAATTCCTATAGAAATTATTATATAAATAGTGAAGATCAATGATTTGAATATTGGAAATATTGATGGTTGGGTTTTATAAAAATATCAAAAAATATAAAAAATTATGGGGCAGTAATAAAAATATTAGAAAAACTTCAAATAATGATAAAACAAATAATAATACATATTGAAGTTAAAATTTGAAAATATATTTTATGCTAAAATAATAAATTATATAAAAAAATTTGATATAGGTATAATTTTTTATTATTTAAAAATTATATGTAATTATATTTTAAAATCAATATTTATTTATTTATTTATTTATTTATTTATTTATTTTTTTATTTTTCATAATAATTTAAATGAAATTTGAAAATTATAGCAGGAGATTATACCATATAATCACAAGCTATTTAAAATAATAATAATAATCATGATTTGAAATTTAAAACATTTATAATTGTTTTTTATTTAAAATTATTTGTAATTATATTTAAAAATATATATTTATTTTCATTTTATTATTAATATTATTTTTCATAATAATTTAAATGAAATTTGAAAATTATAGATAGAGACTATTTATATCATATAATTGCAAGCTATTTAAAAAATAATAATTATTACTTGAAATTTAAAAATTTAAGATAGTTTTAAAAATGTAGGATAAAGTGATATTTTTTTGTATGACACTTATTTTTTTTTTATATATAAAAAGTTATTATTATTTATTATTAAACAATTTCTTAATTTAATTTTTTTTATTTATTAAAAAAGGTCAAAGGGTGTTTGATTGGATCGGGGTCAACCCGACGATGCCCCGTTAAAAATGGGCCAAGATCGAGCCCGGCCCATTACATTCACCTGACTGCCACTTCTCTGTTTTCCCGCCATTTCGCTTCTGCTCAGAAGTCTCAGACAACCAACGGTCTAATGAAATTACCATACAACCCTTCCACCATTAGAAGTGAGATAGTTAAAAGGAGAGGAAAGAAAAAACTAAAAAAGAATCGTTATTTTTCTGTCTTCTGTTTGGTACCCGAGAAAATGCAAGAAAACTAAAGAAGACGAAGATTGTTAATACAAGTGAAGAACTCAACTGAAGTAAGCCAAATAGGGGTGATGGTAGTTGATGGCGGGATTTTCTTTTCTGAGATTTTCTCAGCAACCAAACAGAATGTTAACAGGAAGTGTTATTCCATGATTTGCTCTATTGCAGATAAAACTGAATTGAACATGGAAATAGCGAGACTTCAGGATCGGATCGATCAGCTTGTGACGGAGATGCTTGTTGAGACGAGTTATTCCATCTCTTTTTTTCATCCTTCTTGGAAGTTTTGGTTTATTTTCATTAGATTTAGGTTTGAATTTTGTTTCTTGGATGTTGTTCAAATAATGAAAATAGATAAAAATTTTACGTAATTTTGAGCATTTTCTCTGTTGTGTAAGTGATTTATTGCCCACTTTCAAGGTTTTGTTTGGATATTGGGAAGAGCAATGGGAAAGGAAAGGAGAATGTTAAAAAATAGCTTGAGAAAAGAATCAATTTTGGAGTAATTTTCATAATTTTTATTCCTTCTTCCCAAAATCCAAACGAAGCCTTAGTGTATTTGTTAATTATTCCAGTTTGAGTTTGTCACTTATGGCAATTGGGAGATGGATTATCTTTCTTTGCTTAAATTTTGACTGTTCCAACCCTCTAACTACTTATAACTATTGTTTGTATTGAAATTTTTATGTGTGGACTTACATAATCAATGTGATAATACCATAAATCAATGTTGTGTTGGAATTTTTATGTGTGGACTTACATAGTCAATGTTATAATACTATAAATCAATGTTATTTTATTTTTTGCATTATGGTCCAATGGGGCTGGACACATTGTTGTTTGATTTTTTTATGGGTTTGCCCTAATTCACTTGACTAATTCACTTGATTGACCATTAAGTCAAGTGATCCAAATTGTGTGCGTAATGTGGTATATATATATAAGGGAAAAAGGAAGGTTTTTGTTCTGTTATATTCTCTTGAGGGCTGAAAAGGGCTGAACTGAATTTGGGTGTAGAAAGGGAATAGCTCATTGAACCCAAATTTTCACATCATCACCGACTGAGCGTATTCTTGGACACCAGTGGAGTATGAAAATGGCTTTCCATGGGATTAATCAAGGTAAGCATTTCATCAATTGCCCTTTTATTGCATGCTTTAAAAGTTTGGAGCTCTATTCTTTGTAGTTTGAAATAAAAGCATTTCATCAATGGCTTTCCACGGAAATGTCTGTTGACTTAGGTGTTTTTTTTTTTTTTTTTTGCTGTTATCTCATATTAGATGTGAAAGTTTGGAGCTCTATTCTTTGTAGTTTGAAATAAAAGTTTGCATTCTTGTTTTGTTTGTTGGTGCAGTGTTGGAGCTCGATCCATAGAACATGCTTGCCCTCTCTTAATTCAATCCTGGTCACATAGATCTAAGGAACAGTAAGAAAGACATTGCCACATGCATTAGTTTTCTGCTACTGATGGTTGAAATTTGTAGATCTAAGGAAGTAATTCAAGTCATAAGTGAACTTCAGAGTGGTTTGTTCTCTTGCTGTCATTTCTTTTTCTCTCTTCTGTTCTTGACAAAACCTAAAACCATGTACATTTCATCTCCACCATCTTGGTACCAGAGCTATCGTAGAGTTTCCTGATTGGAGTGAAACTATCTATATGGGAGAGTAGGAAAATTCACTAAAATTAAGTATGGGTTTTCAAAATTTATAGAGGGTACTCAACCCAATCCAAGTTTATAAATTTCTAAATTCATGTCATTAATGCATTTGCATTTGAGTGCAATACTTGGGAGCTTCATTTTCAAAATTAGTTATAAAACACTCTTAAGTTATTTGCAAAAACTTCTTTTACAATTTTGATTGCAATAAAATAGGTATAAATTTAGCTTAATACTTAAATTAAAGAGCTAATAAACGATATTTATTATTAATATAAAAAAAATTCAAAACTTATTAAGCTATTTGTAAATGACTCATTTAAATGAAAAAACATTTATCTCATAGAGTTTTACGTAGATTTAGTTCATTTTTCTTTTTCTTTTTTAATAAAAGAAAGTACTTCAAAAGCATTTTTTGATGATTATATACATAACAAAATTGTTCTTTTTGGAAAAAAGTTCCGTTGCTCGTTAATCTAAAAGTCATTAGATAATTTTTTGGATTTTTTTAAACTTTATCAAATATCCCATTTTTATAAGGAGTATATTTTTAAATATTGTAAAATACTTTTAATCTTCTAATAAAAATTTAATTTGAAGCTTTGAGAGTATTATTTTCAAAGAAGTACCATTTAAAAACTAATAAAAAGATTAAAAAAAATGAATAATAGTCCATGACTTGTAATTATGTATATAATGTTTTTGGTTGACTCGAAGATTGGTCTCAATGAACTAGTTTTATTATCCCCAATTACATGATAATAACATTAAAAACAAAAACAAATGAAAAGAAAAAAAATATATTGTAAAAATAAATCTTAATTTTTTCGAAAAGTTTGGATAAAATATCTTATTTAACAATATAGTTCTTTTCCATTTTTTTCATGACCAATCAAATAAAAAATTACAATTTTTTTTTTACATTATTTATGTCCTTATATTTTTCTCTCTCTACTTTCTTTGCCAAGCAAACACATCCGAAAGTAAGTTTCACTCCATGACTAAAATAGCTTGATTTGCAAATAAAAGCACCCAAAATATGAAAATTAAGATAAAATGTTATACACCAATCCATAAAAGATAAAATGGCAAAGCGCCAATGAGCCATGACATCTATTTTTACAAAAACCTTACCCCAAATAGAGACTGATAGAAAACTTTCAATCCAAACAGAACCATATGAATGAAATCTAGAAAAGAAAAGTTCTCCTTCCTAAGGAGTCCCCTTAGACCAAGAATCTTAAATCTAACAGCTCCCCCCTTCAAAGATTTTCTTCTAACTTTCCTTCCAAGTGCACCAAAACAAGCTCAGTGTTGTAGCTTTCTGAACTTTCCTTCTCATTTTCTGGTGCATATTATTCTACCTTTGTGGTGTGATGATCAAACAACACAAATCATGTGCCATGGGATGTTAACGGGGATTAGCCACTCTAGGAGTATTCAAGAAAAAGAGGAAAAGGGGAAAAAGGGGGAGGATTTTAGAATTTGGGAAGGTTTAGAATTTTCTATTCTTTAATCTCTCTCTTTCTCTCTCTCTCTCTCTACATATGTATGTATGTATATATTCAATTTTAAGTTTCCATTACAGTTGTTTTTACAATTTGAAATTTTTCTTTGTGACGAACTCTTATTATAAGAAGTTTCCATAGAGTTAAAGTTTCTAATTCTAAAAACTTTCTTTCAATGGTAGTTTTGAGGAAAGGAACAAGAGTCCTAATAAACTATTACTTTGGTCAGGTTTCTAGTTTCTTGATTTTATTCAATTTTTTAGGCTTTGGAAAGACTAAATTAGGCTAATTGATGAAAGTTGGATTAGTGACTGATGATTAATAATATTAGGTTTTTATTTATTTATTTATTTTTATTTATTTCCTATCTTTATTTTTTTTACTTCTATTTGCTGCCAAAATTTTTATTTCACGTTCCTCTCCTTAAATCTTATAAGATTGAAGCTTTGTCTAACTTACTTGATTGTGTACAACCATCCTAGAGTTGCCCTACATCAATTTGGGAATTGGAGTGAAAATTCTTGTCTTGAAGGTGTATGCAACTAAGGAGTGGAGCAATTTACCCAATCATGAGTTCTGAGAGTGATGCTAATTTCAAGATGTTGCTTCAATATAGTAAGAGTAAATTTAACAGTCTAAACAAGAGGCCATTATGGAACTAACAATAGGCTAAATGAGATAGTGCGATTATTAGAAAGAAATCAAGAAAAGTAATCTATTGAAAAAGATGGTGGGAGCTAGCACACTTGGACCAAAATCCCAATAGAGTATGTGAGACAAACTTTGAGAAAAATCATGATGTGACATAAAAGGTATGCATTGAAGTTGCTGAATTTTGGGAAAATTGAATTCTATGGATTTTCTTGATTGGCTTTTGTTTATGGTAGATTACCTGGATTGGTATGCTATGCCCGAGAATATCAAGGTTCATTTGGTGAAGGCAAATTATGTTGGTGGTTGGAGAGAACTTTGGATAAGCTCTAGCTAATTATCAAATTATTTTATTAGAGTACTTTTTTTTTTTTTCAAATAAAGATATTTACCCCCTTAGTTTTTAGCTTTCTGTTTCTTAGGTTCTTAGTTCTTAGGAATATTTTATTTTTGGTAATTATCTTCCTAAATAGATTGCCTATATATTTAAGGCTTGCAATCTCAATCAAATATGACAAAGAGTTACATTTTTCCTCTCTGATTTCATGGTATCAAAGTCGCAGCACATCTGGGCCTAATTCAATCTCATGGCAAAGACTTCCATGGCCGGAGGATGTCGTGGAAATGAGTCTTCAATGACTACTTTAGGTCCTATACAATAGATGTTTCAAACTACGTCTGCTTCCTTGTTATACAAAGTAGACAATACCTTTCTACAATTTCCTGGATGGAAATTGAATGGAAAAAATTGGTTGTAATGGTTGATTAAAGGAAGAGGAAAATTAGGGCACTTGACAGGAGCCACAAAGAAACTTCCTGAAGATGATCCAACCTTTTAAAATTGGGACTTAGAAGATTCCATTGTTATTGCATGATTGATTAATTCAATGGAGCTTAAGATTGGTCAAATGTACCTACTTCTGCCTTCAACAAAGGAAGTGTGGGATGTAGTAAAGAGGACTTATTCATATCTCAGAAACTCAGCCCAAGTTTTTGAAATTAGGTGCAAATTGAAGGAAATCAAACAAGGTAATCATTGTGTAACTCAATATTACACTGATCTTCAAGCTTTATGGCAAGAGTTAGATTTATTTATAGAGGCTAATTGTTGCCTTGAGTGTACTGAAAAACAAAGAAGGTCAATAGAGAAGGAAAGAATGTTTGATTTTTTGGCTGGTCCTAATGAAGACCTAGATGAGGTGGATGAAGGATTCTTGGAAAGGAACTGATGTCGCCTCTTGATGAAGTGTTTGCTGAAGTCAGAAGGGAAGAGAGTCGAAGAAAGGTGAAGTTGGGAGAAGAGAATGATTCAAAAATACCCCGATGGAAGGCTCTGCCCTGGCTTTAAAAGTGGGTGAGAATGGATACCATGGAAAACAGTGAACTAGAAAAAGAGTGCATTGTGATCATATAGCAAACTCAGCCACACCAAAGACAAATGTTGGTTGTTGCACGAAAAACCTGCGAATGAGAGGCCTAGACAGAGTGTTGGAAGGGGCTTTCAAGTTGCAGTAGATGCAAGAACAACCTTTAAAAGGGCAGAATCTGCAACCACTCAAATATCACTTAGCAAAGAACAAATGGACTTGCTGTATAGACTTCTGAATCAATCACAACAACCCAACACCAATTTCGGATCTTGAAATCTTGCTCAAATAGGTAATTTCTCAACAGTTGTTAGTGTCACAAAAAATTTAAAAACACCTTGGATCATAGATTCTAGTGCTTCGAACCATATGACAAGTAATTTCAATTGGTTTTTTTCATTCACTCCTTGTTATGATAATCTAAGGGTTGAGATAACTGATGGGTCCTTGACAATTGTTTCAAGAAAAGGCTCAATTAAAATCACTGAAAATATTACCCTAACTTCAGTCCTTTATGTTCCAAATTTATCATGTAACCTACTGTCTATAAGTAAGCTTACCAAAGATTTCAATTGCATAGCTAAATTTTCCTCATCTTTTTGTGAATTTAAGGAGTTATACTCAAGGAAGAAGATTGGCAGTGCTAAAGTATATGAAGGGTTGTATTTCTTTGGGGATGAGGACTCTAGGACTAGACAAGCTCTTGTTTTTGGATTTGAATCTATTTCTGTTTTATTTTTTTATTTTTTTATGATAAAATAATGTTGTGGCATCATAGATTAGGCCACCCTAGTTTTCTTTACCTAAAAAACTTGTTTCCATATTTATTAAAAAATAAAGACCCTTGTTCCTTTCAATGTGAAAATTTTCAAATTGCCAAACATACTCGAGTTCCTTTTTTCCATCATCCATAGTGATATTTGGTGACCGTCTAGGGTAACTAATATTTCAGGCACTAAATGGTTCATAACTTTTATTGATGACCACACAAGGTTGTATTGGGTATACCTTCTAAAAGAAAAATCTGAAACTTGCAAAATATTTCAAACCTTTCATTCAATGATTAAAACCCAATTTCAAGCACAAATCCAAGTCCTTAGGACTGACAATGGTCAAGAATATTTCTATTTTATTTTGGGAGGTTACCTAGTGTAATTTTGAGAAGAAAAGTAATTGTTCTTCTTAAATTTCATAAAGTATGAGTACATAGATATATAATAGAAACTACTTACTAGCCCTATAACCAATTCAACTATAAAATAGGAAAATGTAACTACTACATAAAAATAGAAACCCCCTAACTACAATCTAATTTCAGATTTTATTTAACAAAAAAAATATATATATATATCCTAACTACTTCCTAAAACTTCGATAACCCCCCTTCTCCCCCTCCTTAAGTTGGCGCATAGATATCAATCATGCTTAACTTGCTGACAAGAAGTTTGAAGTTAGGGTTGAACAATCCTTTGGTTAGGATATCAACTATTTGTTACATTGTTGGAACAAATGGCATACAAATAGCTCCATTGTCAATCTTCTCTTTTATGAAGTGTCTATCAATTTCAACATGCTTTGTGCGATCATGTTTTACTAGGTTCTGTGCAATGCTGATGGCGGCCTTGTTGTTACAATACAACTTAATTGGTGTGTTAATTTGCATATTCAACTATTCTAATACCCTTTTCAGCCATAACATCTCATAGGCTCCATGAGCCATAGCTCGATATTCTGCTTCGACACTGCTTCTTGCAACCACGTTTTGTTTATTACTTTGCCATGTGACCAAGTTACCCCAAACATATGTGCAATATCATGATGTAGATCTCATATCAATAATTGAACTTGTAGTAGACCTTTGCCTGGTGTACTTTTTAAATACCTCAAGATTCGATATACTGCCTCAAGGTGTTTCTCATTGGGCAAGTGCATGAATTGACTTTACCATGCTCATGGAAAATGCAATATTTGGTCGTGTATGTGATAATTAAATCAGCTTCCCTACCAATCCTTGATATCGAGATGTATCCATTAGATTGCCTTCTTCGTAATCTCCAAGTTTTTGGTTAGGGTTAATTGGAATGTCTACTGGCCTGCAACCACTCATTCCAGTTTCTTTAAGGAGATCAAGAACATACTTTCGTTGTGAGACAACTATTCCTTTCTTTGACTGAGCAACCTTCATTCCAAGAAAGTATCTTAAGGATCCCAAATCCTTTATCTCAAACTCTGATGAGAGAAATTGCTTTAACTGGTTCTTCTCAAGCAAGTCACTCTTGATGAGAATTATGTCATCTACATACACAATTAACACAACTACCTTCCCATCTTATGAGTGTCTTACAAACATAGTATGATCAGCTTGTCCCTGAGTGTACCCTTGACTTTTAACAAAATAAGTGAACTTCTTGAACCAAGCCCTTAGTGACTATTTCAACCTCTATAAAGATTTCTTCAATTTACATACCTTTGAACCAAACCTTTCATCAAAGCCCGAGGGTGCATCCATATATACCTCTTCCTCCAAGTCTCCATTAAGAAAAACATTTTTTCACATCTAATTGTTGTAGAGGCCAATTGAGATTTGCTGCAAGTGATAAGAGAACTCTCATAGTATTTGACTTTGCTACAGGTGCAAAAGTCTCTAGGTAGTCAATGTCGTACGTCTGAGTGATTCCTTTGGTGACCAACCTAGCTTTATACATTTCAAGCGATCCATCTGACTCGTATTTAATTGTAAATACCCATTTACACCCCACAGTTGTCTTTTCTCTAGGAAAATCCACCGTCTCCCATGTCTTGTTTTTTTCAAGAGCCTTCATCTTCTAAAAAAAAAAATCCTTCTTCCACTTGGGAATCTTTAGAGCATCTTGCACACTTTTTAGAATCTCCATACAAGACAATTGTGAGGTAAAAACACAAAAATTGGGTGAGAGATTTTTGTATGACACATAGTTAGACAATAGGTGTTTGGTACCTAACCTTACACCTTTACGGACAACAATGAGAATATTAGAATCGGTAGACTCACTAGACTCGAACCTAGGACTCGTGGACTTGGGATTAAGACCTAAAGTAGAATGAATAGGTTGTGTAGGCTCAAGAAAAGTGTTACTTGGAGGATCTATGGACTCATGGTAGTGCAAGAGATCAAATGACTCTTTTTTTGAGTTGTATTCATTCGCAAGTAGACAATGTCAAGTATTAACCCTATGTTCTTGGTACCTATTTTTTTTTCATTCGTTATGTTGGAGTCGTGATCTATATGAGACAACACCAAGGATGGATATGCATTTTCATTATTTAATATTTGGACTCTCAAATTGAACTAAGGGTGTGGGAGAATAAACAACTGGTGAGTCCTCAAGTTGAAAATATTCTAATTGATCTGAATCTTCATTTTTTCTTCTTTCCTGAAAATCAATAGTGAAAAATGGTGTTAATTTGAAAAATGTGACATCCATGGTGACAAACATTTTTTTAGAAATCGGGTCAAAACATTTGTATCCTTTTTTATTAAAGGCATAACCAACAAACACACCTTTTTGAGCTTAGGGTTCAAGTTTTCCTCAATTGTGATCATTAATGTGAACAAAAGCGGTACACCCAAATATTTTTAGAGGCAAAGTTGATGAAATAAAACTTATGAAAAATATTTAAAGGAGTCTCAAAGTTTAAAACCTTACTAGACATTCGATTTAAAAGGTATGTTGCAGTAAGGATGGCTTCGCCTTAAAGATATTTAGGTGCCTTAGTTGTAAAAAGTAATGCCCGAGCTACTTCTAATAGGTGTTTGTTTTTTCTTTTAGCTAACCCATATTTTTTAGGAGTATCATTGCAAAAACTTTGATGAGCAATACCTTTTTCCAAGAAAAAACTTTCCAAAATTTTGTAAAATACTCTTTGCCATTATCACTCCTAAAAATTTGAAAATTGTTTCCACCTCATATTTTTCTTTCTTCAAATAAACCCAAGTTAACCAAGTATGATCATCAATAAATGTAACAAACCATATTTTGTCAAAACTTGTAGAAACCCGACGAGGTCCTCAAACATCACTATGAATCATAGTGAATGGTTTAAAGGCCTTGTAAGGTTGTGGAGAAAAATATGCACGATGATGTTTAGCTAATTGACAAATCTCGCATTAAAAGAAAGATGGACTTTTATTATGAAAATTTTTTGGAAACAAGTACTTCAAATACTGAAAACTTGGATGGCCTAGCCTATAATGCCATACCATTATTTCACTATCCTAAAAAACTGAAATAGAAATAGAATTGAAACGGGTATGTTGGTTTTGTCTACTTGAGTTGGTTCCATATTAAAAAAAAGTAGAGTCTAACATACTCTCTAGCACTGCCAATCATCATCTCCGAACTCATGATTCTTGAAACTCACAATATGAAGGATAAAAATTAGCACGAAACCTATGATCAAGAGTTATTTTACTGATGGATAGTAAATTGCAAGATAGGTTAGGAAAATGAAGCACATTATGAAGAATTAAGGAAGAAGAGACTTGGATTGATTTAGTTTCGGCTATGGTAGAAAGGGAACCATATACAATTTTGACATTTTTATTGTCTGCACAAGGATTGTAAGAGGAAAATAGTTTCGAGTAACCTATCATGTGATCAGTCGCTCCAAAATTGATGATCTAAGGATTTACTGAATTTGGGATGACACTAAGAGAGGTAATTGTGAAATAATTACCTTTTTGAGCCAAAGAATTAAAACGTGTTTACAGACAATTTTGGAGATGAAAAAGTTTGTGTAAGTGCTTTAATTTCTCCTTCATGAATAAACTATTTCTGAATTAATTTGGTGCTTAGAGACTCCTCGATTGTGGCTTGAAAGGCACGTCCATCTCCACCAAATTTTCTCTTCCAATTTGGTGGTTTACCATGAAGTTTCTAGCAAGTCTCCTTTATATGCCATGGTTTTTTATAGTGCTCATACCATGGCTTCTTTTGCTTATCTACCTTAGAGTTAAACCCTTGATTTTGCAGCATAATTCTCCTCCGGGTCTCCTTACACCTAACTTTAGAGAAAACTTCACGAATGGAGGATAGTGGTTTTTGGCCCAAAATTTGTCCTCTAACTTCATCTAGATTTCTATTAAGATTAGCGAGGAACATGTAGACTCGATCATTCTCTTCATTCTTCTTATGACAAGCACAATCATTGGAATTTTCCCAAACATCATCATAACATCGGTCTAGTTCTTGCAATAAAGTCACCATCTCGTTGTAATAGGTAGTAACGTCACATTTGCCCTGTTTGGATTGCCAGAGTTAGGTCTTCAAATCAAAGATTTGAGACGAATTTCTCTAAATCAGAATAACAGTCTTACACAACCTCCCAAACATCCTTGGATGTTGGTAAAAAAATATGGGGCTTTCTAATTGTCGGCTCCATAGAATTGATGAGCCACACAATGACAAGGGAATTTTCATAATGCCATTTTTTCAAGGATGAATCATTTGTTGTAGGTTGTGTCACTTAACTTGTCGGGTGCCCTAATTTCCCTCTTTCATCAATCGCCAATTTCATCAATTGTGCTCATTCGAGATAGTTCTTCCCGTTGAGCCTGTGAACTGTGAGTTGTAGATTGAAATTTTGGGAGAAAGAGTCGTCATTCAATGTCGAAGCAACAGATTGGATGCTCTAAGATTAATTTGTAGAAGCTGTAGAGTTTCTTGTTGCACCGGTCATCACCGTTTTTGTCATGAGAAAAAATGGATCAAGAGTACGAGGCTCTGATACCATGTAATTTTTGAGAAGAAAAGTAATTGTTCTTCTTAAATTTCATAAAGTATGAATACATAGATATATAGCAGAAAGTGCTTATCAGCCCTATAACCAATTCAATTATAAAATAGGAAAATGCGACTACTGCATAAAAATAGAAACCCCCTAACTACAATCTAAATTACTGATTTCATATTTTGTTTAGTAGAAAAATAAAATATCCTAACTACTTCCTAAAACTTTGACACACTTAGAATAAAATGATGTAATTCATTAGAGTTCTTGTGTCAATATACCTTAGCAAAATGACCTTGTTGAGAGAAAAAACCGTCACCTCTTAGAAGTTGCTCGAGCCCTTATACTTACCATGGGTGTACGCAAATACCCGTGAGCATAAGTTGTCATCACTTCTCGAATCGTGTCCTTTAATATCATACACCTATGTCTATCCTCATTGAGTCTTATCCTAGGTTTTGATCACTCAATTTCTTACCCTTGAAAATGTTTGGTTGTTTGTCCTTCGTCCACGTCCATTACCAAAACAAAAGCAAACTTGATCCATGAGCCATCAAGTGTGTGTTCTTAGGATAGTCTCTAGCCCAAAAAGGGTACAAGTGTTTTTCTCCAACCATAAAGAAATCGTCTCCAAAGATTTTTTTATTTTTTTTGTCTCGACCATACTTTCCTGTGAACACTCTTCAGAGGGAGAATCTTAAGAGTGAAGAGTGTTTCTAGGAAACAAACACACAGTATATTAGTGTCCTATCTACCCCTGAGCAACCGAACTCTAGAAATTTACTTGAATCCAAATCCACAAACCTACTCAATTCCACTAATCTCAATCCAATTGAGCCTACTACGTTACCAACTTAACATATTTTGGAAACATGGGAGATCCAGAGAGATAAGAACTCCATTTCTATAGTAGAAGAATTAAACCTCAAAGGAAGCTGCCTATTGTGGAACCACACTGTCAAGAGCCTAAACTAAATGTGGTAGATTTGCAAAACAATCTAGGTATTTTAGATTATGCCTAGAAAAATCCAAGTCAAGTTGTCTTTGAAAATCTAGATTTGCCCATAGCCCTTAGGAAAGGTTTTAGATCTTGCACCATGCGCCCCATATCCCACTTTGTGTTGTATAAAGGTTTATCTTCTTTTTTTTGAACCTTTACTACTGACATTTCTTGTGTTGAGATAAATACCTAGTAACTTGTTCAATTTCCAAATGAGAAAAATACAATGACTTGTAAATGGGTGTTCACTGTCAAATACAAATCAAATGGAACAGTTGAGAGGTATAAAACACATTTAGTTGCTAAAGGGTTCACTCAAATGTACAGGATAGATTACCAAGAGACATTTGCACCTATTGCTAAATTAAGCACCATACGAGTTCTCCTGTTATTGGTAGCCAACCTAGATTGGTCTCTTCAATAGTTGGATGTCAAGAATGCATTCCTAAACGAAGAACTAGATGATGAAGTTTATATGGACTTGCTATCAGGATTTGAAGACAATGGAAGAAATAATCTTCTTTGTAAATTGAAACGGTCCCTTTATAGTTTGAAACAATTCCCTAGGGCATGGTTCGAAAGATTCACTAGAACAACAAAAGGTCACGACTTTACACAAGGGCAAACTGATCATACCCTATTCTTCAGGCACTCGTCAAATGGTAAGATCACCATCCTTACAGTGTATGTTGATGATATAATTCTCACAAGGAATGACCTTGAAGAAATGGAAAGGCTCAAAGGCGTTATGGCTAGAGAATTTGAAATTAAGGATCTCAGACCTTAAGGTACTTTCTTGGAATAGAAGTGACAAGGATTAAAAAGAGTATTGTGGTCTCTTAAGAAAGTATACTCTTGATTTATTGAAGGAAACAGATATGCTTGATTGCAAACCTGTTGATTCACCAATGGATCGTGCCCATTGAGCTGTCCATGGGGAGTATTGTCATGGCTCACATATGGGAATCCTTTGCAAAATTTCAGCAAAAAATGCTAGTGTATTTGGTTTGATATGTACCTTAGCATGCATTTGTGTCTTCTAATAAAGTTCATATATTTAACTTTGACATTTAAATAATATCTAGGTATCTTGTCAAACATGATATATTTGGAAAATGTGACTTTTCTGTTCCTACTAGTGAGGCTTAAAAAACTAGAGTCATGTAAATCAAGCAACAACTATTTTCTAATCGTAGTGGCTTTTGGCACAAAGTTTTCTTTGCTAAGCTGCATTTGTATCAAATAATACTCTCTATTTCTTTCTCATTTACAAGTGCTTTGATAGAAATTATTTAGTTTTCATAATGGTTTGGTTGGTTTCTCCCCTCATTTCTAGGTAGAAATACCTCATGCTTTTGTTTGTGTTGAGAGCAAGATCTCTAATGTGTTAGAATGAACTATTTGTCAAGTTAGTAGTTTATTTTTATGTGTATTTATTCAAGCCATATGTCATGTATTTTAAGATAAAAAGAATGTGGAAAGCCTTATCGATCAATATCAAATTAACCACCAAGAATAGAGAAAAAACAAAAGGGTTCTAAAAGCTCATTGTTATGTTTGGTTTCTAAAAAGTACTATGGAAATGAAAAATGATTTTCTTATGTTTGATTTTACCATGAAAAATATAAAAGAAAATTAAATATAATTAAAACTAATTAGAAATTTATATATTTTCAAATTATTTAATCTTTATATTGAAGAGTTAAAATAAGTAAAATAAATTTGAAGTAGCATAAACAAATAATTTATTAACTTTAAGTCTATTTTTTTTTATTTTACTTCACTTTTCCTCTATTTCTGTTTTTTCTTTCTATTTTTTTCCCTTACATTTTCCCTCAAATTTTACGAGAACCAAACATAGCCTACATGTTTCTTACATCAACCCATGCCAACAAAATGGAAAATGTATGTGAAAACATCATGATTCATGTTAGATTAATTGAGTCTCCTTTCTCCTGTGCAACCCATGATGAGTCATGCATATGACCTATTAGTGTAATGACATCCATAGGCCATCCCAAGTGATTGTGATAATTTAGGAATTCTAGCCATCATGTTTGATGTTATGTAGTTAATTGATGTCTTATGAGTAAACCATTCTCCTCTTCTCCTATGCCCACATGCAACATCCGTACCTTTGATTTAAGAATATTTATGTATTTTAAAAGGACCTACCTTGAACTTGAATTTAGGGATATTTATGTTTTTTTTTAAATAACTGAGATATTTTTATACCTTTAATCACCCACTATCATTATCTTGTTATGGTTTCTCCATAATATCAAAAAATGAAAAAGACAAAATAGGGAGAGAAAAAAACATCTCTAGAGAACTTTGATTCGAAGAGTTAAAAAGAAGAAAGTTTTAATATTTACTTTGTTCTTCAATTTAAATGTGTAGATTACTTCTTTTAAGAATTTATGTGACTTCTTTGGGGTGAAGATTAATAGTATAGTAAGTAATTTTATAATTTTTTTGTAATATTTTTATTTGTTTTCATTTGCTTGCAAATGATCAAAATATTTCAATTCCTGAAAGTGGATCAATTAATATTTTATAAAATATTTCTATTTTATCTCTTAATTTATAAAATAAATTGGGAATATCATATGATTTGTTTGATTGTTATGCAAGTGAATTTTATCGTTTCAATTAATTAAAATAATTTTGGAAACTCTAGTTTTCAATTACCCTAGTCAACAAGGGATAAGTTGTTGACCTTCATTACTCTTGGTGAGACAGTGATTTAGTGTAACCCTAGCCAATAAGAGTGTTATTGACATTTTTATACTATTGATTAAAAATTGTTCCGTCCACTAATAAGAATAATTTAAGGCTAATCACCTAATGCAAATTTCACTATGTGGGCATAGAGTTATTGTGAGTGGATCATAGTGAAATATTTGCTTATAAATTTCTTTTAAATATGATCTGGTTATGCATAGTATGTTATGTTATGTTATTTTTAAATTGAAAGTGTTAAAATTTTCAAAGAAAATAAATTAAATTATTGAATTAAATAAACTTATTTGTTAATTGACTTATATATATATATATATATATATATATATATATATATATATATATATATATATATATATATATATATATATATATATATATATAAAATGATATCTCCTAGGATTTAATTTTGTACTACACTTAATTTTTCTTATCAAACTATTTTTTCCTTATTGAGTTGTCAAGTTCACTATTTTATATTATTTCCCTTTTTCTAATACAAAGTGACACCTCTGAGGAAAGATCGGGATAGGAATGGTGCTTCAATTAGAAATTATTTTAAATATGATTATTTAGGATTCCTGACTTAAGACTCAATTTCAATTATAATTTCTAGAATTTTTCTATCTAAGTGTTAGGGATTTTATTTAGCTTTGGTTTCGATATGTGAAATGATTGTGGTGTTGAGTCTGGGGTGTCACGGAATTCAGAGACATTAAATAAAATTGCTACGATACAAAGAAGATTAGCGTGAACCTTACGCAAGGATAATATGCACAAATCGAAACATGATCCAAATTTTTTATGATATTATTTTGTAATGACTTGCTCTAAATCATGTAGATATTTTTAGTTCTAAACCTAAATGGCTCTCACGGCTATAAAACACATCTTCAAAGTTAAAAAAAAGTTGATATATATATATATGTATAACTTTAAAAACTTTTTCCCTTATCAAATGTGAGATATCTATGGACCCCGCATTTCCGCTCATGTGCTTCCACTCGATGGCAAACTCGCTTTTTATTTGAAAATGATTCATTTTTTTTAGAAAATGACTTGGAGTTGCCACTTATTTTTGTTTTATTTTTAAAGGGTAAACAAAATAAGAAAGAAAACCCTAAGTGTGACTCCTTATTTGGAAAATGTGATTTGTGAAAAAAACCAAATATGCCCATCGAGGTTAGGTTACTTATCGGGAAGGTATGATAAAGACCATAGCACCCATCTAAGTCCCTAAAAAGGGGTCTCTACTGATGAGATGAAACAAGTATGGAATTTGATTGATCAAATATGGATACCGAATGAATATTAATCAAAACAAAATAATCGAATGAACAAGAGAAACAAAGAGTGTACCTGAGTGATAAGTTGATTTGCTTCATGGAAACAAAGGTTAGTAAACAAACACAGAATAATCGCATGCGTGTCATAGAATGGAATAAGCCAATCATGTATAGCAATCAATCAATCAATAAATCATACATTCTATTTACTTTTTGCATGAATCACATATGTTGGGCCCCCACCAAAACTTAATTTATTTTGCATGAATCAATTATATAAATTCCATCATTTGGAATTATAGAATTGAATTTATGTTTATTTTAAAACATTTTAAAAATCAAGGAAAAATGTGAAAATTTTATTAAAAAAAAAAAAAAAGATTCTTGAGACCTAATAAGAAAATCTAAGGATGAAAATTTGAAAAGTTAGGATTATTTAAAAAACTAAAATCCAAAAATTTATTTGAAGAAAAGGATTTGGAAAATTATTTTCAAAAATAAAAAAAATAATGAAGAAATGGAAGAAATAACAAGAGGTGACACGTGGCCACCAAGATTGCATGCCAAAGGTAGCCATGCATAACCATGCAGGAATGGGCACGGGATGGAGTGATGTTGGTAGGGACGTGGGCTTATTCTCTTAAGTCCGGTCTTTCCTTTTATCTCCTCTGCCTGTGTCACAACTACAGTCACCAAACCATGGGCCTTTTGGTCAAAGGGTGACCCCACTGCTGATGAAAATTTGGAAGACAACTTGATGGGTCTTTAAAGAAATAGCCTCATGAGTAGCTTTCTCGGTTTCCGATCCTGAATATTCCTTCAATTGCCCATTCTCAATGTCCATAATGAAAGAGAATAAGTCACAATGGTAGTCACTAGGGGTTTGAACTAATTAGGAAGCTCTCCAAATAAGGCTTGCAAGTCCCATACCCTTGCCACGAACCTACCATTCCTTTAGACCTGGATTGCAAACAAGTTGAGGGAACTTATAGGAGGCATCAACCAGTTTACAGGCTCACCAAACCTCCATAAAATCTTAGCAATCGCGACCTCATTTTTAACTGGATTCAATGAGCAAGTGGAGTAAACCATTATACCACCAACTTTAAGCAAAAATATACCTCAATGGTTATTTGAACTTATAGACGGTGGGTCCCCTTACCCATTCTTACATTCCACTTCCTTGCACTTTCTATTGAGTCACTCCCAAGAATCATATTCCCCCTCCCTAAATCATGATAATACCTGGGCCAGAAATGATGTACTCAACCGACCCATTGAAACAAGGCTTTGGCAACAGGTCCTCGTGGTGCTTCTAAGTGAAACCACATTCCACGCTCAAAAGCTTCAATTCTTTCAAAGAGAAACCCTTTCTCTCAAATCTTCCAATTATCTCCACACTACTCTTCTCATACTTGTGAACCAAGACTTTGAACTTTTGTGTTACTTTTGATTGAATTTATGCTTCCTGCGCATAGACTTTAACCAAACTAAGAAGGTTGTTGTTTTTCACAGAGAACAAGGATTCAACGAAGATATGATAGGCACCAGGCGAAACGAGCCGGCGATGGAGCTCGACGACGATGACAAATTTGAGGGGAACGGAGATCTTGGAAGCTTCACAGAGTTATAGGTGAGACCGAGAGCCTTGATCTACGCGACGCTCCGTGGACTTGAGAGTGAGCCGATGTTTGACAGGGTAGTGAGTGAAGCCACCATTGATGGAGATGTGAATGGAGTGGAGTTATCGATTCCTTATCAGTTGCAATAAGTTGTGCCCAACCTGCTACTTTGGCTCCACGTTGTTATAGAAATCTGAGAGGTATGGTATAAGATGAGAAAAAAAAAATGATAGATATGAGAGGAATAGGTTTGGCGGGTTAGTATAGGTGGAATGGGTAATGAAGGGTGATGAGGATGTGGGAAAATGAGAATGGCCATGTGCATAGGGTAGATTAGAGTGAGGTTAGCTGTTAGTGGTGGGTAAGGTGGGTATGAGGATGTGGGCATGGTGATGGGTATAATGGAATATGAGGGATGGGATGGAATGGTAGAAACGTTTGCAAAGGTTTGTGTGGCCATGCATGGCCATGCAAAGGTGGGAGGAATGGGTTTAATGGGTATTGGAAGATGGGTATGAAGGGCATGCGGTGTAGAGAAAAGGGCATGGTGGGTATGATGCTTAAAAATGGAGCGAGATAGAGGTGTCCATGTGCATGGGACTAGGAGAACGGGTTTGAATGGATGAGATGGTGAAACGAGCTGCTGCAATGGGTATGATTAATAGAGAAAATGGGTATGATGAGTAGGAGGTGTGAGAGAAATGAGGATGGCCTTGCATAGGGGGATTGGTGTTGAGTAGAGCCACGAGTAGTGAGAGAAAGTGAGGAAAATAGGCTAGTGATCTTGTTCATGGGTGGAATGGATGATGAGGGGTAGTGTGAGAAATGGGTTTGGTGGGTCTTGGAAGATTGAGGATTTGAATGAAGATGGGTGTGTTGGGGTATGAAGAATGGGTTAGGCTAATGAATGTGAATATGTATAAGGTGGAAGGTGGGAATGTGGTGATAACTTTGATAGATGAGTCCTATGGGTATGTAGGATGGAAAAGTAAAGGTGGCCATGCACATGGAACTTCCTGTAACTTGGATAAGTGAGACTGGATAGAGCCAACAAATTGACCGTATTGCTCCATTGTATCTGTAATAGCATCTTCATCACTGGCAGACACTGTTTCCTTTTCAGTGGATGGAGCATATGTTATCGCATCAAATAGGAGCATGTTAGATGTAGAAACAGTCCCCATAAAAATTATTGAATGTATGTCCGTCATAAGTAGGAGATCTTTCTCTCTTCTCCCAATTAGCAACAAGCGAATGGGTTCTTCCTCCTTTTTGAACTTCAATAGAACATGCATCTCTGTTTGCTCTATGCACCCATGTCTCATAATTTTGATGCTGGTAGTTAGGAGGTGGCTCCATCATTGAATTCATTTTTTGCCTGCCAAATCTAGTACACCTATCATCTTTCATATTTCTTTCAGCTGCAGAAATTCTTAGAGTTAAGCACTTAACTGTGGGAAAACATTCCTATCTACAACTGTACTAAGATCAGCAGCTTTGGAACCTACATTTTCAAATTGGACGGAAACAATTGATATTTCTAATTCATGCACAAATGAAGTATGCTTTACAGGCACCTCCAATGCAGTTGTAGTTTCACAGGCGACTTGCTGCATCGTCATCCCAGTGAGATTCCTTAAAGGCGACAACTTATTGGCCTACATTGAGAACATTTTTTATTCCAGTTGATGACAAATGCTATGATACTGTCATAATATCAACACCCAATTTTGCAGGTAATACAACTGGAACAGAAGCCTTGCATAATCAAGCTCTCATCATTCTTTGCATTTATGAAAACTGAAGAGTAAAAAGAATGCAAAAAGCCCCCGTCCTTTATCTGCCATTCTCAGGGAACATAGTATCCATTTATGTAGTCACTAAGACTTCTAGGAAAAGAGGAGATGTCTCAAATCCTCATTCCCATTTTCACTACCAATAGATATCTTATCAGACCCAGACGGCAAAGCAAACTTGAACACAAAACTCTAATGTAATTCCATGGCCACCATTTTGAACCAATAGATTGAAGCACATATACAATCACCGAAGTCCTTCGTTGAGTTCATTTCCCCCCATGACCACACTCATTGAATCCCACCAGCTTGGTTATTGAAGACATCACTCCACCCTCAACAAGAAACCGAGTAATAACCAAGGAAGAACGAAAACGTAATAAAAACAGAGTATGAGTTTAGCTTTATGCCCTGGACCGTCAAAGAGCTTTGAACAGGTGGAATACGGAGGAAATAAGAGCATGGTCTTGATACATCAAGTTATGGGAAGGAACAGAGCATCAGATATTTTCAAGAGAAGTAAAAAACATCCAAAATAAATCTAAAACAGAGCATGCATACCCAGAGTCCCACAAAACAAACGAGTGGCCCATAATATCCACACCAATCAACAAACCAAATACTCAGAAAAAAAAATACTGAAAATGAAAGTTAATCAAGGTGGAAATGAGAAATAAGGAGCTCACGAATAATCATACCTGGAATGCTCATTTCAAGCAAAGAGTGGGTTAGCTTGCAACTGTGCTTTTGCTTCTCTTGCAACTCTCTATTTTTCTAGTCCTCTCTCCATCTCGCTTCCCCTCAAGCTTTCTTCCCCAAGTTTTCTCCTCTCAAACCTTCCTCTCCCTCAAATGGTCTTCTCCCCCGTTGTCTTCTCTCCTAAGCTACCCAAAAATCTCTTCGTCTGTCACCCAAAATATCTCCCCCCTATCAGCAATAGAATACACTCCTCTAAATCCTCCCAAAACCACTCGAGAATATTCTATAACACGTGTCGCCCTCCCATTGCTTCTAACCACTAATATGATTCTTCCACAGCCTCTCTTGAGGCAACACGTGGCTCCTTGAGATACCACCTGGTAAGAATGAGCTGCACAAAATGCAAAAAAAAAATGAGCCACAAAATGGGGGTCTATAATATCACATATCACAATTGTGTCCCAACGGTCGAGGATTAATTTTAATACCATTTTATATTGACTAAGTTTGAAATTATTTATAATTATTTATAAACTTATTTTTATTTTTATTTAATTAAGTTTATAATTTTCATAATAATTCAAATTAAATTTGAAAATTATAAATAGAGGTCATATCATATATTTACAAGCTATTTAAAAATTATGATAATTTTAAAAACTTATTATAAAATTTCTTAATTTAAAATTTTGTTTTTTTTAATTAAAAAGGAAAAAAAGGGAGTTTAAATTGGATCGGGCTCAACCCGACCATGCCCCATTAAAAATGGGCCAAGATTTGAGCCCGGCCCATTACTTCCACCAGACTTCTCACTTCTCTGTTTTCCCGCCATCTCGCTGCTGATCAGACAATCAACCGTCTATTGAAATTACCATACAACCCTCCCACCATTAGAAGATTAAATAACTGCAAGTTAAAAGAGAGGAAAGAAAAACTAAAAAGAATCGTTATTTTTCTGTCTATTGTTTGGTGCCCGAGAAAATCCAAGAAAACTGAAAAAGAAGAAGATTGTTGACACAAGTGAAGAGCTCAACTGAAGTAAGCTAAATATGGGTGATGTCAGTTGATGGCGGGATTTTCTTTTCTGAGATTTTCCCAGCAACCAAACAGAGTGTTAAC
Source organism: Vitis vinifera (assembly GCF_030704535.1). Taxonomy (NCBI): domain Eukaryota; kingdom Viridiplantae; phylum Streptophyta; class Magnoliopsida; order Vitales; family Vitaceae; genus Vitis; species Vitis vinifera. The sequence goes on along the minus strand of NC_081823.1, from coordinate 22,440,899 downwards.
AGGAAGTGTTATTCCATGATTTTCTCTATTGCAGATAAAACTGAATTGAACATGGACATAGCGAGACGTCAGGCTCGGATCAATCAGCTTGTGAGGGAGATGCTTGTTGAGGCGAGTGATTCCATGTCTTTTTTTCATCCTTCTCGGAAGTTTTGGTTTATTTTCATCAGATTTGGGTTTGAACTTTGTTTCTTGGATGTTGTTGAAATAATGAAAATAGATAAAATTTTACGTAATTTTGGGCAGTTTCTCTGTTGCGTAAGTGATTGATTGCTCACTTTTTAAGGTGTAAGCGATTTATTGCCCACTTTTAAAGGTTTTGTTTGGATATTAGACAAAGCAATGGGAAAGGAAAGGAAAATGTTGAAAATAGCTTGAGAAAAGAATCAATTTGTGAGTAATTTTCATCCTTTTTTTTATTCCTTCTACTCCTTCCCATAATCCAAACGAAGGCTTAATGTATTTGTTAATTATTCCAGATTGAGTTTGTTACTTATAGAAATTAGGAGATTGATCATCTTTCTTTGCTTGAATTTTGAAGGGTTATAATATATTACTTAAGAATGAATGATGTTTTCTTCGACTACTTTCTTGATTGTTTATTTCTTGTTTTTGATATTATTCCCTGCAGGGACTTTTGAATGATCATTTCCATCTAGTTCAAGCAATACGAGTGGCCGGTGATTTTCAGTTTGTTGCAAAAATTATCCTCCTTTACTGCACTCAAATTAGGACGAACATCAGAGCTATTGCCAACTATCTGTACTTCCCAATCTGATGTATTTTTATACCTAAGTTTTAAGTAGTTGTTTCATGATTTAGGTATTAAATTTCTGAGTTTAATTTGTACAGGACAGAACCTAACATTGACTATGCAGGAGCGGCTGTTTGTGCTGGCCACCTTGGAATATGTAGTTGTAGGTAATTTAGCCATCTCTTTGCCAATGCATTAGAGGGCCTGATAAATTTTTTATATGGTCATTAAAAGCAAGTTCTTCACTTGAAGTTTGAGTGCTAGACTTATACATGCCTTACATGTAGTGTACTAAAAGAAGGATTGTAAGTGATACTTTTAACAATCCTAAGCTTTTTGAATTTTTATTTTTATTTTATTTTTTATTAGTTTTTATTTTTTTGCATTTTCTTCTCTTCATCTTTCTTTTACATTGATTGGATTAGATATGACAATTGTTTTGCAGGCTTTATTTTCTTTTTTAGTCTATGGCATGTGTGTTATGAGAGTTTCTGTCATTATGATTGCATACGTGAGGAATCATGCCTGGCAATCATATAAAGCTGATAGAGTTTGGATTAGATTTCATTAAGGAAACCTTTTGATACATATTTATCTCTTGGGGCCTTGTTTGAGCCGTTGTGGAGAAAAAACTGATGTAGCTGATAGAGTTCCAATGTGGATTTCCAAAATATCAAGATTTTGGTTCAATATGACCTCATACTTTACTAGACCAAAGAAGCCAAGATTGATGCATTGGACTGCCTGCTCTCACACAATTAAGAATGACACCATTAGTTGACAGTGTCATTATGATGGTCCATTTCTATGATTTCAATTACATCTACACAGAATTTGAAGATTCAAATAAATCATGCTATCACATAGTTCTCTTGGTATATTTATTGCACCATAATACCATTTTTGTCTATTAATTTAGGTTTCTTGCATAGCACTTGACTTTCTTAATTGTAAGTTTCTTTCCTCTAAAAGAGAGATTGTGGACAATATTATTTGAAGTTCAAATGCTTTTCCACATCATTAGCAGTGACAGGTGTTTTTTGCTTTAATCTCATATTAGCTTTGAAATCTTGGAGCTCTATTCTTTGCAGTTTGAAATAAAAGTTCACATTCTTGTTATGTTTGTTGGTGCAGTATTGGAGCCCAATCCATACAACATGCTTGTCGTCTCTTTATGCAGGCCTGTGCACATAGATCTAGGGATCAGTAAGAAACGCATTGCAACATGCATTAGTTTTCTGCTACTAATGGTTGTAACTTGTAGAAGTTCCAGTAATCTTTTATTCCCTTTGTGCATCACATAAATTGAGATCAGTTTTTAATATTACTAACTTCCAGTGTTTGTTTCTTGCATAAATTATTTGCTCTTGACATCTTATGTTCATAGGTGATGGTTATTTGCTTTCATGCATAACATGTGTTTCAATTGAATTAGTGGTCGGTTAACATTTTCTCCATAAATAATGCCAATTTTTATTGCTATGTTATTCAAAATTGTGTAAAAGCTTGTGGAATGAGAGCTTTTCTCCCCCATCTACATGCACTGAAACAAAAGGAGACATATATGAATAATACTTACCTTGATAAAATTGAGAAGTTTATTTGAGGAAGTAATTCGGGTCATGAGTGAACCTCAGAGTGGTTTGTGTCAGGAATATTTGGATATCTTAATTCCCCTCCTTGGACCATTAGGGTGCATGCTAAATCTCCCTAGGGCCCTCTAGATCTATGCACAATTGAAGCAATAGGCATTAAAAACTTTATAGATCTCGATATATGTGCTTTACCTCAAATCTGGATGTTCCCAAATTGATTCCTATTGGTAAAGATGTGCTGATATGGAGATGCTAAGTCTTCATTTTCTCAATTAAGTCTCTGTGCTTCTCTTTATCATGCGGTAAAATGGAGATGTTCCCTTATAGTATAATTTGGAATCTTTGGATACCATCAATAATGGACTTTTTCGCTTGGGAAGCTACATAGGGTAGGATAATGAATTGGATTAACTTAAAAGGAGAGGATGGATGATATACCGAATAGATCTATCTATGAAAAAGAGAAAAAAAAAAAAATAGTATGCAACTTTTTTTAGAAATAGGATGAAAAAGGCTTAAAGAGTTGCTTCTAGTTAAGAATTAGGAGATTCTGGAGCTTTGAAAGACTTTGCAATTATCAGTATATTAAACTTTACTTGAGTGGTTTTGCAGAATATATAGAACTTATGATAACAGATAAGAATAAAGGGCAGAGGCTATCATAACTAACAGATAAGGATGAGAAAGGGGCTTCTCAGAGAGAGAAAGAGCTCGGATTGAGTCTGAGTCCTGTGGGAATCTGTAACTAATTCTGATAAGATAGGTTATTTTCTACGTATGAATAACTCTTCAACATGCTCCCTCAAGCGAGGCAGTGGGGATTGAACAACAACAAGCTTGCCTTTGAGAAAGTGGAATTGAGAGATGGATAACAGCTTTGTCAAGATATCAACAATTGATCTTGAGTTCTTTGGTAATAACCCTATTAAAAGCGAGACTGTGGGCACATGTTTTATCTCCAGTTTTTTGGTAATAACCTTATCTCTAATAAAATGAACATCAATCTCAATGTGTTTTGTTCTTGAGTGGAAGACTGGGTTAGAAGCAAGTTGTTTAGCTCCTATATTGTCACACCAGAGTGTAGGGCAATCATTTATCTCAATTCCAAATTTGAGAGAATAGAGATTGTAACCAAACAAGTTCTGTTACATCTTGAGCATGGGCACAATATTCTGATTCAGTGCTTGAGTGAGATATTACCTTTTGTTTTGTGGAGTTCCATACAACTAAGTTTCCACCAAGATAAATACAATAACCTGTAGTGGATTTTCTATCATCCAAGGAACTAGCCCAATCTGCATCAACATGCCCTTCTAGTGTCATTTCTGTTGTTGGTGAGAAAAGAAGCCCATAGTCAAGAGTGCCATTTAAGTATCTTAGTATACGTTTGCAAGCTTTCTAGTGATTAATTGTTGTTGCCTGCAAATATTGATTCAATTTGTTTACAAAAAATGATATGTCTCGCCTGGTTAGAGTTAGGTATTACAAAGCTCCAATGATGGTCCGATATAGGGTTGGTTGTTCAAATAAATCACTATCAGCAAGGTGAATTTTTATTCCTTAGCACATAGGCATTGGGTTGCTTTTATCATTCAACATGTTAGCCTTGGATAATAGATCGGTCATATATTTCTTCTGAATTAGATAGATTCCAGACTTTGTTCGATGAGCTTCAAAACCTAGGAAATAGCTCTGTGATATTAAATTCTTCAAGGTGAACTGTGCATTCAAGCTTTCAATAATCTTTTTCATCTTCACTGGATCATTCCCAGTTATTAGGATATCATCAATGTATACCAACAATATAAGAATTGTTTTTCCAGACCTGAACACAAATAAAGAGCTACTGATTTGGAGTTCACAAAACCAAGACTAATTAATACTACCTTAAGCTTGTCAAACCAGGCTCGAGGTGCCTGTTTTAATCCATAGAGAGCCTTTGTGAGTTTACAAAAAATTCTGCTTTTAATGGATTGATATAGCCTGTCAGTTGGTGCACATACAGTTCCTCTTATAGTTCTCCATTCAGAAAAGCGTTATTTACATCAAGTTGTTGTATATCCCAGTTATTTGTTACTACCAAAGTCAAAATGACCCTGATTGTTGAAGCCTTCACTACTGGAATGAATGTTTCAAAGTAGTAAACTCCTGGTGTTTGCTAAAAGCCCATGGCAACTAGTTGGGCTTTATATCTTTGAATTGTACCATCTGAATTTCTCTTCACCCTAAATACCCACTTATTGTCAACAATGTTCATGGCAACCTTATATGGTAGCAAAACCCAAGTGTTATTTTTCATGAAGGCCTCATATTCCTAATCCATAGCTTGCTTCCAATCCTTGTTTTGCAAGGCTTGGTCAATGCTAATTGGCTCTAAGTTCTCAATTAAAACAGATGCTGATTTGGCTTTTGTGTTGATAAGGTAGAACTTGGGTTTAGAAATGTCTGATTTGGATTTAGTGGTCATAGGGTGAATTGAGGTTTGACAAGGTTTAGGAATGCTTTTGGTATTAGGATGGACAATGTCAGGTTGTTTTTGTATGTGATCTTGATGTTGCTCAATAGGTTTAAAAGAGAGGTCTTCAAACAAATTAATGGAAGGAATTTCAATATTATTGGTGAGGGAAGGACCAGAATTGTTACCTTGATTATTCTTTTGACCTGAACTAGAATAGGTTGGTGAGGATGCAGTGGATTTTATGCTCTGAACTGCACTAGAACTTGTCATGCCAATATCAATTGGACGTGGACAATCAAACTTGGGAATCCACTGATGATAAGGAGAAAAGGAACTTTGAGTAGAAGAATAATCTAGATGTGAGCTAGAACATGGTAAACCAGATAAAAAGGGAAAATCATTTTCATCAAAGGAGACACTATGAGCAATATAAATTCTTCTACAGGGATGTAGACACTTGTAACCTTTGTAACGAGCACTATAACCTAAATATACACACTTGGAGGTTCTAAGTTGCAGCTTGCTATTATTATATGGGCTTAATTTTGTCTTCAGTGAAGGAAACTCTTCTTGGGTGACATGGAGCTTTTGTGGGGAAAACTCATAAAAAGGCTTGGCAAATGGCCCCCTTATGTATTTTTTGGTCAGTCTGGAAGGAAATGAACTTGTTAGCTTTTGGGAATGAGGAGCTTTCGCTTCACATACTGAAATATTCTTTTGTATGTAATCTTTGGTCTTGGGCTACTTTTGTATACTCCCTGTATACTTTGAGGGCACTGTTTTTTGTGCTTCCTCTTTCAGTTGAATACATTTCTTTTTATCTATCAAAAAAAAAAAGTGACGATAGCAAGCACAACCGAAAGTTTTTAAAAATTGAAAATTTGGTTTTTGATGGAAGAAGGCTTCAATTGGAGAAAGATAGGAAAGGGTAGGAGTTGGTAGGTGGTTTATGAGAAAGGTTGTTGTGCTAAAGGCTTCCCACCAGAAAGATAAGGGCATAGCAGCTTGGGCCAACAAAGTTAAGCACATTTCAACTATGTGTTTGTGTTTTCTTTCTACCTTACCATTTTGTTAGTGTGTGTATGGGCATGGATGTCAGAATTGTATGCCTATTTGATCAAGAAATGGTTTAAGATTGCAGTATTCACCCCCTCAGTCAGTTTGTGGTATTTTGACTTTCCTATCAAAGTGTCTTTCAACTAGGATTTGGAATTTTTGAAAAATGGTTTTGGCTTCTAATTTTAAATGTAGAGGATAGATCCAAGTGTATTTTGAGTAGTCATCTATGGAATTTACGTAATATTTGTATCCTTCCTTAGAGCTAATGATGTTGAACCCCATATGTCTGAGTGAATTAGTTCAATAGGATAAGATGATACATTTGTTGAGTTTTGAAAAGAAATTTTGTGAGACTTTCCAAGTTGACAAGCAGTGCAAAAATCAAATTCAAAATTATTTGAAATACCAATTGTATTCATAACATTTTTTAGAATTGGTACACATGGATGGCCAAGTCTCCTATGCCAAATACTGAATTTCTTTGACTGATTATTTTGGAACGGACTCAAAGATTGACTCATTGTTGGACTCTTGGACTTTGTAACTGACTCAACAGCACAAGGCTGATTATTGGACTTAAAATCTGCAAAATAGGCTGAAGGAAGACTGGTAGAGGAGTTGTTGTGAGCCATGACCATCCGGTACAATCCATCGCTAAGTTTCCCTTGTAGCAATACCCTCCTTGTAATTTTTTCCTTGATCAAACAACAATTAGAGTAAAATTCAGCGATGTTATTGTCTTTAGTAAACTGTGAGACACTTAATAGGTTTTTGGTTATTTTTGGGACATGCAGAACGTGATTCATGAATAATAGTTTAAAATCAACATCTGAATTAATTAAAGACTTTCCAATATGAGAAATGGGAAGTAGTTGACCATTACCTACAACCAGCTTCTCATTACCTTTGTAATCTGTCTTTTGAGAAAGCGTATTCAGATTAGTTGTGATGTGATTAGTGACTCCACTATCGATATACCAAGCTTGATCATTGATGGTTGCTGGTGAAGTGATGAATGTTGTATGTTGGTTGTTCTGTCCATATTGATTTTGTTATTGAGATCCTTGAAATGAGATGTCAAACCTATGATAGCAACGAATAGCAACATGACCTTGTCTTCCACACAATTAACAAGTTAGTCTATTTGAGCCTCAGCGGGCACCTGGACCATGGCTTCTGCCACAGTAATTATCGTTTAGAGCTCAGCTGAATTGGTAAAGGAGAGGTGCCGGCCTCTACACTTCATGATGAACTAGTGAATAAGCTTCCTCTAGGCTTGGTAAAGGAGAGGTGGCCAAAACGTGACCGCTAACTTGATCCAAACTGTGATCAAGACCTGTAAAAAATATATAAACCCAATTCTTAGCAGTACTCTTCCTTTATTTCTCAATATCAGTTACACAAGTTATATCATTGGGTTCGATAATCAAGCTCCATGAATATTGAGTCTAACCCATTGTAGTATTTTGTAAGTGGGTGACCACCTTGGCGTGATTGAAAGGATTTCTTTATTATTTCATATACTTGAGAAGAGTTAGGGACATCAAGATGGCTTCTTCTGACTGCATCACAAACTTCCTTAGTTGTTCCACACTGCATAAAGCATGACATCAACCGGTCAGTCATGGAATTGATGAGCCAAGACTTGACTAAAGCGTCTTGAGCTTCTCATTCAGCATAGTTTGGGTCATCCTCTACAGATGCAACCTTCCTTCCTATGATTTATGCCTTCTTCTTTCTGCCAGCAATATGTATCTCCAAAATTTGAGACCAAACATGATAATTAGCTCCATCCAACTTAATAGAAATTGTTAAAGAGGTAATCTCATGAATGGTCACCATGGATGACTTTTCGCTATTAAAAATACTCACATCTGTTTTTGCAGACATGATATGGTAACGAAGAGGGTGAAAAAGAAGGGAAGAAGTGTTGGCTTGGCAGCAACGGAAATTCTCTACTTTTGCTCTAATAGTAACTTGATAAATCGCCAAATAAATATTTTCATATATCTCAAGGATATTTATATAGGGTTACATAAGACTAGTTTAGGATAGTCAATTATACAGAATAATAGACAACCATATAAAATAATATACAGTTGTATAAATCACAGTTATATAATCAATTACAGATGTAAATCACAACTGTAAATAATAAATCACAGCTGTGAATATATGCTGACTTAATATCATAGTAGAGGGTTCTTCCAAAAATCAGTTTTGTTTTAAGACATTGCTAAAAACACCATGAAAAAACATATATAGATGTATTATCCAAACACTAAATGATTCTCCTTACAAGTGTTTTCTATTTAGCAAAATTACTCCAAAATGAGTAAGACACTTTTCTAAAGAACAAACTAAGAAAAACCATAAGCGAAAGCAATATCATGTTTAATAGTTACCAAATATTTTAGAATTAGCTCCAGAATCAATTACCCAAGATGAAGCTGATTGGGTTACACATGCAACATTATTTGAATTGGCTAAAGTAATAATAGAGAGAGGATGGAGTAGCAGTTCACAATGTTTGGATGGGGTTGCTAAGTTGAGTAGTGAGTGCATCACAAGAACTAGAGTCAGAAATTGCTTGGACAAATGAAGCAAAAGCTTTTAGTGGTTGCATAGTACCATCAGTAACTTGTTGCACATAACTAGTTTACCATATTTTATCTAATAGTAATGTTCAGTATGGCCAGTTTCACCAGAATGATCACACTTCCTAACACCATGTCAACCATTCTGGCCATCTCCACAAAAACCATGTCCTCTATGACTACTACAAAAGCCACCATGAGAACCACTATGACTTCGTTTATCAGATTCATGGATAAGGCTTATTGTGTTCTTCATGTCAGATATTTTGATATTTTCTATATCCTGTTTCTCTATGACCTGATATTTTTTTCTATTGGATAATTTTTCTTGTTCAAATAGTAAAACATAAAATGCTTCCTTTACTGATTCTAAACAGTCATAGTATATCTCAGCTGCCCTGTAGCCTCAAAGTATCTGCCTTCCCAGGCAGATACCATTTTTCCCTAACTGGATGCCTCTTATATATCACTATAGGATTCTCTCTCTTTTCTTTTACTTCTTTCTTTCTCCCTCTTTTTTGTACCTTCTAATTTGAGAATCATTTTCTTTCCTCCAGATGTGTGGGAGTGTTCTACATGTTGCGTGGTGAATGTTCTCGTCTTCTCCCCAAATTCTTGGAAGTCCTCCAGGTAACCAGATTATGCATGAATATTGGAAATTGTGATAAAATTCATACCTATTGAAACTTATTGTTTGAGAACTGCATCAGAAAATTCAGCATCAAAGATGCAAAGACAAATACAATATATTTGTGTTTTAAGAATGCACAAATTGACCTTTTATTTTCCAATTCTGTGCAGTAGATTATCATGTATTTATTATGTTTGAACTCAGGGCTTTGGATTTGCTTGTGTGATTGCAATACTTGGCCTAACTATGTACTTGTGAAGAAACTAGAACCACCAGCTAGACATGGGGATGAGATTGCAATGCTTTGTGACATATGGAACCAAAAATATACGATGGCAAGGAACTGATAGTTAATAACATCTTTGTCCTTTAATGATTTTATCCATGCCTTCAAGGCTGTCTGGATGGATCTCAGCAGTATAACTTCTCTGCATTCCCACCAGTATGAGTAGCTATGCACTTTGCTTGATCCTTTAACATGATTAGTGTAAGAAGATTTCAGGCTTGCAGCCATTCATGCTGGCATGTATTGCAAGACAGAATGAGGTTCAAAAGGATGGCATTTTATTGAATTTAAAATAAAGAAGGATTAAATAGATTGTTTTTCTATGGGTTGTATTTTGTTGACCAACTTCATCCCTGAATCTCAACAGCTTATGTTTGTTAGCAAAAGTTACACACACTCACCCACGTACACATGCACATTAACATCCGGTAAATGCAACATTAAACACTATGCAAAGCCTAGAACCCTGGGATGAAATCTTGCAGAGAAAAGGTATAAAGAGACGGTTGCATTTTCTAGATAGTATAATTTTTTCTATCTATATGGAAAATAAAATAAAATAAAATGAAAATGGAAAAAAATATAAAAACAAAAAAAACATCTTGATGATTGCACTGGACTATGTGTTTGTCAGACAATCCAAGTAGTGACATAATATTAGTTGAATCATATTATCTTTATTAAAGAGACATATAATAACTTTGTGGGTTATAGATAGTTTAGTGTTTTAAATAACCAATAAAATTTGTCTATGGAAAATCTAATTCTCATTGCCCTTTGACTTTATGTAATATTCTAGATATCACAAACAAGGAGTCCATATAGGTTGTTTTCTATTCCTCTCTACCAAATTTTCATGGGAAAGGGCATATATGTACTCACAACTAATTGCTAACATTTGGTATTGCCAGCAAGCTGGAGCAGGAGAATCTCATGGGACTTGATCCTATAACCTGCCATTATTGGGAGTAGTGATGATACATTCCAGCCCATATCCTAACAGTTTAAGCTTTTAGGTGTGTTGGTTGTTCAATCCTAACAATTTCTCCTACCATTCACCTCCACCATTGTTTCTTCTCATGTGGGTATGGAGTATCGCGTAAGGGAGGATGTTACCCTGGAATAAACTTTTTTTATTTTCCTTATGTTACAGTTTCTGGATTTGGAGATTGCAAAAATCATTTTAGTCTAATTCTTGCGAAATTGAAGGAATGTAGCTAAAAGTGTCTTATTCTTCTGAAGGTCCTAATGCCTCACCTACTACTGCTAGCTTTTTGGTAATCTTGATAAAACATTGAGTTGCGGTGAAAAGGAAGCAATTAAATAAATTACACAGGTCCAAATGACTTCCAATGTGGACTGCAGTTACATAGGGATGCTATGGTTGCAGAAATTTTAAAACCTTGTGGGAATGCTTTTGGAATCAAGTGTTGAAAACTGTTGGAGCATGGCAAATAAGCACATTGAAAATAATTAGGGCAAGATCTCAAGTCTTGCAATCCAACTGAAGATATTGCAATTTATTTCATCTTCTTTTCTGTAGATCCAGGAAAAAAGGGACATTTTTATTGTTCAAAACAAATGTGTAGGCAGAATTTTTGTGCATATACTTGGTTGAGTGACATCTTCAATTGATATGTTAGTATAGTCTGCTGCTTTATGTCCTTTCAATATTTTCAAGACCTTCATTTTCTTACTTTTCCATTTATGGGGTGGATTTGATCCAATGACTCCATTATTGGCATCATGTGCCTGCAGAATCTTTTGAGAATGAGTTCCAAGGATGTTTATAGTGCATCATTTCCTGTGGCATCTTCATTGTTACAAGTACTGTACCAAGCAGTGGCACCTAGATATGGTACAAAGTAGTTGTAGTCCCTTGAGAATTCCTATGATACAGAATTTTTTTGGCTCAAAACAAACTGTGATATCTTATTCAGTATCATTTTTAAAGTTAACTGCAAATTTCATTAAGACTAGAGCAGTAGCAATTTCTCGGCGGTGACAAAATGGAAGTGATAACTGTCCTAACTTATTTCTTATTTATGTTTTGATTTACAGCTGGAGATGCAAATATTGTATCTTAGACGGCAGATCTAGCATTTTGCATTTTCATTGAAGCCTCAACGGAGTCTCTAAGGTGCTGGGTTTTACACTAATGAGGCCCACAACTCTCGTCCCAATTCTGAAGAATATGACTTCTAACTGGCCGAATTGTCCAATGAATAGCAGACCTTCTGTTCAGAACATATTTCATACTAACATCAACCGCTGCCAAGCCTTCTCTTATATGATCCTTTCTTCTTCTTTTAATCCTTTTCTTATTACTCCTGCTGCCATTGATACTAGCCACCACAATATTTTTAATGAAATCCTTGATCCTTCCCTGGACATTTTGACGTGTTCAGGATCCTGAACTCAAGTGCCCCAGATATAAGTACAGTTTCATTGGCTTTTGAAGATCACCCAGCAGGTACATATGCATTCCTTTTAAGAACAGTGGATTCAATGGTTCATACTCACATGCCTTATAGCTTTGTGCAACCCATTTAATTTGTTGTTTTGCTACCATTTTGTATATGGAGAGAACTAGATCATATGCAAGCTAATATGTTTCTTGTGAAAGTGAAATAGAAAAATTATACTGTTTCAAATTTTAGAGAAGTAGACTATTTGCATGTGCCTTGACATCATCTCATCCATAGTAGTTGTAAATTTATTTTCTTGCCATATATTAAACTTGGATATGGATTTAGGATAAGGAAAGAAACATACTAAAGGTAATATGTGTTTTTCATTTGAAAATTATGGCGAATTTCCCTGGTGGAAATCACAATAGCAATGGTATATTATGTTTTTCATTAATGAGAAGAAGTGTACTTCAAAGCTTAAATCATTTTTCAAAGTAAATCATTTGACATATTTATATATTTTATAATTCGGTTGATGCACAGTCATATTGGATCTATGTATTAAATTTTGTTTTTAGTGATGGCGTATTTATTAATAAGTGATTGGGCCAACTTAGTGGGTATTTAATAAATCAATTTACTAACTTAAAGTGATTTAATAACTTAATTTAAGTCATTAAGTAAATTAAATATGTTTAGTGAAATAATTTAATAGTATGACTTAAAATAAAAAAAAACAACTTTAAGTAATAAGTAAAAATAATTAACTTATTTTTAAGTTCATATCTTCATTTTATATTTTTGTCGTCTTAATTATCGTTATGATTTTTTTTGCTATTCTATGACTTCTATTGTTACTCGATCTCTTTTACCCTATTTATAATTTATGATGATCAATATGCTAATTTGATGATTTAGAATAAATTTTAAGTTAATTTTATCAAATAACCTAAAATAAGAACTGATTAATAAATTTTAAGTTTAAAACTTAAATATAATTTAACTTAAAATCAACTTAAGTCACTAAGTAATAAGTATAATTACTTGGAATGTACTCATTGTCTAACTAAACAAAATTTCCCAATGGAATTATGATTTGTTGAAACCGTAAATCCATAGAAAATAACTCATTATAACTGGAGCGTTATCACATTAACCAATTCATTGTCAAAATTAAATTCAATTAGTACAATAATCCACTTTATAGTTATTTGAAAATGTCTTAATTGAAATTAAGAAGAAAGGGGATTAGAAATATTCCAAAAGATTATTATGGGCACCACAAGTATGATATTGTCTTTTTTTTTTTAAGGAAAAATTATGTTTCGAAAAAGCATGGTAGGATTATATATATATATATATATTATATAAGCTTATCAAAATAAGATTCTATCAAAATTAATTAAAAAATGACTTTCTCCCAATTTTTATTTTTTTAAATATCATAACTACCTTATGTAAAAATATCTTCTATTTTTAATAATGAAATTTCATTTATTGAAATCTCCTTATAAATTCATTTACATTGAAGAAGAGGAAGTAAGTCCCGTCACACCCAAAATTCTAAAATTATGATTTAATTATAATATAAAAGAGTTAACTTATAATTCTAGGGTTTCAAATGTGAATTAAAAGATAATATTATAATATTTGTAATAAGTGTGTTAATAGTTTATTTTCATATTTAGACATTTTAATTCTAATGTACAAACGACAACCACATTTTTTTATTAAATATATATTTTCTAATAATAGCAACATCATGACATTTTATTTCATAATTTGTAAATTTAAAATTTTACTTCTTTTAAAAGTTGAAATAATATGGTCTAATGGAAAGTTTTTAAATATGCCATGTATATTGCCTTAGTTGTGCATAAACTTTACTAAGTTTAGAAAACATATCATTTTTAAAAGCTTCAAAATTTAAAATTAAAAATGGCAAATTTATACTTTTCATGTTAGTTCTACTCAAAATAATGTTTTTTAGATTTTTATCTTTGATCATTTTTCTTAGGCAAAATTTTTTCAAAGAAATTTGGTACAAGTTGTCAGTTTATAAATAAAATTGAAAAATTAGATTTTGATTTACCTAAAATTAGGTTGTGAAGGTATTTTTATTGGATTCAAATAAGAGTATTATGTTATTTACATTGTAAAGTAAATGAAGATATAAATGACAAAATAATAAATGAGGACCTTAGCCCAACTTGCGCACCACTCAAAATTGTGACAACCAGCGCACCACTTGAATTATATACCTCTAGCTTACCACTTAAATTGTGCACCTCCTCCTTTTAACACATGTCTGCTTTTTTGAATTGTGCACTTCTTTCTTCCTCATTATCAATTCAAATTGTACCTTAATTCAAATCATGCACATCTCATTTTTAAACCATTCTATGTTCCTACAACTCAAATTGTGCACCCCCTAACTTACAACTTTTGGGCACTACAACTTGTGCACCTCTTCTCCTTTAATTTAATTAGCACACCACAATTGTACTTCTCCTTAACTCAAAACACAATACACACCACCAACTATACATCTTTTCTTTTTATTTAGGATATGTGGACCAATATCTAATAGCACTTGCACAATCTTTCTTCTCGTGTTATTAATTTAGGATTTTTAACATTTATTTAAATTTTGAAAATGGTCATGTTCCTTCTTTGGAGGGACTTTTAACACCTTAAATCTTCATGTAGTACGGATTATGGAACAACCATAAAATTCAACTAATAATCAAATCCAAACAACATCAACCTTCTCAACCCAAAATATTTGAATTTTGCATTTTATTTACTTCATCAAACCATTGTACATACTATTCAAGTTACTTATATAGAAATATAACTATTATACATAGCTTTACTTCTCAGTTTATTATTATTACAAAACTTTCCAACATTTAAAATACATATACTACAAAAACATAGCTTCCCAAATCCCTTAGTTGTAACACCATAACTTAACTCTTTTTTCCTTCTTTCTCCCCTATATCTTAGTTTGTAGAAAATAATTTTACATAAAAGAGATGAGCTACAACTCAATGGAAAAGAGTTTAATTTTCACAAAAGAGTGTGTAAAATGGTTATGTCGGTTTTATAATTTAAAACAAAAATCCGAAATTAATTTTAGGAATAAAGTTTTATAGGAACAAAACTTTAAATCAAAGTAGTTGTTGTCACTCTTAGTTCTTGAACCAAATAAATAAATAAATAAAAACACTAACAGATGTATAGTGATTAGGTCATCTCCATAGGGAACTTAGGATTAACAATACTAGGGGCAGGAATTTTAGGTGTGAGTATAGGGAAAGAAACATATTTTTGGTAATTTTTTGGGAGAGATAGGAAACCTAGAAACTAAAAAGAAAACAAATACAAGCTTCTGGAAATGAAAGTCACTTAAATTACCTCTCTTAAACTCAACTCACATGCTTGGTCCCAATCCAGTGCTTGCAACTTATTGATCAAGCAAGGGGTTTACACTAATAGCAGGGCACCAATTGATAGGAGAATTAACCATTTCAAAAAAGGCTCAACTCAGTCCAATTGCTCATTTTGGTCATTGCAATCAAATGATTTGGATGGGTTTATTCTCATGTCAAAAAACATGTTTCTAATATATTAGACTCATGACCATGGTCACTTCATTTAGTCCTCATAACCACTAACTCTGGCCTTTGAAGGTTCTTTTTGGCCCTCATGACCACAAACCTCAATAAGGTCTTTTCCAACCATAGATAGCTAAACCATGGTGGGTCAAACTAAAACAAGAGACCTCAACCCCCTTCACAAACTCAGAAGTGAAAACATATAAATAGAAAGAAAGGAGAACAAGTAGAAAAACAAAAACATAAAAACTGAAATGTAAAAAATTGTTGAAATTAAAAACGAATTACAAAAAATGAAGAGAATGAAAAAACAAAAAAAAATAAACTTTCTTATTTTCCTAACATCTATGCTCTAGAAGAAGATAATATACCTCTCCTCTAAGAGACAAATTGTCCTATCTAAGATAGCCCTTCAGGGAAAAGGAAACTCTACTATTTACAACTCTCGTATTTATAAGCAATAAAATCTCTCTCTGCATCATTGCCCTTAAAGTTATCCTAGCTAGCTCCACTACCTACTCATAATAAGTTATAGTGTTAATGCAACCATTAGTCAAGAAATGTTGCCGTGAAGTACTTGGCTACAATCGTCTTTTTACTGTAATAATATGGAGGTGAGAATATATTAGTTAAAGTCCTAAGGGCATTTGCCTTGTTGAGATGAGTACACAATGATTGAAAAATGAAGTTTATGCATAAGGTGGAGCGACTAAAGAAATGACTCAGATGGGAGCTACTTGGGATGATCTTCATAATAAATGAGAGAAAGTGTTTTATTAAGAAGGGTAGTGCATTTGCTGAATGAATAGTGCACTTATGAGTTGTTGGTCTTATGAGCACTATGCAAGTTGGAATGAAGAGCATTTCCTTTTGAGTGCGCTTGATTGGTGTGCAAATTGATGGAGGTTCCTTTAGTACACAATAGGATATGTGCTATGTAGCTTAGCTTCTAAATATGCAATCCAAACCACTACTCAAAGGTGCACACTCTAAAAGCACTTCTCCAAGTGTGTAATGTAGATTGATGTTTTTAGGGTGCACAATCTACAAAGAGTTCTCCTATGATGGGTGTGCCATTGTTGGAGTGTCTAATGAAGGTGTGTTATCAGGCCATACTGTAATGTGATAAGAGTCTTTTAAGTGTGTAATACGACAGTGGCCTCCTTGAGAGCTCAATCCACACTACCACTTAAAGTTGTGTTATCAAAGTGTTTCTCTAAGTGTGCAATGTGGCTTGCTTTCCTTAGGACACACTATTCTCATTAAACTCAACTTAGTGCTTAATATAAGGCTCTTGCTCAATGTATTATTAGTGATAGCGCCCCTTACTTATCTACTCTTTGTTCATGAAATATTGGAAGCGTGCAAAAACATCCTTAGTCTTACAAAATCCTCACAAAACACATCAAACTGAATTTTTTTAAGGCATTAGCAACAAATTAAAAGAATGAGTTTGTCATGATTTGATAGTTCTCCCGGTGTATAATTTGAATTCTCATCATAAAACTATTGTATAAAATAAACAATAATGCATAAAAATCATAGAATTTTACTTCACATTTGTAGTTATAACACACTCAACAATAGTTCTCACATCATACCTTTCTTAAACAAAGCTCTTTCCACAACCTATAATAGTTGTAGTAGTACAAAAAATATTCTATGACTCTCACCTAAGGAAATGTGTTAATGTATCTTATTAATCCTTGCATGGATCTTCTTGTTTTAGGTTCTTTCACCCAAATGTACTTTATCTTTGTTCCTTTAGAGACTCTCACCTAAGGATCATTCCTCTCATTGCTTTTTATCTTTCTTTCAGGCCACTTATCATAGTGTCTTACAACAAGATATACCAATGCTTTAACTCTCTTCATGTTTTTATGCTACATCAATAAATTATTCCCAAAAAAATAAAGTATGTCTCATTACAACATAATATATCTTATTCATGAATAAGAAGTTTCAATCCTAATTTCTCATACTTAAGTGTTATGCACAACTGGAATTCTTATAACTTCACATCTTAGTTTTATTTTAAACATTTTATATAACAAATATGTTTGCTCAACTTTATATAAATAATTGAAACAAATTTTTTACCCAAAACTTCCTTAGTTATTACAACAACTTAACTATCTTTAACTTTCATTTTTTTTTACTATTAGGTTCTCTTCAATTAGGTCTCTAGTTTTTTTTTTTTTTTTTTTCAAAACAAGCTTTGCTATATACCTTTCAACTTTTCTCACAAACAGAGAGATCAAAGCTAACAACCGATTATCCTCAAGAAGTTGCTGCTAGATGTTCAATTTTAAAAGCCATTATTTTGATTTCCAATCATATGAGGCCGACTTAAGGTGAATGGAGTACCTAAGATGCAATTCATGAGGTGAGAAAATAAAATCTCAAAGTAAAAGTATGTGATTTTGAAATTGGGGTAATTTTGAAATAGATTTCAAAATCAGAAGTTGAATTTTTTAAATCACCATTTCAAATTCAAAAGGTTCTTTAACTTTGCCTAGTTGCCTTCAAATAAACGTAACTTCTTTGTTTAAGCTTTGATTCATGCACCATTTGAAAAATTGGACCCTGACTTCCTAAGACCCTCCATTTTGTCCCCTTAGCACATGCCCTGATTAAGTGTTCTTTCAACACTCCAAAGTAGTTTTTGGTGGCCCATCGATACTCATATAACTTACTTTTTTGAGCCACTCTGGATATTGGGTACACTTTTATGATAGCTTGGTTAGACATATTTAGGCCCATTAGGTTTACCCAGGCACTTAGACACATCTTAGATCACCTTAGGTCACTCGGACACATTTTCGATCACCTTATGTCCTAATAATTATTATTATTACTATTACTATTATTATTATTATTATTATTATTATTATTATTATTATTATTACTATTATTACTATTATTATTATTATTATTATTATTATTATTATTATTATTATTATTATTATTATTATTATTATTATTATTATTATTATTACTACTATTACTATTACTATTATTATTATTATTATTATTATTACTATTACTATTATTATTATTATTACTATTACTATTACTATTATTATTATTATTATTATTATTATTATTATTATTATTATTATTATTATTATTATTATTATTATTACTATTACTATTACTATTACTATTATTATTATTATTATTATTACTATTACTATTATTATTATTATTATTATTATTATTATTATTGCATGAATTAATTCTTAGGTTTTTCTCATATATGAATGTATCAATATTTTCTATTTATCTTCTCCAAATTGGCATGATTTTTATTTTTTTCTATTATAAGGTTTTTAATTTGTATCTCTTTTAGTTTATTTATTTATTTTTGCATGGGAATTCGATAACTCTCAAAATAAAAGACAAGGGTTGCCACCTTTCCAAAAGAAGGACACGTATGTGAGCATATGGAAAAGAGATTAGTGGGGATTTTGGAAAGTTGCATTTTGATTGATATGTGGACTTGATGCATTGGAAAGATGGACTACATCTTTTGGAAGGTCTTCATAGCACGCATTGAGAAACGAATAAGAGAGTCGGTCATGTTAAGGGTTGGTTTTTTTTATTTATTTAATGGGAAAAAAGAGTTTTTTTTTTTTTTAAAAAAAAAAAACAGAGGCTAGGGGTTTTCCGAAAGGAGCAATACTTTTTTATTGGAGGTGACGATGAGAAAAAGAAAAAGAAAAGCAGAAGCAGAAAAGAAGACCTGATTGGGAGACCCTGTCTTCGGTGCCCCTCTCCTTACGGTTAAGGTAACGACTTTAGGCATGGACAGCTTCCATAGTGTGACGAGCGGTGTGTACAAGGCTTGGGAACAAATTCACCATCGTATGGCTGACCAACGATTATTAGCGATTCCGACTTCATACAGGCGAGTTGCAGCTTGCAATCCGAACCGAGGATTGGTTTTGGATTTAACTCACCCTCGTGAGATCACGACCCTTTGTCTCGACCATTGTAGCATGTGTGTCGCCCGAGGCATAAAGGGCTTGATGACTTGACATCATCCTCACCTTCATCTGGCTTATTTGTTTTATTTTTTAGAGGAAAGAAGATAAAGATGGTAAGCTTAGCAAATCTTGCTAGAGGAGAGCACTTCCAGGTACGTTTGTTAAGAGTTATATTGTCACTTTGTTTTTCATTCCCTCTAATTGTTTTTATCACAGTTTGATTGTCTGGGTATGGATGTGATATTGCTCTGTTTTTTTTTTCATTTTTTATTTTTTTTTTCATTTGAGGATAAACTTGGATATAGTTTCAATTGTACCATTGATCTTGGAGCCCATTGATTTTAGCATGAAATGGGTTTCCACTCACGGAGTTTCTTGTTTGTTTGTTCTTTTGATCATGCTTCGTTTCGAGCTATTCATCTACGTATTGGATATCAAATTTGTGTCAATGTTTTTGGATCATATCTTCTGGTTTGTGCTCTAATATGCTTGATGTAAGGGAGTGACCAGAGGAAAGAAAGACTGGAGGGAAAATAGGAGAGAAAAATTCAAAATTTTAAGTGGGAAAGACTGGAAGATGATGATGAGATTTCTCTTGGTGGAGAACAGTTAGAATTTCATCTTTGAAAATTGAAGAACATCGATTTTTATGGTGGAAATATCAGATGAATATTGGGAGGATTAGCACACATGGTTTTTGTTTTAGGGAGAACAAGTCCACTACACTATCACTTTGGAGGGACACGATAGGGAAAAATGAAAAATGATTCCCTTTGAAGAGTCGAACACTTGAGGAGATTTTACACAACATCTAGAGATTTTTTTAGAGAAAGGTTGCCACTTTTTAGATTAAAAATATAAAGATTACGCAATTAATTTAGTAAAAATATCCAATAATGTTTTGCATTACAACACCTCTTTATATAATACAAGACTACGACTATTTAAGGAATATACAACCATAAACAGGGCTACAATTATTTAAGGAATATACAACTAAAAAAACAGAGTTGCTATACAAAAATATTGACAAAAAGGAAATCACGAATGAACGTGATTTATGTGGATTCCAAATCACGGATGAGCGTGATTTATGTGGATTCCCTTATACGACCCCTCAAAATGGGCATTCCATCAACAACGTTGATTTTTCCACGTAACAAGTTGAAGCAAGACCGAGTGAGAGGCTTTGTCAGTAAATCAGCGAGCTGGTCATCTGTGTGAACATGAGAAACACACAATTTTCCATGATGAACAACCTCACAAACAAAGTGAAGATCGATGATGATATGTTTCATCATGGAATGCATAACAGGATTGAGACTGAGTTGGGTTGCACCAACGTTATCATAAAGGATGAGTGGTGGTTCATGTAACGTGAGACCAAGTTCATCAAGAAGAGACTTTATCCCAACAATATCTAAAGTTGCAGTGGCCAATGCCTGATATTCTACTTTTGTAAATGAGTGAGCCACGACCTTTTGCTTCCTAGTGCGCCAGCTGATAGGATTATTGCCTAGAAAAATTATATAAGTCGTGGTAGACTTTTGATCATCAAGATCACCACCCCAGTCAGCATTGGAGAAGCCTATAAGGACTAAGTTTGATTGACGACGCAGTAAGAGACTTAAGTGAACGGTCTATTTGACATAGCACAAGAGCCGTTTAACATGTTGCCATTGTGTGACTATCAATTTGTGCATGGACTGAGTAAGATGATTAATTACGAAACCGAGGTCTGGGTAAGTGAGGAAGAGGTATTGGAGAAAGCCAATGGTGTGTCTGTATTCAGTAGCATCACAACTAGCTAAACCATCATCATGCATGAGCTTAGTAGACACAAACATGGGTGTTTGAACTTCCTTAGTACCAACCATCTTCAACCTGGTAAGGAGATTGTGAACGTAACAGTTTTAAACAAACCTTGTTGAACTAGAATAACTTCCACCCTGAGAAAATAATGCAGATCACTGAGTTCCTTCAGGGAAAATCTTTCACCTAAATTGATTGTTATTGCTGATGAGGATTAAATCATCAATGTGCACCAACACATATAGTCAATGTTTTAAAATTTGGACCGGACCGGCCGGTCCGACCGGTCGAACCACCGACCAGTCAACTTTCCGGTTCGGTCCATCTCAATGAACCATTTTGTGGTCGAACCGGCATTGAACCATTCAAACCACCGGTCGAACCGCCGAACCGAACAAACCGTCCGGTTTTTCACGAACCGACCAAGCCTTCTTTTTTATATTCTACAAAAATTTGTTTAATATTAAAAGGCCCATTATCCATTGAGCCCATTCCACACCCATAACTTTTGAAACTCAAATTAATTATAAGCGCATACTTGGTTTAAACAACTGACCTAATCAAACAAAACATTAGCTTATTAACATTTCTCTTGGGCCATGCCTTTAAGCCCAATTTGTTGGCTTGTTTAGCTTGCTATGCATGTTGCAAGGTATTTATAGAGCACTTGAAGCACATGGAATTCATGTGCTTCCGATGTGGGATTGGGAATAGGACTACCTCTTTGAGGGTTGTACTTTGAACCATATCATTGCAATGTTGTTAAAATATATATATATATATATATATATATATAATAAGACTTAACATTAATGTTTTTATTTCAAATTTTTATCATATAAAATCTTTAAAGAAATGTAAATATTTAAATTTCTGTTTATTTTTATAACAATTATAAAAAATAATATAAATTAATTAATAGAATAATTTTAAAACAATAAAATACAAAGACAAAAAGACAAAATTAAATATATAATTTTTTTCATCTTAAATATATCTTCATTCTTAAATATTACATCTTTCTATTTAATAAAATTTAAAATATTAAACTTTATCATTTAATTTAATATACCAAATATAAAAATCAAACATTATTAAAATTTATAATTTTATATATTTTTAATTTTTATAATTATTTTTAATTTTTATAATTATTTTTAATTTTATATAATAGATAAATTATATATTTATTACATCACCGGTTCAATAGCGGTTTGATCGCCGGTCCAACCGGTGAATCGTGAACCGGTAATTTTTTCGGTTCGATCACCGGTCTGGTTCTGAAACATTGCATATAGTAGAATTCCACCTCGATTGAATATGAATAAGGATCTATCATACTTCGAATCAAAGAAAGCCAACTTAAGAAGGCTTGAGCGTAATGCATTGTACCAAGATTTAGGCGTCTGCTTAAGACCATAAATGGATTTCTGAAGAGAACAAACATGATGAGGATGAGACTGATCAATGAAGCCTACAGTAACCTCCATAAACACTTGCTCATTTAATTGACCACGAAGAAATGCGTTATTGACGTCGATTTGCTTGAGAGGCTAATTGTTTGACAAGGCCAGTAAGAGGATACGCCAAATGGTGGTCGATTTTATAACGAGATCGAAAGTCTCAGTATAATCGACACTCAAGTGCTGATTAAACCCCTTAGGTTGGTTCCAATGGTGGTGCAAGAGGGTGCTTGGTAGTAACCGAGAGCTGCTTAGGACAAAAAATATTATTCTGAGCCCAAGTGACCATGGGATTAGTGCAGGTAGGAGGTGCAGGTGCTATGGGAAGAGACAACTCAAAGAATGATGGATTACTAGTAGGAGAAGAGGAAGTCATACCTAGTGTAGGAGACCGATTCAAGATTGTCGTAACATCAGGCGTTATAGGTGTGATAGAGATATCATCCGATGGAACCATGCAAACCGGAGGAACAGGAGAATGAGAGGAAAGAGTAGGACACAGTATAGTAGCAACCGTAGGAGCATAAGTAGTTGCCTTTGTGAAGGGAAAAATATTTTCATCAAAAGTGACATGACGAGAGAGATAAAGTTTACCCGTGTGAAGGTCCAAACATTGAAAAGCATGTTGAGTCAGGGAATAACCAAGAAAAACACAAGGTTGGGACTTGAGTTGAAATTTATTAGCATGATAAGGAACTAGCCAAGGGTAGCATTGACAACCAAATATGCGCAACTTATGATAGTAGGGAACCTGTTCAAATAACACTTCAAAGGGACTTTGACGTTAATGTAAGAGAGTAGGAAGATGATTAATAAGATAAACTGTCATGGCCAAAGTATATGACTAATAAGTAGAAAGAGTTAAGGCATGATGTAAAAGGGTCATACCCGTTTCGACGATATGTTGATGACGACATTCGACAGTGCCATTTTGTCGGGGAATATGCGAGACAGTGGTAAAATAGCTAATGCCACGTTCAGTTAAAAGCTAAGTTTGATAAACTTGTGAAATTCAGCATTCAACAGTAACTGGTCCTGTCAGTACTAGTGCGCATAATGTGTTAGAACAGAGGTAGAAGAATTCGCAGCAAGTTTAGGAGAACACCTAAGAGTGTCGTCCAAATATTTCATCAGATCATATCCAATGAGAATGGTGAGAAAATTGCATGCCATGAAGGATAATTTGAGAATGTGAGTTTGTAGGGCAATTGGCTGGAAGTGTTGATAGTAACGAGAGGAAATGGAGATGTAGAGTTGGAGCTAGTGGGCTTTAGAAGAGGAGTAAAGTCAACACTGGACGACATGGAGTTGGAAGACGTTTCTAATCTCATGGGAAAAGAACTCTCTAATACCATATAAGGATTACGAAAGTAATTTGGTAAAAATCTCCAATAATGTTTTGCATTATAGCATCTCTTTTATATAATACAAGACTACGACTATTTAAGGAATATACAACCATAAACAGGGCTACAACTATTTAAGGAATATATAACCAAAAAAAGAGTTGCTATATAGAGATATTGACAGAAAGGAAATCACAGATGAAAGTGATTTATGTGGATTCCAAATCACGAATGAGTGTGATTTAGGTGGATTCCCTTATAAAAGAGAGATGAACACGACTGCAACTCGAAGGGGATCCTTTATCTTAAATGCGAATTCAGTGGAGAGTTATGAAAAATCATGTGGCCATAGAATTCGGTGGAGCTTATTTGAATTTCTCCTTAATGATAATGCAACCATAAAATTCGGTGGCTTTTCCATGGAAATTAGAAGAGTGAATTTTTTATGATGAAATAATGGAATAAAGTTGATTTCCATGGAGAATAGAAGATTGAATTTGTTATGGTGAAATAATGGAATAAAGTGGCTTTCCATGGATATTAGAAGATTGAATTTTTTATGGTGAAATAATGGAATAAAGTGGTTGTGCGTGGAGTTTTGAAGGTTGATTTTTATATGGTGAAATAATGGAGTAAAGTGGTTGTGCGGGAAGTCTTGGAGACTAATTTTTTTTATGGTGAGATAATGGAAATAAGGGACTGTGCAAAATGGGTCACTTCGAGAGCAATAGAGGCGATTGCACCTCGTGAAAAGACACCACACAACCATCCATGTTTAACAACCCATAGCCGCCATTCATATAAATCTCCATGCATTCTCCAAGGATTACACAACAGCCTTTAAAGAGGTTCTACAGTTGCACCATTGAATTTCTCCATAGACACAATATTGAGGAATTTACACAACCTCCACGCATTGACTCTTCTCCACACACTTTGATGGAATTTGAAGGGCAACCACACCATAGAAAGTAGATGATAGAAAGCTGCCACTTTGAAGATGTCTTGGGATTTTCTTTTAGAACATGCAGCCCATATAAAACATCAAATTGGAAATATTAAGAGCGTCCTAATAGCAACCCATTTTACACGGTTAAAGGTATGCTCTCTATCTTCCCATTTCAAAGTTCCATGAATATGTATGTCATTAAGAACTATATCCTCATTTGATATTGACTTTGGGTGCTTTGATGTTCATTTGATTTTCTTTGATAAATTGCATGTTGAGTGATATAATACCCAAACTAACTTTGGTGTTTTGTGATAGTATTTAAATTACAAATCTAGGTACACATATTATCATTTTTTTAATGATAGTGGTTTGAATCCTTGTTTGGCATGTTAGAATTAGTAGAGTTTTTGAAATTACATTAACCTATCTAGGTATTCATAATCAACTGATTAATTATCATATTTCCCCTAACTAAACTAGTAGAGACCTTATTAGAGCTTAGAGGGGTGCTACCTCTTTAGAGGTACCTTCCCGATAGGTAACCTGATCTCCGGACTTAGACTCGGGTTTTTCGCAGATAACTTTTTCAAAAATTAGAAGTCCTTTTGAGGGTTTTGTTCTTACTTGATTTCCCCTTTAAAAATAAATAAAAGTAAATGACAACTCCAACTTTTTATAAAAATAAGTTTTTCACTTTAATCAAAAGCGAGTCTCCCCAATTGAGTGGAAATGCATTGTGAAAAATGTGGGTCCACATCGAGCCTTTATATTGTACAATTTATTCCCTATATATGCCCTTAGAGCACAGATTATGGCTCTAATAATCCCTTTCAACTTGAACTTTGCTAGTTTCTTTATATTTCTTTCATGTCATACTATTAAAATCAATTAAGACAAATGATTTGCCATAGAACTTTGACCCCAACAATGTTCCCCAACCTCTTAAAAGAAATGGTCAACATGTCATTGACACTTCTAAGAGGAACCTAATCTAAGTGGTCTTGTCTAAATGGCTTATTCCAAAACTCCAAAGTCATTAGACAATGTAAAAAAAAGGAATATGTTGATTCTCCATTGCCTATGCATATGGTGCAATAATTTAGACTAAGGGGTTTGAAATGTCTTCACACTTGAAGCAAGTCATCAGTGTTAACCTTTTTGTTAGCCAGTAACTAAGAAAATGTCTTGATCATTGATGGCGCTTTTGATTTCGATATGAAACTAGCTGGAGAAAAGAAAACTAAAGTTGGTTAATAGATGAGACTAAGAAGAAAGATTCAATTCTTATCTCGAGTTTTTCTATTAATCAATAAATCTCTAACATGTTTTGCAACAAAATCACATGACTTGATTGTCATGACACACGTTTTTTTGCCTTTGATAACATGGATACCCACTAGCCTTGCCTTGCAAGAATGGATGGATACACAATCCCTCCTTTAAGAATGGTATATTTAGTAAGACTAAAACCTAAAACTAGGACCTAACATTTTTTAAGGACCAAGAACCTGCCCATTGAGCTGTCTATGGGGAGTATTGTCATGGCTTACATATATATTGGAATCCTTTGCAAAATTTTAGCATAAAATTCTAGTGTATTTGGTTTGATGTGTAAGTTAGCATGCATTTGTGTCCTCTAATAAAGTTTATCTATTTAACTTTGACATTTGAATAATATCTAGGTATCTCGTCAAACATGATATATTTGGAAAATGTGACTTTTATATTCCTACTAGTGAGGCTAAAAAACTATAGTCATGTAAATCAAGTAGCAACTATTTTCTAATCGCATTGGCTTTTGATAAGTTGTTGAAAGTTATTTAATCTTAGCATATTTGACAAACACTTCAATTGAAAGTGTTTGCCACAAAGTTTTCCTTGTTAAGCTGCATTTATATCAAATAATAATCTCTATTTTTTTCTCATTTACAGTGCTTTGATAGAAATTATTTAGTTTTCATAATGGTTTGGTTGGTTTCCTCCCTCATTTCTAGGTAGAAATACCTCATGCTTTTGTTTGTGTTGAGAGCAAGATCTCTAATATGTTAGAATGAGCTATTTGTCAAGTTAATAGTTTATTTTTACGTGTATTTATTCAAACCATTTACCATGTATTTTAAGATAAAAATAATGTGGAAAGTCTTATGGATCAATATCAAATTAGCTGCCAAGAATAGAGAAAAAAACAAAAGAATTCTAAAAGCTCATTATTATGTTTGGTTTCTAAAAAGAACTATGGAAAGAAAAAAAATTATAAAAAATGATTTTTTTTATTTTTTTATTTTTATGATTGATTGTACCATGAAAAACATAAAAGAAAATCAAATATAATTAAAACTAATCAGAAATTTGTATCTTTTCAAATTATTTAATCTTTATATTGAAGAGTTAAAATAAGTAAAATGAATTTGAAGTAGCATAAACAAATAATTTATTGACTTTAAATCCATTTATTATTTTCCTTCACTTTTCCTTTGCTTCTACTTTTCCTTTCTATTTTTTTCCCTTATATTTTCCCTCAAATTTTATGAGAACCAAACATAGTCTATATGTTTCTTACATCAACCCATGCCAAAAAAATGGATAATGTATGTGAAAACATCATGATTCATGTTAAATTAATTGAGTCTTCTTTCTCCTGTGCTACCCATGATGAGCATGCGTATGGCCTATTAGTGTAATGACATCCATAGACCTATCAATTCCACTCATCTTAATCCAATTGAGCTTACTATGTCACCAACTCAACACATTTTGGAAACATGGGAGATCTAAAGAGACAAGAACTCCATTTCTATAGCAGAAGAATTAAACCTCAAAGGAAGCTACCTATTATGGAACCACACTGTTAAGAGCCTAAACCAAATGTGGTAGCTTGCAAAATGATCTAGGTATTTTAGATTATGCCTAGAAAAATCCAAGTCAAGTTGCCTTTAAAAATCTAGATTTGCCTATAGCCCTTAGGGAAGGTTTAAGATCTTGCACCATGCTCCCCATATCCCACTTTGTGTTGTATAAAGGTTTATCTTCTTCTTTTTGAACCTTTACTACTAGCATTTCTTGTGTTGAGATTTTGAGGTCTATACAAGAGGCTCTAACTATCCCTAAGTGAAAAAATGTGGTATTGAAGGAAATGAAAGCATTGAAAAATAAAATAAAAATAATACCTAGTAACTTGTTCAATTGTCAAAAGAGAAAAATACAGTGGGTTGTAAATGAGTGTTCACTATCAAATACAAATTAGATGGGATAGTTGAGAGATATAAAACACATTTAGTTGCTAAAGGATTCACTCAAATGTACGAGACAGATTACCAAGAGATATTTGCACTTGTTGCTAAATTAAGCACCATACAAGTCCTCTTGTCATTGGCAGCCAACCTAGATAGGCCTCTTCAATAGTTGGATGTCAAGAATGCATTCCTAAATGGAGAACTGGATGAGGAAGTTTATATGGACTTGCTATCAGGATTTGAAGACAATGAAAGAAATAATCTTGTTAGTAAGTTGAAATGGTCCCTTTCTAATCTGAAACAATTTCCTAGGGCATGGTTTGAAAAATTCACTAAAATACTAAAAGGTCATGGCTTTACACAGGGGCAAATTGATCATACCCTATTCTTCAGGCACTCATTGAATGGTAAGATAACCATCCTTATAGTGTATGTTGATGATATAATTCTCACAAGGAATGACCTTGAGGAAATGGAAAGTTTGAAAGGCGATATGGCTAGAGAATTTGAAATTAAGGATCTTAGACCTCTAAGGTACTTTCTTGGAATGGAAGTGGCAAGGAGTAAAAGGAGTATTGTGGTCTCTCAAAGAAAGTATACTCTTGATTTATTGAAGGAAATAGATATGCTTGACTGCAAACTTGTTGATACACCAATGGATCATGCCCATTGAGCTGTCCATGGGGAGTATTGTCATGGCTTACATATGGGAATCTTTTGCAAAATTTCAGCAAAAAATGCTGGTGTATTTGTTTTGATGTGTAGGTTAGCATGCATTTGTGTCCTCTAATAAAGTTCATCTATTTAACTTTGACATTTGAATAATATCTAGGTATCTTGTCAAACATGATATATTTGGAAAATGTGACTTTCCTGTTCCTACTGGTAAGACTTAAAAATCTAGTCATGTAATCAAGCAACAACTATTTTCTAATCGCAGTGGCTTTTGGCACAAAGTTTTCTTTGTTAAGCTACATCTGTATCAAATAATACTATATATTTCCTTCCCATTTACTGTGCTTTGATAGAAATTATTTAGTTTTCATAATGGTTTGGTTGGTTTCTCCCCTCATTTCTAGGTAGAAATACCTCGTGCTTTTGTTTGTGCTAAGAGCAAGATCACTAATGTGTTAGAATGAGCTATTTGTCAAGTTAGTGGTTTATTTTTACGTGTATTTCTTCAAACCATTTATCATGTATTTTAAGATAAAAATAATGTGGAAAGTCTTATAGATCAATATCAAATTAGTTGCCAAGAATAGAGAAAAAACAAAAGGGTTCTAAAAGCTCATTATTATGTTTGGTTTCTAAAAAGTACTATGAAAAGGAAATATATATATATATATATATATATATATATATATATATATATATATATATATATATATATATATATATAATGATTTTCTTATGATTGATTGTACCATGAAAAATATAAAAGAAAATCAAATATAATTAAAACTAATTAGAAATTTATATCTTTTCAAATTATTTAATCTTCATATTGAAGTGTTAAAATAAGTAAATGAATTTGAAGTAGCATAAACAAATAATTTATTGACTTTTAGTCTATTTTTTATTTTCCTTCACTTTTCCTTTACTTCTGCCTTTCCTTTCTATTTTTTTCCCTTATATTTTCCCTCAAATTTTACGAGAACCAAACATAGCCTATATGTTTCTTACATCAATCCATGCCAACAAAATGGATAATGTAAGTGAAAACATCATGATTCATGTTACATTAATTGAGTCTTCTTTCTCCTGTGCTACCCATGATGAGTCATGCGTATGGCCTATTAGTGTAATGACATCCATGGGCCATCCCAAGTGATTGTGATAATTTAGGAATTCTAGCCATCCTGTATGATGTTATGTAGTTAAATGATGTCTTATGAGTAAACCATGCTCTTCTTCCCCTATGCCCACATGTAACATCCTGTATTGTTAAAGGTGCTTTTTTATACCTTTAACCACCCACTATCTTTATCTTGTTATGGTTTCTCCATAATATCAAAAAATGAAAAAGACAAAATAGGGAGGGAAGAAAATAAAGTCTCCAAAGAACTTTGATTCGAAGAGTTAAAAAGAAGAAAGTTTTAGTATTTACTTCGTTCTTCAATTTAAATGTGTGGATTACTTTTTTTAAGAATTTATGTGACTTCTTTGGGGTAAAGATTAATAGTATAGTAAGTAATTTTATAATTTTTTTAAATTTTTTTATTTGTTTTCATCCGCTTGCAAATGATCAAAATATTTCAATTCCCGAAAGTGGATCAAGTAATATTTTATAAAATATTTCTATTTTATCTCTTGATTTATAAAATACATTAGGAATATCATATGATTTGTTTGATTGTTATGCAAGTGAATTTTATCATTTCAATTAATTAAAATAATTTTGGAAACTCTAGTTTTCAATTACCCTAGTCAACAAGGGATAAGTTGTTGACGTTCATTACCCTTGGTGAGATAGTGATTTAGTGTAACCCTAGGCAGTAAGAGTGTTATTGACATTTGTTATACTATTGACACTTTGTGGGCAAAGAGTTATTGTGAATGGATCATAGTGAAATATTTGCTTATAAATTTCTTTTAAATATGATCTGATAATGCATATTATGTTATGTTATGTTATTTTTAAATTGAAAACGTTAAAATTTTCAAAGAAAATAAATTAAATTATAGAATTAAATAAACTTATTTGTTAATTGACTTATATATATATATATATATATATATATATATATATATATATATAAAATGATATCTCCTAGGATTTAATTTTTTACTACACTTAATTTTTCTTATTGAACTATTTTTTCCTTATTGAGTTGTCAAGTTCACTCTTTTATATTATTCCCCTTTTTCTAATACAAAGTGACACCTCTGAGGAAAGATCGAGATATGAAGGGTGCTTCTATTAGAAATTATTTTAAATATGATTATTTAGGATGCCTAACTTAAAACTCAATTTCAATTATAATTTCTAGAATTTTTCTATCCAAGTGCTTGGGATTTTATTTAGCTTTGGTTTTGATATGTGAAATGATTGTGGTGCTAAGTCTGGGGTGTCATAGAATTAAGAGACATCAAATAAAATTGCAATGATACAAAGAAGATTAACGTGACCCTTACACAAGGATAATATGCACAAATCGAAAAATGATCCAAATTTTTTATGATATCATTTTGTAATGACTTGCTCTAAATCATGTAGATATTTTTAGTTCTAAACCTAAAAGGCTCTCGTAATTATAAAACACATCTACAAAGTTAAAAAAGTTGATATATATATATACTCTAAAAGCTTTTTCCCTTATCAAATGTGAGATATCACATATCACAATTGTGTCCCATGGGGTTGGGGATTAATTTTAATACCATTTTATATTGACTTAATTTAAAATTATTTATAAATTTATGTTTATTTTTATTTAATTAAGTTTATAATTTTCATAATAATTCAAATTAAATTTGAAAAATATAAATAGAGGTCATATCATATATTTATAAGCTATTTAAAAATATTTATTTATTATTTGAAAATTAAAAAAAAATGATAATTTTAAAAACTTATAATAAAAATTCTTAATTTAAAATTTTGTTTTTTAATTAAAAAGGAAAAAGGGAGTTTAAATTGGATCGGGCTCAACCCGACCATGCCCCATTAAAAATGGGCCAAGATTTGAGCCCGGCCCATTACTTCCACCAGACTTCTCACTTCTCTGTTTTCCCGCCATCTCGCTTCTGATCAGACAATCAACCGTCTAATGAAATTACCATACAACCCTTCCACCATTAGAAGATTTAATAACTGCAAGTTAAAAGAGAGGAAAGAAAAACTAAAAAGAATCGTTATTTTTCTGTCTATTGTTTGGTGTCCGAGAAAATCCAAGAAAACTGAAAAAGAAGAAGATTGTTGATACAAGTGAAGAGCTCAACTAAAGTAAGCTAAATATGGGTGATGTCAGTTGATGGCGGAATTTTCTTTTCTGAGATTTTCCCAGCAACCAAACAGAGTTTTAACAGGAAGTGTTATTCCATGATTTTCTCTATTGCAGATAAAACTGAATTGAACATGGATATAGCGAGACATCAGGCTCGGATCAATCAGCTTGTGAGGGAGATGCTTGTTGAGGCGAGTGATTCCATGTCTTTTTTTCATCCTTCTTGGAAGTTTTGGTTTATTTTCATCAGATTTGGGTTTGAACTTTGTTTCTTGGATGTTGTTGAAGTAATGAAAATAGATAAAATTTTACGTAATTTTGGGCAGTTTCTCTGTTTCGTAAGTGATTGATTGCTCACTTTTAAAGGTTTTGTTTGGATATTGGACAAAGCAATGGGAAAGGAAAGGAATATGTTGAAAATAGCTTGAGAAAAGAATCAATTTGTGAGTAATTTTCATCCTTTTTTTTTTATTCCTTCCACTCCTTCCCATAATCCAAACGAAGGCTTAATGTATTTGTTAATTGTTCCAGATTGAGTTTGTTACTTATAGAAATTAGGAGATTCATCATCTTTCTTCGCTTGAATTTTGAAGGGTTGTATAATATATCATTTAAGAATGAATGAGGTTTTCTTCAACTACTTTCTTGATTGTTTATTTCTTGTTTTTGATATTATTCCCTGCAGGGACTTTTGAATGGCCAATTCCAACTAGTTCAAACAATACGAGCAGCCGGTGATTGTCAGTTAGTTGCGAAAATGATCCTCGTTTACTGCACTCTAATCGGGAAGAACATCAGAGCGATTGCCAACTATCTGTATTTCCCAATCTGATGTATTTTTATACCTAAGTTTTAAGTAGTTGTTTCATGATTTAGGTATTAAATTTCCGAGTTTAATTTGTACAGGACAAAACCTAATGTTAACTATGCAGGAGCGGCTGTTCATGCTGGCCACCTTGGGATACGTAGTTGTAGGTAATTTAATCATCTCTTTGGTAATGCATTAGAGGGCCTGATAAATTTTTTATATGGTCATTAAAAGCAAGTTCTTCACTTGAAGTTTGAGTGCTAGACTTATAAATGCCTTACATGTAGTGTACTAAAAGAAGGATTGTAAGTGATACTTTTAACAATCCTAAGCTTGTTGAATTTTTATTTTTGTTTTATTTTTTATCAGTTTTTATTTTTTTGCATTTTCTTCTCTTCATCTTTCTTTTCTATTGATTGGATTGGATATGGCAATTGTTTTGCAGCTTTTTATTTTCTTTTTTAGTCTATGGCATGTGCGTTAGGAGAGTGTCTGTCATTATGATTGCATATGTGAGGAATCATGCCTGGCAATCATATAAAGCTGATAGAGTTTGTATAACATTTCATTAAGGAAACCTTTTGATACATATTTATCTCTTGGGGCCTGGGTTGAGCCGTTGTGAAGAAAAACTAATGTAGCATTGTGTGCCTGAAAGATCATTACAACAAAATCATTTTGCTGGCCTAAATATTTACAGTTATACCCATTTACCACTAATATCAAGATGTTGCAATTAAAAAAGAAACTACACTGGCCCACAAGATAATCTTTTCCTCTTTCTAATCCTCGAATCGCCAAATCATCCCTCTTCAGTCACTTGAAAGGTTCTTTTATAAGGATTGGCTTTAAAAATAAATAGGTCTTAACAAATAAATGGAAAACCATCTTAGTGAACAATTTTGTTGAAAGGACTTATTAGTTTTCTGTGACCTACCTTTTATCAATTATTAATAGGACATATTAAGTTTTCTTGACATAGATAGTGGATTCCCTCTTGAGAATGTGTTCCCAGAGTTCCAGTGTGGATTCCAAAATATCAAGATTTTGGTCCAATATGACCTCACTCTTTTCTAGACCAAAGAAGCCAAGATTGATGCATTGGACTGCCTGTTCTCACATGATTAAGAATGACACCATTAGTTGACACTGTCAATGTGTTATTACGATGATCCATTTCTATGATTTCAATTACATCTACACAGAATTTGAAGATTCAAATAAATCATGCTATCACATAGTTCCCTTGGCACCATAATACCATTGTTGTCTATTAGTTTAGGTTTCTTGCATAGGACTCAACTTTCTTAATTGTAAGTTTCTTTCCTCTAAAAGAGAGATTGTGGACAATATTATTCAAAGTTCAAATGCTTTTCCACATCATTTGCAGTGACAAGTGTTTTTTGCTTTAATCTCATATTAGCTTTGAAATCTTGGAGCTCTATTCTTTGTAGTTTGAAATAAAAGTTAACATGCTTGTTATGTTTGTTGGTGCAGTATTGGAGCCCAATCCATACTACATGCTTGTTGTCTCTTTGTGCAGGCCTGTGCATATGGATCTAAGGAACGGTAAGAAAGGCATTGCCACATGCATTAGTTTTCTGCTACTAATGGTTGTAACTTGTAGATGTTCCAATAATCTTTTATTCCCTTTATGCATCACATAAATCAAGATCAATTTTTAATATTACTAACTTCTAGTGTTTGTTTCTTGCATAAATTATTTGCTCTTGACATCTTATATTCATAGGTGATGGTTATTTGCTTTCATGCATAACATGTGTTTCAATTGAATTAGTGGCGGGTTAACATTTTCTCCATAAATAAAGCCAATGTTTACTGCTACGTTATTCAAAATTGTGGAATGAGAGCTTTTCTCCCCCATCTACATGCACAAAAAAAAAAAAAAAAAAAAAAAAAACCGCATATATGGATAATACTTATCTTGATAAAATCCAAAACTTTATTTGAGGAAGTGATTTGAGTCATGAGTGAACCTTAGAGTGGTTTGTGTCGGGAATATTTGGATATCTTCATTCCCCTCCTTGGACCATTAGGGTGCATGCTAAAATTCCCTAGGGTGCTTTAGATCTATGCACAATTGAAGCAATAGGCATTAAAAACTTTATAGATCTGGATATATGTGCTTTACTTCAAATCTGAATGTTCCCAGATTGATTCCTATTGGTAAAGATGTGCTGAAATGGAGATGCTAAGTCTTCATTTTCTCAATTAAGTCTCTTTGCTCCTCTTTATCATGCGGTTAAATGGAGATGTTCCCTTATAGTATAATTTGGAATCCTTGGATACCATCGATGGTTGCCTTTTTCACATGGGAAGCTACATTGGGTAGGATAATGAATTGGATTAGCTTAAGAGGAGAGGATGGATGATACACAGAAAAGATCTATCTATGAAAAAGAGAACAAAAAAAGAAATAGTTGACCATATTCTCCTTCATTGCTCGAAAGTAACTACTTTGTGATAGTTCATGTTCTTTTTTTTTTTTTTGGAATGAAGTAGGTGATGCACTCCTTGGTGAGAAAAATCATTTTGAGCTAGCATGGAACTTTTTTCAGAAATAGGATGAAAAAGGCTTAAAGAGTTGCTTCTAGTTAAGAAATAGGAGATTCTAGAGCTTTGAAAAACTTTGCAATTCTTAGTATATTAAACTTTACTTGAGTGGTTTTACAGAATATATAGAACTTATGATAACAGATAAGAATAAAGGGGAGAGGCTATCATAACTAACAGATAAGGATGAGAATGGGGATTCTCAGAGAGAGAAAGAGTCTTAAG
This sequence comes from Vitis vinifera, assembly GCF_030704535.1. Taxonomy (NCBI): domain Eukaryota; kingdom Viridiplantae; phylum Streptophyta; class Magnoliopsida; order Vitales; family Vitaceae; genus Vitis; species Vitis vinifera. Next base: position 22,405,139 of record NC_081823.1, on the reverse strand, counting down.
AAAGAGCTTGTATAGCGTCTGAGTCCTGAGGGAATTTGTAACTAATTCTGATAAGATAGGTCATTTTCCAAATACGAATAACTCTTCAACATGCTCCGTCAAGAGAGACTGTGGGAGATAGATAACTGCTTTGTCAAGATATCAACAATTGATCTTCTGTTGGCACATATTTTATCTCTAGTTCTTTGGTAATAACCTTATCTATAATAAAATGAACATCAATCTCAATGTGTTTTGTTCTTGAGTGCAAGACTGCGTTCGAAGCAAGTTGTTTAGCTCCTATATTGTCACACCAGAGTGTAGGGAAATCATTTATCTCAATTCCCAATTCAGAGAATAGAGATTGTAACCAAACAAGTTCTGTTGCAACTTGAGTAAGGGCACAATATTTTGATTTAATGCTTGAGCGAGATATTACCTTTTGTTTTCTGGAGTTCCATACAACTAAGTTTCCACCAAGATAAATACAATAGCCTGTTGTGGATTTCTATCATCCAAGGAACTAGCCCAATCTGCATCAACATACCCTTCTAGTGTCATTTCTGTTGTTGGTGAGAAGAGAAGCCCATAGTCAAGAGTTCCATATAAGTATCTAAGTATACATTTGCAAGCTTTCTAGTGATTAATTGTTGTTGGCTGCAAATATTGACTCAATGTTTACAAAAAATGATGTCTGGCCTGGATAGAGTTAGGTATTACAGAGCTCCAATGATGGTCCGATACAGAGTTGGTTGTTCAAATAAATCATTATCAGCAAGGTGAATTTTTGTTCCTTGGCACATAGGCGTTGGGTTGCTCTTAGCATTCAACATGTTAGCCTTGGATAATAGATCGGTCATATATTTCTTCTGAATTAGATAGATTCCAGACTTTGTTCGATGAGCTTCAAAACCTAGGAAATAGCTCAGTGATATTAAATTCTTCAAGGTTAACTGTGCATTCAAGCTTTCAATAATCTTTTTCATCTTCACTGGATCATTCCCAGTTATTAGGATATCATCAATGTATACCAACAATATAAGAATTGTTTTCCAGACCTGAACACAAATAATGAGCTTTCTGATTTGGAGTTCACAAAACCAAGACTAATTAATACTACCTTAAGCTTGTCAAACCAGGCTTGAGGTGCCTGTTTTAATCCATAGAGAGCCTTTGTGAGTTTACAAGAAATTCTGCTTTGAAAGGATTGATATAGCCTGTCGATTGGTGCATATACAGTTCCTCTTATAGCTCTTCATTCAGAAAAGCATTATTTACATCAAGTTGTTGTATATCCCAGTTATTTGTTACTACCAAAGTCAAAACAACCCTGATTGTTGAAGCCTTCACTACTGGAATGAATGTTTCAAAGTAGTCAACTCCTGGTGTTTGCTAAAAGCCCATGGCAACTAGTCAGGCTTCATATCTTTGAATTGTATCATCTGAATTTCTCTTTACCCTGAATACCCACTTATTGTCAACAACGTTCATGGCAACCTTATATGGTAGCAAAACCTAAGTGTTATTTTTCATGAAGGCCTCATATTCCTAATCCATAGCTTGCTTCCAATCCTTGTTTTGCTAGGCTTGGTCAATGCTAATTGGTTCTAAGTTCTCAATTAAAACAGATGCTGATTTGGGTTTTGTGTTGATAAGGTATAGCTTGGGTTTAGAAATGTCTGATTTGTATCTAGTGGTCATAGGGTGAATTGAGGTTTGACAAGGTTTAAGAATGCTATTGGTATTAGGATGGATGATGTCAGATTATTTTTGTATGTGATCTTGATGTTGCTCAATAGGTTTAAAAGAGAGGTCTTCAAACAAATTAATGGAAGGAATTTCAATATTATTGGTGAGGGAAGGGCCAGAATTGTTACCTTGATTATTCTTTTGACCTGAACTAGAAGAGCTTGGTGAGGATGCAATGGATTTTATGCTCTGAACTGCACTAGAACCTGTCATGCCAATATCAATTGGACGTGGACAATCAAACTTAGGAATCCACTGATGATAAGGAGAAAAGGAACTTTGAGTAGAAGAATAATCTAGATGTGAGCTGGAACATGCAAAACCAAGTAAAAAGGGAAAATCATTTTCATCAAAGGAGACACTACGAGCAATGTAAATTCTTCTACAAGGATGTAGACACTTGTAACCTTTGTAATGAGCACTATAACCTAAAAATACACATTGAAGGATCTAAATTGCAGCTTGCTATTATTATATGGTCTTAAGTGAGGATAGCAAGCACGATCGAAAGTTTTTAAAAATTGGAAATTTTGTTTTTGATGGAATAAGGCTTCAATTGGAGAAAGATAGGCAAGGGTAGGAGTTGGTAGGTGGTTTATGAGAAAGGTTTCTGTGCTAAAGGCTTCCCACCAGAAAGACAAGGGCATAGCAGCTTGGGACAACAAAGTTAAGCCCATTTCAACCATGTGTTTGTGTTTCCTTTCTACCTTACCATTTTGTTAGTATGTGTATGGGCATGGATGTCTGAATTGTTTGCCTATTTGATCAAGAAATGGTTTAAGGTTGCGGTATTCACCCCCTCAATCAGTTTGTAGTGTTTTGATTTTCCTATCAAAGTGTCTTTGAACTAGGATTTGGAATTTTTGAAAAATGGTTTTAGCTTCTGATTTCAAATGTAGAGGATAGATCCAAGTGTATTTTGAGTAGTCATCTATGGAATGTATGTAATATTTGTATCCTTCCTTTGAGTTGATCGGTGTTGAACCCCATATGTCTGAGTTAATTAGTTCAACAGGATAAGATGATACATTTGATGAGTTTTGAAAAGAAATTTTGTGTGACTTTCCAAATTGACAAGCAGTGCAAAAATCAAATTCAAAATTATTTGAAATACCAATTGTATTCATAACATTCTTTAGAATTGGTACACATGGGTGGCCAAGTCTCCTATGCCAAATACTGAATTTATTTGATTGATTATTTTGGAACGGACTCAAAGATTGACCCATTGTTGGACTCTTGGACTTTGTAACTGACTCAACAGCACAAGGCTGATTATTGGACTTAAAACTTACAAAATAAGTTGAAGGAAGACTGGTGGAGGAGTTGTTGTGAGGCATGACCATCCGATACAATCCATGGCTAAGTTTCCCTTGTAGCAGTACCCTCCTTGTAATTTTGTCCTTGATCAAACAACAATTAGAGTAAAATTCAGCATTGACGTTATTGTCTATAGTAAACTATGAGACACTTAATAGGTTTTTGGTTATTTTTGGGACATGCAATGTAATGGTTATTCATGATTCATGAATAATGGTTTAAAATCAGCATCTGAATTAATTAAAGACTTTCCAATATGAGAAATGGGAAGTAGTTGACCATTACCTACAACCAGCTTCTCATTACCTTTGTACTTTATCTTTTGAGAAAGTGTATTCAGATTAGTTGTGATGTGATTAGTGACTCCACTATCGATATACCAAGCTTGATCATTGATGGTTGCTGGTGAAGCGATGAATGTTGGTTGTTGGTTGTTTTGTCCATGTTGATTTTGTTGTCGAGATCCTTGAAATGAGATGTCAAACCTATGATAGCAATGAATGGCAACATGACCTTCTCTTCCACACAAATGACAAGTTGGTCTATTAGAGTCTCTACGGGCACCTTGACCACGTTAATTCTTGTTTGGACCTCAGCTAAATTGGTAAAGGAGAGGTGTCTGCCTCTACAATTCATGACAAACTAGTGAATGAGCTTCCTCTATACTGGGTAAAGTAGAGGTGGCCAAAACGTGACCGCTAACTTGATCCAAACTGTGATCAAGACGTGTAAAAAATATATAAACCCGATTCTTAGCAGTACACTTCCTTTATTTCTCAATATCACTTACACAAATTATATCATTGGGTTTGATAATCAAGCTTCATGAATATTGAGTTTAACCCATTGTAGTATTCTGCAAGAGGGTGACCACCTTGGCATGATTGAAAGGATTTCTTTATTATTTCATATACTTGAGAAGAGTTAGGGACATGAAGATAGCTCCTCTTGACTGCATGACAAACTTCCTTAGTTGTTCCACACCGCATAAAGTATGACATCAGCCAATCAATCATAGAATTGATAAGTTAAGACTTGACTAAAGCGTCTTGAGCTTCCCATTCATCATAGTGTGGGTCATCTTCTACGGGTGCAACCTTCCTTCTTGTGATTTATCCGTTCTTCTTTCTGTAAGCAATATGTATCTCCAAAATTTGAGACCAAAGACAATAATTAGCTTCATCCAACTTAATAGAAATTGTTAAAGAGGTAATCTTATGAATGGTCACCATGGATGACTTTTCACTATAAAAAATACCCACATCTGTTTTTGCAGGCATGATATGGTAACGAAGAGGGTGAAAAGGAAGGGAAGAAGTGTTGGCTTGGCAGCAACGGAAATTCTCTGCTTTTGCTCTAATAACAACTTGATAAATTGTCGAATAAATATTTTCATATATCTCAATGATATTTATACAGGGTACATAAGACTATTTTAGTATAGTCAATTATACAGAATAATAGATAACCATATAAAATAATATATAGTTGTATAAATCACAGCCATATAATCAATTACAAATATAAATCACAACTAACTTAATAAATCACAGTTGTGAATACATGCTGACTTAATATCTTAGTAAAGGGTTCTTCCAAAAATCACTTTTGTTATAATAGATTGCTAAAAACACTATCAAAAAACATATATCTATCTATCTATCTATCTATCTATCTATCTATATATATATATATGTATATGTATGTATGTATTATCAAAACACTAAATGATTCTCCTTACAAGTGTTTTCTATTTACCAAAATACTCCAAAATGAGCTCTTAGTAGAGTGTAAGATACTTTTCTAAAGAACAAACTAAGAAAAATCATAAGCGAAAACAATATGATGTTTAATAGTTTCGAAATTAGAAAAGATAGACGAGTACCAAATATTTTAGAATTGGCTCCAGAATCAATTACCCAAGATGAAGCTGATTGGGTTACACATGCAACATTATTTGAACTGGCTAAAGTAATAGTAGAGAGGATGGAGTAGCAGTTCGCAATGTTTGGATGGGATTGCTAAGTTGAGTAGTGAGTGCATCACAAGAACTAGAGTCAGAAATTGCTTGGACAGATGAAGCAAAAGCTTTTAGTGGTTGCTTAGTACCATCAGTAACTTGATGCACATAACTAGTTTACCATATTTTACCTAATAGTAAGGTTCAGTATGGTCAGTTTCACCAGAATGATCACACTTCCTAACACCATGTCAATCATTCTGGCCATCTCCACAAAAACCATGGCCACTATGACTACCACAAAAGCCACCATGAGAACCACGAGTACTTCCACTGCTAGAGATGATGGTTATGATCAGATTCATGGATAAGGCTTATTTTGTTCTTCATGTCAGATATTTTGATATTTTCTATATCCTGTTTCTTTATGATCTGATATTTTTTTCTATTGGATAATTTTTCTTGTTCAAACAGTAAAACATAAAATACTTCCTTTACTGATTCTAAACAGTCATAGCATATCTCAGCTGCCCCGTAGCTTCAAAGTATCTGCCTTCCTATGCAGATACCATTTTTCCCTAACTGGATGCCTCTTACATATCACTATAGGGTTCTCTCTCTTTTCTTTTTCTTCTTTCTTTCTCCCCCTTTTCTGCACCTTCTAATTTTAGAATCATTTTCTTTCCTTCAGCTGTGTGGGAGCGTTGAACATGTTGTATAATGAATATTCTCGTCTTCTCCCTAAATTCATGGAAGTCCTCCAGGTAACCAGATTATGCATATTGCATCATGAATATTGGAAATTGTGATAAAATTCATACCTATTGAAACTTATTGTTTGATAATTGCATCTGAAAACTCAGCATCAAAGATACAAAGACAAATACAATATATTTGTGTTTAAAGAATGCACAAATTGACCTTTTATGTTCTAATTCTGTGTGGGAGATTATCCTATATTATGTTTGAACTCGGAGCTATGGATTTGCTTGTGTGATTGCAATACTTGGGCTAACCATGTAATTTTGAAGAAACTAGAACCACCAGCTAGACATGGGGATGAGATTGCAATTCTTTGTGACAAATGGAACCAAAAATATATGATGGCAAGGAACTGATAGTTAATAGCATCTTTGTCCTTTAATGATTTTATCGATGCCTTCCAGGTGGTCTGGATGGATCTCAGCAGTATAGCTTCTTTGCATTCCCACCAGTTTGAGCAGCTATGCACTTTGCTCAATCCTTTAACATGATTAGTGCAAGAAGATTTCAGGCTTGCAGCCATTCATGCTGGCATGTATTGCAAGCCAGAATGAGGTCCAAAAGGATGGCATTTTTTAAAATTTAAAATAAAGAAAGATTAAATAGATTGTTTTTCTATGGGTTATATTTTGTTGACTAACTTCATCCCTGAATCTCAACAGCTTATGTTTGTTAGCAAAAGTTACACACACTCACCCACATACACATGCACATTAACATCAGGTAAATGCAACATTAAACACTATGCAAAGCCTAGAACCCTGGGATGAAATCTTGCATAAAAAGGTATAAAGAGACAGTTGCATTTTCTAGACAATATAATTTCTTCTATCTATATGGAAAATAAAATAAAAAAAATGAAAATGAAAAAAAAAAGAAAAAGAAAAACCTCTTGATGATTGCATTGGACTCTGTGTTTGTCAGATAATCCAAGGAGTGACATAATATTAGTTGACTCATATTATTTTTATTAAAGAGACATATAATAACTTTGTGGGTTATATACAGTTTAGTGTTTTAAATAACCAATAAAATTTGTCTATGGAAAATCTAATTTCCATTGCCCTTTGACTTTATGTAATATCCTAGATATCACAAACAGGAGTCCATATAGGTAGTTTTCTAGTCCTCTCTACCAAATTTTCATGGGAAAGGGCATATATGCACCCACAACTAATTGCTAACATTTGGTATTGCCAGCTAGCTGGAGCAGGAGAATCTCATGGGACTTGATCCTATAACCTGCCATTATTGGGAGTAGTGGTGATACTATGGAATAACAAGACCTATAATGTCAAAAATATCAGCCTGTTATACATTACTGTCCATATCCTAATAGTTTAAGCTTTTAGGTGTGTTGGTTGTTCAATCCTAACAATTGCTCCTACCATTCACTCCTTCATTGTTTCTTCTCATGTGGGTATGGAGTATCGCGTAAGGGAGGATGTTACCCTGGTATAAACTTGTTTTATTTTCCTTATGTTACAGTTTCTGGATTTGGAGATTGCAAAAATCGTTTTAGTCTAATTCTTGTGAAAGTGAAGGAATGTGGCTAAAAGTGTCTTATTCTTCTGAAGGTCCTAATGCCTCACTTACTACTGCTAGCTTTTTGGTAATCTTGATAAAAACATCGAGTTGCGGTGAAAAGGAAGCAATTAAATAAATTACATAGGTCCAAATGACTTCCAATGTGGACTGCAATTACATAGGGGTCCTATGATTGCAGAAATTTTAAAACCTTGTGGGAATGCTTTTGGAATCAAGTGTTGAAAACTGTTGGAGTATGGAAAATATTTTTCTAAAAAATTGATGTTACCAATAAGCACATTGAAAATAATTAGGGCAAGATCTCAAGTCTTGCAATCCAACTGAAGATATTGCAATTTATTTCATCTTCTTTTCTGTAGATCCAGGAAAAAAGGGACATTTTTATTGTTCGAAACAAATGTGTAGGCAGAATTTTTGTGCATATACTTGGTTGAGTGACATCTTCAATTGATATGTTAGTATAGTCTGCTGCTTTATGATCTTTCAATATTTTCAAGACCTTCATTTTCTTACTTTTTCATTTATGGGGTGGATTTGATCCAATGACTCCATTATTGGCATCATGTGCCAGCAGAATCTTTTGAGAATGAGTTCCAAGGATGTTTATAGTGCCTCATTTCCTGTGGCTGCTTCATTGTTACAAGTACTGTACCAAGCAGTGGCACCTAGATATGATACAAAGTAGTTGTAGTCCCTTGAGAATTCCTTTGATACAGATCTTTATGGCTCAAAACTAACTGTGATAATTCAGTATCATTTTTAAAGTTCAAATTTCATTTAAGACTAGAGCAGTAGCAATTTCTCGGCAGTGACAAAATGGAAGTGATAACTGTCCTAACTTATTTCTTATTTATGTTTTGATTTACAGCTGGAGGTGCAAATATTGTCTCTTAGACGGCAGATCTAGCATTTTGCATGTTCATTGAAGCCTCAACCGAGTCTCTAAGGTGCTGGATTTTACACTAATGAGGCCCACAATTCTCGTCCCAATTCTGAAGAATATGACTTCTAACTGGCCGAATTGTCCAATGAATAGCAGACCTTCTGTTCAGAATATAATTCATACTAACATCAACCGCTGCCAAGCCTTCTCTTATATGATCCTTTCTTCTTCTTTTGATCCTTTTCATATTACTCCTGATGCCATTGATACTAGCCACTACAATATTTCAATGAAATCCTGGATCTTTCCCTGGACATTTGATGTGTTCAGGCTCCTGAACCCAAGTGCCCCAGATATAAGTACAGTTTTATTGGCTTTTGAAGAAGATCACCCATCAGGTACATATGCATTCCTTTTAAGAACAGTGGATTCAATGGTTCATACTCATATGCCTTACAGCTTTGTGCAGCCCATTGAATTTGTTGTTTTTCTACCATTTTGTACATCAATCCCTGGAGAGAACTAGATCATATGCCAGCTTATATGTTTCTTCTGAAAGTGAAATCGAAAAATTATACTGTTTCAAGTTTCAGACAAGTAGACTATTTTTTAAAATTAGGTTCTGAAGGCATTTTTATCAGATTCAAATGAGAGTATTTTGTTATTGACATTGTAAACTTAAAGTAAATGAAGATATAAATGACAAAATAATAAATGAGGACCTCTAGCTTACCACATAAATTGCGCACCTTCCCCTTTAACATCTGTTATCCCTGTTGGAAAATTTTTAAATAATAATAAATATTGAAATTAACTTTTTTAAGAAAATAATATATGCATCATAAAATCTATATTCAATAATGGCTTGTACAACTTGAAAATACTTTTTATGTTAAAATAATAAATTATATAAAAAATAATAATTATTTTTTTTTGAAATTATTTGTAATTATTTACAAAATTTATATATATTTTTATTTAATTAATTTTTATACTTTTCATAATAATTTAAATGAAATTTGAAAATTATAGATAGAGGTTATATCATATAATCACAAGCTATTTAAAAAATATTATTTATTATTTGAAAATTAAAAAAATTTTAATGATAATTTTAAAAACTTATTATAAAATTTCTTAATTTAAAATTTTGTTTTTTTTTTTAATTAAAAAGGAAAATGGGAGTTTAAATTGGATCGGGCTCAACCCGACTGTGCCCCATTAAAAATGGGCCAAGATTTGAGGCTGGCCCATTACTTCCACTAGACTTCTCACTTCTCTGTTTTCCCGCTATCTCGCTTCTGATCAGACAATCAACCGTCTAATGAAATTACCAAACAACCCTTCCACCATTAGAAGCTTTTAATAACTGAGAGTTAAAAAGAGAGGAAAGAAAATCTAAAAAGACTCGTTATTTTACTGTCTATTGTTTGGTGTGCGAGAAAATCCAAGAAAACTAAAAAAGAAGATTGTCGATACAAGTGAAGTGCTCAACTGAAGTAAGCTAAATAGGGGTGGTGTCAGTTGATGGCGGGATTTTCTTTACTGAGATTTTCTTGAAGAATTTGAAGAAAAATATGAAGAATTTGAAGACAAACTATGGAGGAACACCTCAATTCATTCTGTGATCTCACCCTTTACAATGAATGAAAGCATAAATAAATAGCCTACAGATATGAGACAATTTCGGAATGGAATTTCCCTTACATGGAAAGTGAATAAACTCTTACATGGGAAGTGAATAAACTACTCTTACATGGAAAGTGAATAAACTACCTTGCTAGAATTACTCCTAAATCAATTATAATAAAGGTTGTACATTACACTAATTAGGGAAGTAAACAGAGGATGTTGGCTTGATTTCCAACACTCCCCCTCAAGCCGCGTTGTAGATGTTGATCATTCCAAGTTTTTCTGTCAGATCTTCGAAGTTAACTCGAGCAAGAGCTTTTGTGAGAATGTCAGCCGTTTGACAGTTTGTCGGAGTGTAGCTGACTTTGAAAACTCCTTCTTCAATCTTTTCCTTGATAAAGTGTTGATCTATCTCCACGTGCTTAGTTCGATCATGATGAACCGGATTCTTAGCGATACTGATGGCAGCTTGATTGTCGTAGTATAACACCATGGGATGCTTCAATGGAACCCGTAATTCTTCTAACAGCCTGTTCAACCAGATTCCCTCGCAGATACCTTGTGCCATAGCATGAAATTCTGCCTCAGCACTGCTACGGGCTACCACTGACTGTTTCTTGCTTCGCCATGTAACCAAGTTCCCCCAGACAAATGAACAATAGCCTGAAGTTGATCTCCGATCAGTCATTGAACCTGCCCAATCGGCATCTGAAAAAATCTCAATCTCTTTCTTTGTTGTTCTTTGAAAGAAGAGACCCTTTCCCGGTGTCATCTTGAGGTATCTCAATATTCTGATCACAGCAGTCATGTGTTTTTCGGTTGGATTATTCATGAATTGACTTACCACACTAACGGAGAAGCCGATGTCTGGCCTTGTATGAGAAAGATAGATGAGTTTCCCCACAAGACGTTGATATCTTCCTTTATCAACTGGCGCACTTCCATCACTTTCTTCCAGTTTGACAGTTGTATCCATAGGTGTTTCTGCCGGCTTGCATCCTAGCATTCCTGTTTCATTCAATAAGTCCAGAACGTATTTGCGTTGTGAGACTACTATACCTTTCTTTGACCTAGCAATCTCCATTCCGAGAAAGTACTTGAGGTTTCCAAGATCCTTGATCTCAAATTCCTTTGTCAGTAATTTTTTAAGTAAGTCAATTTTCTCTTCATGATCACCTGTCAAAATTATGTCGTCCACATATACAATGATAATTGCCAGTTTCCCTTCTGGGAAGTGTTTCACAAATAATGTGTGATCAGATTGACATTGAACGAATCCGTACCCTTTCACTACCTTAGTGAACAGTTCAAACCAGGCCCTGGGAGATTGTTTGAGACTATACAAGGATTTTCGGAGTCTGCAAACCTTGTTGAAATTTGATGTCGTCTCAAGTCCAGCAGGAATGTCCATGTAATTAAACTTCTTCCTCTAAGTCACCATTGAGGAAGACATTCTTCACATCAAGTTGGTGAAGCGACCAATCGAGATTAGCTGCCAAGGATAAAAGTACACGAACAGTATTGAGCTTGGCAACTGGAGCAAAAGTTTCTTGATAGTCAATGCCATAGGATTGGGTGAATCCTTTGGCGACCAACCGAGCCTTATACCTGTCCACATTACCATCTGCCTTGTACTTTACTGTGAAAATCCACTTACACCCAACTGGTTTCTTACCTCTTGGGAGGTCAGTAATTTCTCACGTACCATTCTTTTCCAGCGCCCGAACTTCCTCATTGACTGCCGCCTTCCACTTAGGATACTTGAAAGCTTCCTGAATATTCTGAGGAACTTGTATCTCTGTGATGCTAGAAGTGAATGCACGAAACGTAGGTGATAGCTTATCATAAGAAATAAAATTTCCAATGGGATGCTGAGTGCATGATCTAACTCCTTTCCTCCAAGCTATGGGCATATTAAGAATATCATTTTCTAACTCGGAATCAACAGTACCATCAGGAGCGTTGTTACCTGGAAGTTTGCTTGGATTAGGACCCGGTTCTGCCTCATGGGTTTGTTGAGAAAGTGCTCTTTCTTTCCTCCGTTTCCTCTTGGATGTGCTCCTTATCCCACAAGGCAACAATGGACTCAGGTTGATTAAATGACTCTGGAGGAATGTGATTTTCAGTGGTGATGGGTGACTCACTAAATGACTCAAGATCCCAAAATTGATATTCCTGAGTTGAATTCTCCCCCTGAATATCGTTTTTGGGATAGTAAGGCTGGGTTTCAAAAAATGTGACATCCATTGAATTGTAGAATTTTCTTGTGACCGGAGAGTAACACTTATACCCTTTTTGATTTGAAGAATACCCAAGAAAGATGCACTTAAGTGACCTAGGATCAAGTTTACTTCTATGTTGTTGATTGATATGAACAAAGACAGAGCACCCGAAAATTTTGGGTGGGACGGTGGAGATGAGACGAGTAGTCGGAAAGGATTTTAGGAGTGTTTGACAAGGTGTTTGGAATTTTAGTACCCTAAACGACATCCTATTGATGAGGTAGGCTGCCGTAAGGACAGCTTGCCCCCAGAATAATTTTGGAACATTCATGGAGAACATTAGTGATCTAGCCACCTCTAACAAATGCCTATTTTTCCTTTCAGTGATTCCGTTTTGTTGTGGGGTATCAACACATGAACTTAAGTGAACTATCCCTTCTTGTGCTAGAAATTCTCCTAGAATGGAGTCAAAATAATCCCTAGCATTATCAGACTTTAAAATTTGTATTTTTGACTGGAATTGGGTCTGAATCATATTTTTAAAATTTTTGAAAATTTGACTCGTTTCAGATTTTTCTTTTATGAGGAATACCCAAGTTAATCTAGTGTGATCATCTATGAATGAGACAAACCACCTAGTACCAGTTACATTTTTTATTCTTGACGGACCCCAGATATCGCTATGAATCATTGAGAATGGACTAGACTCTTTATAGGGTTGAATGGGAAAATGAGACTGAACTTGCTTTGATAATTGACAGATTTCACACTCAAAGGATTTTGGATTTTTATTAAATAATGAAGGAAATAAATGCTTGAGATACATAACATTTGGATGACCTAAGCGATAGTGCCACAACCTAATTGCACTATCGTTATTTTGACATGAAACCGAAAAAGAATTACTACCAACTGTCATTTGAGGTTGTTTTTGTGGATCGTGGCGCTCCTTAAGGATGTAGAGTCCAGAGCATTCCTCAGCATTGCCAATCGTCTCCCCCGAATCCAAATCCTGAAATTCACAGTGAGTGGAGGAAAAATTAGTAATACACCTCTTTTCCTTAGTGAGTTTACTAATTGACAATAGATTACAGTCCAAGTTAGGAACAAGGAGAACAGAGTTGAGAGTAAGATCCCTTGATAGCACAACTGAACCTGTTCCGGCAACCTTTGATAGTGAACCATCTACTATTCGGACTGTTAAATTATTTGGACATGAGCTATATGTATCAAAAATTGTCGCATCTCCCGTCATATGATCAGATGCTCCTGAGTCCACTATCCAAGGTTTTTTACGTTTCTTACCAGCAGTGAAGGCACTCAAAAAATTACCTTTGTGAGCCAAGGTTCCGGAACCAATGACCTGGTTGGAAGATGAGCCAGTTTGTGACTGTACTGACAAAAGAGGAGACAGTAGTTTTTGAAGCATCTCCATTTGCTCCTTATTAAAAGGGCTAGCTTCAGGTTGTGGCGATTGTTCATCGGTAACCACATGATTGCCTCGTCCTTCTTTCTCAAGTGGTTGACGTGGCTTCCAATCTACTGGCTTTCCATGAATCTTCCAGCAAGTTTCTCTTGAGTGTCCCGACTTTCTGCAATGATCACACCAAGGTCTACCTCCTTTAATTTTTTGACGGTTGTCAAAAAGAGTGAATTGAGTCTTAAGAGCCGAGCTTTCTGCCATATTCAGTTGTTGATGGGATCCCATCATGAGATTTTTCCGACTTTCTTCGCGACGGACTTCAGAGAATGCCTCTCTGAGGCTAGGTAGGGGTTTTACTCCCATGATTCTTCCTCTGATTTCATCAAGATTTTTGTTCAAACCTAACAAAAATTTAAACACACGTTTCCCTTCAACAATCTTTTTATACAAAAAACCAGCTGTAACACAATTCCAGTTATGAACCTCAAACGTATCAAGTTGACGCCATAGACGAGTAAGAGTATTGAAATATTCAGTTACCATAAGGTTTCCTTGACGCAAATCGTGGAGGATGCCTTCAATCTGGATGATTTCAGATGTGTTTTCCTTGTCTGAGAAAGTTTCTTTTGCAATGTCCTAGATTTCTTTGGCAGTATCAAATGATAGAAAATTTTCACCAATGTCAGCGGTCATAGAGTTGACTAGCCAGGACATGACCATATTATTTTCTGCTATCCACTTTTTGTAGGTTGATGCTGTGGTTTCTGGTGCCGTCGAAGCTCCGGTGATGTAGTCATCTTTCTCCTTTCCCCGTATAAACATTAATATGGACTGAGACCATTGCAAATAATTTTGCCCATTCAGTTTATGGGTTGTGATTGGAAGATAAGAGGTTTCCATCTGATGAGAGGATGAAGACGATGAGATGATGATATCAGAAGTAGAGGATGATGAGTTGGTAGCCATTCCAAAGGCTGGACCGTATTTAGGCATAAATTAGAAGAATAGAATTGAGTAAAAAAAAACTGACTAAAGATGAAGATGATGAGACAGGATTAAACCTGCTCTGATACCATGAAGAATTTGAAGAAAAATATGAAGAATTTGAAGACAAACTATGGAGGAACACCTCAATTCATTCTGTGATCTCACCCTTTACAATGAATGAAAGCATAAATAAATAGCCTACAGATATGAGACAATTCCGGAATGGAATTTCCCTTACATGGAAAGTGAATAAACTCTTACATGGGAAGTGAATAAACTACTCTTACATGGAAAGTAAATAAACTACCTTGCTAGAAGTACTCCTAAATCAATTATAATAAAGGCTGTACATTACACTAATTAGGGAAGTAAACAGAGGATGTTGGCTTGATTTCCAACATTTCTCAGCAACCAAACAGAGTGTTAACAGGAAGTGTTATTCCATGATTTTCTCTATTGCAGATAAAACTGAATTGAACATGGAAATAACGAGACGTCAGGCTCGGGTCAATCAGCTTGTGAGGGAGATGCTTGATTGGGCGAGTGATTCCAAGTCTATTTTTTCATCCTTCTTGGAAGTTTTGGTTATTTTCATCAGATTTAGGTTTGAATTTTGTTTCTTGGATGTTGTTGAAATAATGAAAATAGATAAAATTTTACGTAATTTTGGGCAGTTTCTCTGTTGCGTAAGTGATTTATTGCCCACTTTTAAAGGTTTTGTTTGGATATTGGACAAAGCAATGGGAAAGGAAAGGAATATGTTGAAAATAGCTTGAGAAAAGAATCAATTTTTGAGTCATTTTCATCCTTTTTTTTTTATTCCTTCCTTTCCTTCCACTCCTTCCCATAATCCAAACGAAGGCTTAATGTATTTGTTAATTATTCCAGATTGAGTTTGTTACTTACAGAAATTAGGAGATTGATCATCTTTCATCGCTTGAATTTTGAAGCGTTGTAATATATCATTGAAGAATGAATGAGGTTTTCTTCAATTACGTTCTTGATTATTTATTTCTGGTTTTTGATATTATTCCCTGCAGAGATTTTTGAATGACCAATTCCAACCAGTTCAAGCTACACGAGCGGCTGGTGATCTTCAGTTAGTTACTGCACTGAAATTGAGACGGACCTCATAGTGATTGCCAACTATCTGTATTTCCCAATCTGATGTCTTTTTATACGTAAGTTTTTAAGTAGTTGTTTCATGATTTAGGTATTAAATTTCTGAGTTTAATTTGTACAGGACAAAACATAACGTTGACTATGCAAGAGTGGCTGTTCGTGCTGGCCAGCTAGGATTATGTAGTTGTAGATAATTTGGCCATCTCTTTGCCAATGCATTAGAGGGCCTGATAAATTTTTTATATGGTCATTAAAAGCAAGATCTTCACTTGAAGTTTGAGTGCTAGACTTATACATGCCTTACATGTAGTGTACTAAAAGAAGGATTGTAAGTGATACTTTTAAGTTTTAACAATCCTAAGATTTTTGAATTTTTATTTTATTTTATTTTTTATTCGTTTTTATTTCTTTTTTGCATTTTCTTCTCTTCATCTTTCTTTTACATTGATTGGATTAGATATGGCAATTGTTTTGCAGCTTTTTATTTTCTTTTTTAGTCTATGGCATGTGTGTTATGAGAGTTTCTGTCATTATGATTGCATATGTGAGGAATCATGCCTGGCAATCGTATAAAGCTGATAAGAGTTTGGATTACATTCCATTACGGAAATCTTTTGATACATATTTATCTCTTGGGGCCTTGATTGAGCAGTTGTGGAGAAAAACTGATGTAGCATTGTGTGCCTGAAAGACCAAACCAATAAAATCATTTTACTGGCCTAAATATTTGCAGTTATACCCATTTACCAGTAATATCAAGATGTCGCAATTAAAAAAGAAACTACACTGGCCCACAAGATAATCTTTTCCTTTTTTTAATCTTTGAATCACCATCTCATCCCTCTTCAGTCGCTTGAAAGGTTCTTTTATAAGAAATGGCTTTAAAAATAAATAGGTCTTGACAAATAAATGGAAAACCTTCTTAGTGAACAATTTTGTTGAAAGGACTTATCAGTTTTCGGTGACCTACCTTTTATTAATTATTACAAGAACATATTAATTTTTCTTGATATAGAGAGTGGATTCCCTCTTGAGAATGTGTTCCCAGAGTTCTAGTGTGGATTTCCAAAATGTCAAGATTTTGGTACAATATGACCTCACTCTTTACTAAACCAAAGAAGCCAAGATTGATGCATTGGATTGCCTGTTCTCACATGATTAAGAATGGCACCATTAGTTGACACTGTCAATGTGTTATTATGATGATCCATTTCTATGATTTCACCTACATCTACACAGAATTTGAAGATTCAAATAAATCATGCTATCACATAGTTCTCTTGGTATATTTATTGCACCATAATACCATTGTTGTCTAATAATATAGGTTTCTTGCGTAGCACTCAACTTTCTTAATTGTAAGTTTCTTTCCTTTAAAAGAGAGATTGTGGACAATATTATTCAAAGTTCAAATGCTTTTCTACATCATTAGCAGTGACATGTGTTTTTTGCTTTAATCTCATATTAGCTTTGAAATCTTGGAGCTCTATTCTTTGTAGTTTGAAATAAAAGTTCACATGCTTGTTATGTTTGTTGGTGCAGTATTGGAGCCCAATCCATACTACATGCTTGTTGTCTCTTTGTGCAGGCCTGTGCATTTGGATCTAAGGAACGGTAAGAAAGGCATTGCCACATGCATTAGTTTTCTGCTACTAATGGTTGTAACTTGTAGATGTTCCAGTAATCTTTTATTCCCTTTGTGCATCACAGCAATCGAGATCAATTTTTAATATTACTAACTTCTAGTGTTTGTTTCTTGCATAAATTATTTGCTCTTGACATCTTATGTTCACAGGTGATGGTTATTTGCTTTCATGCATAACATGTGTTTCAACTGAATTAGTGATGGGTTAACATTTTCTCCATAAAAAAGCCAATTTTTACTGCTATGTTATTCAAAATGGTGGAAAAAGGTTGTGGAATGAGAGCTTTTCTCCCCCATCTACATGCACCGAAAAAAAAATGACATATTTGAAGAATACTTATCTTGATATAATCCAGAACTTTATTAGAAGAAGTAATTTGGGTTATGAGTGAACCTTAGAGTGGTTTGTGTTGGGAAAATGGATATCTTCATTCTCATCCTTGGACCGTTAGGGCGCATACTAAATCTCCCTAGGACTCTTTAGATTTATGCACAATTGAAGCAATAGCCATTAAAAACTTTATAGATCTGGATATATGTGCTTTACCTCAAATCTGGATGTTCCCAGATTGATTCCTATCTGTAAAGATGTGCTGACATGGAGATGCTAAGTCTCTATTTTCTCAATTAAGTCTATTTGTTCCTCTTTATCATGTGGTAAAATGGAGATGTTCCCTTATAATATAATTTGGAATTGTTGGATACCATCAATGGTTGACTTTTTCGCATGGGAAGCTACGTAGGGTAGGATAATGACATTGGATTAGCTTAAAAGGAGAGCATGGAGGATACACCGAATAGATCTATCAATGAAAAGGAGAAAAAAAAAAGTAGTTGATCATATTCCACTTCATTGCTCGAAAGTGACTACTTTGTGGTAGTTCATGTTTATTTTTATTTTTGGAATGAAGCGGGTGATGCACTCCTTAATAAGAAATAACATTTTCAGCTAGCATGGACCTTTTTTCAGAAATACGACGAAAAAGCTTAAAGAGTTGCTTCTAGTTAAGAAATAGGAGATTCTGGAGCTTTGAAAGACTTTTCAATTCTTAGTATATTAAACTTTACTTGAGTGGTTTTACAGAATATGTAGAACTTATGATAACAGATAAGAACAAGGGAGGGAGCCTATCACAACTAATAGATAAGGATGAGAATGGGGCTTCTTAGAGAGAGAAAGAGTCCTAAGAGAGAGCTCTGATAGAGTCTCAGTCCTGAGGGAGTCTATAACTAATTCTAATAAGCTAGGTCACTTTCCACATATGGATAACTCTTCAACATGCTCCCTCAAGACTGTGGGGATTGAACAACTACAAGCTTGCATTTGAGAAAGTGGAATTGAGATATGGATAACGGCTTTGTCAAGATATCAACAATTGATCTTCTGTTGGCACATATTTCATCTCCAATTGTTTGGCAATAACCTTTTCTCTCATCAAATGAAAATTAGTCTCAATGTCTTTTGTTCTTGAGTGGAAGACTAGGTTAGAAGCAAGTTGTTTAGCTCCTATATTGTCACACCAGAGTGTATGGCAACCATTTATCTCAATTCCCAATTCAGAGAATAGAGATTGTAACCAAACAAATTCTGTTGCAGCTTGAGTAAGGGCACGATATTCTGATTCAGTGCGTGAGTGAGGTATTACCTTTTGTTTTTTGGAGTTCCATACAACTAAGTTTCCACCAAGATAAATACAATAACCTATTGTGGATTTTCTATCATCCAAGGAACTAGCCCAATCTACATCAACATGCCCTTCTAGTGTCATTTCTGTTGTTGGTGAGAAGAGAAGCCCATAGTCAAAGTGTCATTTAAGTATCTTAGTATACGTTTGCAAGCTTTCCAATGATTAACTGTTGGTGCCTGCAAATATTGACTCAATTTGTTTACAGAAAATGATATGTTTGGCCTGGTTAGAGTTAGGAATTGCAAAGCTCCAATGATGGTCCGATACAGAGTTGGTTGTTCAAATAAATCACTATCAGCAAGGTCAATTTTTGTTCCTTGGCACATAGGCGTTGGGTTGCTTTTAGCATTCAACATGCTATCCTTGGACAGTAGATCAGTCATATATTTCTTCTCAGTTAGATAGATTCTAGACTTTGTTCGATGAGCTTGAAAACCTAGGAAATAGCTCAATGATCCCAAATTCTTCAAGGCAAACTGTGCATTCAACCTTTCAATAATCTTTTTTCATCTTCACTTGATCATTCCCAGTTATTAGGATATCATCAATATATACCAACAATATGACAATTATTTTTCCAGACCCTAACACAAATAAAGAGCTATCTGATTTGGAGTTCACAAAACCAAGACTGATTAATACTACCTTAAACATGCTCGAGGTGCCTGTTTTAATCCATAGAGAGCCTTTGTGAGTTTACAAACAAATTCTGCTTTGAATGGATTGATATAGCCTGCCGATTGGTGCATATACAGTTCCTCTTATAGTTCTCCATTAAGAAAAGCATTATTTACATCAAGTTGTTGTATATCCCAGTTATTTGTTGCTACCAAAGTCAAAACAACCCTGATTGTTGAAGCCGTCACTTTGGACTGAATGTTTCAAAGTAGTTAACTCCTAGTGTTTGCTAAAAGCCCTTGGCAACCGTCAGGCTTTGTATCTTTGAATTGTACCATCTGAGTTTCTCTTAACCCTGAGTACCCACTTATTGTCAACAATGTTCATGCCAGCCTCATATGGTACCAAAACCCAAGTGTCATTTTTCATTAAGGCCTCATATTCCTGATCCATAGCTTGCTTCCAATCCTTGTTTTGCAGAGCTTGGTCAATACTAATTGGTTCTAAGTTCTCAATTAAAACAGATGCTGATTTGGGTTTTGTGTTGGTAAGGTAGAGCTTGGGTTTAGAAATGCCTGATTTGGATCTAGTGGTCATAGAGTAAATTGAGGTTTGACAGGGTTTAGGAATGCTACTAGTATTAGGATGGACGATGTCAGGTTGCTTCTGTATGTGATCTTGATGGTGCTCAATAGGTTTAAAAGAGAGGTCTTCAGACAAATTAATGGAAGGAATTTCAATATTATTGGTGAGGGAAGGACCAGAATTGTTACCTTGATTGTTGTTTTGACCTGAACCAAAAGAGCTTGGTGAGGATGTAGTGGATTCTATGCTTTGAACTGCACTAGAACCTGTCATGCCAACATCAATTGGACTTAGACAATCAAACTTGGGAATCCACTTCTGATAAGGAGAAAAAGAACTTTCAGTAGAAGAATAATCTGGATGTGAGCTGGAACATGGAAAACCAAATAAAAAGGGAAAATCATTTTCATTAAATGAGACACTATGAGCAATGTAAATTCTTCTACAGGGATGTAGACACTTGAAACCTTTGTAATGAGCACTATAACCTAAAAATACACACTTGGAGGATCTAAATCACAGCTTGCTATTATTATATGGTCTTAAGTGAGGATAGCAAGCACAACCGAAAGTTTTTAAAAATTGGTCTGGTTTTTGATGGAATAAGGCTTCAATTAGAGAAAGAGAGGCAAGGGTAGGAGTTGGTAGGTGGTTTATGAGAAAGGTTGCTATGCTAAAGGCTTCCCACCAGAAAGATAAGGGCATAACAGCTTGGGTCGACAAAGTTAAGCCCATTTCAACTATGTGTCTGTGTTTCCTTTCTACCCTACCATTTTGTTGGTGTGTGTATGGGCATTGATGTCTGAATTGTATGCCTATTTGATCAAGAAATGGTTTAATATTGCAGGATTCAACAACCCCCCCCCCCCCCCCCCAATATCAGTTTGTAGTATTTTTATTTCCTATCAAAGTGTCTTTCAACTAGGATTTGGAATTTTTGAAAAATGGTTTTGGCTTCTGATCTCAAATGTAGGGGATAGATCCAAATGTATTTTGTGTAGTCATCTATGAAATGTATGTAATATTTGTATTCTTTCTTTAAGCTGATGGGTGTTGGACCCCATATGTCTGAGTGAATTAGTTCACGAGGATAAGATGATACATTTGTTGAGTTTTGAAAAGAAATTTGGTGAGACTTTCCAAGTTGAAAAGCAGTGCAAAAATCAAGTTCAAAATTATTTGAAGTACCAATTGTATTCATAACATTCTTTAGAATTGGTACACATGGGTGGCCAAGTCTCCTATGCCAAATACTGAATTTCTTTGACTGATTATTTTGGAATGGACTCAAAGATTGACTCATGGTTGGACTTTGTAACTGACTCAAAAGCCAAGGCTGATTATTGGACTTTAAATCTGCAAAACAAGCTGAAGGAAGACTGGTGGAGGAGTTGTTGTGAGGCATGACCATCCTGTACAATCCATTGCTAAGTTTCCCTTGCAGCAATGACATTATTGTCTTTAGTAAACTGTGAGATGCTTAATAGGTTTTTGGTTATTTTCAGGACATGCAAAACATGATTCATGAATAATGGTTTAAAATCAGCATCTGAATTAATTGAAGACCTTCCAATATGAGAAATGTGAAGTAGTTGACCATTACCTACAACCAGCTTCTCATTTGTACTGTCTTTTGAGAAAGTGTATTCAGAATCTCAGATTCGTTGTGATGTGATTAGTGGCTCCACTATTGATATACCAATCTTGATCATTGATGGTTGCTGGTGAAGAAATGAATGTTGTATGTTGGTTGTTCTGTCCATGTTGATTTTGCTATTGAGATCCTTTAAATGAGATGTCAAACCTATGATAGCAACAAATGGCAACACGACCTTGTCTTCCACACAATTGACAGGTTGGTCTATTAGAGTCTCTACAGGCACCTTGACCACAGCTTCTACCACAGTAATTATTGTTTGGAGCTCAACTAAATTGGTTGTTGTTGCCTTGATAGTTGAAGCTAGGTTTGAAATTATGGTTGAAGTTAGCAGTATAAATTGGACTTCTTGCGAAGTTACCTCATCACACTGAGAGGTGAGATTGATAACCACAGGATCATACTCCTAACTCCTCCAAGAATGTACAAAATTAGTTCCTCATCAGAAACTAATTGTCTTGCAGCAGACAAATTCTCGGCAATAGCTTTCATCTTTAGGATATAATCATTTACACTCATGGATCCCTTCTTAATTGACTGACGCTGAAAACAGAGTTGCAATGTGCGTGCTTTTGACTGTGTAGCGAATAATTTTTCAAAGGTAGTTGAGACTTCATGTGAGCTAGTACAACACGAGGACTGCAAATATCCTTTCAATTCATGAGTGCAAACTACAGGCAACACTTGTGAGCGCTAGAAGGTGTAGTTGTTTCTATCTAGTTTCAATGTTAGTGAAGCAAGGTTTTGAAATAGCGAAAGTTGAGATAGAGTAGAGACTTGTTCATTGCTTTGAAAGGAGGTAGCCATTGACCTGAGTGAACTAGCTCTGATACCAAGTTAAGAAATAGGAGATTCTAGAGCTTTGAAAGACTTTGCAATTCTTATTATATTAAACTTTACTTGAGTGGTTTTGCAGAATATATAAAACTTGTGATAACATATAAGAATAAGGGAGAGAGCCTATCATAACTAATAGATAAGGATGAGAATGGGGCTTCTCAAAGAGAGAAAGAGTCCTAAGAAAGGACTCTAATTGAGTCTGAGTCCTAAGGGAGTTTGTAACTTATTCTGATAAGATAGGTCATTTTCCATATGGATAACTCTTCAAAACTTCTTTATGCTTATTTTGGACCATTTAGAGGGAGAGAAATAGGAGAATGTTTGAGAACATTAAAAAAATACACAAAGCAATTAAACAAACCTTTATGTGTAATTTTTTTGTGTGGGTTAAAGTGTATATTGGAGATTACTCCATATCCATGATGGAATTTGCATTGGGAATCATTGGACTGTCAAGGTGCTTGCAAAAACTACCTAGGGGATTGCTAGATCTAACAAGCAGATCAGTTGACCACATTCTTTTGCATTGTGGCAATGCAAGGGTGTTGTGGGAGGTATTGTTCTCTCTTTTCAATGTTTACTAGGTGATGCAGTCCACTATTAGAAAGATTTTGTTAGGTTGGCATGGTTCTTTTGTTGGAAGAAAGTGGAAATTTTTTTTGAGGGCAACACCTTTCTACCTTTTCTAAACAATTTGGAAAGAGAAAAATAGAAGATCTTTTGAGAATGTGGAACTCTCTATCCAAAGGCTGAAATTCTTATTTTTCTGTAACTTGTTAACCTGGACCAAACTATTCATAGGTGAAAGATCAATGTCTAGTTGATTTCATTTATTGGTTAGGGTCAGTTCGATTTGAGAGGAAGTAGGTTTTTTTTTTTTTTGGGCGCTCTTTGGTAGCCGTTATATACATTGTGTGTACTTTGGTGCCTTCTTTTTGGCACTATTCAAAATTATTCTCATTTACCAATAATAAATAAATAATCATATTAAAACTTAGATCTAGAGGTTATACGGTCATACCTGTGATCTGGATGTTCCTAGATTAGATCCAATCTGATCAAGAGGCATTGTAAATCTCAAAAAACTAAAGGTATTCCACTCGATGACTCTCTTTTTGAATCTTGAAATGCCCTTATAGAATTCTCTCTAAAGGGATGGAGGTTGTGGTTCTTCTCTCTCAAAGTTTGAATAGAAAGAGTGTAAAAATTGGAGCCCTAAACCCTTAAGGTGGGTTTTATATAGGCTTCTTATGGGCTTAAGTAACTTGTGTCCATCTTCGGCTTAAGTGACTTGTGCCTATCTTGGGCTTAAGTGACTTGTGCCTATCTTGGGCTTAAGTGACTTGCATACATCTTGAGCTTAGGTCACTTAATTTGGCCCACTTAGGTCTTAATTAATTAACTGGCCTAATTGAGCTTCAATTAATTAATTAGTTTATTCTAGAAAAACCATTTTTAAGCTCTTATGCAATCTTGTGTATTACCAAAACACCCTTATGCACACATATGAATATAGAATCTATAAATCCCTAAAAAAACTATGCCACCATGGATCATGAGCTCAAGTTAGGACCATTGCGACCCATAGAAAAATACTTGCTCCCTCTTAATCCAATTCAAAAATTGGCTTGACATCATATTATAAAGAGTCAATTGCACTCCAATATTATATGACATTACAACGAGATACAAACTTAGGTTTGTGTCCTACTGTCCATTGTATGCGAGCTCCCTATAAACTAGTGTTTTGTATTTAAACAAGGTAAATGTTATCATCCTTTTAAGATTACCTTTATAATTCTTAAGTTTCAGATCCTCTTATTATATGATCAATTGACATATTCTAGCTCACAAAGAATATATGTCAAATTTTAGTAGGGAAATACTATGGCCATAAATTTCCTGATCACATGTCCTTAAGATTACCTCAAAGAACATGTTGTCTCAAACTGATGAGATATCATGGTGTCTTTGTTAAGTATACCTATTGCCGCTAGCCTCTATCAACAATGACCCAATCCATAGGGAATAGATGACGATCTTTGGGTCTTACCTATAAGTCAAAGTCATTGTACACTTCAGCACTAGCTCATTATTTTCTCAAGGTCTAGAGGTCATACAATATAGTAGCTTATGAAATCATAACTACTCAATAATTAATGTCATGACTCCCCATAAGTCCTATCCAATGTGCAACCATACACATTGGTACACTCACCATGAGAACCTCATTCTGATGATCAAGACAAATCATCCTTCCAATTAGGAGGTAGTGCACTACAACCTCAAATTCTTATCTAAGTCCATTAATCAACTATGAACAATTTCTTTGCTTTTAAGGAACCCATGACTTGGATTTTTTATGCAACTCCTAATACACGCAAGTTATGTAGAATACAAGAGATGTCAGGCCTGAATACTCAGAGAGTATAATGCATGGATAGGATAGATAAATTTGGAAAATTGGAATCATATTATAAAATTGGAATTAGGCCTAGTGTAGGTAATTGCCTTTTTATTCATCCTCTTCCATTCCAAGTCAAAATTATCCTTGTGTTTGGGTTCTTCAACCTTAGGAGTGTCTAACAAATCTTTGATGGTAATTTCCTCACCATCATGGACTTCCACATAGCCCAATTTGAATTGTTAAGTTTTACCATGGAGGTTGAGTTCTCTTCTATTTCCATCCCTTTCAAGAATACATATCCCCACAACCAGGCTCTAATACTACTTGTTGGTAAGTTAATGTGAATTATAGAGTATTCACCAGCACAAGTTAAAAGATTCCTCCATAATAATAGCAATCTCTCAACAATAATACAATCTAACAAGAAAGGAGAATAATATTCTAAGAACATCCAACAAAGAAAAAAGGGCACCAAATATAACGTGAAAAAACCCTCCTTAGGGAGGTAAAAAACTACAAAGAAAATTTCTTCCACTTTAATAAAAATGGAAATACAAATAAATCTTCACTAGTTTCACCCTGATAACTAGTGGAAACGTATATCAATGTTAAATGCTTAAGGTGGGAATCCATCACCAAGAAAACAATGAACAAGAAGAGAAATTATACAATAGAAGCTTCCTCAAAAGGTTGATGAAAGAACTTGTACCTTCACCTTTGAGCCCTAGAACAATGTTGAGGAAATAACCTTCTTTTCTTCTTCTCTTTTTCTCTACCACTTTTTACCAACATCCCACAGCCCTAATGCTATTTATATTTGGGCTTAGAGAATTCCTAAAAAACATACCCCAATACATGGGCTTAAGAGACTTTTCATGAGCTAAGTAAACTTAGCCCAACATTAAATAATCTCACATTCAAAATTAGATGCATGACTCAATTTAGGTATAACTAAATGCAACTTTGTCAATGATGGATACCCTAAACAAAAATGTCATTAAATAGGAGAAGGTAGCTCTCAATACCGATGGAGGTTCACTAAGATACAAATAACACAACCCATACTTCTCATGTCTCAAAGAAAAAGAAATGAATTGGGAGATATGATTATGGAACAATTTCAGGCTTTAGTAAATTTACTCATAGAAAGCAAATTAAATGGAAAATTAGGAACATAAACACTAGAGGATAATGATAATAACTTAAGCCTATTTGGGAATGCTTTTGAGAGGATTAGAAGTGCTTCCTAATGCTTGGAAACGCTACTGTACAGAAATTGTGTATGCATCCAAACACTAAATGATTCTCCTTATAAGTGTTTCTAATCAAAGTGCTATTGACAAAAGTATTACAGATTAAAAGTGCTTTTGCCAGTGCTTTTACCAAAATCAGTACAAAACAAGCTCTTAGTAGAGTGTAAGACACTTTTCTGAAGAACAAACTAAGAAAAACCATCAGCTAAAACAATATAATGTTTAACAGTTTTGAAATTAGAAAAGATAGATTAGTTACCAAGTATTTTAGAATTGGCTCCAGAATCAATAAGCCAAGATGAAGCTGATTGGATTACACATGCAACATTATTTGAATTGACTAAAGTAACAATAGAGAGGATGGAGTAGCAGTTCAGAATGTTTGAATGGGATTGCTAAGCTGAGTAGTGAGTGCATCACAAGAACTAGAGTCAGAAATTGTTTGTCCTGATAAAGCAAAAGATTTTAGTGGTTGTATGGTACCATCAGTAACTTGATACATATAACTAGTTTATCATATTTTACCTAATAGCAAGGTTCAGTATAGTTGGTATCACCATGATGAACACACTTCCAAATGCTCTGTCAACCATTCTGGCCATCTCCACAAAAACTATGTCCACTATGATTACTACAAAAGTCACCACAAGAACCACTATGACATCCACTACTAGAGATGATGGTTATAATCAGATTCATGGATCAGGCTTATTATGTTCTTCATGTCAGATATTTTGATATTTTCTGTATCCTGTAGCTCTAGGACCTGATATTTTTTTCTACTGGATGACTTTTCTTGTTCAAACAATAAACAATAAAATGCTTCCTTTATTGGTTCTAAGCAGTCATAGTATATCTCAGCTGTCCTGTAGTCTCAAAGTATCTGCCTTCCCAAGCAGATACCATTTTTCCCTAACTGGATGCCTCTTATATAGCATTCTGACTATAGGGTTCTCCCTCTTTTCTTTTCCCTCTTTCTTTCTTGCCCTTTTCTGTACCTTCTAATTTGATGATCATTTTCTTTCCTCCAGATGTGTCAATCTGTTGTACAGGTTGTATCGTCAATATTCACATCTTCACACCAAATTCATGGAAGTCCTTCAGGTATCCATATCATGCATATTGAACCCTATTGGTTGATAGCTGCATCTGAAAATTCAGCATATACAAAGAGAAATGCAGTATATTTGTGTTTAAAGAATGTGCAAATTGACTTTGTATGTTCCTATTCTGTGTGGCAGATTATCATATGTTAAAGTATGTTTGAACTCAGAGCTATGGATTTGCTTTTGTGATTGTAATACTTGGCCGAACTATGTAACTGTGAACAAACTAGAACCACAAGCTAGACATAGGAATGAGATTGCAATGCTTGTGACAAGTGGAACCAAACAATGGCAAGGAACAGATAGTTGATAATATCCTTGTCCTTAAATGATTTTATCCATGCCTTAAAGGCGGTCTGGTTGGATCTCTGCAGTATAACTTCTTTGCTTTCTCACCAGTATGAGCAGCTATGCACTTTGCCTGATCCTTTAATATGATTAGTGCAAGAAGATTTCAAGCTTGCAGCCATTCACACTGGCATGTATTGCAAGTCAGAATAGGTTCAAATGGATGTCATTCTATTGAATTTAAAATAAAGAAAGAATAAATAGATTGTTTTTCTATGGGTTGTATTTTATTGACTAACTTCATCCCTGAATCTCAACAGCTTGCAATTGTTAGCAAAAGTTACACACTCACCCTCATAAACATGCACATTAACACACAGTAAATGCAACATTAAACACTATGCAAAGCCTACAACCGGAAATCTTGCAGAACAAAGGTACAAAGAGACAACTGCATTTTCTAGACAATATAATTTCTTCTATCTATATGGAAAATAAAATGAAAAATGAAAAAAAAAAAAAAAAAAACTCTTGATGATTGCATTGGACTTTGTGTTCGTCAAATAATACAAGTAGTTACATAATATTAGTTGAATCAGACTAGTGATGATATGATGTGATATCCGAGATATCACAAACAGTAGTCCATACAAGTAGCTTTCTAGTCCTCTCTACGAAATTTTCATGGGAAAGGGCATATATGTACCCACAGCTAATTGCTAACATTTCGTGTCGCCAGCACTGGAGTGGGAGAATCTCATGGGATTTGATCCTATAACCTGCCATTATTGGGAGTAGTGATGATACGATGGGATAACAAGACCTATAGAGTAAAAAATGTTAGCCTGTTATACATTGCAGTCCATATTCTAACAGTTTAAGCTTTTAGGTCTGTTGGTATCTTAATCCTAACACTTTCCCCTACCCATTCACTCCCCTGTCTATTGATCTATCATCAGTAACTGCTAATTTGTTTCTTCATATGTGGGTACGGAGTGTCACGTGAGGGAGGATGTTACCCTAGTATAAACTTGTTTTATTTTCCTATCTTAGGCTACAAGCTTCTGGATTTGGAGACTGCAAAAACCATTTTAGTCTAATTCTTGTGAAAGTGATGGAATGTAGCTAAAAGTGTCTTGTTCTTCTAAAGGTCCTAGCCTCACCTACTACTGCTAGCTTTTTGGTAATCTTGATAACATAGGTCCATCGAGTTGCGGTGAAAAGGAAGCAACTAAATGGATTACATAGGTCCAAATGACTTCCATTGTGGATGACAATTAATTACATAGGGGTGCTATGATTGCAGAAATTTTAAAACCTTGTGGGGATGCTTTTGGAATCAAGTGTTGAAAATTGTTGTAGCATGGAAAATAATTTTCTAAAAAAATTGATGAGACCAACAAGCACGCACATTGAAAGTAATTAGGGCAAGATTTCATGTATTGCAATCCAACTGAAGATATTGCAATTTATTTCATCTTCTTTTCTGTAGATCCAGGAAAAAAGGAACATTTTTATCGTTCAAAACAACCATGTAGGCAGAACTTTCATGCATATACTTCGTTGAGTGACATCTTCAATTGATATGTTAGTCTGGTCTGTTTCTTTATGACCTTCCTTTGATATTTTTCAAGATCTTCATTTTCATACTTTTTCATTTATGGGGTGGATTTGATCTATGACTCCATTACTGGCATCATGTGCCTGCAGAATCTTTTGAGAAATGAGTTCCAATAATGTTTATAGTGCATCATTTCATGTGACATCCTCATTGTTACAAGTACTTATGATACAGAATCTTGTTTGGCTCAAAACAAACTGTGATAACCTATTCAGTATCATTTTTGTGGTCAAGTCCCCAAAGTTATTTCAAATTTCATCAAGACTAGAACAGTAGCAATTTCTAGGCAGTTACAGAATGAAGCGATCGCAGTGCTAACTTATTTCTTATTTATGTTTTGATTTGCAGCTGGAGGTGCAAATATTTCTTCATACACGGCAGAGCTAGTATTTTGCATGTTTGTTGAAGCCTCAACCGAGTCTCTAAGGTGCTGGATTTTACACTAATGAGTCCCACAACTTATTATACTATCCTTTCTCAGAAAGAAACTAGATGGTATTCTCATAGAGAGTTTTGTTAATATTGCTTCAAAACTTCCCCTTCTGTGAACTCTCGTCCCACTTCTGAATAATATGACTTCTAACTGGCTGAAGTATCCAATGAATAGCAGACATGCCGTTCAGTATATAACTCACAGTAACATCAACTGCTGCCAAGCCTTCTCTTATATGATCCTTTCTTCCTCTGTTTTTCCTTTTCTTATTACTCCTGCTGCCATTGATACAGGCCACTACAATGTTTCAATGAAATCCTTGATCTTTCTCTGAACATTTTATGTGTGCGGGCGCTCCTGAACTCAAGCAACCCAAATGCAAGTACAGTTTCACTAGCATTTGAAGAAATTCACTGAGCAGGTACATATGCATTCCTTTTAGAACAGTGGATTCAATGGTTCATACTCACATGCCTTACAGCTTTGTGCAGCCCATTTAATTTGTTGTTAATTTCCCTGGAGAAAACTAGATCAGAAGCAGGCTAAGAGATACTTCTTCTGAAAGTGAAATATAAAAATTACATTGTTTTAAATTTTAGAGATGCAGACTATTTGCATGTTCCTTGACATCATCTCACCCGTAGTAGTTGTAAATTTAATTTCTTGCCACATTCAAGTGATTTGTATTCTATTTAAAGAGACTGGTAATCCTTTGGCATTATGGGCCGTAATGGACCTAGCGGGACCATAACCCAATGAGGCTCTAGGCCTCAGGCCCAATGGGGGAGCTTGAGGATAAGAAAATTTTCAATTTCTACATAAAATACATTAAAAAAAATAAAAATTCATTAATTTATTTTAAAATTTAATATTATCGAAACCATAATACTACTCGAGAGATCATAACTGTCAGTGGTGACAAGGATTCACAATTTTTCCCTTGAAAAAGCTCTGGAAGCACCATGTTGATAAATGAAGGTTTCATTAACCAACTTGGAAATTTTGCACCACAATAGCTTGTCGTTTTCTGTTGTCTCAAATACAAGCCTAAATTATGTAGCCACTTTGTCCAAAAAGAAAAATTAAAGAAAGCTACTTTTACAAAAGGATTAATTGATTACAAGGGATGAAAAAATCTCAAATTTGTAAAATTAGCTTCTCCCATTTTTGAATTTGAAGGGTAACTCATTTTTTATATAAATATCCTTCAATATTTTCATTTCTATGTGTGTTTTAAAAGAAATGGTTATTTTTACAAAAAAAAAAAATGAAGGTATTTTTGTCTAAAATAGGTATTTTTTAGATTGAATAAAAAGTTAAAAATTAGTTTTTCAAAAGTAGATATGATTTATCCTTTTTAATTGGTTATCCCTTTTCAAACTTGTGAGTGTTGTCTTAAAAGACTTTCCTATGAAAATTGTTAAAACTAAGTTTAAATTATTTGCCTTTACCTAAATTCTCAAGTGAAAAAAAAAAATTATGACTTGATGTCATGAGTTTGACTTAAGAAAACCATTTAACAACTAAGAGATTGTTGATTTTTAATTAAGACGATTAAGGTCCGGGAGTTTTCACAATCGAACTTCAAGAATAGAAATTAGAACACACAAGGACTTTTACATTAGGTGATCTTAGGGTTTTCAAAATATTTGGTTAATTGAAATAAACCCAAGTTTTGTAACTCAAGGTTCTATTTGAACCATGATTTCAAGTTTTAGTTTTTCAATCATTTCTACTTTGTGTAGTTTTATCTTATAATAGATAACAATACGGATAATTAAGATAATTAGTGATCGAGGTTTCACACTCCAAATTCTAAAACTATAGTTTAATTATAAAATTAAGGGATTAACTCATAATTTTAGAATTTGAAATATAAATTAAAAGATAATAATATAATATTTGAAATATAAACTAACTATTTATTTTTAAACCCAGGAATTTTAATTCTAATATTTAGATAACAACTACTATTTTTCTTTATAAAATATAAAATTTCAAATAATGACATCATAACATTTTATTTTATAATTTCCAAATTCCAGGTATGTCTTGTATGTTGCCAATTTTTTTTTTAAAAAAAAAAATTGAGATAAAAAATGATGAATTTTGCTATTTTCATGTTGGTGATATTGAAAATAATTTTTAAAATTTTAACTTTTATTAATTTTCCTTAGGCAAACTTTTTTTCAAAAAAATTCAATAAAAATTGTGAATTTATAATTAAAATTGGAAAATCATATTTTGATTTACCTCGAATAGGTTCTAAAAATATTTTTATTGAATTGAAATAAGGGGTATTCTGTTATTTACTTTATGTCAATACAATGTTGCAAAGTAAATAAAACTATACTACCCAACTTGCCCAAACTCCTCTGTTTTTAGCTTCACTCAACTCTAACATCTTAACCCATTTATGCAAAAACCTTTTTCCTCCATTAAAGGACCTTCAATACCTTAAAGAATTCTAGTAAACACACCATAAAGCCACCAAAAAACGAACTAGAACTAAACTTAAGCCACAACAAAACCTTTCATTCCAAATTTGTTTATTTACTTCATTATAACTTTATACAAGTTGTTCCATCATAAACAAAAGTATCATTTATATACAATTATATCACTTTGTTTTTCTATTAATATTACAAAACTTTAAAATTAGAAAACATATATTCTTCACTACACAACATTCACGTCCATTTCCTTCTTAAATCCCTTCAACTCAATTTGAAAAATAAGTTTTAAATGAAAGAATGAGTTATGACTTTGTAGAGAAGGGTTTGGCTTTAACAATAAAATTTATAAAAATAAGTTCCTAAAACATCTTGCACACCATAAAGCAACCAATTCAATATAACATCAACTTAACTTTACAAGAGCAAGTATAATAAATATAAACCAATAATTTTCACACCAAACATTTCCCTTGATTAGTTCATTTCCACAACCTGTAACAGATCTATTGATTGAAAAATATTTTGGGGCTCTTATTTAGAGACATTCATCCATGCCCTCCATTAATCCACACATAGATCTTCTTAGGGATGTTTTTGGTTCTTTCACTCTAGGGTACTTTATCCTTCTTCCTTTAGGAGTTCCCACCTAGAAACCGTTTCCTCTCATTGCTTTTTACCTTTCATTTAGGCTACCCTTACCGATGTCTTTTTCTTTTTACAAGTTGTTCCAATGCTTTCAACATCTGTTTACGTTGCTTAGTTACATCATCAAGTTAGTTTGTTAATATATTCAAACATGAGCCAAAAATTTTACATAATAATTCTTATATTCAAATATCATGCAAAATTATAATTTCTACATGTTCATACACCATTCCACACACACAAAACGATTTTTAAAAACTAGATTTAATCAATACTTTTCATTTAAGATTTTCATGGATAACCAAAAAATCAAAGATTTCAAAACAACTTCTCTACCTATCCAACAATTGGATTAACCTTAACCCTCAACTTCACTTACCTTTTAAGTTGTCTTTCAACTTATTTCAAAAAACTTCTCACTCTACCTTCGTGTTTCAACTTTTATACCCAAAATAGATACTGAACTTTAAACTATTGTTAGATCTTTACCCATTTTTTTACTTGAACCACAAAATGACAGTTGGTTCCCTTCACAACCAAATAAAATAACAACTTCCTATTCAAAATATCAACCACTCAGCTCAACCAACAAATTAACCAAGCAATCAACCTACTTTTGACCAACAAAACCATAGAACAACATTTATTCTTTAATCGTCTTTCACTTAACTTAATAGGTCAATTATCAAACTAACCAACTTTTTTAATTAATCAACTAAACACTTTACTTAACCAAGGCACTAAATCTTATTAAGAAATTAAGTACTCTTAAATGATCATTTAATAAAATTTGGGTCATTACATTCCACCCTCCTTAAAAAGAACTTAAATTTCAAGCGAGTTACTTGAATTAACAAAGAATTTAAGGTACCTAACTTGCAAACCGAATCCTAACTCTCAAGTAGTTTTTTTCCATCTTATAATATTGCCGCAATACTTTAACCAAGGGAATAACTTTGATCTTGAACACTTATTCCTTTTTAGTTAAGGTTCTAACTAGTGTTTCTTCATAAGAGACATTTTCTTAGAGTTATAAATCTTCTTAGCTGAAAGGCTTACAAAGGATTAGGTTTACACCTCCTCAACATAAACACAAGGAAAACATCAAAAGAACACTACCTTTCTCCTACCTAAGTCTGACATAAAAGTGTTCTAAAAAGTCTGTCATACAAAATTTTGTGAGGAACCACTTTCATAATTAATTGATAATCGTTCTTATAAATTAATTTTGCCAAAAATAGGCAAATACTCCAAAACTTTAAAACTCTAATACTCAAGCTCTTAACACATCTTCCAAGACTAAATTACTTTCACACTCCATCCATCTATTTGAGGATATCAACACACAATAAAGTCATAACCATGCAAACACTCTATTTGCCTCCTTTGTTTTAAATCCAAACTCTTCTAAAACAGAAATTTCAAATTCTTACACTCAATGCACATCTCAAATTGACCTCCATATAGATAAAGTCTCCAAATTTTGAAAGCAACCACCACATCAAGTAACTCTAATTCACAAATATGATAACTTTCTCCATAGGTCTTCAATTTTCTTAACATAAGCTACTACTCTTCTCAATTGTAATAAGATATATCCATGTTCATTTCCAAAGTCTTCTCAACAATCAATACACAATTTCTCCTTGCATGGGGTAACTAAAACAAAACAAAAGCTACTATTAGTACTTTTTTTCCACCTCTTAGAAAACTTAGTTACCTCTTTCCTTCCTTTTAGATATATATATATATATATATATATATATATATATATATTGGTTAATTAAGTAAGAGGATTTGCCATTTGAGAAAGTTTCTCCACAAGCCTTCTTTAGTAACCCTAGAAAATTCTTATCTTAAAAAACACTCAAGTTTCTAATAACTTCTAATCTAGAATCCTTTTCATACATGTTTTAAACCTTCTTTTGTCCCCAAATTTGCCTCAGTAATTAAAATAATACTTTTCAACATTTCACCAATCAATAACTCCCTAAAAATAAAATAAAAATCAACCAACTTAACCTTATAATAAGACATCATCCAATCTTTTGGGTTTATTACTAAATCTTTTTAAGACTTTTACCTAGAAACCATTCCCCCTATTACCTTTTACCATTCATTTTAGGTAACCTTTATCAATGTCTTTTTAATTTTTTTTTTTTAAGTTGTGTCAATGCTTTCAACATCTATCTATGTTGCTGAATTCCATCAACAAGTTAATTCCAATAAAAACATAGGATATCCCAACAAAATAAAGTATACTTCTAACATGAGTAACAAATTTCACACAATAATTCTTTTATTCAAATGTCATGAACAATTAGAATTTATATATGTTCATACACCATTCAAACACACAAAACTATTTTCAGAAACCAGATTTAATGAATACTTTTTATTCAATTTTTTCATAGACAATTGAAAAATCAAAGATTTCAAAACAACTTCTCTACCTATCCAACAACTTGATTAGCCTCAACCTTTAGCTTTTTATTTCACTTCCCTTTTAAGTTGTCCTTCAAGTTCTATAAGAAACTCTCCTCTTCCCTTTCACATTTCAACTTTTATACCCAAAACAAAGGTTGAACTTTAAACCGCTACCAGATATTCTCCTTGGAACCTCTCTTAGTATCCTTCCTAACTTTGGTTTTCACATCTAGACCAAGCTCTTTTTACTTGAATCACAAAACGATAGTTAACTCCCATCACAACCAAGTAAAACAACAACTACCTATTGAAATTTCAACCACTTAGCTTAGCCAACTAGTTGACTAAGCAACCAACTTACTTTCAAGAAGAAAAACCACAAAACAACCATCTACACACAAAACTGTTTTCAGAAACCAGATTTAATGAATAATTTTCATTCAATTTTTTTATAGATAATAAAAAAATCAAAGATTTAAAAATAACTTCTCTACCTATCCAACAACTTAATTAGCCTTAACCTTTTTTCATTCACTTCCTTTTTAAGTTGTCTTTCAAGTTCTTTAAGAAAACTTACCTCTTCACCATCACGTTTCAACTTTTATACCCAAAACAGAGACTGAACTTTAAACCGCGACCAAATTTTACCCTTGGAACCTCTCTTAGTATCCTTCCTAAGTTTGGTTTTTCAAATTTGGACCAAACTCTTTTTACTTGAACCACAAAACGATAGTTAACCCCCCTCACAACCAAGTAAAACAATAACTTCCTATTGAAGTCTCAGTCACTTAGCTTAGCCAACCAGTTGACTAAGCAACTAACTTTTGACAAATAAAAAACCACAAAATAACACTTGGTCTTTGATCGCCTTTCACTTAAAATAATATGTCAATTATCAAACTAACCAACTTCTTTTGCTAACTAATCAAACACTTTACTTAACCAAAGCTCTAAACCTCATTAAAAAATTAAGTACTCTTAAATTATTCTTTTATAAAATCTAGACCATCACACAAGGGATGTCAAAAATCACTAGTATCTAGTTTATATTAGACACTAATTTCTTACTAGTATCTAGTTTATCACAAGTATCATTTCTTAGTTCATTTAACATTGGGAGAAGTAAAGTTTCATCATCTGCAATATAAATCACTCATTAATCTCATTATTAATCTCTTTATTCCATTATTTTCTTAGTTTCTAACTCTAGGTTTTCATACTTCACACCACAGAATGATCTTTTAGCCTCTTGTATAAGTGTCATCATAAACACAATCCATAATAGAGTAAAAAAAAAAAAACAAGAATTCAATCAATAAAAACTAAAAAAAAAACAATATCCATACTATATATAAAATTCGAAATCCATACAGTTTTGTTACGACTATTTTTTAACCCTATTTCCTTCAAATATTTACCCACTTGTCATCCTTCCCCAATGCGCCTCCTCATTTGCCCCCACATCATTTGCATGACTTTTTTTGTTTTAATCGAAATCTAGGCGGTTCTGTTATCAGTGTATTCAATCTCACCACCAAATGGAAAATCTCAAAACCAAAACCATCTTTTCGACAAACCTCCACTATTGAATCCACCACCATTGAACCTAAAACCCCAAAAAACACTCCATTTAGATCTGTCATTGCTTTGAATTGGGGTTCCGAAAAGCAACTTCAAAGTCTACTTCAATGCCAAAGAGACAAAAAAGAGAGTTGGATCAACGGAAGACCATGGAGGGAAAAAACATATTGAGAACTGTAGAAATCAGTGGATCACAGACAACAAACCTTTTATATGTTTGATTTTAAATATATATATATATATATATATATATATATATATATGAATTATGTTTTATTGGGATTAATATTTCTTTCATTTGAGGAAAACCCAGGTCAGAAATTTGTTTGGTCATGTCCTTGATTTTGGTTGTTCTTTGTTTAATGTTTGGTTGTTGAGAAAATGGTGGCATTAAGGGTTTGAATTTTGGAGTTTTGTTATTTGGGACTTGAGAAAATTAGTGTCTCTCATGAGTCTCAACTCGCCCTGATTTTTGAGTTAGGTTTTGTATTTTATTGGAAAAATATAATAGATTACATCTGATTTTTAAGTTGAATCTTGCAAATTTACAAGAATATAGTAGATTTTCTAGTTGGGTTTTGGATTTTCTCCAGACCATGGAAGATGGTGTCTTCTATTGACATTATTTACAATTTTTGTTTGCAAATAATCTTAAAACTTTATTCACTGAAAATGTTGGTTTTGATATTAACGTAGAGTCATTAATATGGCGGTTGGAAATTGTTTCTCTTAGTTTTTATGGTGGATCTACATTTTCTTTGTGAACTTCTTGTTGCTCGAATACTCTTAATTCCATTTTCGTTATTTACATAAAATATAATAATTTTTTAATTACCAACTAAAAGGCCTGGGTGGAGGCGAAAAAGGCTTCCTTTTGAGGATATTTACCTGCAAGTCATCTTTTTCTTCTTTTGAAGTTTGCAACCAAAGTAGTCTTTACGTTAAAAAAAAAAAAAAAAAAAAAAAAACCAAAGTAGTGCATCTTTCAAAATAATTGTCAAACTAGTCTTTTGAATCCGCATCAGCAAGCTATCTTTGACTTTATTTTCCATTCAGTAGACTTTTATTCTGAAGACCCATTTTTTCATCTGAAACCATTCAACAAAGTTATTTTTATCTAAACCCTAACTATTATTTTCTCTTCTCACATCTGCGGCTCCCACCATCTACGGCTCCCATTTTTTCTCATCATCGTCTACGACTCCCACCATCTGCGGCTCCCACCATCTGCGGTTCTCACCATTTGCGGCTCCCACCAGCAGCTCCACTAGCAACTCCCATCAACAACGTCTTGCGGTGGCTAGGTAAGTTTTTGAAGCATTTTAATTTTTGGTAAAATAATAGGCAAATATTTAGGTAAGTGGGTTTAGGACAGAGTGGTTCATGAGTTTTTTTCCCCTCATTTTCCTTAGCTTTCTCAGTAACCAAACGGAGGAGAACGAAACATTAAAAACAATCTTTGAAATTTTAAAAAATTTAAGGGCTTGCTTGGTTTCTGTTTCCAAATATTGTTTTTTGTTCTTGAGAAAGCTGTTTCGAAACATTAAAAACAACCTTTGAAATTTTTAAAAATCTCAAGTTGTTTTTCGTGTTTTCTTAACTGTGAACGGAAGAAAAAAAAAACACAAAAAAATCATGGAGAAGAAAAAAAGAAACACTCACGGAGAACAAAAAATCATTCACAAAAAAAAAAAAAAAAGAACACCCGTAGAGAACAAATCACAAACCCTGAAACAATGTGTCCTACAACAAATTCAATCAAATCCCAAATCCACAAGCCCTCAAATCAAATTTGTGCTCTCAAAATTTTCTTTTCCAATTTCCTTCTTCAAAAATTGACTGATTGTGGCAATGCTGCAATCTGAACGGGGGTGGGTAAATGTATGTGTGTGAGAGAGATATAAGAGCACTGGGAAAATTGAGGTGAAGCTTGAGCTCCTTTTGCATTCAAAGGTTGAGCCGCGACTTGAGCCATTTCGCAGTTGGTTTCTGCACTTTAGGGGTTTGGCTAGATTTTGAATTTGGGCGGTGGAATGGTTGGCTTTTGCACTTGGTTTGGGTAGATTTTGAATTTGGGCGGTAGTGGGTTTAGATTCGGAGTGGACTGATCCAATTGGATGATTTGATGGAGCAATGAAAGATGAAGAGAGAAGTATGGAACAAGAGGGAGAGATCATGAGAAGAGAGACAAATGAGAGAGATTTGAAGAGAAAGAAGAGGTGCAAGTGAAAAATTAGGGTAATGGGTAGGTCTGAAAATGGTTTTTTTTTATATTTAAAAATAATGATTAATTTTAATTTTTTTTATTAAAAAAAGAAAAATAAAAAATGATTAAACAAATAATTTTTATATTAAAAAAGGCATACAATTTTTAAAATTTTAAATTTATAAAAATTAATTGAAAAATGGATATAATTTATTTTATCTTTAAAATATTAAGTTAATCAAAGAAAATATAATTTTTTTTTAAATAAATAAACATGTTGAAAAGGCTTTATACTTATATATTAATTTAATTATCAAATTATTTTTATGTTTAAAACAAATTTATTTATTTTTATTTTAAAAATTAGAATAATTGGAAAGGATGTTGGAGGAATAAGATTTAGTAAAAAATAGGAGATAAAAAAGGCAAATAGTTAAGAAAACTTCAAATAAATATATCTGATTAATAAATATCCTTATAAACCATAAATCCTTTAATTAATAATATTTCTTACCAATATTTAAAATAATTAAATATGTCTGATTTTACATAATTGTCAATAATTCCTTTAAATATTTGTATCCAATGTTTCTACAATCAATTTAGAGTGGTAGCAAAAGTTTTAAATTTGAATTATAACCTTTAAATATTTGTATCCAATGTTTCTTACCTTATCGTTAATCCTCATTTAGTATGATATTTACTTGTTTATTATTAAAATATTTCATCTTCTTATTTATTGTAATTAAAATAAAAATATATATATGACCAAAATTTAAAATAATAAAATATAAAAATATAATTTGATTTCCCATTCAAATCCATCACCCTCTTATTATTATATTTTGTTGAATTTTTTTATTTATATCTTTTTCTATAAATAGAGAAGAGTTATGAAGAAAACATTAAATTTAAAAATAAAATAAAAAACAACTTCTAAACATGTTTTTTGTTTTATTTGTTATAAAAAAACATTTTTTATTAACTCAACCAAACATGTTTTTTCTATTTTTAACAACAAAAATTGTTTTTCAGACTTTAGTTTCGAAACACAATTTTATTTCTGAAAAAACCAAAAATTGTTTTTAAAAACTATGTTTCAAAAACAGTAACCAAACATATTGTAAATTTCATTTATTTTCAATCTATAAATGTTATTGCTAAGTATGTGACAAATTTTTTATTTTTTCTTTTAGCACACCCATTATTTAATCTTTATATTCCATTAATATTTATTTTAGATTTCTCATTGTGGCCAACTAAATAATTCAAAAGTGAAATTGGTTAAATTACTACTTAAGAATGGATAATATATTTGTACATAAATCCTACAAATGTTATAATATTTAATAGGAAGAAGAAAGAAATTGATATTTTAATTACTATTTTTGGACTTATTAAATTGTATAAAAGTCAAGGATGTAAATGATAAAAATGTCCTTATTGGGTATATTTTAATTTATTTTTTCAAGTATTTTAAATTTATTAAATTGGTAATAAGTCTTAAGAATGAACTTTGGAATGATATTGTATGAAATGTTAAATATTTGCAAAAAAAAATCTAAAAAAACACTTAGTCCTCCCTTTTAAGCAAATCAAAATTATATTTTAAAAATGTTATTATTAATGTTACATTTTATAAAACTTTCATTAATTACATGTAAAACCATTACCAAAATGTTAAATTATTAACAAAAAAATAAAAAATAAAAAGAAGAAATAACACTAAAAACAAATTTAATATATAGAAAATATTAGTTTTTACTTAAAATTTAACTTATTAAATTATAAATTTTAAAAATTGAATTAAATTAGAAAAATTAAAAAATTAACTAGATATAAGCAAAAGTGTATTAATATGTCTATTCCGCTTTCTCAATAAAGAACATTTTCAATTAATTCTTAGTTGTAAGTATCCTATGAAAATAGGGAATAAATTCCAACCTTGCCCAATAAAGAATGATAGTGGTGTAGCTCGAATGTTAAAAATGCATAACAAATTTGGGATGGATGAAGTTGAGTTATTTGTTGAACAAGTACCTAATGACTTACAAATGAATTCACCAATTGGTAATTGCATACCTTTGTTACTTGGTGAAAATGATGATACTAGTAATGTTCAAAATCCATTTACTTTTGAGCATAGATCAAAAGAGGATGAGGAATACGAAGAAGGGAGACAATGTGATGATGACAGTGTAGGAGCCGAGGATGTTCATAATGATGATAATCAGGATAGGGAAGGTAGCTCGTCTTTTTTAGCTGTTCATGAGGCAATTGAAATAGAACAAATGAGATATGTGGTTGTGGATGGGGAAGGATGTAACTTGTCAAACAATCCAAATATAGAGGATTTAGATGACCCAATTGAATTATCTCCAATGCAATATCATTTGGCACCATCACCACAGTTTGAAAATGTTGAAAACATTGGTCATGTTGTGTCAAGTGATTAGACCCCATGGGAAAACACTCTTATGGGATATCCAATCGGAGAGTTCATAGTTGGTCAAATATTTAATTCCAAAGGAGATTTTCAACATGTTGTAAAGATGTACTATATTAACTCGCACCAAGAGTGCAGTGTTGGCATACCTATATAGAAAGTTATGTTGTGTGAGTTTGGATAGTGCCATAGAGATTTCTGGACCTATCACACTATTACAGGTATTTCTACCTAACTATCTATTATAATTAATTGACTCACATTATTGTTATAAGTTGTATAATTTTGATAATGCTATCTGATTTTGTAATTGTGGTCATGGGAGAGACTTCATGTGGGTCGACCTGATTTCGGTCGTCCTCTAATGCCTATAGTAGTCCCACATGTACATGATGATGTAGTTGATAGTTTACATGATCATCTATTGACATATGAGGCACTCCCAGTCGATCCATTGGGCCACATGTGGAGAGTACCTCTGTCTTGGTCTCATAACCCATCACCACATGTATTGACATTTGATCGAGATCAATTGGATGCCCAAACACATGATTAGATAAAAATGTTGATGAGTAAGATTACCTTTGCAACATTTTCCACCAATGTGACTAATTAATTTTTTTTTTAAATTACAGGTATTATGGGAACCATATACAACATATTTGATTGCACATCTTCCGACTATATGTCAGGCTAATGAAGAAATTTGGCGAACTATGTCACCTCTAATATGCTTTGATATTATCGAGTGGCATAGACCAGAGCAAGTTTTACGCCAGTTTTGTATGCAACAAGGGACACCTCCACTTTGTTTGATAGATATGGAGCTACATTTAGTGGATAGGCGAGGACGACATCGGTATGATTTGGTGACATTCCATGCTCAATATATTTCTCTTTAGGCTACTCGTTCTGAGCGTATTGCAACAACACCACTTGCTATTACTACCATGGATTTTTATGATCCATATATGCAGTGGTATTAACGTATCACACGACGCCTGATCGCACCTGTTTTGCATAGAGATCATATGAGGTTCCATAGTACAGCTTCTGCCACTGAGTTATTGGTGAGACCATTTGAGATACAAAACCATTTTTTAATGAATGTTAAACTTAAATTATGTGCAAATGCCTCATGTTTCATTTTCTTATACAAATCACTATCGTATCGTAGATAGTTATTTCAAATGATTTGGAGGAAACTCACCGAATTGTTATTGATGTTTTACATGCTATAGGAGAGGACCATCACGTACACTCGACACATGAGCCATCCACATCTTCAGGGCCATCCATGAGACCACCATCATTGATTACGCTTGTTAGGGTACCACCCATTAGAGGTCGGGGGAGAAGTGGTCATCGAGTTGGTCACCGACATGTACCTCTGACATCTACTTTGGTACAACCCTCACATCCACTAGTTACATCTACTTTTCCTCTATTTCAGCCATCTGCATCATTAGAGTCGCCACTCTCTCCCCCTGATGTATCCATACCAGTCCATTCATCTCGACTCGAGACTACCATACCATCTACCCTTACCCCTGTTGAGCCATCTATATCATTAGACTTACCTTTCTTCCCTCATGTTACATCTATATAGGCTTTTTCACCTCCATCTCCACCTCCACTTCCACCTCCATCCCAGCCATCCATATCATTGGATGCACCCCTACCTGTTACAGAGTCTATTGCACCCCCACCTATTATAGAGTCTATTGCACCTCCACCTGTTACAAAGTCCATTGCAGCTCTACCTTTTCTTCAAGGGACAACTCATGTCACACGATTACATGTATGGGTACTTAGAGGACATCGAGCTCCACGTGTACGTCGAGTTCTACCTCCATCAGTTCCATCTAACTCAACAACTCATGTAAATGACGTGTCACGGTCTATAGAGATGGAGACTTTTCAGATAGCACATATGGATACAACAAATATGGCCATTTACCGTAGATGTTCACAACGAAATAGAAAGATTTCATCATGCGGGACACATTGAGAGCTTTTTTCATGTTTGTAGAACTATAATACATTGGTTCATACATTTAAGGTTATATAAAGTGTTAATTCAAATTAGTGATGTTATGTTATTCACCTGTTTCCTTGATAATTTAAACAAATAAAACTCAAATGCATCCTAAAGTCTAAATGAAAGAAATTCTAACTAAACAAATTGTTACAACCATTACCTATTTTTTCTTTCATATAATTAAAAAATTATACATTTTAACCAAG
This sequence comes from Vitis vinifera, assembly GCF_030704535.1. Classification (NCBI taxonomy): domain Eukaryota; kingdom Viridiplantae; phylum Streptophyta; class Magnoliopsida; order Vitales; family Vitaceae; genus Vitis; species Vitis vinifera. The sequence goes on along the minus strand of NC_081823.1, from coordinate 22,361,403 downwards.
ACATAAGTTCAAATCACACTTAATAAGGAATAACCTAAAATCATAATCATTGGCATTAATTTTCATATGAAAATATAAAATTTTAAAATAATATAAACAATTTGTTTAGTTATTTTAAAATTTTAAAATAATATGAATAAATAATTTTCTTTAATTCATATGTGAAAATATTCATAAACCAAATAAATATTTTATTTACCATAAATATGTAAATTTTTATGGGAATGCATGTAGGCCAACTTATTTTCTCAAAATTTCAAAGAAAATGTGAAAAAAAAATAAAGATAATATATATAATTTTAAAATAGTCGTAACGAAAAATTTATTAAGGATAATTTGTAAAAAATAATAATAATTTTCAATTGACAATGGAAAATTGTAAGAAATTTTCCCCACTCTGAAACGAACTTTAAGGAAATTTGATACATCGTTAAGAAATTTTAGTACATCCATAATTTACACTAAAATTAAAAATAAAAAAGCAAAGTTCTAAAATCTCATACTTTTTTTTTAGTTATGGTTACATAAGTTCCCCTTTAAAATATTTGTAAAATCACAGTTAGTAACTGTGGTTTGAAAGAAAATTATAAAACCACAGTCATGGACTGTGGTTTTAAACCACAGTTACTAATTGTGGTTTTATGGTTATTATGATAAAAAAATATTTTAAAAATAATTTTGAAACCACTGTTACTAACTGTGGTTTTAAGGATATTTTTGCAACTTTTAAACCCACAGTCATCAATAGTGGTTTTTTGCACTAAAAAAAAAAAAAAAAAAAAAAAAAAAACTCATGTGGATGCTTACATGGATACAAAAGATTAATTTGACAAATATTTTGAGATGCGTACTATACTTACCATTTTTTTCAACCAATGAATTATTTTGGACTTAAACTCCTTCTTTTGCCCCCCGTGACTTGCAGACTTTTTTTATATTTTAAAATAACATAAAACTATAGATCATAATTATGAGTTGTCAGTGGATATAGTTCAGCAACCAAATTGGGCATCAAGTACATTGCAAACCCCATATAAGAAAACCCTTGGTAATTTTATTTTTTTTATATCCATTCTAGTAAGGTCTTTCTCCTTTTATTTTTCTATAAATAATTTCTTTACTTATATGAAATAAAAACCATTCGTAGATAATCATTTTATAATTAATTTTTTAACTATTGTAAATGATTATAAAATTCATATATATAAATTCAATTTTTTTTTCTTAAACTTAGAATTTTCTTAAAAGCACATCAGAAAAGCGAAAAATAAAAAAATTATATAGTATAAAATAATTACACTTATTTGAATAAAATAATATATTTTTGAAAAAAAAAATCTCAATCACATCCTTTTTTCATTTTTATTTTTAATTAAAATAAAATAAATAAAATTTCATCATAGACAAATAATAATGATGGTAAAATTAATATTAATCAAATTTAACTTTTTAAATTTAAAACATAATTATTTTCTAATTATAATAGATGTCACAACATTAAGACCTTTTTTTTTTTTTTTAATATTTATAAATGTCCTCACTTTCATACCAATATCAAACCATGAACAAAGAAAAGTACTAGAAAATAATATACTTTTTTTTACTTCCATAAGAGTTGTAAATGTTATTTGAATAAAATTATTATTTTAGTTTTTAAAATCCAATAAATAATCAAATATGTTTGTTTATTAAATAATAAAAATAAAATAAATTAACTATAATTCATTAATTATAATTAAGTAATTTAATAAAAAAATATTTAATTACCCTTTATTTAATATTAAATTTTCTATTCAAAAAAAATGTAAAATATAAATAAATATTGTATTAATTTATTATAAAACTTATTTATAATTTTAATATAGATGGTACATCATTGAATTATAATTTGAAATATTATATTTTGAAAAATAATAAATAAAATTTAATTGTATCTTCTCTCCAAAAAAGCAATATGATTTAACATAGTAATATAATTATTTAATAAATATAAATGTTTTAAATAAAATAAATTAAAATACAACCATAAAATAGATAAATGTTAATTTTTAAAAAAAAATTAATTAAATATTTAAAATTAAATTTAAATAAATAAAAAAGGCTATTAGTTAACACTTTACATGCTTTGCTCTTACAAAAAGCCTAGTATTGATCAAAGTAAAGAGAAAACAAACCAAAGTTGTATTTTTCCTTCTCAAGAAAATCCAAGAAGTCCTACAACCCTAAAACCTTGAGTTTTTATAGTGAAAGTGAAATTCTAACATGAGGTAAAGCTTCTATTATTCACTTATTCACAAAAAAATAAAAATAAAAATTATGATTTCCAAATGCCGAGCCCACTTGTACAATTTAAGGTGGAGAAGTTGATTTTGAATTGACAGAGATCAATTTCGAATTTTTCGAAATTGACTTAAAATGGAGAGTGGTGTTTTCCAAATGTCCAATGAGTGATTTTGAAATTTTCGAAATGGATTTGAAATTAAAAGTTGAAAGATTATTTCTACAATTCGCAATAATTGCAAAATGGATTCAAAATGGTTGACTACTCCATAACAGTATAACTTCTTTGTTTCAACTCTAATTCATAAACCATTTAAAATGTTATATTTCAGACTTTTTGGAGCTTCAAAATGATATGTGATTTGTCTGATGACTCTCACAAGAATCTATTCAAAATGAGTGCAAATTTAGAGTTGACTTTATTCAATTTCAACTATCTTGCCTCATTTTCCATGAATTATGCTTTTGGGTTTGGCTGGCTCTCACCATTTCCACGAGTCTCAATTCTTGTCTTTGCTTGATCAACCTTCTTCAAAATATACATAATGAAATTCATGAAAACATATAGACTGCTCTTTCTGTCTCTGTGCGTAGATGCCTACAGAAAAGAACGATGATATGATTGTAGAGGCTGACAGAGGAAAAGAGAAGGGAGGGGGATTGGACGAAAAATGGAAAAGAAAAGAGAACATGATTGTATAATTTACACAAAGCAGAAGCCTAAAATAGCCTAAAAACAGGATGAACCAAAAAAAACTGCCTAATCTTGTAGGCCATAATCTGCATTCATTTACCAAACCTTATCCATTTACAGAAGAGTACTTTGCCCGTGACATCTAGTGGGAAATTCTATCAAGATGAGAAAAAAATAAAAATGGAAAAAGAGGAGAACATGACTACAATCTTTACAAAAATAACAAGCCTCAAAAATCAAAAATAGAATGAACTAAATAGAATCGATGAATGTTCAAATGCTCCGGTCATATACTGCAGTGAAGGTGATTCCTGATGACATAGTTGAACTGTCTTGGATATCCGAGCCAGATGATAAATTATCAGATACGTTCTTCGCATCAGGGACAGGTTTGGGTTCACTTCTGATTTTGAGGTCCATGAAATCAGAGATTAGGCCAGGCTTCGTAATCGCTCTGGAATCAACATCCATTTCACCAATTAGCATCTTCACTACACTTGACATGGATGGCCGGAGCTTTGGAGTGTCCTGGGTACAGAGAAGACCAATCTTTAGGAATCTGCAGGCTTCCTCTGCATCAAAAGCCCCATTCAATGACTCATCTACCAGCCCTACCAGCTCCTTTCGCTCATAAAGTTCCCAGGTCTGCAATCAAAGAATCCACATCTCATTAATTCTATGAAAAACTATCAGACAGTTAACTGCAACATTCCCAAAGAAAAAACAATGCCAACAGAAAGAACAAATTGATACCGCATTGATGATAGTTTTGGTATCAATCTGTTCTCCAGATAATTGAAACCCGACAATAGCTCTTATTCTCTTGTTGGATCTTGTTAGACGTTGCCAAAAACTCTGGCACAAACAATCAGCATCCAGCTAGTCAATGTTTACTAAAATACCTTGGTAGGCATTGAATTAGTTTCATTTTCAGAGGAGCATAAGTAAGCCAAAATTGCTGCTTGATTCTTTGTATATTTCAAATGATCTAAGGGCAAATTTTCAAAGGAAAATTTCTGAATTAAGATGACATGGGCTAATGTGCTAGTCAAATCACCGAAGAGCCATGCAATCACCATCGCAAGTAAAAAGTCTATGGTGGCAAGGGCTTAAAAACTCCATTACCCTTTCAAGAAGATATTGTTCTCCAATAGGTAATCGTGTATTTGTGTTGCATCTCCCACAGACTATTTCCACAAGGAGAACACCAAAACTGTAAATATCAGCTTTCCGTGTCAACTGCCCTCTTATAGCATACTCCGGTGCCAAATAACCTCTGAAAAAGAAAAGCAAAACGTAAGTACAAGATAATACTTGTTTCAGACAAAAAGAGATAAAAAATAATGATGATGATAATAATAGTAACAGATTCAAAGGGGGACAAATCATAAGGAAGAGTTCTGACATTTTGGTAAATGAATATGAAAGTCAAAAAGGTTTGGTAAATGAAGGCAGAGGGACAGAGTTCTGAAATTTTAGTAAATGAATATGAAAGTCAAAAGGTTTTCTTTGTTTAATTATATCAAATATCTCACCACAAAGCCACATAACACAATCAAACAAAGACAACTTTTTTTTTTTTTTTTGATAGGTAATCAAACCAAGACTCTCCTTGTGATAGTAGTTGGAAAGTAGTTTCTAAAAATGTTGATTTCCATTAGTAGATATCACATGTGGGACTGTAGATTCACTGACCCTGAACCTATGACCATTTCATGTTGAGTCACTATCCTAAAAACCAGTACAATATTTTTTGTAATGGCAATATTTCTAATATCGTATCTCAGATGGACTCGGTTTCCAGGCAGTCCTGATTTCAGAGAAGACTATAAATTGAAAATGAAAGCATGACTTAACCAAGAGAAACGGGAATTCTGGAACTCACATTGTTCCTGCCACACGTGTGCTAACATGAGTCATATTGGACGGGATAAGCTTTGCAAGACCAAAATCTGCAATCTTGGGATTTAGATTTCCATCAAGGAGGATATTACTTGCTTTGATATCCCTGTGAACAATATATGGTCGCACTTCCTCATGAAGAAAGGCAAGCCCACGTGCAACCCCAATACAAATTCTAGATCGTGTTCGCCAACTAAACTGCATGCCACTGTACCCTCCACCTGTCAGTGAAAAGGTTCTAAAGCCTTTAGGCTCCATTTGATTCAACAGAAAATCAAATACGGAACAGTTGTGTTGTGCTGCAGGATGAGACATGTGCCACTGAGATTTGATACTTCTAAACTTAGACTTGTATTCATAATTTGAAACAAATTATTCCTAAACTTATATTCTTAAAAGCAACTTCCCACATATTATCAAGTACATTTCCTTTATTTTTTACTACTATACATTTGTTTTAACATATTATCAAGTTCCATTTCCTCCAAACACAACAGCAGTGGCAGCCTTCTAGAACAACTTCTTTGATGTGAACCTCTATTGCAATAAGTTCATCCCCAATAAAACAATTAATGGAAAATTGATATCCAAGTCAAAAAGAAAATTAGGTAATTACCAAGAAGAGTTTGTGCTAGGCTATTATTCTCGAGGAAGTTGTAGACCAAAATTCTATGATTTGCTTCCACACAACAGCCATAAAGCTTAACTAAGTATTCATGCTCTATATTTGAGATTACATTAATCTCTGTCAGGAACTCCCGCACCCCTTGTTTAGATTCAGCTGCAAGAACCTTTATAGCAGCAATCGTTCCATCTTTAAGCCTTCCCTGACCATCCAAAAGAAGGTGTAAGTCATTGGAAGAAGTGATAATTCAATTACCATTTTAAAATGAGATAATAAAGTAAGCATTGTTAATGTAAAACTATTACTTCTGCAATACCTTATAGACAGAACCAAAACCACCCTCCCCAATTTTATTGGCTGGACTAAAATCGTCAGTAGCATTCTTTAATTCTTTGTACATGTAAAGCCGAACATTGTGTATACCAGAAACCTCTGTTCAGAAATCAAACTTGATTAGAAGCTTTTTTAAGATGGAATAAGCAAGATATCAGGAGACGTATGACAGCAAGTTAACTTTTCCTTGAGGCAATTATTTGATAAAAGGCACAAATTTAATCTGTTTGGAATTATTATGAACCGTTTTTCAATTTACCTTCATCAACTTTATCAGTTTCACCAGCTGGTGAACTGGCCCTCCTACCAAAGCAAGAGAACCAGGGCATAACTGTATTATACACTGATGACTATCCCTTCCACGTCAGTTGCAAACAAAAGCTTCAGATGAAAGCAAGTCCAAGACCTGCCAACCAAAACCATCAGAAACACATTATTTCATACGCGTCATCCTGAACAATAAAAAGTTAAACCATTGAACGTTCATAAGTTATAAACCATATATGTTTAATGTGGAATCTATGCCCCAAGAGTTAATTCTTTACTCTTTTGGGTACTTTTCAATCTCTACTCTTCCTTTAACTTACAAAATCGGCAATTAGTTGAAGAACAAAAACATTTTTTGACTTGGACAAAGACTAAATGTGTACTTTTTGAACCACATGGCAAATGAAAATACCTTTAATATCCGAACTTTTATGTTAAACTTTAAAATTAGAAAAGACAATTTCGTTTTCAGCTTCATAGTTAACAACATAGCCATGTGATTCTAGGTTCTAACAACATACATATATTGACATTTTTCTAGATTTTAAGAATTTACTACATAATATTCAGAAGTTCTCTTTAAAGAATTAACCAAACAATAAGGAGGATTCCTAACTTCAATAATGCATGTTATAGTTTAATCATATGGTGCACAGGTGTTCCTCAGACCAATAATTGTGTTCCAAAACCATTCATTGTATGGTACATGTGATGTACAGTTGTTCCTCAAACCACTCCAAACCAAATAAAAAATAGGCTTTCTAGCTCAGTGATCTGTGTAGCATACATCTAACATTTAAAAATTGGGGTAATAAAAAACTTGCATCAGGAGGAAGTGATCTTAGTTGGATGCAGAAAGGACTTTCTATCATATGTCTAACAATCAAAATCTTAACCCGAATCTAGCAGCTCTTGGTAAAAATCACAAACATGAAGAAGAGAATGGAAATGAAAGAAACTAAAATTTGAAATTGTATTCTATTACCAGTAATATTTGCCCCATTGAAATCTTGGACATAACTAGGGAAATGAATGGGAAAATGCTGAAACATACCTACCTTTCTCGAGTTACTTTCAACTTTTTCTTTTCCCTCATTCCCTCTTATATCCTAAAGGACAATTTTCCTCACTATTCTCCTCTTTAATCAGTAAGCGAACAACCTCAAGATTTCAGAGTTGTGCCCATAAACTTGAGGAAAAAACAAGTCTAATCAAATGGGCAAATATCAAAATCAAATGTCCAAAACCCAGTTTCATTAAATCAGAGCAACAGAATCCAAATTGCAGGTTGTAAAGTTTGCAGTTGCTTTGCATACCAACAATCCAGAACAGAATTCAAATTCCATAGAAGCCAAATCCACAAAACCAAGTCCTCTAATTCCACAGAATTGAAAACCCAAACCAAATCGAATCAAATCCAATTCCATTCAAACAAGGAGTGCCATACAATCATTTGAAAAAACAAAAAATTTCAACAGACAAAAACAAAATTAATAAGATCAGATACCAATTTTTCGTCCAAATCCCAGCAGTCATTCAAGTTTGACCACAGACCCACTCATTTTTTCCCCCAAGTAATCAAAACCGACATAAAAAACAAAGCAACACTTGAGCTAAAAAGACCAACATGGAAGAAAAGGCAACAACTGAATTCAAATCAGAGCTGAGTCCCACCAAAACGGGGCAAAGAAACAAAGACCCACATAGCAATAAGAGTTGAAAAGAGGCAACAACAGGTAAAAAAGAGCAGAGAATGAAAGGGAAAAAAAAAAAAACAAATCACCTGATACCCAGAAACTGAGAGAAAGAGAGAGGTGTTTGTGAGGGTTGGTGACAAGAGGATGCGCAGGTTAAAGGAATTTATGTAGCAGGATGGGGGTGTGGGATAAATACGGATGAAGGGAGTGGGGAAAGGTTTTGTTGATGGCGAGTCTTGGCACAAAGTCCATGAAGGAATTGGCACGCCCTTTGAATTTTCTATTTGCCCCCAACCCCATTTTCATTGCCATTCCATTTTTTTAATGAAAAAACTATAAATATAACTCCTAACTCACAACTCACAAGAAATGTTAGTGTTAATTTTTTTAAGTTTTAATTTATTTAAGATTTAAAATTGGAGATTTAATAATTAAAATTGAGTTTTTAAATTCACTCATCAAATGGTTTATTTATTGCAAGAAACTAATTTTTTTGTAATTTTGAATACCGGTTAATTTCATTCATCTCCTCTAAGGTTTTAACTAAATAGATCTAATCTCATAGATTTAAAATTTTATCGTGCACCTTTTTTATTTTGAGTGACAAATGACTATGAGTGAAAATAAGAAATGAAAATGATAAAAAATATATTTAATAAAATTTTAAAAATGTGGAGACTAGATGTATTTAACCGAAATCTCAAGACGGATAAAATGAAATTAACTATTTTGGATATTAATACATCAAAACAATTTTGTTTTAAAACATAAGTGTCTTTTTTATAAAGGAAAATTTGAACTCCTATATTTTCAATAGTTTAGAACTTTTTACATATTTCAAAAAATTTCTCAAATGGGTCCAAATTAATTTGAAAAAAAAAAAAGTCATATCATTCTTTTATTTGAAAAAAAAAATTGTTTTTAACATTTAAGTCTCCAAATAAAATTTTGTTCTTAAAAACAATTAACAACTTTAACTTTTATCATAATTTTTATCACTAATTTATATTAAAAAATTATAATTATAATTATAATTATATATATGATAAAATGTGGTTTTTATTTATTAAATAAAAAAAATCACTATTCACCTACCAAAATGTTAAAATGAGAATTAATTATTTTTTTAATAAAAAACCAAAATATTTAGACATTTTAGTATAGGGTTTTCACAAATCATAACATAAAAAAATAATTCTAAAATTATGATACTTTCAAATTTCAATGTAAAAATGAGTGAACTTTTCTGTTGAAATGACACCTCAGTGATGTTTTAAGATAAAAAATAAAAAAACGAATTCAATATAAAAAAGCAAATTTCAATAAAAAATAAAATAAATATTGAAAAGCATCGTATTTTTATAAATAATTATATTTTAATAATATAAATTCAACTAATAATTTAATACTGAAAGCAATGGATAAGGAAAAATAAACTAAATGAATATTCAAAATAAACCGGAGGAAAGTCCATGATTTTTCACAAAACCCCAAAATAGAAAACAAAAAAGGTGGTGTTTGTGTGAAGGAGGAAAGGGGAAGGAGGAAGGAGTCAGAGATGAGAATGGGTCAGCAGTGGTTGCACACGTATGATTGTATCACCAAACAATGCCTTAATAATAATAATAATACCCATTCCTCCCTCGTCTTCTTCCTCTTCTTCGTCAGGGTTGACATATTTTTTATTAATTAAATAATTAAATAATAAAAATAAAAGGCGTTGGAGTTCTACGTAGCAAAGAAGAACCCTCCAACCGATGGTCCATGTTTCACATTCCCCACATTTTACACAACTTATAGTTTTAAAGAATATATAGTATAGATGGATGGCTGCGTCTCCTAGTCCTAATTCGGCTATTATGGAAGGCTCATATTCAAGTTGAGAAAAATAATAATAATAATATATTCTCACGTGTGAATGAATTTTTCAATGGTCCGGCGTGACACCACGTGTGAATTTGAGAAGCCCATTTCCCATTTCATTAGCAGTGATATTCAAACTCATCAACCTATTTTTTTAAAAAATAAATATATGTGAAATTACTAAAATGACCTTTGTATCATTTTCTTTGCTTTTGGCAAATGAGACCGTAGCCTTATTCCTTGTCTTCTTGAATCTTCGTCTTTGTTTGAATTGAATTGTACCCTTATCCCTCAGCATCTTGAATCTGTCTTTGAATAGAATAGAATTCCAAGAGAACAAAAAAGATTTTTAAAATTTTTTATATTATATATGCATATATATACTAAAACTGATATTTAAAGTAGAAAAATTATCAACTCATAGTTTACTAATAAGACTGATAATTGAATTAAGTTGAGTTGGTGATATAATAAATACATAATTTATATATTATTAAAATTAAAAATAAATTTTAAAATATATACAAATAAAAATTTTAATAATATTTTATTTTTTATATTTGATATATCAAATTAAATTGTAATGATAAATATAAATGTGCTAATATAATAAATTTTATTAAATGGATCATATTTAACTATAAAATTATATTTAAGATGAAAAGAAAGTTTTAATATTTAATTTTATCTTCATCTATTTTATTATTTTATACTTTTAAAAATTATTTTTATACTTATCATTATGTAATTATTTAAAAATAATTGTGAATGTAAATATTTATATTTTTTAAATAGACTTAAATAAAAAAAATTGAAAGAAAAAAATATCAATATTTTGTATATTTCATTTTATGAAACATTTAATAATTTGGTTGCATAACCTAGTGGTCCAATTATTAGGTTTTTTAATCCAATTATCAGGTCATGATTATGCAAGGCACATTGGTTCCAAATAAAGGGGACTCACATTATGATTTTGATCAAAATAATATCAATCATTTTAAGGAAAACTGTTAAATTCAAAAATCAAATTCGTTGGTTTAAATAGTTCAACAAGAGTTTCAGTCAACCAGACCAAAGAGGTTGTCGATGATCCAATCGTTTGAACTAGACAATCCATTTTAAAAACTCCATTTGGCTTCTTTTTTTTTTTTTTTTCCTTTTAATTTTTGGAATTATTTATTTTTAAAATTACATTATAATACTTTGCTACTAATTTGATGAGATGAAATAAAATAATTATTTATTTTATTGAAACAATATTTTCTTATATTAAATGACATTTTTTATATGTTGGAAGCCAAGTATCAAATTTAAAATAATATTGTCACAAAATGATATGTAGGTGTGGACCCACATTTTCACGTGCGTCCTCAACGGGCGAGACTCATTTTTCATTTATTTGTGAAAAAATGATTTAAAAAAAAAACCCAACAAAAATGTATACCAAAATAAGCTTATAACAACTTTAATTCATCAATTAAAATGAACCAAAATTAACAAATATAACTCAACAAAAATATTTCACATGTCATAGGCCTTAATAAAAAATTTTCAAATTAATAACCAAAATATAAACTCAATTAGTCAACCCAAATATAACAAATCAAAATAAATTTAATTAGATACAAAAATCCAAAATATATCACAATTATCTCATGCCAAATTAAATAATTCAAATAATCACAATCATATAAATTATCAACTAATGTAGACCAAATTAGAAAATTCCAAATTAATTAACAAAACTCAAATTTCATATTGATTAACAACCCTAAATCTCATAAACAATTACTATTTAAATTGAATCAATAATAATAACAATAATAATAATAAGAAATAATAAAAATAAAGTAAAATAAAATAAAGAAATACATAAATGGATTTATACATTTCTTTGAAGAAACTATAGGTGGCTGGAGTTGCTAGTTGGCGGCGATTGTCCTTAGTGGAGTTGAAGAGTAAAGAAAGAAAGAAAGAGAAAAAAAAATGAAAAAGGAAAATAAAATAAAATGACTAATAAAAAGAGAAAATGGGTGAGGTGAGATAGTGAGAGCAGGGAAGGGGGATTGCCGAAAATGGTGTTGGCGTCATGTCGCCGTCGGCAGTGGCAACGATGAAGATTGAAAGGTTGATGGGCTTTTGAGAAACAAAAAAACATGAAATAATATAAAAGAAAGAGTAAAAAAAATGAGAAATGTGAGAGGAGGAGGGAGAGAAGGGGTTTGTGGAGGATGTATTTGGAAGTGTCAGTGTGATGGAGGAAGAGAAGAAAAAAAATGGAGGAAAAAAGATTGGAAGAAAAATGGGTAGAAGAAGAATAAAAATATAAAAAAAATAATAATAAAAAAAGGGGGGAAGAAGTGAGAGGGGAGATGTCTCCATGACGTGGCGGAATGGAGGGTAGGTGAGGGTAGGTGGGGGAGAGAGAGGAGAGGGGAGAAAGAAAGCGGACAATGAGAAGAAAATAGGGGAAAAATAAAAAAAGAAAAAGATAAAATAAAAATAATAAAAATAAAACAAAATAATAAGAATTAAGATTTAAAAGTTATGAGTAAACCAAAAATATCATATGTAATCCAGGTTTGAAATTTAAAGATAAAATTGAACTCAAAATTAATATAAAAATAAAATTAAAACAAATTTTGAGGTCTATAGTAACACATACACTTTGTTTTGTATTAATTGATTTAGTATTAATAATTTATCTAATGATGTAAAAAAGCTAGTCACAATTGTTGATAAATGAATTAAAAATAAAACAATAAAAAGGAAGATAAGCATGGCCAAAGAATTGGGTTTTCTAAAATTTTTATTATATATATATATATATATAAATTTCTTAGTTGAAAAAGAAAAATAACTAATAAATAATTTCTTTCCTGATTTTTTTCTAAATTTATTAATGTTAAACCGATAGTTGAAATGGAAAAGTTATCTATTCACAACTTACTAGTCGAAAGGATGATTGAATTACACTTGAGCCGGTGATATAATAAATATATAATTTATATATTATTAAAATTAAAAATAAATTTTAAAATATATATAATTAAAAATTTAATAAATTTTCATTTTTTATATTTGATATGTAAAATTAAATGGTAATGATAAATATAAATGTACTAATATAATAAATTTTATTAAATGGAACATGTTTAACTATAAAAATATATTTAAGATGGAAAAATTTTAATATTTAATTTTATCTTTATCTATTTTGTTATTTTAAACTTTTAAAAATTATTATATTATTTGTATACTTATCATTATGCAATTATTATAAAAATAATTGTGAATGTAAATATTTATGTTTGTTAAATAGACTTAAATAATAAAAATTTGAAAAAAAAACATCAATATTTTATATATTTCATTTTATGAAACATTTAATAAGTTGGTTGTGTAACCTAGTGGTCCAATTATTGGGTTTTTTAATCCAATTATCAGGTCGTGATTATGCAAGGCACATTGGGCCCCAAATGACGGGGACTCGTATTATGATTTTGGTCAAAATAATATTGATCAATGTAAGGAAAACCGTTCAATTCAATGATTAGATTCGTTGGTTTAAACGGTTCAACAACGGTTTCACTCTAGTCAACCAGACCAAAGAAGTTGTTGATCGACAGTCTAATCGGTTGAACCAGACAATCCAATATGATTTTTAAAACTTGCTTTGACTTTTTTTTCCTTTTAATTTTTGGAATTATTTATTTTTAAAATTACATTATAATACTTTGCTACTAATTTGATGATATGAATTTATTGAAATGATATTTTCTTACATTAAATGGCATTTTTTATATGTTGGAAGCCAAGTCTCAAATTTCAAATAATATTGTCACAAAATGATATGCAATGCATGCACTATCTTTTTGTATTAACTAACTTACTACTGATAATTTAGGTAATGACAAGGAAAAGCTAGTCATAATTGTTGAGAAATAAATTCAAAATAAAACAAGAAAATGAAGATGAGCATGAAGAAAGACTTGGGTTTTCTAAATTTTTTATTTTCTATATGTATATATATATATTTTTCTAAGTTGAAAAAGAAAAATAATTTAATAAATAAATTTTTTTCCTATTTTTTTTTCTAAATTTATTATTATTTTTTTAATAGAGAGATGAAAAAGAAGTTTGGGAGAATTATGTTTTCAGCCCAGTTGAGCTTGATAATTAAAATAAGATCTTTTTATCACCCATAATTGATTATAAGAATATGAGATAGTAATAGACAAAAATACCATTTTGACTCATTTTTGTCTTTATTCTACTTCTACTACTCTTTACATGTCACTACCATCAAATTCTCTTTTATTTAACCATTTTTGAATTTTTTATTTTATTTTTTAAACTCTTTTATAAATAATTGAAAATTCAACATTATTTTCTATTTTTAAATTATAAAAAAATATATATTAATGATTTAAAGACTATTTTGGAAAATACTTTCTAAAAAAAATGTTAATTTAAATAAATAAATATTATCTTTTACATTTTAGAAGTAAATTATTTAATGATTAAAATACTATTTAAAATAAATATATTCACTATTTTCTTTTCTTTTATACTAAAAAGTATTTTAAAGTTTTTTTATTATTATAAAATAAAAAGTTTATTTATTTATTTTCAATTTTCTTCCTTCCTTATTTTAATAACTTTTTAAACATGACTTTTAGTAATAAGTTATATGAAATATTACAAATTTGTTTACTAAGGATTTTTTTTAATGATTTGAATTAATTGAAAATTTATTAAAATAAGAAAAAGAAAAAGAAAGAAAGAGGATGGATGAAGAGTTTTTATTTTAAATACCAAATTAAAATGTTTTTGTATGACCTAATTTTAAAAGTAGATTATATCAACACATGGTAGAGATTGAAATTTTCTTATATAAAAGGGTTGAAAAGTATATTTACTCATTTTAGATGAAAAAAAGTAATTAAAAATTATATATTATGTTTGATTTTGGTTTAAAAATATTTTTCAAGTTTTTATTTTTTATTTTTATTTTCTATATTGTCTCTTTTTGAAAATATGTTTAATTAAAAAATGAAAACTATTTTTAAAAATGAAAATTGAAAACCTTGTTTAGTACTATTTTTTTTATATGAAAATAATAAAAAGAATTAAATTTCATTTATGTATTTATTGTGCCATTGTATAATGGTATTACACTAACTGCATAAGGGGAATGTACTAAGTGTATAAGGGTGTACAAGGCTACATTTTGCAAAAAAATTCAATTTATTATGAACTATTCCTTCATTTTTCTTATCAGACACGAATTGTACACCTATGTCATGCATTTTATTTAATTCTCACATGAAAATTCCATTACTTTTCCAATAATGATATTTGGGAAAAAAAAAATTGACCATAATTCATCCACCATTTTCTCAACTAAACCATTGGAAATATGGTTAAACATATCTACGTGGATACATAACTTAGAAGGGATATGAAATTTATGCCACTGTACAATGGTATTCGGCCCTGAATGTCTGCCCTTTAGCTACTGTCATCGCCCTCGGCTATGAGCCCTTTGACTTTGGTCCCTCCACTCAGACAGTCCAAGCTTATGATAGCACTAAGAGAAAGATTATGAGCACTTTGGAGATTGAGCTTTTGATAGGTCCAACCACTTTTCCCACATTGTTCCAGGTTTTGCGGATTCCTACATCATTTAACCTACTTTTGGGTCGACCTTGGATTCACAGAGCTGGGGTTATTCCTTTTTCCCTTCATCAGAAGGTGAAGTTCATTCACGATGGCCAGGTCATCACAATGCAGTCTATGGAAGATATGTTTATTTCTTTTGAGTTAGTACTTCATATGAGTCACAGTGATGACGACCTATTTTTGACTGGATTCACATTCGATGAGGTACAGACCCTGAAGATGGAGGATTTTTGCCGAGACTTCGTGGCTATGTCGTTTGACCAACATGGCATCACAGTGGTACTCGACATGATAAGGAGCATGTCTTATTTACTTGGCATGGGGTTGGGGCGACGTCAGCACGGGCCCAATGAGTTTATGGCTATCCTAGATCATGATGTACCGTTCAGACCCGGGTTCATTCCTATTGAGGTCGATTATCGATATATGGCGCGATTGCACAAGGAGAGGGTGAGGGCCCGGCTGACTCACACACCTTTTGATTATCCTGTTCACCCATACACCATGAGCTTGGTGGACTACTTTGTGAGGACGTTAGAGCTACAGTCACATCCGGATGGGATCATTTGGGAACTTAACATTATTCAGGAGGTCGAGCTTCAATGTCTTATCCATCAGCTACAGTTGAGTGATGGAGCTCCTAGCACTTCGGCATCTACGTTGGTTGTCCCATCATCTCTAGATCGTGTGAGCCTTATGACACTCTATTTCCCGGATGAGGTCAATGAGTACGAGACATTTGCCGAGATTTGAGACATAGTGGATGAAACTATTCCACGTGACAAGTACATTGATGAGATGCTCGCGATAAGCATGAGCTAGTTTGATGGGATAGTTCAACCTAAGCTTGCTTCGCCATTCGATCTCTTCGGGGTGTCCACCATCGAGGTTGCTGATGAGGTCCAAACTGCTCCAACTTCAAAGTTTTCTGATGATGTTATATTTGTTGATGATTTGCTCGATGACCCTGTTGGCCCAATTAAGGGAGCGTCCGACTTTGTGGACCCACTTCTTTCATTTGATGCTTGATCGAGATTTGTCTCCCGTTTTGACGATGATCATGACTCTTTATTTATGGATTTGAGCATTTTTTAGTATCTGCCTGTCTCTTATGATATCACTTTATCTGCACCCTCTTCACCCACATTACAGATATTTGATATAGATGATGAGATTGCACAACATGATTCAGATGATGATTCATCTTCTATCCTATGCGGGCCCTATTGACCATAGAGTTTCACCTGCTACAGGAGACACAAAGGTTGTTGATGTCGGTACAGCAAATCAGCCTAGGAAGCTGAAGATCGGAGTGGATTTATCTATAGATGAAAGAGATGGCCTCATCTAACTACTTAGGTCATATTTGGACGTCTTTGCATGGTCTTATAAGGACATGTCGGGCCTTGATCCATCCATCGTCCAACATCGTTTACCACTTCTACCCCATGCTAGACCGGTTAAGCATAAATTGAGACGATTGCACCCTCGCTGGAGTTTGCAGGTGAAAGAGGAAATCCAAAAAGAACTTAGTGTGGGAATTTTATCAGCGATTGGGTACCTCGAGTGGCTGCCCAATGTTGTCTTTGTTCCCAAAAAGGACATCAAAGTGAGGGTATGTGTTGATTTCTGAGATCTCAGCAAGGTCAACCCTAAGGATGATTTCCCTCTCCCACACATTGACATGCTAGTTGATAGTACGATTGGTCACCCAATGTTGTCCTTTATGGACCGATTTTTCGGGTACAGTCAGATTCTAATGGCTCCAGAGGACATGGAGAAAACATCCTTCATTACCGAATGGGGTACTTATTGCTACAAGGTCATGTCATTCGGGTTAAAGAATGCACTAGCTACCTATCAGAGAGTAGTGATCACTCTCTTCCATGACATGATGCATCGAGACATCGAGGTCTATGTAGATGACATGATAATGTAATCCCGAGATAGCGCAGGTCACCTGGCAGCTATAGAGAGATTCTTTGAGCGGATTAGGTAGTTCAGATTGTGACTGAATCCCAAGAAGTGCATTTTTGGAGTGACTTCTGGGAAACTGCTAGGATACATGGTCAGTGAGAGAAGCATAGAGGCAGATCCAGATAAGATTAGAGCCATCCTTGACATGCCTACGCCAAGGACCAAGAGATAGTTCAGAGGCTTCTTGGGTAGACTTAAGTACATCAATAGATTCATTGCCAGATTGATAGACATCTGTGAACCCATTTTCTAACTCTTGAGGAAGAGTCAACTTACTGTTTGGGATGATCAGTGCCAGCGCGTATTTGAGAGGATCAAGGAGTACTTGTTGTCACCTCCAGTTTTGGTGCCTCCTACACTAGGCCGTCTTCTACTCCTATACCTGTTAGTTAGATGTAGCATTAGGATGCATGTTAGCTCAGCTCGATGATTCGGGTAAGGAACGAGCTATTTATTATTTGAGTAAGAGGATGTTAGATTATGAGACGAGATATGATTGAGCGCTACTACTTGGCATGGGTTTGGGCTACTCGGAGATTGAGACATTACATGACCAAGTATTCAGTGCACTTGATATCCCATCTAGGTCCCCTGAGATATTTGTTCGACATGCCCGCTTTGGTTGGTCGCCTCATGAGGTGGTTGGTACTTCTGATTGAGTTTGACATCCATTATGTCACTCAAAAGTCCATTAGAGGGAGCATTGTTGCAGATCACCTAGCCTCATTACCAGTTTTTGATGGTAGAGCTATTGATGATGATTTGCCAGATGAGGATGTTGCTGTTGTGACTAGTCTATTAGGTTGGTGCATGTACTTTGATGGTGCAGCCAACCATTCTGGATACGGGATAGGCGTCTTGTTGATATCCCTTCATGGTGATCACATTCCTAGATTTGTTCGTTTGGCATTCTCGGATGGACACCCTGTCACGAACAACATTGTTGAGTATGACGTTTGTATCTTGGGATTAGAGACAACTCTTGAGCTCGGGATCAGACAGATGGAGGTGTTTGGTGACTCCAATATGGTATTGAGACAGATTCAAGGCGAATGGAAGACTAGAGATGTGAAGCTTAGGTTGGGAGATTTGATGATTTGAGGTACACACATCTGCCTAGACGCAGAACCAATTCGCTGATGCCTTAGCTACTCTAGCTTCCATGATTGATATTCCTGCCGAGGCCACTGTTCATCCTTTACTGATTGAGTCGAGATCTATTCCTGCCTACTGTTGCTTGATTGATGAGGCAGAGTTTGATAATGGCTTACCTTGGTACCATGACATATACCAATTTCCGAGACTTGGTGCATATCCTGAGGCCACCACAGCCAAGGATAAGAGAACATTGAGACAGTTGGCCACTCGATTTGTGATTTGCGGAGAGACATTGTATAGACGATCAGTTGATGGGATGTTTTTATGGTGCTTGGACCACACCTCTGCTGATTGAGTGATGAGAGAAGTTCATGCGGGAATCTGTGGACCACATATGGGAGGGCACATGTTAGCCCATAAGATCATGAGGACTGGATATTTCTGGTTGACCATGGAGACAGATTGTTGTCAGTTTATTTGGAGATGTCCAAAGTGCCAAATACATAGGGACCTCATTCATGTACCCCATTCAGAGTTACATGCACTGACTTCGCCATGACCATTTTCAGTATGGGGTATAGACATTATTGAGAAGATTTCGTCGAAGTCTTTCAGTGGTCATGAGTTCATCTTGGTCGCCATCAATTACTTCACCAAGTGGGTGAAGGTCGTTTCATATGCGAGATTGATATCATCTGGGGTTGCTAGTTTCATCAGATCACACATTATCTGTCGCTATGGAGTCCCTCATGAGCTAATTTCAGACAAAGGAGTACATTTCAGAGCAGATGTCGACACTTTATTACAGAGGTACGATATCTAGCATCATAGATCGTCTGCGTACAGGTCGCAGATTAATGGGACAGTAGAGGTTGCAAATAAGAATATTAAGAAGATCTTGCGGAGGATGGTTGAGACTTCTCGGGATTGGTCAAAGAAGCTCTCTTTCGCATTATGGGCTTATCGGACTTCTTTTCGCACCTCTACAAAAGCCACACCCTACTCCTTAGTGTATGGTATGGAAGTAGTGCTACCAGTTGAGATTGAGATGAGTTCATTGAGAGTAGCATTGGAGTAGCAAATTCCAGAGGCAAATTGGGCTCAAGCTCGATTAGACCAGCTCAATCTCCTAGATGAGAGGAGATTTAGAGCAGCAGACCATGTGCATTCAAAAAGCGGGTGTGGACCCGCATTTTTCACGTGCGTCCCCACTCAATCGGCGAGACTCGCTTTTTATTTGTGAAAAATAATTTTTGCTTATTTTATTTTTATTTTAAAGGGAAAATAAAACAAGAAAGAAAAAACCCTAAAATGTGACTCCATAATTTTTGGAAAAAGCATGTCTTTGAAAAACCCGAGTCTAGGTCTGGGGATCAGGTTACTTATTGGAAAGGTACCTCTAGGAGGTAGCACCCCTCTAAGCCTTAAAGAGGTCTCAACTGACTAAGTTGAGGGAAATATAGCAATTAACCGATTAATCATGGATACCTAAGTGGGTTAGGTGATTTGAAAAATAACATGCTTAGCCGGAAAATCAATCACAATCATGAAGAAGATTTTGGCTACGTACCTGGACTACTTCTTAAGCGCTATCACAAGACATCAAAGGTTAGTTTGAAAATATGACGCATAATATACATTTTTATCAAAAATGATCAAACAAGCACTAAGGCAATCGATTATGGCATCAAACATGGATATGACTCATGATAACATACACATTCATAGAATTTTAGAGTTTGAGGGCAGGAAGAGCGTACCCGGATAGCAAGTGCGAAATCATCTCAATGCCACAAAGAGGAATCACAATCAATCAAATATCAAGCAAACAATATTGATGAGAATATCATAAATGTCGGGCCCCCACCAAAGCCCTTATTGCTTTTGCATGAATCGGTTAAGTGAATTCCATTATTTGGAACCATGAATTTTGTTCATGCTTGTGTCAAATCAAGAAGATTAAGAAAATGGTTGAAAGTCAAAGAAAATAGTGAAAGTGCATGCCGAGAGGAAAAATGGCAGCAAGGGATTATTAAAGATGGATTTTTTAATGCTGAGAATATTTAGTTGAAAAATGATTCAAAATTCAATTTAAAAACAATAAATTCCCAATCAAAGAAGTAAATAAAAGAGGAGGTGGAACGTCGGCCGGATAGAATTCTGGATGTGAGATATTCGGAGAGGGTGGAACGTTGGTCGGACATTCCGGATGTGAGATATCCGGAGAAGGTGGAACGACGGCGAGACAGAATTCCGGATGTGAGACATCCGGATGAGATAGAATGGCGGCGGGACAAAATTCCGGATGTGAGACATCCGGATGAGATGGAATGGCGGTGGGACGGAATTCCGGATGTGAGACATCCAGATGAGATGGAATGGTGGCGGGACGAAATTCCGGATGTGAGACATCTGGATGAGATGGAATGGCGGCTGGACAGAATTCCGGACGTGAGACATCCGGATGAGATGGAATGGCGGCGAGACAGAATTCCGGATGTGAGATATCCGGAGGAGATGGAACGTTGGCCGGACAGAATTCCGGACGTGAGACATCCAGAGGAGATGGAACGTTGGCCGGACAGAATTCCGGGCGTGAGACATCCGAAGAAGGTGGATCCGAAGAAGGTGGAACGTTGGCCGGACAAAATTCCGGACGTGAGATATCCGAAGGAGATGGAATGGCGGCGGGACGGAATTCCGGATGTGAGACATCCGGAGAAGGAAAGAGCAGAAGATGTTGATCAGTAAGCATAAATATCCCCACTTCAAGTATTAATCCATAGGTTAAGAGTGGAGGGAACTATGCAGAATAGGATTTAAACGAAAAAAAAAAACGAGTGTGATAACATTCAAGCATGAGTTCTATATTTGCAAAGACATCAATGACATATAAAATAATCAAAATCGAAACAAAGTGGAGTAGTAAACGACCAATCCCAGCAAAACAACTTGTGGCCCTTTCCGTCCACACCAAACAAGAAGACATTGAATATTTCTAAATGACCAAAATGAAGAAATCAAATATGGGTCAGAACACCCAGAGTAACCAGAAGCATACCTGGACAAAATCGGCTGCAATTGCTCCTCTTCCACCTTCGTGCGCTTTTCTGCCTCTGACTATCCAAAAATCCTCCTGAACCGTTTTTCTTCCTCTCTCACGTATATATATCAGCCTTCCTAAAGAAACCTCCCAAATCTGCTGGAGGAAAATCTCCTCCTTTCTTCCTTTTTTAAACCTACTTTCCTTTCTTATTTTCTTCCCCTTTTCTAACCGATTCCCCCATAGAAATAATATATGTGCTATCCTTCTAAAAAACAAAATCTCATTTTTTCAAAATTCTGTTGATTCTCCTTCCAAATAGATGGCGACCGTTTCCTCATGCAAGAAATAATATAAAGATAAAAATAGAAAGAAAAATAAAGTAAAAATAAAATAAAGATTAAAATCAATAAATATCATGAAATTGAAAATCAAAAGAAATTTAAATCAAGCACCTAAAAATAAAAAATAAAAAATAATTAAAACAAAAAATAAAAATCAACCACATGCAAGCCATACGAGCCCTGTAACCACCAAAAATACGAGTCATGCAATCGTGTAAACCATACAGGAACATCTAAAGGTGACCTAGGGTGTGTCCTAGTGCGCTAGGGCAAACGAAGTGGACCAAGTGTGCTTACGTGGGTGTCTAATGAACTAGGTGTCTTAAAGTGATTGGGATATTGCCTCAGTGACCTAAACATGCCTAAGAACTATCCTAACAAGGAATGGAAAGCTTAAGTCTAAATCAAAATTGCCAAGGGTCATAATAAAGGGGTTAGGCGATCCCTTAACCAGAGCCTCCGAGGTGGCTCAAGAAAGGTAAGTAATGTGAGTAGCTATGGGCCACCGAGGAACTACTTGTAAAGTATCGAACAAGTATCTAATAGGACATGTGCTAGGAGGACAAAATTGAGGGTCTACAGCGGGTCAAGTCTAGACCGCTACAGAGAGGTGACTTGGTTCTGAAGGTCATCAAGCGATTGATCAAAGATCCCAGAGGAAAGTTCAGACTCAATTAGAGCAGACCTTACTTCATTAGGAAGCTGACTTTAGCGGACGCTGCATGGTTGATGGATCTAGATGGAAACCGATTCTTGGAGCCAACTAGCATAGATCAGCTGAAGAAATATTATGTTTGAGACCATGGTCGCAAGATGGGTGGCCATCATTTCAGTTATCCATATACCTTGTTATTCCCTTTTGACATACAAACCGTTGCTTGAGCCTTGCATGTGCATTATAGTTTTTCCTTTTTATTGTCTTGCTCTTTTTTTTTTTTTTTTTTTTTTTTTTTTTTTTTTTTTTTTTTTTGCGCCGGGATAAGGGCCCTTTAGTGTATGCATGCTTCGTTCAGGAGTTTCATCAGCCTTGGGCCTACGGGTGCATTTTTCTCTCATTATTTTTTCCTACCATCACACTACTACATTTCTTCATATCTCATTGGTTGTGTTCTTCATATATTCTTTTTTATTCTATCTACTACTTGTTTTGTTTCATATTCTCTCCACCTTGGGTGGTGACTCTTCTCAGTTCATTACATGGAGGGTAGTCACATCATTTCTACTATCTATCATATGGACACTGATTTAGAGATCCTTAGTTTGAGAAGGTCATCTCGTTAGAGAGAGTTTTTGTTGCACTTGAGATTGTGTTTATCCTTTATTGATATCATCTTTAGGGTTCATTTGTTTATGTTTAGGGTATGTACATTTGTATTTGTATGTATGTAAAAAAAAAAATCTTAAAAAAAATAATGAAATGAGAATAAAAGAAAAATAAGCACATGTGTGTATGTGCATAGTATTCTCCATCATTGAGCATGTATATTGATATCTGAGGGTCATTTTATCGAGTATGTTTGTTGTTGAGAGTTCGTATGTGAGCTTTTTGAGATCCTCTTTTCTTTGTATCCACTTTGTCATATTTCTTTGAGAGTGAGATGAGTGACCTTCTCCTAGGGACTCTAGGTCATTGTCATTTCCATCATTACATTTATTATTGATGTGACTTCCCTCCATGTTTCATTTGAGTTGATCATCACTTTTTTTTTCATATATTCATTGTTTTGCTATCATCCTCATCGTTGCTTGTGATTCATCACATTCGCTTCACCCCATTGTTCTTTTCCTACACTGACCTATTCCAGATTTGATATTTCCCTGGCATCATTCTTGCGTATCTCATTATCAATTTGATTTGCCTCATTGTCTTATTATTGATATTATATTCACATTGGGGCAACCCCAAGTCCATGGCTCAAGAGATTTTCTATACATGTCGCATTTTATACATGAGGGCATGAGTTTTTAATCATTGGGTATTTGGGCCTAGTTTCCCTTCATTTCTATTACCTTATCACCCTAGCCTACGTTACGTCCTGTGTCTTAAGACCACCCTAAGGCCATGGGATCGGATGTCATCTTCGACAGCCCCTACTTGGACAGGTATTGATATTTGGATATCATCATGCTTCTTCTTTTGGGAGACGTCTCTTTGATGTTCGGACCCGATTCAATTGTGGATTTGGATGACTGGGATTACACATTTGATGATGGATGATTTTAAATTATCCGATTTTCCAATCTACCATACATCTATGCCATACTAGGGCATATTTACCTTTCGGTTGAGATTTGTAGATCTTCATGGAGTCACATGATCCTCAACACTCACGGGATACATGACAAGTTGATAGTATATTGTTATCTTATCATGATCTCCCAGTGGAGTCTCTCTTGGGCCATCTAGTTAGACCCACATTTTTCGGCATTTAGATATCATCATGCTTCTTCTTCTAGGAGACGCCTCTTTGATGTTTGGACCCGATTTAGTTGCGGATATGGATGATTGGGATCACACATTTGATGATGGATGATCTTAAGTTATCTGATTTTCCGATCTACCATGCATCTGATGTCATATTGGGGCGTGTTTCCCTTTTGGTTGAGATTTGTAGGTCTTCAAGGAGTCACATGATCTTCATCACTCATGAGAGGCATGTCGAGTTAATAGTCTATTGTTATCTTATCATGATCTCCCATGGAAGTCTCTCTTGAGCCATTTAGTCAAACTCACACCTTACGATATTTGGATATCATCATGCTTCTCCTTCTGGGATACGCCTTTTTAACCTATAGGTCCGATTAAGTTATGGACGTGGATGACCAGGATCACAAATTTGATGATGGATGATTTGATGTCATCTGATTTTTTGACCTACCACACATCTGATGTCATACTGGGGCATATTTCTGTTTTGGTTAAGATTTGTAGATCTCCATTGATTTGCATGATCATCCTCATTTACGAGATACATGTCGAGTTAATGATCTGTTTTTATTTTACAATGATTCCCTAGTGGAGCCTTTCTTAAGTCATTCAGTCAGGCTCATACTTTCTGATATTGTCATGATTCTGTGATGAAGTTATCTCAGGCGCATAGACTCCCATATCATTATTTCAGTGGAGTATATGTCAGATCTCTTATACATCCTCATTGAGTTATTCTCGAGTTATCAGGACCAACCAGATGCCCTAGTTGCTATACTGGGGCATATTTCCCTCTTAGCTGTAGATATGATTGTTTTCTCAAAGACCTGTTACAGTCTTCATTACTCGAACGAGTGATATTTCTTTGCATTACTGGTCATAGTTTCGATGATTTTGGCCTAGATGAGCCTCCAAATGAGCATGACCTTCTGGGTTTTGACTGCCCTGCTATCCATGACTTTTTAGTAGATTTTTGTGTTGAGGTCACGATAGTTACCCCGACGGACTATTCTCTTGAGACTCTCCATTGGATCATTCATTTGAGATAACGATGGATTCCTCTAGCCAAGCATTTTGAGTTAGAGACGTTCAACTTTGTGACACTTCTTCAGGCCTTGTGATTTAGTCAGATGGGCTGTGAGGCTATATTTTTAGTCGATTTGACCATTTCGACTCGCTAGCGGAGCATCCTATTAGACTCATGGAATATTTTTCAGACCATTCTAGTGGATTGAGAGTCATGGCGGCACGTTACACTGGGGCATATTTTCCCCCTCATCATTTCCTCACAGATCAACGTTCAGAGCCGCCATGTTTTCTCAGTTATGACGTTCAGAGTCATTCTTTTCAGCTTGGCGTTCAGAGCCGTATCTTTGGTTTGACATTCAGAGCCACCATCTCTTTTCAGTTTGACGTTCAAAGCCACCATCCCTTCTTAGTTATGGCATTCAGAGCCACCATCTCTTTACAACTCGGTGTTCAAAGCTGTCATCACTTCTTAGTTACGGCGTTTAGAGTCTCCTTCTCAGTTTGACATTCAGAGATGTCAGTTCTTAGTTACGGCATTCAGAGCCTTCATCTTCTTTAGTTTGGCATTCAGAGCTGTATATCCAGTTTGGCGTTTAGAGCCATCATCCTATCATGATCGGGCATTCATTGCCACTTTTCGATGTTCAGAGCTACGTTCCTAACGTTCAGAGTTGTTAGTTCAATTTGGGCGTTCAGAGCTTCGTCTTTAGTATTCAGTGTTATTAGTTTTTTTAGTTCAGCGTTTAGAGCCACGTCTTCAGATCTACATTCAGAGTCATCATGTCTTTACTTAGGCATTCAGAGCCATCGTGTCTTCAGTTAGGCGTTTAGAGACATTATCTTTCCATAGTTTGGCATTTAGAGCCTGTTGTTCATAGTTAGGCATTCAGAGCCATCGTTCACATTCAGGCGTTTAGAGCCATCATCTCTCTACAGTTTGGCGTTTAGAGCCGTCGTTCACAGTCAGGTGTTCAGAGCCATTGTTCACATTCAGGCTTTCAGATCCATCATTGTTCACAGTTTAGCATTCAGAACTGTCATTTACAGTTTGGCATTCAAAGTCATCATGTCTTCAGTTAGGCGTTCAGAGTCATCATCTCTCTATAGTTTGGCCTTTAAAGCCTGTTGTTCGCAGTCAAGCGTTCAAAGCTATCATCCACATTCAAGGGTTCAGAGATATCGTCGTTCACAGTCAGGCGTTCAGAGCCATCGTTCACATTCAGGCGTTTAGAACCATCATCGTTCACAATTTAGCGTTCAGAGTCGTCGTTCACAGTTTGGCGTTCAAAGCCATCATTCACAGTTTGGCATTCAGAGTAGTCATCATTTCTCCACAATTTGGTGTTCAAAGCCGTTGTTCGCAATTTGGCGCTCAGAGTTGTCGTTCACAGTTTGGCATTTAGAGCCCATCATCCACATTCAGGCGTTCAGAGCCATCGTTCACATTCAGGCGTTCAAAGCCATCATTTCTCCATAGTTTGGCGCTCAGATTCATCGTTCATAGTCAGGCATTCAGAGCCATTTGTCAGCTTGGCATTCAAAGCCATCATATCTTCAGTTTGGCATTTAGAGCCATTAGTTAACCTGGCATCTGATGACACCATTTTCCTCTAGTTTGGCGTTCAGAGCCACAGTCCTAGCATTTAGAGTTGACTTTATCTTTTAGTTCGGTGTTTAGAGCCACATTGCTAGCATTTAGGGTTGCCATTTTCTTTTAGTTTAGCATTTAGAGTCATTCTTACTATCTAGAGCCACTTTCATCAGTTTTAGGCATTTAGAGCCATGTCTTCAGTTTGGCATTTAGAGTCATCATCTTCTTCATTTTGGCATTTGGAGCCATTGTCTTGCTTGGCATTCGATGTCGCCATCTTCCCTTAGTTCTGGTGTTCGGAGTTGTTGTGCATACTCATTCTGACATTTTGAGTCATTTCCTCTCATTTGGAGTTCAGAGTTGTGTTTCCTCAGCCTTGTCATTCATAGTCATGGCTCATGACATTCATATTCACTGGCATTGCACATCTTGCCTTCATGATTTTACATTCGTCCTCATTTTCCTCACCTCGTTAGCTTGTGCTTATCGCTTGTTCATCATGCTCTTCTAGACTTTCCATTCCCTTGCACATGACATAGTCCATTGAGTTCACGACACATATTTCGATCATGTTGTTTGGCACTCTACACTTAGCATTCTCATGTATTTCACATAGGGAAGTGTCCTTTGAACGCATTTTTTTTTGTACTCTAGGGTGGTTCGACCGTTACTCATTTTTTACATCGATTTTTGAGTCACTTTTGGAGAAATATCAAACAGAGTCTGAATCCCTAGTGCATCTTTAGAGGCACTCTAAGAGCTACATTTCTTTTAGGATTTTAGAACCTTGAGCGAGCTTGTGTTTTACTTATGTACCTTTTGGGGGTCTTTCTTTGTTATTCGGTAGAGTTCACTTCATTCCACTCACTTTTCACACTTTCTTTTCACTCTAGTGTTCATATTCCTTGCACTCGTGAACTCTACCGAAGATGGGCATATTTGTAAACCCCCTCAGAAATGTTTTGTTTTATTTATTTTTTATTTTTTTATTTTTTCTGGCCACCCCGAGAAGGAGTCGTTCTTGGGCAGCCAAAGAGGACTGAAGGTGAAGGAAAACAATGGATGAGTGAGTTGTATTGGCCAGCCATGGTATTGATGGGTGAGTTGTATTTGGGCGGCCATAACAGCTGATGGGTGAGCTATTTTTTTGGGTGGCCAGATGGGATGGAAAGACAACAGGGGAAAGAGTTTTAGTGAGAGAAGGGAGAGATTTTTGTTGCGGTTACAGAGTGATATTTGGGAGAGCTTTAAAAAAAAACCATTTGAGATGGTGGGCATAGGGAGAAAATTTTGAGAGAGCTTGGGAGGAAAATCTGGAGAGTGGGTGCTGGGTTTTTGGTGGCAGTTAAGGGATTTTAGAAGGAACGGGAAAAAAAAAAAAGAGGTAAGCGAAAATTTGAGAGTGACGTCTGAAAACAGAGCAAGGGGAGGAGTGATTTTTTTTTTTTTTGTGAGGGAAAAAGAAAAGAAAAAAAGCTCAAAGCATGTAATTTGGGGCTTTTAGTGCCTTTGCTCAGGGAGTAAAGTAGCAGAAGACATCATTTGTTCAAGAATGAAGTTCAAACATTTATGAGCCACTTGGGGTTGACAGCAAACATGTTAGTGAATGTTATGCTTTCGAAAACAATTCTCATGTTTTATTTCCTTTTTCCGTAGGTATTCTCATGTTCTATTATGTTATTATTTGTTCAAGAATTGATGCTTCATATACTGGTGCATGAGATACAATATGGGTTTGAATGTTTCAATTTTGAGAAACAAGTTAAGGTGACTTTAAGATGGGATTTCCACTACCTATTTATGCTACAAACATTCCCACTTCTTTTCTTTTCTACCCCACTTAGACAAACCAAACAATGGGAAATGGAGATGGGAGAAAAGGAAATGGAAGGGGTCTTACAGAGGGGACATCTGAAAACAGTAGCTGGGTGAGAGAACCAAGAAGAGAAAAACAAGGGAATGGGATTTTTCTGGGATTGGGATGAGGCTCTCTAGATGAAAGTTGTGTTTAATCGATTCATCCTTGAGGAATATGGATGCATCATTTTCAGATAATCTCATAGGTTTCATTCTCGCCTTCGTCTCTAGTGCCTTCATCTAATCCAACTTTGTCATCAAGAAGAAGGGTCTCCAGCGAGCCGCCGCGTCGGGGCCTCTAGCTAGTTCAGGTGGATTAGAGCTGCTTTGATGGATTAGCATGGTGAATATGATTATTGGGGAAATTGCCAATTTTGTAGCTTACATTTTTGCTCTTACTGTGCTTGTAATGCCTCTTAGAGCATTGAGTATAATTGTTAGTGTTGTTTTAGCACATTTCTTACTGAAAGAGAAACTGATGAAAATGGGGATATATGGGTGTATTCCGTGTATAGTGGGGTCCACACTGATTGTCCTTCATGCGCCTAATGAACATAGTTTGAGTTCAGTAAAAGAAATCTGGGAATTAGCAACTCAACCAGCCCTTTTTTTTTTTGACACGACCTTGGCAATAGCTGTAGCTTTGGTCTTGGTGTTGTATTGTGAACCACATACCATGCATGGACATCATTCAATGCATCACCCAAAGGGCCATGTGTTAGATTTTTTTTTAGTTCTTCATCATTGAATGTTAAATATTCAATTTTTATAAAAATTCCATTCCCGAATAATTTTCTAAAATTCCAATTTTCACATTTATTTATTTATTTATTTATTATTATTATTATTATTATTATTCTATTTATTTATTCTTAAAATTCCATCTTTAAATAGCTCTTCAAAATTCTGATTTCCAAATTTAATTCTCAATTTCCAAAATTTCATTTTTCACATTTATTTATTTAATCATTATTATTTTCGTTATTATTATTATTCTACTTATTTATTTATTTATTTTTAAATTTTCATCTTTAAATAGCTCTTCAAAATTCCGATTTCCAAATTTAATTCTCAATTTCCAAAATTCCAATTTTCACATTTATTTATTTAATCATTATTATTTTCGTCATTATTATTATTCTATTTATTTATTTATTTTTAAAATTCTATCTTTAAATAACTCTTCAAAATTCCGATTTCCAAATTTAATTCTCAATTTTCAAAATTCCAATTTTCACATTTATCTATTTAATCATTATTATTTTCGTTATTATTATTATTCTATTCTATTTATTTATTTTTAAAATTCCATCTTTAAATAATTTTTCAAAATTCCGATTTCCAAACTTAATTCTCAATTTCCAATATTCCAATTTTCACATTTATTTATTTAATCATTATTATTTTCGTTATTATTATTATTCTATTTATTTATTTTTAAAATTCCATCTTTAAATAACTCTTCAAAATTCCGATTTCCAAATTTAATTCCCAATTTCCAATTTTCCAATTTTCACATTTATTTATTTAATCATTATTATTTTCGTTATTATTATTATTATTATTATATTTATTTATTTTTAAAATTCCATCTTTAAATCATTCTTCAAAATTCCGATTTCCAATTTTAATTCCCAATTTCCAAAATTCCAATTTTCACATTTATTTATTTAATCATTATTATTTTCGTTATTATTATTATTCTATTTATTTATTTTAAAATTCCATCTTTAAATCATTTTTCAAAATTCCGATTTCCAAATTTAATTCTCAATTTCCAAAATTCCAATTTTCACATTTATTTATTTAATCATTATTATTTTCGTTATTGTTATTATTCTATTTATTTATTTTTTAAAAATTCCATCTTTAAATAATTCTTCAAAATTCCGATTTCCAAATTTAATTCCCAATTTCTAAAATTCCAATTTTCACATTTATTTATTTAATCATTGTTATTTTGGTTATTATTATTATTCTATTTATTTTTTTATTTTTAAAATTCCATCTTTAAATAATTTTTCAAAATTCCGATTTCCAAATTTAATTTCCAATTCCCAAAATTTCAATTTTCACATTTATTTATTTAGTCATTATTACTTTCATTATTATTATTATCATTTTATTTATTTTTAAAAAATTTCATCTTCAAATTTAATTTCCAAAATTCCAATTCTTAAAATTAATTTTCAAAACTTCAATTTACAAATAATTTTCGAGACTTCAATCTTCAAATAAATTTCAAAACTGTAGTTTTCTTTCAAATAATTTTAATTCCACTTCAGTTTTCGAATATTTCTTTAATTCTACCACTTTTCATCTTTCCTTAAGGTTTTGAGTCACCAAAAATCCCGTTTTTAACAAACTTGTTGCCTTTTTCTTTCAGGCAAACAACTTCATAAATTTTTCTTTGATTTTAAAATTATTTTTCTGTTTTTCTTGATTTTAAATAAGGAAGAATAACTTTTTCATAATTCCAAAATAATGGAATTTGCGAGATTAATTCATATAAGATAAATTGGGCTTTAGTAGGGGCCCCACATATGAGTTTTCTCTTCTGATTGTCAATTGTTATACTTAATAAATATTGTTTGATGTTTGTTTTGCTCTTTGATGATATGCATGAGATAATTTTATACTTGAGCTAACCTCGTTTCCATGATAGCGCACTATTACTTGTTGTCAAGGTACACTCTCACTCCCACTTTACTTATTCTCATACATGATTCATTTTATTATTTGATTATTTCATTAGTATCTATTGATTTCCTAGTTAATTGTCATGTTTACTCCACCTTATTTAGTATAGACCCATTTTTAGGGACTTAGAGGGGTGTTACGGTCTTTATCGTACCTTCCCAATAAGTAACCTGACCCCTGAACCCAAATTTGCTTTTTCATAGACCACATTTTCCAAATAAGGAGTCACACTTAGGGTTTTCTTTATTATTTTGTTTACCCTTTAAAAATAAAACGAAAATAAGTGGCGACTCCAACTATTTTTCTAAAAATCAAAATTTTCACAAAATAAATGAAAAGTGAGTTGTGTCATCGAGTGGAAACGCATCGAGCGAAAATACGGAGTCCACACACACCTACATGAACACAAAACCTAAGAGGTATATAAAATTTGTGCTATTGTACAAAGTTATTATACTAATTGTACAAAGGAAAAATTTCAAGTGTACAAAACTCTTAATAGGTTTTGTACAATTTTTAAACAATTTGATCTTGACGTTAATACGATTAATGATAGTTTTTTTTTTTTTTTACCAAACTATGTCATTAAGACCTTCCTTATAAAAACTAACACATAGGAAATAAAATTACAAACAATTATGTTTGAATTGTTTATTATAAGTAAACTAAATGAAATATATATATATATATATTTTTACTATTTTGCCTTTTTAGACATAATTTTATTGTTATCAATAAAGATTAAAAAATCATATTTAAATGGAATTAAAAATAAACAAAAATTATTTTTTGCAACGTTTTTATTTTTTTTAAATCATTAATTTAAATTATGAAATTAGTTTTAAAATTAAAAATATTTGTTGTAATTATAGTTTTGAAGATTTCATGATTTTTATCTTATTACTTTAAAAAATATTGCTTTAATAAGAAAATATTTAGTTTAATAGTTTTAAATATTTAAATATTTATTTAAAAATATTTAGGATTAGTGTGGGGAGCAACTAGGTAATTTTGGAATTGAGAAATTTTGAATATCTTGAAGACTTTAATTTTGTCAATTACCCTATTTACATTTTCAAAATTATTGGAAGGTTGGTAAAAAAAATAATAATATTTGATGTTGTCTAATTTGCAAGTTAGAACAAATAAAAAATACTAATATTTTATGAGGTGCTTAAAAATTATTTAATATATACAAAAAATAATATAAGTTTGAAATAAAGAATAATATTTATTATATACTATGCAAGTTTAAAAAAAAAAAATATTTGATGAGATATTTAAAAGTTATTTACTTCAAAAATGCATTTAGTAATGACAATTTTTAACCATTTATCTTTCATATTCAATTTGATGGAGAAAAAATGATTAGGAAATTATTCAACTTGGTCCCACTAATAAATAGGTGAGAGAATGGTGAAAGAACTAAAAA
Source organism: Vitis vinifera (assembly GCF_030704535.1). NCBI lineage: Eukaryota > Viridiplantae > Streptophyta > Magnoliopsida > Vitales > Vitaceae > Vitis > Vitis vinifera. Next base: position 22,328,555 of record NC_081823.1, on the reverse strand, counting down.
GGAGAATGAAAAAGGTGGGGTGACATGTTAGTTTTTTCATTTAATAGTTAAGAGTATTTTAAGAATTTATTAAAAACAGTATCCTTCCCCTCAATTTCTACTCTTTCATCGGGTTTTGTTTTGAATTTAATTATGAGTAATAGAATGACCTTATCTCAATTACTAAGTCCGAAAACATAATTTTTCCTAGAAGTTTGTATTTTAATATAAGGAAATAAATATTGTATACTATTATTGGAATCTCCTCATATAAAAAGGGTTTAAGTATACATATCATATGGGTTGTGGGACATGATCATTTTGACCTTGAACCAAAACCCAAGTCTGGTCTTTTCCAATGGAGGTGGCTGCCACTTGCATCAAGCATTTAAGGCATGTGCTTAAAATCTGGAGTTTACTTCCGTCTTCCATCTTCCTCTTCCTTTCCTTTCTTGCTCATGCGAGTCTTCCTTTTCTTCACGAAGAAGGTACTAGGAAATGGTGTCTTAGTACAAATTCGAAATAAAATAAAATATTGTAAAGATTATTTAAAATTTATTTGTTTTGACTAATGATGACAATATGTGATACGATTCATCAACATAATATGAATGAAATACGTTTTTTGCAAATTTTGATTAAGTATAAATGAGTTTGGATCAAATTCGTATCGACTTATATAATTCTTTTAATAAATAAATAATTTTTGGATCTATATAATACGAATTTAATTTATTTAATAATCTCATTGTTAACTTAATTATATTTATAAACTATTTAACTCATATTTGATTTATTTTAAAATTGATTTTAAATAAATAGGTCAATTGAGTTATAAACATATTTAGTTAAAACATTAATTATATATACAAGACTTAATTCAATATTATTAAATAAAATGACCTATTTATTAAATTAGTTAAATGGTTTACACAACATGTTACATGTTTAATAATTAGATGTCGGGTTTGAGTTGAATTATATAGTAAAATATTTAGGCTTTGACATAATATGAACACGACCCACTAACAAAAATTATTACCCTAATTTTGATCTCTTGATTCTCCTTTTAATATCAAAGAAGAATCACAAATGTTTGAGTCAAAAGAAAATAGGTTATGTAAGAGCAAATGGGCTTTTGTAGGAGTTCTAATTAACTCAAAATTATATTCTTTTTAGTTTAATGACATTATTTTAGTAGTTTAATCTATTAAGTAGTTAATTGAGTTATGGACTCATTTTAGAATTATGATTTCATTAGGATGTGGAATTGTAACGTTATTAGAATTACATATTTGTAATTTTCTATATTAATTGAAGAGTAATAAAAAATTTCTTATTTTCTACTTTTAAAATAGAAAATAATTATAAGTTTTTTATAAAATATATAAACTCTTTTAAAAATTATCATTATATATAAAATATAAAATCTGTTTAAAAAAGAAAAAAATGAGATATAATTTTTTTTTTTACTATCTTAAATTTTAAAAAATTTAAAGTAATTTTTAAAATTATGATGTAAGTTTATATTTTATAGAAAATTTATTATATTTTATATAAAAGTTACTACTATTTTTTAAAAAAATAAAAAATAAATGTGCTCAATAAATACTTTATCATCCTCTAAGTAGTTTATTCTTTTTTTTTCTCATATATTTCAAGGGCTTGATTTTTTTACTTGGTTTTACAGCAAGATGATTAAAGATATAAATAATTATTAATAATTCAATCTAATCATAGTTTAAAAAGTTAATGAAAAATAATTTTGAATTTTGAACTGCCCAAATTTGTACCATTATTATTTGAGTATTAAGATATTTGGAAAGTCGTAGATAAAAAAAATAGGTTATTTGATTAAAGGAGTTATTGGAAACCCAAATTTAGAAATTTAATTCTTCATCATTTTTTTGGTCTCATTTTGATAAAAATGTCATTATTGTTTTGTTGTAAAAAAATTTATTTTTTTTAAAACATGTTGTAAATACTTGAAATAGTCAATAATATTTACGTCAAAAATGGATTACTCTTCAAACAAAAACATGTAAATGAATAAATTGACAAATATGGAAAGTATTTCATCCATTTTAACCAATTATTTTTAAGAAATTTGCGGTATCATTGGATTAAATTTGACATTAACTCGAACAAGTACAAAAAGAAAATTTGTCAAGTTCTAAAAAAAAGCTTTGAAAGTTCATCTCTACATCCATCAATAGAACCACCTATTTTTTAAAATATTATTAACGAAGCTACAACAAAATATGTTTGAAACATCTTCGGGGATACAAATAGAGTAAAAAAAGGTGAAGAAGGTCTAGTCAAAACATTGATCAAAAGAAGAAATCAAAAAAGAGTTTCCAATTATTTTCACATATTGATTCTTGTCAATCATATAAGAGCCAATGACAAGAAATTCTTCCAAATCGTGAAGAAAATTTTTGACATCTTAATATGAATGTCAAGATTAGGTGATGGTCATTAGAAAAAATCAAAAGATCTTACAAATGTCATGTTGACTTAATGAGTTTCTTACAAGCCTTTGAACAATGTTTGGGTAGAAGTAGCATTGCAAAATCAAGGATTTGGAAAATTCTAGATTATGCTCAATAAGATAAAATTAGTTTAAAGAAATAATAAATCTCGTATTTAGTATTATAATTATAGAAAAGATGGTTATTATTTGAATGTAGAGTTAGAATATAAAATAGACGGAATTTGAAAGATAATGTTATCAAGATAAATGTAAAAATTCTAAGATCTCGTTATAAGCATGTTTCTAAGTTAAATGCATCTTTGTGTCAAGAGGAGAAGTTTAGAAATGATACAATAATACTAATTAAGGGGAAAGACAAGATTTTCATTGAAGTAAAGTGAGGGATGAATTCTAAAATCATATCTCATATTATATATCCTAAATCTTCATCAAAATATCTAGATGGTAATTGAGTTCACAAAAGACAAAAATTGTTGAGTTTTATTCTCTTAAAACTCAAGTTATATAGACATAGTTAAAACATTCCTCAAGTTATCAAACCACTTGGGGTAAAAACATTTCTCATGTTAAAAAAAACAATGTTGAGTACAATCAAATTTGTAGATTATAATTTGAGATATAAAACCAATATAAGATTTTTAATTAAACCAAATCTATGGTTTTGTTTGAGAAGTGTTTTTAAAAATAGTTTTAAAAAATAATTTACGAGACGTTTTCAATTTAATTAAACCAAAACTATGGTTTCCTTTGAGAAGTATTTTAAAAAGATAATTTTTAAGAGTTGTTTTTTAAAACTATTCCCTATTATAAGTTTGTTTTAAAACTTGAAATATTGTTAATCTATTTTTAATATATATATTGTAAGTAATTTTTACCATCTAGTTGAAATGTTCTACACATTGAAAATAATACAAAGCATTTATGGAAATTACAAACGATGACATATATTAAACAGGGTTGACTCTGAGTGAAGTCAACTTCCTTGGTTTCTATGCCTGGTCCTTAGCTGCTTCCTTCCTACTTTTTCAATGTATTTTCCTGAAAAAATGTCTCATTTTAATCCTTGTTTTGAATGTACCATGCATCCAATAATAACAAAAAATTATGTAATTGAAAAAAAACCTCCACATGCCTCATTTTATTAAATAAAAAATTATGGTAATTGACTTAATATTTATTACTTAATGATTTAAATTAAATTATATTTAAATTATTGATTTAAAACTTATTACTTAATTTTTACTTTGAGTATTAAGGTTGTTTGATAAAATTAGTTTAAAATTTATTATAAATTATCAAATTAACATATATATCCTCATAAATTATAATTAGGATAAAAGAAATTGAGTAACAATAGAGGTCGTGAAGTAGTAAAAGAAATTATGGAGGTAATTAGAACAAATGAGAATAAAAAGGTAAAATGAAGATATAAACTTAAGAATAAATTAATTGCTTTTACTTATTACTTAAAGTTATTTTTTCATTAAGTTATTTTACCAAACATACTTAATTTATTGAATAACTTAAATTAAGTTATTAAGTCACTTTAAGTTATTAAGTTGGTTTACCAAACGCCCACTAATATTAAATAGGAAGTCGGTGAATTTTGGTATATGATTGATTCAGGACATAGTCATTTTCTTGTAAATCTACCTTATGTAGTAACTATGAACAATTAATTTTTCTAAAAGTTTAAGTTTATAGAATTTTGATTTAATATGCATATCACGCTCTTTAACACTCTTCCTCATATACGACCATATATCTGCATGTGGAGAGATAACATGCATGTCGGATTGTGGAGAGTTAGGCATGCATGCAGTCACATATATGAATGTGGAGAGATAAAGACTCCATACCCGCAGGTGGAAATTGGATTTATAAAAAAAAATAAAAAATGATCTCTATAGTGTACTTGTATTTCCTTTTAGTTTTTTTTTTTTTTTTGGTGAAAATATCAACCTTTACATATCTCCAAATGTCAAATACGTATTTTCAAACATTGTAGCATATACTCAATTAAGTTACAAAAACCCTTATATTGATAAAGCAATCCAAAGACACATAGTACAATCACCTTAGTGAATATTTGAAATAAAAAGTATATGTGTATTACCTTATTTGTCTATGCATATTCATTATGTTGAATATTTGTAAGAGATATAGTATATGTGGAAATTTGAATTTTGTTGAAACTCTTAAAGAGTTTACAAAAATAGTTGACTATTTGAAAAGTAACTTTGAAATGAATGATATTGGAAAACAAAATTTTTGTCTCGACCTATAAGTCGAGTACTTTTAAAATAAAACATTAGTTTATTAGTCAACATATACAAAGAAAGTTTTGAAGCACTTTCATGAATAAATCACATCCATTAAGTTCTTCGATGATAGTTCATTCACTTAAGAACTACTTGGTGCCCAAGTACCATATTTCAGTATTATTGGTGCGTTGATATATCTGACAAATTATACATGACTAGATGTTGCATTCATTGTTAACTTACTTGCAAGATATAGTTCTACAACAACTCAGAGACATTGAAATAGAATCAAACATGTACCACGGTGATATGGGTTTATTTTATTTGAAATGAGCATAATCTCAATTGTTTGAAAATGTAGATGTTGACTATCTTTCAAACCCTTACAAAACTCAATCTCAAATGTATGTATTTACCTATAGTGGTATGACAATATCGTGGAGATCAATCAAACAAATAATGGAAACATGTGGACTACTCTCCATCAAAGGTAATACTACCCAGTTATATGAAGATAATGTTGTATGCATTGCATAGATTAAAGAATGAAGCATTAAGGGTGATAAAATCAAGCATATATCGCCCAAGTTCTTTTACACTCATAAACTTTAAAAGAGTGATCAAATTGCTATTCAAAGAGTAAGAGTAAGATCAAGTGACAATTTAACAAATCTATTCACAAATGCATTTTCAACTATAATACTCAAGAAACTCATTGGAATATGTCAACTCAAAGATCTTTGTGCTACATTATTGGAAAAAATATAATCATGTCAATATGAGAATAACTAATTAATAAGAATATCACTACATTATACTTTTTTTTTTTTCATCCAAGTTTTGTCTTATTGGGTTTTACTTACAAGGTTTTTAATAAGGCAGTTGTAATAGTCTAAAAGAATATTGTATTTTTTATTTTTCCTTTACTAGGGTTTTTCCTAGTAAGGTTTTAATGAGACATATTTTTATGATCATTCAAAGGGGAGTATTATAAAATATGAGAATTTATCAGATTGTGAGAACTCATAGATCATCATCCATATTGATGTATATCTTTATGACTTTATATAAAAGGTGGAGAGCTCTAATGAAAATTGATTTCATTTTTTTCCTATGTTTTAATTTCTCTTTTTCTTTTTTTTATCCTTCCACTTTATTATTTTACAACACTATGAATATATTTCATGTTTTTTTTTTAAAAAAAAATTTTAAAAAATTATATAAAATATAAATTTTTAGAGGTTTATATTGAAAAAAAATAATTTTTTACTTAAAAAAAATTTAAACTAATTTTGAAAGGTATAAAATAAATCTATACTTCTTTGTATAAGAAATTTTACTTTTTATATATAAATTTTTTATTTTTAAAATAAAAATTAAGAAAAAATTTATATAAATAGTTTATTTTATTTGAAATAATATAAATAAGTAAATAAGTGACAGAAAATATTAAATCACCCATAACCAATAAAATTCTTTTATTAAATATTTTTCTTTTCAGAATTTTTTTATATTTTATTTCATTTTCTTATCACAGGGCCACAGTGGAAATGTGTGTGATCCAGCAAGAACAGGGCTGAAGAAGAGAGAGCAAAGCAGGGATAATCACAATGGCTAGTCCTGTTTCACGGGTTGCTGTAGTTGGAAGTGGAAGTGAGTATTCCCTTCTCGTATTACATTTTATAATTTGGAAAAGAATTCAAATTATTTGATAATTCTTGGGTTGGGTTTCTTTTTCAGTTTCAGGAGCTGTGTGTGCCTCACTGCTTGCTAGAAATGGGGTGTCAGTGACTCTTTTCGAGTCTGCTAGAGGACCTGGTGGTCGAATGTCTTATCGAAAGTGAGACTTTCTTCTTCGTTTTTTTATTTGTTTTTCTATGAAGAGAATAAAGTTTAGTTATAAATTGAAAAACCCATGAAATTTTTCGTTTTTCCCCTAAAATCTGAAATTTTATTTGCTACGTTGCAAAATATGAAGTGGGGTTTGTCCCTTTTCTCTTTTTTATAACAAGCTTTATAATGAATTCCTGCTGAATAGAATAGAGTTTTGATTACATTTAGCATGTGTTGATGAGTTGTATGCGTTGATGGTAATGTCTTGTGTGTTATGCGTTTGATGGTGAGTATTTTAATTTTCTAAATATGTGCTTTGGTTTTGATTCTAATTTTTCGTATATAATTGTCTAGTTTTTGGGTTTCTAGTGGAAAATGGGGTTACTGATATTGATGTATTTCAAATTTGACATAGAGAAATTACTGAAGATGGGAAGGAGCTGGTATTTGACCATGGTGCTCCTCTTTTTACTGTGAGCAACCCTGATGTTTTGGGTATTGTTAGAGAGTGGGAAGCAAGAGGTCTTGTTGCTGAGTGGAAAGAGAATTTTGCGTCTTTTGATTGTATCTCCAGGAAATTCATTGACTTTGAAAAGGTTTACCCTTACAAATTGAACTTCTCATGGCACATGTTTCTTCATTTATATTGTTTTAATAACTATAATATAAGTAAAAATAGATAGTTGTCAACAATATTTGGCATTTCTCGTCTGGGTGTGTCTGTATGCTAACTCATCAAATGTGACAATTTGTTGGGTCTCAGGAAAACAATTATACCTCTCTGATGTTTGTAACTTTTTCCTTGCTTGGTTTGCTGAGAAAACAATAGGGAAATCTTACATTTTCATCACTTAAGCCCCAGTCAAATCTTGTTTGGTTTGTCCAAGGTTGTTATATTGCTTACCCTTGATATAGCTAAATGGTCATAACTCATAAGTACAAGCCACAATGGGCAAATATACATTATGTGTGTTAAGCTATGAATTTTCTTAAAAGGTTTAAGTTGTTAGGATATGTGCCCACAATTTATAGTAGACTAACAGCCTCCCTTACATGTGGGTAACAAGAGACAGGTCAACAGTAGTACAGATAAATAGATGGGGGGATAAATAGTAGGGGAGCCTCAAACTAGAAATCTTTAGTTAAACATAGTCCTGATACTATGTTAAGCTACCAACTTTCCTAAAAACCTCTCCCTCATGTGTAGGTGCAGCCCCATGCCTGCATGTGGAGTGAAGCTACCAATTTTCATAACAGCTTCATTCATACATGTGGTTTCATACCTGCACTTGCTTAAAGGGACCTAGAGAGGTGAGCAGGTTGAACAGGACTAATTAACCTTTATTTTTTTCTTTATAAAATGATTAACAAACAAAAAATTTTTTGAACAATCAAAACACTTATTAATAATCAACAATGATTGATTGATTTACTTGGCAAAAGTTTGCAAGATTAATATGAAGTCTCTAGAGGATGAAGTTGCCTTGTTGAAAAAGGCAATCCATGGATTGGCTACATTTTTTAATGTCCAAAGGTCTGGTGCCATAACATAAAAGCTTTAATGGTATGAGGAATCCCAATAAACTGGGCAAGTTACTGTGTTGAACACTGAATCTATTTTAGGCCTGTTTTTGTTTCATTTGAACTTATACATTTATAGTTTAAACACATGCAGAAATTTCATGCAACCTTTTCACTTTCAGTCTATATGCATCTATATGCCACCATTTTTGTTTGCAACACATTCTCTAAATATCAGTTTGATTTAGGAAGGATTAAGCGAGAAATATGTGGGTGTCCCAGTCATGAATTCTATTTGTAGAGCATTATGCCATGAACCTGGTATGTACAGACCTTTTCTCATTCTCTTTTAAAATCTTATCACAGATTTAATATTTGCCTATAAAATTTACTTTCTCCTCCCATTTTGTCTTTAGGAGTGGAAAGTAAGTTTGGTGTGGGTGTTGGGAGCTTGGAGTGGTTTGATGAAAAGAACTTATGGTCGTTGACTGGTTTGGATGGACAAAATCTTGGCAATTTTGAGGGAGTGGTTGCATCAGACAAAAATATATTTTCTAAAAGGTTTACAGATGTAACAGGACGACCACCGCCTCTTGGTAAGTGCTTTCCTTCTTTATTTTGGTCGATTAATATATACATATGTGTGTCTTCACATGCACATGTATATAATGATCCATTTTCTTTCTTTTATTTTCTTATGACTGAGTTACATCTGTCAAGAAACAATGTTTGATAGGGTGTCTCACTTCTGGTAGTCTATACTTATCTGTTCTCTATCCAACTGGTGGGCTGTGTCAGTGGATCCATTCAATTGATGAACTGTCAAACTAATGTGATAACATAAAACTCTCTGGAAATAAAGGATGTACTCATTTAATAGACTATCCTTGAGAACAATTTGAGTTTCTTGTATTTGATATGACTCACAAGGGCCTTTGAGAGGATTAGGTAGTATGCTTGAAGCAAGCAACCCTTCACTAGTAAATTGAAAGTTTTATTAAAAGGTCACATATTAATGGCTCATTCTCAAAAGGTACAGTTTTTTGAGCTTTGGGCTATGGTATACCCCAGTATATGAACCTTTTCAGGGTGGTTTTATTACAACAAAGATGCAGAATGATATCACTGGATTTTATCGTATAGAAGACAACATCTATGCTCTAGTTTACAGATGTCAATCCCATCTGGATTCTCATGGGCATGTCCATCTTCTACCAATGGAGTTCCTGCCAGTATCCTCTAGCGAGCAGGGTTTTCAAAGTATCTGGCTTCTCTTGGGCCAACGAACATCCTGCAACTTCAATTACGGTTAACCAGTTTTTATTGATTTGAGTTTTTCGTAGTTAAATCTAGTAACTGGGGCAAATTTGAAGTTATTGAATTAAGGTGCTGGATATTTTAGCAGTATTATTTTGAGCATAATGAATTTTTCTTGCTATGCATCTTTTCTGTCTGATAGATAATGTATATTTCCAAGTCTATTAACAGTCATAGAAGTTAATATTAGATAGTATTTCTTGCTTGTAGTGACTTAAAAACCAATATACCCATTGTAAATAATGCCTATATTCAATAAAATTCTTAAAAGGTATGTAGACTGTTGGGATAGAACTCATTGTGCCTATATATAGAACTCATTGTAAACAATGCTTTCATACCATCTGAAGTATATTAGGACTTTGCTGAGGCATTGAAAGCTGGATCCTTGTACTTGTTGAGAATTAGTAAGTTTGGGCAGCTTTTGCCTTTAATCTGTTAGTTTAGGTTGGATGATAGGTAAAAAAGCAAAAGAGAGAGAGAGAGAGAGAGCATGAAACCCATATGCTGAAACTAGTACACTTTGTCTGCTATTGATAGTGGCAGGTCCCAATGCATCTGTTGTGAAGCATGAATAGATATCCATGATTACTGGAGGATGCCTGTAGAACACACTGGAGAGGTCCCAAATCCTGTTCAGTACTTGTTGACCTCTTAGATGGTACTTTACCTGTTATATTTGCTGATCTACTCATATTCCTGTCCATTATATAGAGCTCTTTGTTTATAATTTTCTCCTGAACTTGTCAAATAGCTCTTGTTCACTTATTGTTTCTGCTGTTAGTTGTTTGGACTTAGTTATTTGCTTCTATATGATAATCGACAAATTGTTATCTGTGTGTGTGTGTGTGTGTCTTATATGGTTAAAGCTAGTAGCCTTTGTTGCCTCTTGTTCTTTTTTATTCACTTCTCCCACCATTACCCCTTCCAACCACCACCAACACCAAAACAAAACAAGAGTAATAGAGCCCAAAGGTTCAATCTAGGAGGTTAATTTGAAGCAAGGTTTGTGGTAACACCCAAAATGGATTTAAGTGATTTTATTAGTTTCTTTTCTCATCACTCATGTATTGATTATGCTAACCAATAGAAACAACAAAGTTAGCATCATAACCATTTCTCAGTTATGATCCATACAGATTTGAATTTGATTCCAGAGTTGGCAGCAAAATTGCAAGAAGTTCCTGTTTGTTCGTGTTTTGTTCTCATGCTGGCATTTACAAAGCCTCTGTCTTCTGTAAGATATCCACTATGCGTTTCTGACAAAATGTTCCTGGTTCTTTGAAAACTTTGGCTATTTTTAAAAATCTTTAGTTCAATGATTCAAAGTGCTTGTTTGATTCACTCCTTTTTTGCTGCACTGCCCTGCTTGTTTCGATGATTGCAGCCTTTGTTTTGCAATTTTACTTCAGCAGCCAATTTATAATATGGGATACATAATTTCAAATGATCAATTCTCTCTCTCTGATTTTTTTCATGACCCAGATATCTGTGAAAGGCTTCTCATTTAAGAATTCTGAAATTCTGAGCTGGGCCTTCTGTGACAGCAGCAAGCCAGGGCATCCTGCTACTAGGTAAGTGCTATTATGTTGGTTACTCTGTGGACTAGCAGGGGAGAATGGTGAATTTAAATATCTGTTCCTATTCATTATTCAATTTTACTTCTTTTCTTCTGTGCCACAAAGTGAACGTTGGGTATTGCATTCAACAATGGAGTATGCAAGGGGCGTTGTTGCTCAAATTGGATTACAGAAGCCATCAAGTTCAACATTAGCAAAAGTGGCTGAAGAGCTATTTGAAGAGTTTCAGAGGACAGGACTTACAATATCTCAGCCATTTTTCAAAAAGGCTCACAGATGGTTAGTATCTAAATTAAAGTCCTCATTTTAACAGCCAATCATTGGTTTATTACGAACAGATTTTTCCTTTTAAACATTGTACTGGAAACCTTTTTGGTATTAGGGTTGAGCTTAGCTTGGAGGCCTAAAAACTTGGTGATGACCAATTTTAAAGGCCTGATTTATTTATTTACTTGTATGGCTTGGGCTAGGAAAATTAGGTTAGTCAAAGGATGGCTTTGCTGCAATTACATATAGAATTCAATAGATATTATATATCTTAGCATTTTTAGGACTTCCTGCTGATTGTATTGGAGAATGGTGAGGAGACTCTTAAATCATAAAGGAGAGGGGGGAAGTCCTAGATGGTTATACCAGTGGATCAATTGGTCCCATCATAGGTCCACATAATAGAGGAGTATTCTTGAGAGGGTATGGTGAACCCACTTGGTTTTAGCCTCCTTGGATTTGGGTCCCTGAAATTTGTGTATCTGGTGGTATTCCAGTCATTTTCCAAGTTTGGGCCTTAAGATCAAAGCGAATTTGTATTTTACTTTATTTCTAGGCAACCCATTAGACAAATCAATCATTCCTTCATCTTCAATTCAGTCTGAAAGCCTAGCCTTGATCAATTTTTCAAATTTGGGCTCTGACATTGTAGTTGGTGTTTTGTGCTTTGTTCCTGTACCTACTGTTATTCATATAAGTTTTTCCTCAGTTCTAATTTCATTTATAGAGCCCTACCCATTGATCATGGACCCTAACCCTACTTTTGTACTCCTTACATTAACTTTAGAATCTTGAAATTCCCTTCATCTCCTGAAATTCTAGCAAGCTCTTCATTTTGAATTCAAGCAGCATAGCCAATCTAAACCTTAGTTGATCTATAAATCCTAATTCCTCATTAGCCTTGGTAAACTCTAAAAAATTAAGACCTGGGCTGCTGTTTGTTGATTTTTACGCATCTATTTTAAGGGTTGTTCTATGTCAGATGTGGTATCAGAGAAAAATACTTGGATTGGAAGTGTGTGAAACCAGGGAGCAGGACTATTACACGAACATGAGTTCTACAATTTAGTCCAACATGCTATCCACCATATAAAATCACAAAGAGAAACAACGGTTGAACTTCTCAGCTAGATGGGATAATGAACTCATGGAAAAGTGTGAAGGTAAATGGTAACTTCATGATAATGAAGAAATTCATCACTTTGAACAATTATTATGGGACCGCATGAAAGATGATGCAATTTTGCAAAGGAAATTCAGAGAAAGGCATGATGGAAATTGATCAATCATGACCTTGCATGTAATGGTTTGAAAAGTATGAACATGCTGATAATGTAATGAAAAAGGCACATCTTCCAGTTCACAACTTCTATGGAAAGTTTTATCTGTCGGTTTTGTGTAATTGGTACTCCATGCTCAAAATTAGAAGGTTTGCTTTGTTAAGGCAAAAGTTGGAGAAAGTAGCTTTATGAGGGCATAGCATTGAGGAATGACAATATAGGCCTGATCAACTACCTATAAACACAGGAAGAGATAAAATTAATGATGAACACTCTATTTACCAATTATGAACAAGCCCAAGATGTTTGATCTCAAACAAGACATGGGTTGTGGAGCACATAGAGGATATTCACCTGTTGATTATTTCTAGATCCTTCCAATGAGGGCCATCTTTGTATCAAAGGAACCTGCCATGGGGCTTTAAAAGGCTTTAGAAACATCAAGGAACTTCATGTTGTTAGCAACAAGGATGCCAAACCAAAATCTGCAGAGTATTGCAGAAATATGAACCTGCAAGTCTTCCTCAATTGGTTGACAAAATGTAGTCCTCTTCAATTGGAGTCAACTGAGGGAATGAGGGTACAGTTCACTAGGGCCAAAAGAAAAGGGTTAGCTTAAATGCTGTGGGGATGAACTCAAGAGACCCATGGAAGGTGTGGTAGAGGTCAAGTGGCTACATGGGATGAAATTAAACCCAAGGGTAGGTTTCTTGCTTATGTAGTGTGAGCAAGTCTCCATGTGAAGTGTAGTGCCCTTTCAACTGGGAGACGACATCCTTGTTCAGAACACAGAAAAATTTTAAGAGCCATTCACAAGAGTAGGTGAGGAAGGTAAAATAGAGTGCTGGGTTAAGGAGAGCTATTCATAATGATTTAGCAGTATTTGTATGATCTGTGGAGCAGGCATACTGGATTGCATTCTGAGTTGAATGAAGTGTCTCTATTCACTATGCAATAGTCTTGTTTCTGCACAAAGATCAATATCACTTAAGTCTAGAATTTTAGAGTATAGATTACTTGTAGCTAGCAAGATCTGCATTTTCCAAATGGTGATATGGGTTGCATGGTCAGCATTTGTCTAAGCGTCAAGTGACTCTGCTTATGAAAGATGCTGAGGATAAAGAGAGAACACCCAATAGAAATGACATGCCTCATGAAGAGGCTCTTGGGATATGGAGAAGTGCTCATGTGAGAATAGAGCATGGTTGCCAGCAAGAATGGCCAATTGTGGCTTACTGCATGATAACATTCTACACCTTGAAGCTATTTGTTGTAGATTGTGTTAAACTTGGATCATGGGCAGTGCCAGTGGAATGCGTCAATCACTACCACTGCATTCATTAGATTAATACAAAATAATGGTTAGTGTTTTGGAGATCACTTTGACCATAGGAAACAAAGACATATGAGTGCACTAGAAGAGATTTGATACCAATGAGGAAGACCGGTAGAGCTGTAGGCTGAGGTGGTGAGAAAAGAAACAGTCTCTGATGGTTGTACAGCCATAGACAAAGCTAGTAGCAAAAACAAATTCTTCGAAATGACCTCAACTATTTTGGATTTAAGGCCCTGATTTGGTCAATGTGAAAGGCCAAATACATGGTGCCATTTCTCCTCACTTCTTGGCATCATAAATTTCAAAGTTCATCATTTTCCCTGATCTTCCCCTCATATTTCATTACATCTTCAGTGAAAATTTGCATACAACTCCCTCATATTTCGCTATATCTTCAGTGAAAATTTGTATATGTTGAATATAATGTATTTATAGTATATTATCTTTCCTTGTTAATATAGGTCACATGTATGGTAGTTAGGACTCCTAGCCTTGTATATATATATATCTCTCAATTGTAAGTAGAGATTACATGAATGAGAATTAAGGTTTTTCTTCTTTCTCTCTCTCTCAACATGGTATCAGAGCCAAGGAAGAAAACCTAATTCTTTCCTGTTTCCCGTGTCATCAACTCCGGGAAACCTTCCGGTGACCGTGTTTCTTTCCGGTCACCTTCCCCATCTCCCAATACTTTCCGGTCAGTCGGATCATCGTTAGAAACCACTCACCGCCGGCGAACTTTTCCGGCGAACTTTACCGGCGACCTATTTTTCCGACACCGACCATACCAAAAGGAGCACCTGGAGGAGATCTCCAACTTTTGTGAAGGCACCGGCACCAAAAGAGCATCCACGCGCCGGCCACGCGCCATTTTCCTGCCGACGGCTACATCTCACGCGCCGGCACGTTTTCTGATAAATTTGTGACCTTGCAGGACCGGAGTACGGGGAAGACGATTGGCATAGGACGTGAGTCTCAAGGCCTCTATCACCTCACCTCGGATTCATCTCCTGCAGTTTGCATTTCCACTGATGCTCCTTTCCTCATTCACAATCGTCTGGGCCACCCTAGTCTCTCCAAGTTCCAGATTATGGTCCCTCATTTTTCCACTTTGTCGTCGCTTCCGTGTGAGTCATGTCAGCTTGGGAAACATACTCGTGTCTCGTTCCCAAAGCGTTTGAATAATCGGGCAAAGTCTCCTTTTGAGCTTGTCCACACTGATGTTTGGGGTCCTTGTCGGATTGCGTCTACTTTAGGATTTCAGTATTTTGTCACTTTCATTGATGACTATTCTCGATGTACTTGGTTATTTTTAATGAAAAATCGAGCTGAGTTATTCTCTATTTTCCAGAAATTTTATGCCGAAATCCAAACCCAGTTCAATATTTCTATTCGTGTGTTACGCAGTGACAATGCCAAGGAATATTTTTCAGTCCCATTTACTTCGTTTATGTCTCATCATGGGATTCTTCATCAGTCTTCTTGTGCTCATACTCCTCAACAAAATGGGGTAGCTGAACGCAAGAATCGACATCTTGTTAAGACAACTCGTACTCTCCTCCTCCATAGTAATGTTCCTTTTCATTTTTGGGGGGACGCTGTTCTTACCGCTTGTTATTTGATTAATCGTATGCCCTCCTCTGTCTTACACGATCAGATTCCTCACTCCCTTCTCTTCCCTGACCAACCACTTTATTTCCTTCCTCCTCGTGTCTTTGGTTGTACTTGCTTTGTTCATATTCTCACTCCTGGACAGGACAAGCTTTCCGCCAAAGCCATGAAGTGCCTCTTCTTGGGATATTCCAGACTTCAGAAGGGTTATCGTTGTTATTCCCTTGAGACTCATCGATACTTTATCTCTGCTGATGTCACCTTCTTTGAGGACTCACTATTCTTTTCCACTACTTCTGAGTCTCTTCCTGTTTCTGAAGTCTTGCCCATTCTCATTGTCTCCCCACCTGATGCTATGCCTCCTCGACCACTTCAGGTTTATCATCGTCGCCCTCGTGTCGTTGCTCCTCTCCCTTTTGCTGAGGCACCTGCTGACTCACTTCCTATCCCTTCGGCTTCACTTGCCCCGGCTCTGCCTTCTCCTAATGACTTACCCATTGCTATTCGGAAAGGTACTCGCTCTACTCGTAATCCTCATCCTATTTACAATTTTTTGAGTTATCATCGATTATCTTCACCCTATTCTGCTTTTGTTTCTGCTATATCCTCTGTTTCTCTTCCAAAGAGCACCCATGAAGCTCTTTCCCATCCAGGCTGGCAACAGGCAATGGTGGATGAAATGGCTGCTCTGCACTCTAATGGCACTTGGGATCTTGTTGTTTTACCCTCTGGTAAATCTATAGTTGGTTGTCGTTGGGTCTATGTAGTTAAGGTTGGTCCTGATGGTCAGGTTGATCGCTTTAAGGCCCGCTTAGTTGCTAAAGGCTATACTCAGGTTTATGGTTCTGATTATGGTGACACATTCTCCCCTGTTGCCAAGATTGCTTCTGTCCGCTTGCTTCTCTCCATGGTTGCTATGTGTTCTTGGTCTCTTTATCAGTTGGATATTAAAAATGCCTTCCTTCATGGTGATCTTGCCGAGGAAGTTTATATGGAGCAACCTCCTGGTTTTGTTGCTCGGGGGGAGTCTGGTTTAGTGTGCAGGTTACACCGTTCTCTATATGGCTTGAAACAATCTCCTCGACCATGGTTTAGCCGTTTTAGTTCTGTTGTTCAAGAGTTTGGCATGCTTTGCAGTACAGCAGACCATTCAGTTTTCTATCATCATAACTCCTTGGGGCAGTGTATTTATCTGGTTGTTTATGTGGACGACATCGTCATTACAGGCAGTGATCAGGATGGTATTCAGAAACTAAAGCAACATCTTTTTACCCACTTTCAGACCAAAGACTTGGGGAAACTCAAGTATTTCTTGGGAATTGAGATAGCTCAATCCAGTTCTGGTGTGGTCCTTTCCCAAAGGAAGTATGCTTTAGACATCTTGGAAGAAACCGGTATGTTAGACTGTAAACCGGTAGACACACCTATGGATCCGAATGTCAAACTTGTACCAGGACAAGGGGAGCCTTTAGGAGACCCCGGGAGATATCGACGGCTCGTAGGTAAATTGAACTATCTCACCATTACTCGTCCAGACATTTTTTTTCCTGTGAGTGTTGTTAGTCAATTCCTACAGTCACCATATGATAGCCATTGGGATGCCGTAATCCGCATTCTTCGATATATCAAAAGTACACCAGGCCAAGGTGTATTGTACGAGAACAGAGGTCATACTCAGGTTGTTGGTTACACAGATGCAGATTGGGCTGGCTCACCCACAGATAGACGTTCCACTTCAGGGTACTGTGTTTTTATTGGAGGTAATCTAATATCTTGGAAGAGTAAGAAACAAGATGTAGTGGCCAGATCTAACGTTGAAGCCGAGTATCAAGCTATGACTTTGGCAACATGTGAACTCATATGGTTGAGACATCTTATTCGGGAGTTGAGATTTGGAAATGATGAACAGATGAAACTCATCTGTGATAACCAGGCCGCATTACATATTGCATCTAATCCAGTCTTTCATGAAAGGACCAAGCATATTGAAGTTAACTGTCATTTCATTAGAGAGAAGATCGCATCAGGATGTATTGCTACAAGTTTTGTTAATTCAAATGATCAACTAGCAGACATCTTCACTAAATCTCTCAGAGGTCCTAGGATTAAATATATTTGTAACAAGCTTGGTGCATATGACGTATATGCTCCAGCTTGAGGGGGAGTGTTGAATATAATGTATTTATAGTATATTATCTTTCCTTGTTAATATAGGTCACATGTATGGTAGTTAGGACTCCTAGCCTTGTATATATATATATCTCTCAATTGTAAGTAGAGATTACATGAATGAGAATTAAGGTTTTTCTTCTTTCTCTCTCTCTCAACAGTATACAACTGTTCTTTATTCATTTTCCTCTTTTGTCAAATTTTTTCAACTTCAACATAAGAATTAGTAGTCACTTAGTTGAAATGTTTTGAGGTTGAGGACTTGTCTTTTTTTTTTTTTTTTTTTGGTTGCTGTATGCAGGGGAAGTGCTTTTCCAGCTGCAAGCATAGCCAGGGAGGAGAAATGCCTCTGGGATAGGAAGAAGAGAGTAGCCATTTGTGGAGACTTTTGTGTTAGCCCAACTGTTGAGGGTGCTATACTTAGTGGCATGGCTGCATCCTCAAAGCTCACAGAATTCCTTAGTTGCTTATAATGATAAAATGATCAGGATCTATAATTTGGATTAGCTTTGCTAAAATGATGATTATAGAGTTGATAGACTACTGCCATTGGTTTAAATTTTATGAATTGTGTATCGATGTGAACTAAACCCGAATTAATGCACTAATCATTCTGTAATAACACTGCCAAGCTTTTCTTAATTTCTCAATGCATTATGATGTATGATTAAACAATTTCCATAAAAATTTGGGAAAATAATGTTAAAATGGATGAGTTGAGTTTTCTCCAATTCCTATTATTTCGGAATTATCTTTGTATTTAATGTAAATTGGGCCGGTTGGCTTGAGCCCAGGCTAGCTGAAGTCCAAGCCCAAGCCCAAGCCCAGCTGAAATAGGCTCAAACCTTGGGCTTTTCTCATGCAGTTAGTGGGCCATAATGCCCACAAGCTCCCGTTATGATTTCTTGATTGTTTCACATCCAAGATCGCCCATTGTCAATTTTCGTTATGCTAACTCAAACCAATCCAAACCCTACTTCCACAACTAGCCCAGCCTGAGCCTGAGGCTATAGTCTAAGCAATTCATAGAGACGTAGGGGTCGGCGAGGGTTCCCTGCCCCGTCTCGCTTGTAAATTTTTTTCCATTCCCCGTCTTAATGGGTCGACGATGAGGAATCCCCACTAAGGGGATAGGTCACAAATTCCTTCTACGATGGCATGGACTATCTATCTATCTATCTATATGCATATATATGCATCATTAAGCTAAAATATTACATGCATCCTATGCCTATCATAAGGAAAAACTATAAAGGTAGGCTCTAGCCCTGAAAATCAATATGGTTCAAGCTTGAAAAGAATGGAAAACATAACCCAATTACAACATAGAAAAAGGGGCAATAGTATGTATAAGGTCAAAGAGAGTGGGGTTGGAGAAGAATGGGAAGTCCTTGGGCTGGAATGGGCATCATTTCACCTACAATCTTCTCATCAGGAACCATAGCTTCCCACTTGAATCACTTCAGTACATGATGAATAAATGTGAGGATAGCTACTCTAGCATACTCTTTTCCAGGGCACAGCCTTGGTCCTCCTCCAAATGGGACATATGTCTATGGAGTTTGCACACCGTTTCCTTCTTCGAGCCTCACCGGATCAAAGCTTTCTGAGTTGGGAAAGTAAGCTGGGTTCTTGTTTGTGTTGCTCACTGTCCAATATACCTGACCAAACAAAACTAAAAAACATAAGCTCATATATGTGTATAGGAAGCCTAAACAACTGCAAATGGATTTGGTTTCACATTACCTTCCATCCTTTTGGAATGGTAAAACCTTCATACGTGAATTCCTTAATGGCTTCTCTAAATGTCCCTTGAAGAGGAGGCACTAATCTCATCACTTTACTCACCACATTCCATGAATATTTCATCTTTTGTATGTCCTACCAATCCAGAGCCTCACCCAACTTTTTTGAAGCTGCTATCTCCTTTTGCTCTGATTCAGTAGTGTATCAACCCCATCAACATTTTAAAATATTTACATATAAAATAGCAATTGAAAGTTAGGCCTGCAATGAGGTGAAAGTTTTGTGGGAAAGCAGCACTGAAGAATAATCTTGAATGAACAAAATCACTAGTGTCCACACAGGAGTTGAACAAAATAAAGAACAAGACAAAATGACTTTAGAAAAACAAGGCTATAATACCATGCTAAATCATGGTTTCACCGAAAATATCAAGTTGTTAAATGATTGAGAACAATGTACATGAAGTGGAGCTAAAGATGGAATATACTTAAGTTGGAAGTCTCTTGCCTGCAAGGATATTATCCTGGATTTTGGGTCTCTCCCCAACATATTTCATAAAGAAAGTTATGGCCATGGCAACTACATTGTAGCCTGCAGTTAGCAACCCCATAATCCGATCAGCAATCTCATTTTCCGGCATAATCCGCACGCTGGAATCCCCGGCTAAGATCATATATGATAGAACATCATGCATAGTGAAGTTTCCTTTTGACAAAGCCTCTTTCCTGTCCTTAATTATGGATCGGAGGTCCTTCCTTATCACTTCCGCCGCCTTCTTTGCGAGATAGAAGGCGGTTCCGGGAAAGGGCAAGGCCATGGAGTGTTGCCCAAACGTCAGGCCATCAAACTTCTTAACGAGCTTTACTATCCAGTGTTGCTCAAGTTCTTGTAGCCCCATCAAAAAGTCGGTTCAAGAGTTCAAGTGAATATGGTG
The DNA here is from genome assembly GCF_030704535.1 of Vitis vinifera. Taxonomy (NCBI): domain Eukaryota; kingdom Viridiplantae; phylum Streptophyta; class Magnoliopsida; order Vitales; family Vitaceae; genus Vitis; species Vitis vinifera. The sequence goes on along the minus strand of NC_081823.1, from coordinate 22,308,224 downwards.
GAAGCTGGAAACACTTCTACCACCTGCCTTCCCTCCCTATACATCTTCAGGTGCTGCTGCGTGATGGAGTCCATTTTTCCCATGTAGTTTATGAGACGCTGTGGTTTGAGAAATCCCGGAGAACGCAACATTCCATCTCATTCCCTCGTGGGGAAGGAGCAGCAGCGGGTGGAGGAGAAGCAGGTTTTTGTAAGAGCGATAGAGTTTCTGCATGGGATGCGGGCGCCATGCCACAACAAGCTTTTGCTCATTGGCGGAGAGGAACTTGTTTCCGGCTGGGCCGCAGATAACTGCAGTCTTCTCGCCCAGTATCTTTGTCTTGAAGACGTGTGGGGAGTACTTCTTCATCCTTTCTCCCACAAACTTCTCTGGTTTTCCATACAAGAACTCAATGGTTTCGCCGAAAATCGGCCACCCGAAGCTACCCGGTGGAAGTTTGGTCTTAGTAGCAGAGCTTTTCTTAGAAGTGAAGATGCCAAGAGCAAGAGCAAGAGCAGCTATGGTGAGAAATGCTGACAGAGAGAGAAAGAAGAGCTCCATGTTTGATGTCTATTTGCATACAAAAGCCCTACTCACACAACTGCTTAATAGAAACCTAAGTGGGTGACACTAAGCTCTGGACAGTTTGTTTATAAAGATTTTAAAGAATTAATATTATTTTGATGGAATAAAAGAAATTGGAAGAACTGGTCACAAGAAAACAAAAGGGATTGATTTTGATTCCCATGCTTAAAAGTTGCGGTATTTAGTTGACAAATCCCGAGGTCCATCGGTCCCGGTATATCGTATCAGCACAATATATTAGTTAAAAAATATAAAAGGCTAATGAAAATTTTAAAAAATTAATTATAAAGACATGAATTAAAAAGAAATTAACATCCCCATTTAATATTATCTAAACAATTATTATAAAAGCATATTGAGAATTAATTTATGATAATGTTCAGAATTTAAAAAATTCAAAACATTATCACATTCATTTTTACATGAAGTAACAATTTTTAATAATGGTATTTCTTAAAGAAAAAAAAAAGTTATAAGGTGATCGGTAAAAGTAATTACTTTGAATGTCTCACTCTCGCTTAACATATTTGATTGAATTAAAGTTCTTTTTACCATGCATTACCTTTGAACTTTAGTGAATTTGGGATTTTGAATCAAATCCAAAGAACGAGTGAAAATGGATTTGTTTGAATTTTTCTATTGTAACTCTAGGTTGTATTGTGAGTTGGTCAAGTGATTTATATTTGAGTTGAAATTAAGTAATTATTGTTAGATTTGATGCCCTTATGTAAGTAAAGAAAGTAAGTGAAGCGGGCTAAGATTCCTAACGTAACAGGATTTGATATTATGCTATCTTCAACTCTTTTTGGGATTTGGAGTTTTTCGAGAAAAGGTCTCATTCTTCAATATCATGATTGGGTTGACCAAGCCAGATCATGAGTGAAATATCATAATTGAGTGGACTAGATCATGAGTGAAAAGAAAATTGAAAATGTCAATAGCAATTACTGTTGCAGTTGAAATAATTGGAATAATCCTACCACTTCTATTAGGAGTAGTCTTCTTAGTGCTAATTGAACATAAAGTAATGACTTTTGTGCAATGTCGAAAGGGTCCTAATGTAGTGGGATCGTATTGAACTCATTGCAACATGATTGAAACAAATATGACTCAACCAGTACATATTGGTAGCAATCGATACTTTGAACTACGTTAATTTCACCATGCATGGTAGAACTTCATTTTTTATGCATGTTTATATAAAATTAAGTGAATCATAAAAGGGGTTGTAGACCCCCTCAGCGGCAGCAAGTTTTTCTTTCCTTGAGATTATTATCTTTTATTTTTTCTCTCTCTTCTTCAGAACCCGAGAATGAGCTGGGGTGGCAGCCAAAACAGGGTGGCCATAGGACGAGATGGGAGGTTTTTTTTTTACGGCGGGATGGGACAGGAAAGCAAGAGAGACTTGCCAAGGAAGATAGAAACAGGGCTAGGCTGGGAGAGAGAAAGGAGAGGAGAGGGCGTCTGTGAGGAGGGCAGCGAGACGGAGCTTCTCTGGAAAACTCAGGTATGGCCATATTGGATGCTTTTGCTTTCAGATTTCTTTTATTTCATTTCGTTTTCACTTTTATTATTCCTCCTTTACCATTGCTGGTCTTGAACGTCTCTTGCTGAGGATTAGACTTTGTTGAGCTTAAGCTGGCTTCACTTGCTCTGTTTTTTTCTCCTTTTCCGTTTCTTTGTTCTCTCTTGTAAATCAGTGAGGTATCAGATTGTTTTTTTTTTTAATTTTGATATTCATCTAATCGCATGAATGCTCGTTGTTAGCCCCACCCGCCGGGTGCAATAAGAAAATGAGTTTAGCGTGACTGTGGAACCTGCTCTGTTCCTGAGGGCCCGTCCAAAACCTCCATGAAAACCAACTTCCATAAAAACATGAGACTCATGTCTGCCGAGAACCTCCTCCAACATATGCTCATCATCAACTCTATCCACGCACATGGTCTCAAATCCAAAGCTAAGCACCCTTCACGCCTTCACCACCTTAAACATCCATTCTTTTTTTATGTACCCATTTTCCTCCATTGCCCTGTTTCCCATCCTTCATGCCTCCACCACCCTAAACACCCCTGTAGCCACACGACTGCCACCTAACAGCCAAGGTTGGGCCGCTCGGTCCAAGAGATCCTGAGGTGGCTGTTTTTCTCGCTCCCGCAGCCACGCTCCAAAGCCACATCGAAGGTAGCATCCAGAAGCTCTGAGCAAAGCGTGGAGGGTCGTGAAAATGGCTGAGAGAGGCGCCGCCGGGTTCGCCTCTAAGAGGCGATGGCGTTGGCGGGGAGCAGGTGTCCCCCTCCTTCGTTCCCTGTTTCTTCTCCTCTGGCATCTGTGACGACAAGGCGGCACCGTTTGGCGGTAAAGACGACGAAGCCCTTGTTGAAAAAATTTGGATACAATGGAGAAAGGAAACACTCTCACACACTCACTTTGATACAATAAAACTCTCTTAGATACAAAATAAGAACAAGAAGAAGAAGAACACAAGAAAGGCTCAAACAAGTTCTTGGAACTTTGTCCAAAGACTCTATTTCCTCCCACCTCTAGAAATCTTTTGGGAACTAAATGGAAATAGTCTTGGGATTGATCAAGCCTTTTCACTTTTCTGCATGAGATTTCAAAAAGAAGAAAAGTCATATATATAGCACTCTTAGGGTTGAAAAAAGGTTACAAGGATGAGAAAAAACTCATTGTCTTCCTCAATCTCTTCATCTTTGTAACATTCAAAATTAAACCATATGTGTAATTCACACATTAAACATGATTTAATCTCAAATGTGTAACTCTCTTACACTTAACCTCTTAAGTTTATAAAGTTACAAAGATGAGAAGACTCATTGTCTTCCTCAACCTCTTCATCTTTGTAACATTCAAAATTAAATCATATGTTTAATTCACACATTAAACATGATTTAATCTCAAATGTGTAACTCTCTTACACTTAACCTCTTAAGTTTATAAAGTTACAAAGATGAGAAAACTCATTTTCTTCCTCAACCTTTCAAGTTTTGTAACATTTCAAAACTTAATCATGTGTTTAATTCACACATTTAAAAGTGTAACCCTTCTTACACTTTATTTTCCAAAAGTTATTTTCAAAAGTGTAACTCTTCTTACACTTTATTTTTTAACCAACAATATATATATATATATATTTATATAAATATAACAATCCCCCACTTGGTTAAAAATAAACATAAACCCTTATAACCTTAACAGTGAAAATGCATAAAATAAAATATCTTTCGATTTGAATTTTACCTTAGTGTAATTGTCACAAAGCTCTGTTGAAATCCCAGGTTGCTTGTAGCATTGAACCAGTTATTCCTTGTAACGAAACCGGTAACAACACACACACTTCCACTAACCACACGAGTGCCCATTATTTTCTTGCTTAGCACTTTTATGGCCATGTGCTCAATCCATTCATGAACTTTCTTGAAAGAAACTCCAACTCTCATGAGAGGCGGCACCACCCCTAAGTTCACATAGGTGAAATTCTTCCAGCATCCTTGTTACCTTTAAGATGCTTGTCACACATAGACTGAATTTCATTAAAAGCTTTAAGCTTAACCCTCCAACGATAACAACCAACATTAATCATCACAGATGGAACTCACATGTTCTAATGCTGCCACAACCCACTTATCAATGACTTGTTTTGCCCCATTGAACTTAAGACTAGTCATTTCGTAGTATTAAGTTGGGTTACCATCATTGGTGAGTTTTATTTAAGGAGTTTTAGTCCCATCCCTCTAGATGTTATCCTTACTAAATCTCTTGTAAGAGGTTTAGTAAAAGGATCCGCCAAGTTTCCACTTGACCTCACAAATGAGATTGAGATGATTCCATTTTGAATCAATTATCTTACATACTCATGTCTAATGCTTATATGTCTAGACTTCCCATTGTACACTCCACTATTTGCACGAGCTAGAGTGGCTTGACTGTCACAATGTATCGACACTGTTGACACATTATTTGCAGTAAAAGGGATGTCCATCATGAGATCCCTAAGCCACTCAGCTTCTTTTCCAGTTGCAGCTAGAGCTATAAACTCTACCTCCATGGTTGAGTGTGATATACAAGTCTGTTTCTTGGATCCCCAAGAGACAGCCCCACCACCAAGTGTAAACACCCAACCTGTGGTAGATAAATTATCTCCCACACTCGATATCCAGCTTGCATCTGAATATCCTTCAATTATAACAGGAAACTTTGAATATTGGAGGCTTAGTTCTTTGGTATTCTTTAGGTAACCAAGAACTCTACCAATAGCTTTCCAATGTTCCACGCTTGGATTGCTAGTAAACCTACTTAGTTTACTAACTGCAAATGAAATGTCAGCCCTAGTACACTGAGCAGCATACATAAGACTTCCAATTGCACTTGCATACTCAAGTTGAGCCACCGATCTACCATCATTCTTTTCAAGTTTTATACTTGAATCAAATGGAGTATTAGCATCTTTAATCTTGAGATGACTAAATTTGCTAACTACTTTCTCAATATAGTGGGTTTGGTTCAAAGCATAACCCCCACTATTTCTTTTCACTTTGATACCCAATATAGTATCAACTTCTCCAAGATCTTTCATCTTGAAGGTTGAGGATAGAAACCTTTTCGTTTCTATTATTGCTCTCATGTCATCACTCAAAATTAACATGTCATCTACATATAGACACACTATGACCATATAGTCATCACAAGTCTTAGAATATAAGCACTTGTCCACATTGTTGTGTCTAAATCCATCCGAAAGAATAGCATGATCAAATTTTTCGTGCCATTGTTTGGGAGCTTGTTTTAAACCATATAATGATTTGACAAGCTTACACACTTTGTTTTCATTCCCTAGTAGAACAAAACCTTCCGGATGTTCCATGTAGACCTCCTCATTGAGATCCCCATTCAAGAATGCCGTTTTGACATCCATTTGATGAACAAATAAATTATGAATTGATGCCAAAGCAAACAATATCCTAATCGATGTTGTTCTAGTCACCGGCGCATAGGTATCAAAATAATCAATACCTTCTCTTTGTTTAAACCCCTTAGCTACTAATCTAGCCTTAAAGGTTTGAATCATGTCATCGGTGTGATATTTCCTTCGAAATACCCACTTGCACCCTATTGGTTTAGATCCTGGTGGAAGGTCTACCAATTCCCATGTTTGGTTGGACATAATTGAATCCATTTCATCATTGATAGCCTCTTTCCAAAAAGCAACATCTCTAGAAGCCATAGCTTCTTTGTATGTTTTGGGATCCTCCTCTATTTGAAGTACTATAGGAATTTTTCTTATAATATCTTCTCTATTTCCTTCTACTAAGTAAAAGGAAATTCTTTGAGAGTCAATCTCATCCGATCCCAACACTTTCTCTTTTCTAGCTCTTTGGCTTTTCCGAGGCACAATGGGTTGCTCAACAACCTTTGAAGGTGTCTCCTCTTGAGACTCTCCAACACTAGTAGGTACTTGAGAATTGCTATCACTCAACAAATTCTCAAAGAACTCTACCTCTCTTGATTCAATTATCACATTAGACTCCAAGTCTAATAGCCTATAAGCTTTGCTATTTGAGGCATAGCCTACAAATGCACACTTAATGGCTCTTGGAGCCAATTTTGTTTTATTTGGATCCGTTTTCTTGCAATAAGCAAGACACCCCCACACTTTGAAGTAACCTATATTAGGCTTCCTTCCTTTCCATAACTCATATGGAGATATCTCATTTTTCTTCATAGGAATTCTATTCAAAATATAGCAAGCAGTCAACAAAGCTTCACCCCACAAATTGAAATTCAATTTAGCATGCAATAACATAGCATTCACCATTTCCAAAAATGTTCTATTCTTTCTCTCCGCTATGCCATTGTGTTGAGGTGTATAGGGTGCGGTGCACTCATGTATTATGTCATATTCTTCACAAAAAGAATTGAATTCACTAGAGAAATATTCACCACCTCTATCACTTCTAAGCACCTTAATATTTTTTTCTAGTTGATTTTCAACTTCGGCTTTGTAAACTTTAAAGGCATTGAAAGTTTCATTTTTGTTTTTCAACAAAAACACATAGGTAAATCTAGAACAATCATCTATGAATGTAAGAAAATACCTATTTCCACCTCTTGTTAACATGTCATTAAGTTCACAAAGATCACTATGTATTAAATCAAGCAAATTAGATGATCTCTCAACACTATGAAAAGGTTTTTTAATCATCTTTGATTTAACACATATTTCACACTTTTCAAATTTCTTGGTATCACAAGCAATCAAACCACATTTCACAATCCTTTTAATAGTGCTTAAACCAACATGTGCAAGCCTATTATGCCACAAAATTAAAGAATTTGAATCACACATAAGCAGAAGTAGACGTCATTTTATTGATATTGTCATTGGTACTAAGTTTGATCATCTCATCACAAGAATACCCCTTTCCCACAAAGTTCCCCGATTTGGTTAAAATTAGCTTACCGGATTCAAACACCGCTTTGATACCCGGTTTGCCAAGCAAATCCCCACTAACCAAATTTTTATTCATATCGGGGACATACAATACATTTTTAAGGGTAACCTTTTTGCCGGAGGTAAAAACAACTTCAATAGTGCCCTTGCCAAGCACCTTGGATTTTCCTTCATTGCCCATTTGAACCTCTTGATCTCCCTTTGCATCTTCAAAGGTCTTGAAAAGAGATTTGTCATAGGTAACATGAACTGTGGCACAAGTATCATACCACCATCCTTGCACCTTTCCTTGGACAACGCACACATCGCTTAGTGTTGCAATGATCTCCTCATCAATTACATTCACCACAACCCCTTTTTGGTCCTTTCAGAACCTACACTTCCTAGCATAATGCTCGGGTTTTCCACACACAAAACAAGGACCTTTCTTGCCCTTAAATTGCTCTTGATTTTTCTTGGGGCTCATATAATTTCCGGAATTCTTTTTGTTGTTGTTATTTTTACCTCTAGGATGATTGGCCTTTGAAATCGCATTGGCTTTGTTAGTCCCACCATTGGACTCTTCCACCATTTTGTCTCTTGATCTCGATTCTTCCTCAATGCGAAGATGTTTTTGAATCTCTTCCAAGGAGTAATCTTCACTCTTGTGGAGAATCCTCTTCCGGTAACCTTTCCAACTTGATGATAATTTAGCCACAATAGCACCAACTTGGAAGGCCTCTAGAAGTTCAATTTTGAGAACTTTCAACTTATTCACAATTACTTGCAACTCATGAATTTGTGGTAAGAGAGGTCTTTCATCAAAAAATTTGAAATCTATGTATTGAGAAATAAGAAACTTTTTGGTACCTTCTTCCTCAGCTTTGTACTTGTTTTCAAGAGCCTCCCAAATCTCCCTTGCGGAATTGGTGTTGGTGTAGAGATCATATAGCCTATCGGATAAGGCGTTCAAAATATGACCCCTACATATGAGCTCATCCTCCTCCCTCTTCTTCCTTGCCGCCACCACTTGAGGTGTGTCATTTTCCTTTGGTTCCGGTAATGGTGCCAAGGTAGGATCAAGGATGTAGAAAATCTTGAGTGCTGTGAGAAGGAATCTCACCTTGTCTTGCCACCTAGTGAAGTTGGAACCATCAAAACGATCCAACCTCACAAGGTCTTGGTTCATAATCTTGATAGTCTCTCCCTCCATTGAGATTGGAGTCTTTGATTGTTGAAAAAATTTGGATACAATGGAGAAAGGAAACACTCTCACACACTCACTTTGATACAATAAAACTCTCTTAGATACAGAATAAGAACAAGAAGAAGAAGAACACAAGAAAGGCTCAAACAAGTTCTTGGAACTTTGTCCAAAGACTCTATTTCCTCCCACCTCTAGAAATCTTTTGGGAACTAAATGGAAATAGTCTTGGGATTGATCAAGCCTTTTCAACTTTTCTGCATGAGATTTCAAAAAGAAGAAAAGTCATATATATAGCACTCTTAGGGTTGAAAAAAGGTTACAAGGATGAGAAAAAACTCATTGTCTTCCTCAACCTCTTCATCTTTGTAACATTCAAAATTAAATCATATGTTTAATTCACACATTAAACATGATTTAATCTCAAATGTGTAACTCTCTTACACTTAACCTCTTAAGTTTATAAAGTTACAAAGATGAGAAGACTCATTGTCTTCCTCAACCTTTCAAGTTTTGTAACATTTCAAAACTTAATCATGTGTTTAATTCACACATTTAAAAATGTAACCCTTCTTACACTTTATTTTCCAAAAGTTATTTTCAAAAGTGTAACTCTTCTTACACTTTATTTTTTAACCAACAATATATATATATATATATATATATATATATATATATATATATATATATATATATATATATATATATATATATAATATAACAGCCCTCCGTCGCACCCCATGTTCTTGTCCTCCTGCCCGCGCGGTGGTTCATGGGCAGCGGCTCCCACTCCATTCCCCCATTTCATCCCCGGCGTCGTCAACATGCAAGCCATACTCTTCACCGCCAGCCTGCTTTGCACCCTCCATCTGTATTGCCCCTCATTAAATCTGCTCCAGCATCTGAAATGACCAAACGTCACATACCTTTCAAACCCACCAATCACACCCATTTTCCATACCCACTAAGCCCATTTGCCATGCATGGTCATGCATGGCCACGTGACGCCCGCCACACCCATTTCTTGCTCAGCATACCCATTTTCTCTCTCTAAACTTATTCATACCCATCTCTTGCACCCAGCAGCCGCAAACCACCCATTTTCCATCTCAACCCGTTCAGCTGTTCTGTGATTGATGGACCTCATGGTGACATGGGTCTCACGACTCTTAAAAAAATAGGTTTTCGTTGAAGAAGCTCTGGTATTTGGAGGACGCCCAGCCCACGGGCAAGTACCTGCTGAAGCCTTTTTGTTTCCCATTGATGGCATTGTTTAAACAAATTGGTGGATAAAAGTCAAAGACATGAGTTTTTTATATTATTTTTTTTATTCTCCATTAGTGGCATGGTTCCAGCAGGCTTCAAGGTGGTTTATTATTATTTTTTCTCTTTTCTCCCACATACCATCATTTTGGTTTTTTTTATCTTTTATCATTTTTTTTTATTTTATTATTTTTAATGTTAAAAGTTCTGTTTCTTTGATTATTTTATTTATTCTTTTATATATATATATATATATATATATTCTCCATTAACTCTTTTAAAATTTCCTAAAATTTCAAAGTCCCAAATTTATTCACTTATTTATTATTTATTATTTATTTATTTAAAAAATGTCATTCTCGAAATAATTTTCTAAAATTCCAATTTTAAATTTAATTTCCTAATAATCAATTTTTTAAATTTAATTTTCCGAAAATTCCTAATTCCGAAAATTTCCATAATCCCATTAATTTATTTAATCATTAGTATTTTATTTGTTTATTTTAAAACTCCATTTTAAATCAATTCATTTAAAGCTTTAGATTTCCGAATTAAATTGCTATTTCTGAAAATTCCGATATTCACATTAATCTATTTAATTATTATTATTTTATTTATTTATTCTAAAATTTCATTTTAAACAATTCATTTAAAACTTTCGATTTTCGAATTAAATTTTTATTCCTGAAAATTCCGATATTCACATTAATTTATTTAATTATTATTATTTTATTTATTTATTCTAAAAATCCATTTTAAACAATTCATTTAAAACTTTAGATTTTCGAATTAAATTGCTATTTCTGAAAATTCCGATATTCACATTAATCTATTTAATTATTATTATTTTAGTTATTTATTTCAAAATTCCATTTTAAACAATTCTTCAAAATTCTAATTTCTTTCAAATTTAATATCCAAAATTCCAATTCTTAAATTTAATTCTCAAGACTCCAGTCTTCAAATAATTTTCGAGACTTCAATTTCCCAAAAATCTAATTTTCTCTCGAACAATTTTAATTTCACTCCGATTTTTAAATAATGTTATATTTCTTTTAATTTTTATACAAGCATGAATGTCATTTTCATAATTTCGGAACAATGGAATTTGTGATATTAATTCGTGCAAGATCAATCGGGCTTTGGTGGGGGCCCCACATACGTGATTTTATGATTGATTGATTTATTTATTGATTTGTTTGTCACGCGCGATTGACTTTATTTTGCTCTATGACATGCTCGAAATTATTCATTTATTATACACTAACCTCACTTCTTGATAGCGCTTCATGGATCACTGCCCAGGTACGCATCTACATCCGCTCTGGTCATTTTCAATATGCATGTTTAAATTCTCACGTGTGCATGATCACTTTGAGTATTCATTGATTTCCTTATCAATTGCCATAATTGCTTCATTTTATTAGTAGAGACCCGACTTTAGGGACTTAAAGGGGTGTTACGGTCTGTACCGTACCTTCCCGATAAGTAACCTGACCCGAACCCGATCTGGTTTTTCGTAAACCGCCTTTTCCAAAATAAGGAGTCACACTTAGGGTTTTTCTTTCTTATTTTGTTTACCCTTTTAAAAATAAAACAAAATAAGTGGCGACTCCAAGTCATTTTTCTTAATCAATAAAATCAATTTTTCGAATAAAAATTGAGCTTGACATTCGAGTGGGAAACGCATTGAGCCGAAATGCGGGGTCCACAGGGGTTCTATTCAAGAAAAGCCTAAATTAAAGACATTAAGCTCATCAAGAAGGATTGATTTATGTAGATTTTTTTGAGTTGATTTATATAGGTTTTAAAGGAATCTATGTTAAGGATATAAAGTTGATCTAATGGAATAAAAGAATTTATGGAAATAATAAAAAAAAGAACAAGAAAAAAGGATTGATTTTGTTTGGAAATTGACAATGGGACTTCAACAATGTGCTTAGTTGTAGGCACAGACAACAAGTGACACTACCAATATGTTAAAAAAATGATATGTGAGGATAGGATTTGGAAGTATCATGCTGTTTGAATTATATCCTAATGATTCCTCGCTTTATTTTAAGTTGTATTTCAATCCAAGTCAAGGCTATGACAATCATTTAATATAGATAAATTAATAAGAATGTGTTTAAAAATAATTATAAAAGTGTTTTTAATATTTCTAATACTTGAAAATTTTTATTTTTCAAGTATTAGAAAAGTTAAAAAATATTTCTTAAAATGACTATCAAACCCATTTTATTAATGCAAAATTAAAATAAAAATAAAAATATTTTCTAAAATCACCATCAAACATATTCTAGTGTTGTATTAATGGAAAAATAATGTATAAATGATTTGATGAGTCCAAAACAAAACATTTGCACACCTAATGCTTCATGGAAGATTTAATGATAATTAAACTAATAAATAGTAAAGTTTTCAAACAATATAAGAGTTTATTTTGATAGTGATTTTAAGAAACGTTTCTAATATTTTTAATATTTTAAAATTTTTATCATTCAAGTGTTAAAAGAAACATTTCTTAAAATCACTGTCAAATACATTCTAAATTCGACACATCCTCTTAATTTATTTTTATTTCCTTCCCATTAAAAAAATAAAAATAAACGGGATAGGTGGGTATAACACCCCATCCCCTTTTTTTAAAAAAAAATAAAAATCTATTTTTAATTTTTGAAAATTTAAATTATATTAAAGATCAATATAATTTATAAATAAATATTATAACTTTTATAATTTATTTCTAAAAATTAATTTTTCTACCGTATATATGTTAAAAAAAATGTGATATATATTTTCTCAAGCTTGTCATAAAACTGTATATTTTTATCTCAAACTTGTCTTAATTATCAAGGACAAAACCACGAGGGTGCTCCAAAAAACCTAATTCACCCATTCTCATCTATTGAGTTTCAATAATTAGGATTAATTTTAAGTTAATATGGTAATAAGTTTGTGCCTTTACAAATTTAGTATCTCAAATGATCTAAGTTAATGACGTTATTTATTTCAATATATTCAATAAAATAATTTTATATATAACTTATAGCCTTTTTTTACGATGATTTTAAGAATTATTTTGAATCTAAAAAATATTTTTGATAAAATATTTAGTATTTGACAAAATTTAAGAAACATTCTTAAAATTTTGAAAAGTCACTTATCCTATTGAAAAATCACTTATAGTGCTTTCTAGATAAACACTTTATACATGATTCTCTAAAAAACACATTATAAGAAAACACTTTGAATCAAATAGAAACACTCTCAAACGTACTCTTTAACCGTTAAAAACTTCCCATAACTATTTAAAAAGAATTAAAAATACTCTTGCAATTTTTTAGTTTCTTGCTATCTTTCATTGTAAGGATACAAAAAAATAAAATGAATGACACAAATTTGATTAATTTATCCGGTTGTGTTTTGGTGGAGATATAGGCAAGACCGGCAAGAGAAAGATTATTATTTATTTATTTATTTATTTATCTATTGTTATATAAATACTAAATATGAAAATAAAAAATAAAAAGAACTAAAACTCATTATATTCGTAGATATCTCCTCTCCCACTATGTTTTTATATTCTTATTCTTATATCTTTTGTTATATTAGCTTGAAATTCAAGAAGAATAATTATTTTAATTCTTTTCAAATATTTATTTATTTTTAGTTTTTCTCCATTTTGTTTTTTATATTTCACAATTGATTTTCATTTTATATAATTGGAGGGCTTAATTAGAGATTAGAAGTAGGATACTCAAAAATTTACCCATGTTAGAACCTAGAAGAAAATTAACCAAAAATATATATTAATGTAAAAATAATGGGTGCTAATATATAAAAAAAATGTTAAAATAAAAATATTAGAAAGTAAATTAAATGCTAAAAATTATTTAGAAATAGTAAAAGAGAATACAAGATTAGAAAATTTTAAATTTTTTATTTGGATTGTTTTTTTAGTTAAATTTTATTTTTCATTTAAAGAATTTAAATTCTAATGCCACAAGATAAAATGATGAGGTGGTTTAAGGATAGACATTAAATTGTTAAGAGTATGCATGTTGGACTAATATTAAACATTGGACGATTAGGGAAAATTGTTTTCTTTGAGGTGATCCACTTTCTATACATATTGTATAACTTTCTATACATATTGTATAACTTCCGGTATTTATTATAGTCATTATGATCCTAAACATATAAATATGTTAGTAATGTCATTGTGATTCTAAACCTATAATCACATTCGTGAAAATTTAAAGAACAAATGCCCACATCGAACATTCCATTTCAAAGAGATATATGACCATCAAAAAATTGTGATCCTTCCAAAAGCTCGCTATAGCTGAGTGCATCTAAGAACAATGAACATTTTATAAAAAATCATCGGGCTTGTCCAACTTGGTCGACATCATTACCTGAAGTGAATGCAACTGATTAATAATGTGGACTAGTCATCTATCTCATAAAAGAAAACCATATAAAAGTGGTAAAATAATAATAATAAGAAAAAGAAGAAGAAATGTTTGTAAAATAAACTACCAAAGATCTTAAAGACGATGGTTAAAGATATGACATGTAAGAACACTAGGTGCACATATGTCCTACGCTAGAGCATTTCATTGATCCTTAGTGGGAATTGTGGAGCTTCCTATTTTTTGCCTCCAAAATGCACAACTACTAAGGAAATAAAAACCACCATTTTTCTTTAATGATAAAATTTACGGAAAAATATAAACAAAAATTATAGTTATTTCTACTTAGATTATTTGCTTGTCTTTGCCCAAGAATTTAATGTCAACTTCATCTTGGGGTTTATCGCCTTCAAGAGAGAGAAGAGGTTGAGATTGAATTTGAGGCCACTGGTTTTGCCTTCGGGACACTGAGCGAGGGAGGTAAAGGTGTCACAGTGGAAACGGGTGGTGAACCATGAGCTATTGATTGAAGGTGAGGGCGATGTTGGAGGATTCTAGAGGGAGTTGGTGCATGATTTGGAGTTGCATAGACCGAGAGGTCCAGTATTTTAGACAACAAAATGCACTCTAAGATCATGAAAATAATAAACTTGAGGTATAAGAGTTTTAATATAGCTGGATTTAGCGTATAGAACATGAATGATTATAATTTATATGATGAAGATATTCTGCTATATATGATATAGACATACATACAAATAGATATAAATCATGTTCAATCTTTTTATTTAATTTTTTCTTTCCATTTTTGTACTTACCGGCTACTGCCTTTATTGAGCTCAAACCCTGTTTTATCTTCTTCTATATTTTGTCATTTTCCTATCATTTTCACATAAAGTCCGATCGATCTTTAAGACAAACCATCTGCCCTTTGATTCTTTGACAATAACATAATTCCTTCTTAATGGTAAGAAACAATAACAAACACACTCTTCATGATTCGACAATTGATCTTTCCCCTACCCTCTCAAACTTCCATGAGAGCCCCTTTGCTCCAAATGGAGCATTCTCCATGCTTCCATTTTTTTTGGAGAAGAAGAATCTAGCATTTTTATTCTTGGGCATCATATGAAAAATAAATAACAAATAAATAGAAGAAGAAGAAAGTGGTGGACACTACCTTTTGAGATGCTTTGGAGAATGAATTCATGCCTTCTGGCTCCTCCTGAGTGGGGATTAGAAATCCTGCACCGCCTAGAGCTGCTACATTACTAAATTTTTGGAGGGTGTTTGGTCTGTTGATAGAAAACACTACACCAACTTAGAGGAGCAGTTATGGCATCTTTGCATATCCTCTAATTGCCTTTCTCCCAATGCCCTATACCTATGGGAGAAAGAACATGGTGACCTTTCTTTGATGGGAAAGTTCTTCTACTCTGGTTCATGGTTTCTCTTACATATATGGTTTGTCCTCAGATCTCAGATTCTTCTTCCTAACAAGTTCACTTAGTATAACTTTCAGTAGCATTTCGATATCCTAATCCTACTGCTACCATTCTTGTGTAAGCTTGGGTCATTGAGGAGGATTTAGACTAATCATATCCTTCTTCACTATGGTGTAGCTCATGGTCTTATAACATCTATCATTCTGGCTTCCTAATGTATAAATTTGGTCCTACCTCATATGATGAAAAAGGTGCTTTTAAGATGGCCCAGTGGCTTTATTGAGAAGAATCAAAGAAAGGCAAAGTATAGTACTATTGGTTTATTCTAGATTATTTAGCAAGAGAGAAACCCAAGAACTTTTGAAGACTTAAGCAATCAGTTCAATCGTTAAAGGATTCTATTATCAAAACACGGTGGGGTTGCAGTAGAGTGTTTACTTTTCCTGTTTCATGCCCTTTGACATCCTTCGTATAACTGTAGTGTAGTTGGGCAGTTGGGCTGTCCTCTTCTTATTGGTGTTTTTTATTAAGTTGTTCTTTGGCATAAAACAAGTATATAAACCTTTTCTAGATTGTCGAATATAAAATGTATGCAGAGACTACATTTCTTTGCATATACTAAAAATATTAAATTTCTAGGGCAATACACTGCAAAAAAATGTAAGCTGAAGTCCTATACTAATACAAGCAGGATTAAAATTGGAGAAGCCCACATATAATTCAAATTTCTCCAAAAAAAAATGCATATCAATGTATCAAACATAGACATGATTTTAAGCATACTCGTGAATCTCATAAATGACTGATACATTTAACAATAAATGGAAAATAGATACCTATTTTTTCCCCTCAACTTGCTCCCATGACTACCATTTTCAAGTGTATGGAGTGATCCACAGCTTATATCGTTTAGTGATGGAAGCCAGTCACGAATCTTTGGATACCAGCAAAATCTGGTACTATTTTAACATCATAGAAGTTGCCTTTGGATTCATTTTCCATGTAGTCTACAAGAAACTTGCATTGTTTCTCCCCATTTGTCTGCAGCAAGATGTAAAAAGGAAAAAGAAATTTACAAAACAGCAAAAAGGAAGCGGGCATAAAATGCATATGTACCCACTATGCACATGAATATACAGAAATAAATAGAGAGTATACAAAAATTGACAAAGAGAGGGTTAATTCTCATAAAACTCGACCATTTTTCTTGCCTGAGATTTTTCAATTTTGTAATTATAAGCTCCATTGATTTCAAACCCTTCTATTCTTTCTTCCCAAAAGAGCCCAAAAATTCCACAAGTCGCCTCTCATACCCTACTAATCATTGTTCGAGGCTCTAGTAGACTGA
The DNA here is from genome assembly GCF_030704535.1 of Vitis vinifera. Classification (NCBI taxonomy): domain Eukaryota; kingdom Viridiplantae; phylum Streptophyta; class Magnoliopsida; order Vitales; family Vitaceae; genus Vitis; species Vitis vinifera. The sequence continues at coordinate 22,291,534 of NC_081823.1, read as the reverse complement.
AAAATGAGGCATAACCCAATTCATTCCACACCAAAGAGGAAAAAAGGGGGAGAAAGACAAGGTCATTTGTGTTTTTACACAAAATCTTTCACTGTCCACCCCCAGTAAGCTTAACTGCATAAATCTCCTCAAAGGACTAACCCTTTCTAATTTGAAACCATGAAAATTTATGATGAAAGTGATGTTCCATGTTAACTCCCCCTTTCCCCATTCCATAGTTATGACTAACCTAGGCTTCCTCACATCCACCACAATTCCAAAAAAGATCTAGAAAATCTTCATTCAGGAAAATTTCCACATCAATGCTTCCCACACAACTTCAGACAAGCTCCCTCCCGCATCTTGATGAGAGTTCTTTCATAAGAGAATCTGGCCAATCATAATGACCATCCAAAAACCACACCATGACTTCCTCAAACCTTTCAAACCTAGCAATCACCACTAATTTTTTTTTGATAGATAAACGATCAGAATATATTAGAAAAGGCTAAAAAGCCGCATGTATACAGGGGGTATACACAAATGCCCGAAAAGGGGAACTGAACAATAAAGAGGGAGAACCTCACCCACCCTCAAGTGGCCGCAAGCCACTCCAAAAAGCCTAAAAGAGAATAGGTATCCTCACCAATGTACACCCTAGCCCAACTCCACAAATTACATACAAAAAAATTCTTGAATTTTTGTATATCTAAAGACCCCCCCCTAAACGCTAACCTATTCCTTTCCTTCCAAACCGTCCAAAAAATGCACAACGGAATGGAATTCCAGGTGTCTTTTCTTTTTTTCCCCACAAAAGATCCCCTCCAACTAAGTAACACTTCTATAACTGATTCTGGGAACACCCATTGGACTCCAAAAATGGCGAGAGCGATCTCCCATAGAATCTTAACCACTGTACAATGTAACATAATATGATTCGCACTTTCCTCTTCACATCCACACAGAAAACACCGGTTAGGGAGCTGCCACCCCCTTCTTTGAAGCTTATCCAAGGTGAGGATCTTCCCCCAGGAAGCTTCCCAAGCAAAAAAAGATACTTTTGTTGGCACCTTATCCATCCAAATGCGTCTGTTCGGGAAGACACAAGCTGAGGACCCAACCAGAATTTTGTAAGCACCCTTAGCCCCGAAAACACCATTGCTTTCCCTTTTCCATCTCACAGCATCCTCCTCAGTCGAAGTCCTGAAATCCTTCAGCAGGTTCAGCATATTTCCTATTTGTTCCAGCTCCCAATCATTGAAATCTCTAGCCAATCTGAGATTCCATCCTCCTTGACCCAAGCTAGAGTCCCACACTTCACTTACTTTGGCTTTCCTATTACCCGCCAAGGTAAACAGCTGAGGGAACATTTGAGAAAGGGCCTCATTACCGCACCACTTGTCCATCCAAAACAAAATTCTGGTCCCCTTGCCTACCTTAAACACAATACTCTCCCAGCACCAATCAGCTTCCTTCATGATCTCCTTCCACAATCCCACTCCATAAGGCCCACAACCGTCCTTAGTCCTCCACCCACACCCCTCTTGACCATATTTCACCCCTATCACCCTTTTCCACAGATTCTCCTTCTCATAGGCGTATCTCCACACCCATTTACCCAGCAAGGCTTTGTTCAATACTTCTATTTTTCGGATGCCTAGTCCTCCCTCCTCCTTAGGGCTACAAACCACCTTCCATTTAATTAAATGAGCTTTCCTCTCCAACCTTCCTCCCCCCCAAAGGAAATCTCTTTGGATTTTCTCAATCCTTCTTGTAACAGATTTAGGGATGCGTATAAGGGATAGAAAGTAGATGGGTATGCTGGCCAAAGTGCTTTTGATAAGAATAATTCTCCCCCCCTTCGAGATGTATTGCCTTTTCCATTGGGCTAATCTTCTTCTCATTCTCTCTTCCACCCCATCCCAAGAAGAAGAAGTTTTATGATGGGCTCCTAGGGGCAGCCCCAAATAGACAGTGGGTAATGCACCCAATCTGCATCCTAGCTCAGCCGCCATCTCCTCCAACTCATCCACCTGCCCAACCGGAATTAGGGCACTCTTAGCAAGATTAATTCTGAGACCCGAAGCCGCCTCAAACCACGCCAAGATCCAGCTTAGATTGGAAACTTGCTCTCTTTCCGCTTTGCAAAAAATGATTGTATCATCAGCAAAGAGAAGGTGCGAAACGTTCATCTCCACACCCCCTCTCCCCCGAAGCCTACAGCCAGAAAGGAAACCCCCCTCACCAGCCCGTCTAAACAGTGTGCTAAGAACTTCCATGCCCAAGATGAAGAGATACGGAGAAAGGGGGTCTCCTTGCCTCAATCCCTTAGAGTTTGGAAAGAAACCAGCAGGCACCCCGTTGATTAAGATGGAAAATTTAGCTGTGGAGATACACCACCACATCCAATCCATCCAACGCAACCCAAATCCCATCTTCCGAAGCACCTTCATCAAAAACTCCCAGTTTAAACTATCATAGGCTTTTTCAATGTCCAACTTGCAGATCAACCCTTTCTCTTTCCTTTTGTGCCAGTAGTCAATCACCTCATTTGCCACAAGAGACGCATCTAGAATCTGTCTCCCTCTCACAAAAGCATTCTGGTCTGCCGAAACGACCCTATCAAGCACCTTCTTTAGCCTATTCGCTAGGACTTTGGCCAAGATTTTATACAACCCACCAAGCAAGCTAATGGGCCTGAAATCCCCTAAGTCTTCAGCCCCTCCTTTCTTTGGGATAAGGACCAGAAAGGTATTGTTGAGACATTTGGAGAACGACCCATACTCAAAGAATTCCTTAAAAAGATCCATCATCTCCTCCTTCACAAACGGCCAGCATTCTTGCCAAAAAGCCATTGTGAATCCATCCGGTCCTGGAGCTTTATCTCCCCTCATCTCCATCAAGGCACCGTGGACTTCCTCTTCAGTAAAAGGCTTCTCCAAGTCTTCAGCTTCCCGAGAAGTAAGTTGATTTAGGTGCAGCCCCTCAATATCCGCTCTCCACCCCGGTTCTTCTGATAATAAATTCTGGAAGGCCGTCACAATCCCCTCCCTCACCTCTTGGTCCTCAGTCAGCCACTCACCATTAATCATTATCCTGTCCATGGAATTGTTCCTCCGATGGGCATTAGCCATCCGATGGAAATAGTCGGTGTTCCTATCCCCTTCCTTAAGCCACAGCTCCCTTGACTTCTGCCTCCAGTGGACTTCTTCCAGCAACACCCATTTGTGAAAGGCGTCCTTGGCTTCCTTTTTCTGCTCAGTTTCAGCTAAAGATAGACACCTCTCACTCTCCACTCCGTCCCAATATTCCACTTGCTGAAGGGCAGAATTTTTGTTAACTTCCAGCCTTCCAAACACCTCCCTATTCCAGGTTTTAATCCTTAGCTTTAATAATTTCAGCTTGGAGGCCAACCTGAAACTGGCCCTTCCTCTCACCTCAATCCCCTGCCACCACTCCCGGAGAAGACCTTTAAAGCCGTCCACTTTCAGCCACATGTTCTCAAATCTGAACGGAGTAGGACCTCTCCTCAACCCACCACCCATCAGCAAAATAGGAAAATGGTCAGAAGTGGGTCTCTGCAGTCTACATTGGGCGACCCCACTGAACATCTCCAGCCACTGTTGTGTCACCAAAAATCTATCTAGCCTAGCCCAAGATTGGTTATTCCTCCCCCCACTCCAAGTGAAAGCACCCCCTTGCATAGGGAGATCCATCAACTCTAATTCATCAACAGTTTGGGCAAAAAATCTCATAGCACCAGTCAGCCTTCCCTGTCTATTCCTTTCCCTCTAGGACAGAATGACATTGAAGTCACCCCCTAAACACCACGGATCTTCCCACAAGCCTCTAATCGCCCCTAGCTCTTCCCACAGGCATTCTTTGTCACCTTTCGAAAAAGGCCCGTACACACCAGTAAAAGACCAGGTTAGCCCATTTTCCACATTTCTAAACCTACACGAGGCAGAAAACTTCCCCACCTCCGTCTCCATCACCTCCAACGACCTTTTATCCCAACACACTAACATCCCTCCTGCAGAGCCCACTGCATCCAAAGCCACCCAATTAGACCACCTGCCAGCGCCCAAACTTCTCACCAGACCCTCCGATAATGACTGAATTTTGGTCTCCTGAAGACAAAAGAGATCCACCCTCTGACTCCTGATCACTGCCTTAATAATCTTTCTCTTGGAGCTGTCATTAGCTCCACGAACATTCCAGCTAAGGATTCGTAGCTTCATTAGACTTCCGTAATCTGGCACCCCCTTGCTTGCTCACCACCATTTTGTTTCTTCCCCCCTTCATAGTTAATGGAGCACTCTAATCTTCTCAGTTCTCTCTCGAATTTTGTTTTCTCCAACAAGGATTTGCTATGAACTCTTTCCCTTCTCTTACGAATTTTGACCAAGAATTCCATAATGTCCTTCTCCAGACCCTCTGTCGAAAATCCCAAGAAATTGCTGAACTTGGCCAGATCACTTTTTTCCCAGCTAAGCTCCCCCTCTGCCTTAGATGCATGTGGTACTATTTGGTCTAAGGCCATCTCCTTTCCACCATCTACAGTTGTATTTTTGTTTACCTCCACCAAATCCCAACAGTCGACATTCTCCCCCGTAGGGGACTTCGATCCCATGATCATCTGGATCGGATTTTCTCCCTCATCACGCTCTTTGTCATCCCCAGAAAAGTCGCAATACTCCCCCACTGGAGTCCGACCGAAAAAAGGAGAAAGAAGAGAAGGGGTCCCAGAAACCAAGCAATCCGAAACCTTATCGTACCTCATCGCTTCCTCAGCCAAGGCGAGATCAGTGGACGATCTCTCATTTTGGATGAGCTCTGCCCCGCTTAGCCTGCGCATGTCATCCTTCTCCCTGAGCAAAGGATCTTCAGGGGCTGGGATCCTCGAGCTGCTCGGGCCACAAATCTGGGCCACATTAGAATGGAGACTAGTCTCCACCGATGGGCCTTCGGCCACCAGTCCAACACCTTCCTTGGGCTTCCAGATTCTGGGCCTTCTAAAATCCCCCCACTCTTTTGGCCCGACATGATCCACCAGAGAGGACTGAATTGAAAGGCCCCCAAGCCCACATGGTCTCTCCAAAAGGCCCAGCACTAAAGGCCCGCCTTGCATTCGCTCCATATCCTGAAGCCCTAGGTGCGACCCACCCAACCCGTGATGACTGTCCATGGGTTGCCCCGCCCCAGCTGTCAGCCTCCACATCCCATCCACCACCTGCGTCTGGGTCTCAAGCCTTGAGCCCCCTTCCTCCTCCATCACGCGCTTGCCCTCGCGTGTCTGAAACTCACCCTCTCCCTCTCCAGCCCCTGCGAGGGTTCTTCCTTTGTCATCGGCCTGCAATTTTCTTAGCGTCGGCCTGATTTCCCACCACAAGGCCACCGCATAGCACGTATTCTCCACCCATATATCCACCATATTAGGGATTCTATCTTCTTTGATCCTTACCCGAATCCTAGCCCACTGCAACTCCTCCATCCTCTCCGTTTTGGCATCAATGTCCAAAAATTCCCCACATCCCTCTCCTATCTTACAGAGGGTGTCCCGATCCCATAAGGAGATAGGTAGGCCAAGTATTCTCACCCAAGCCTCTTTCTTCTTCTCTTCCTCCATCACGCATCCCGTCCTTTGGCTCCATTTCTCCAGTCGCACATCGCAGCCACTGATCGATATGACACCATTTTTTAGGGCTTTCTCAGCCTCTGCTCTTAACTCAAATTCCAATAGGGCTTTACCGTCTTCCAACTTGGCCAAGCCTAAGTTGCCCTTCAAACCCCACAACTTTGACATTTGGGTCCCCCAGCTTCGCAGATCGTCACCCCTTCCTAGCATCGGGTCCCAGCTTCCGACAAGGCACTGAGCCAATTTCTCCAATCTTCCACCTGATGGCCTATTAACGATCTTTACCCGCACCACCTCTTCACAACTACGATTTTGTTTCACCACGTCCGCGAAGGACTTTCCCAACATGGAGCTCCAACACTTCTCCTTCACTTGCTGACTCCTCTGACCATCTGAGCCAGGCTCCATCTCACGCAGCACCTCAGCCAACAGGGCCCAACCCCCTTTTGTTCCTTTGCCTTTGGGTACAAAGATGTTAAATCTTTTCTTTTCCCGATCCGTGACACCCAGGCGTAGGAAGCATCCCCCCTTGTTTTCGCCGCGCGTTAAAGAGAAGGTTCTCCCATTCTCTTGCCAAAGTTTTTCCCAATGTCCGGTCCTCGTATCCTGGATGCAGAAGGTCAGGCCTTCCATGAGCGGCCCTAGACTCGTCGGTCCCAACTTTACCCAAGAGGAGACACCTCCCTTCCTTTCAACTATGAAGATTTGCGTCCTCCCTTTTTTTCTCTCTGTCTCTACCTCAAAAATTTTCGATTCTACCCCAAAGCTCCTACTACGCACCCCTGACTGTAGGAAACCCGCTGCGATCCTGCTCCCACCCTGATCCCAGCTTTCTTCTCCATCTCTCGCACACACTCTCTCTCTAGGTCTTTCTCGCTCCTCCATTATTAACATACCTAGCAATCACCACTAATGCAACCATATTCCCACCCTTTCACGGAAATGATTATGAATTTCAATTTCACCTGTGGACAGAGATTGTTTATGGAAAAAAAATGATCTTATTCAAATCACCACTAATGCAACCATATTTTGAATAAGATCATTTTTTTTCCATAAACAATCTCTGTCCACAGCTGAAATTGAAATTCATAATCATTTCCGTGAAAGGGTGGGTTCATTAAAAACTCACCAACAATTTTAGGTAAACAATACAACAAATGGGATTTAAATTCGTCTCCTCAACTTGTGCAGAGAAAATCACATTAAAGGTTATCTAACCTTGGTGCCGCTGAAATAGGAAACTAAAAGAAAGACAACAATTATAAACTCGCAAAGAATGATTTGCATCAAGGATCAGCTCCTTTTGAAAGTTAAATGACTGTAAGTATTCATCCACCTGCCAAGTCTCACTCTCACACCTCTTGATAATTGCATCCAATACTGTTGCAACCTTAAAAGAAGGCCCCAGAGAGAGGCCAAGTTAGGACACAAGACACTCCACACCACATCAAAGACTTCCTTTTTTTTTTTTTTTTTCAAATCAAAGTCAACATATTCATTGCATTCAATGATAAATACAAAGAAAGACAAACAATCCTTCCAAGATGAACAATTGTTGATCTGAAAATAGAAAAGTATACTACTCCGCAATAACCTGAAATCCACTCAATGGACTACAGCCTTTTCTTGTGTTTTCTTTATTCCTTTTTGTTTTTTAATAACCCTACTAGCTTCTTTAGTTTTTCACCATCAGCACCAGTAGACTAGTTTTTCATTTCCATATGCAAGCAAATCTCTATTTGCATGCTTTACTTTTCATTGTCTCAGTAACTTCCCTATCTATTTTATTTCATTAAGAATCTAAGAAATAATTATTATACAACCTTTACTTTTTTTATCAGTATTTTATTATACAACATTTACTAGCCCATGTTCTTATTTTAATTTTAATTTTCATGATTAATTTGTAGATTTCCTTTAATAAAAATTTATTTATTGAACACTTGGTTCAGCAAAGATTAATTATGAAAATCAACAAAATCAGTCCCAACCAGGGCCTGAAAAGAAAGATGAGTCAAAGGAGATTATCAATGTTGATGAGACATATACTGAGCAGCCTGAATGCCCCTGATGAGCAAAACAAGGGAGGGCCAGATGTAGAGACTGAACAAGCCAGTCTTATGTGCTGAACAAAGGAAAATATCAGCCTCAACAAATGATATAGAGCTAATGAGAAGTCAAAACTTGGGACAATGAGGAAGTCAAACTATTTTGGATTTAGAAAAAAATGATTTCTGTTAACTTATTACTTTGAGTTAATTTTTACTTTATGGAGTTTCATGAAATAGTTTTACCAAATATACTTACTAATTTAAATTAACTTATTGTACTTAGCTGCTAGCAACCATCATCCTCCTAATGCTTTTTTGTAGATAGAAGTATTAATAACTGGGATTTTACCTATACAACAAGTTATGTATCATTTTCTAAACATTAGTTACTACATTGTCTTTTTGACAAGTTATACTAGTTTGCCTTTAACTTTCCCTTATTTTCTTCAAATTTTCCTGAATGCAAATAGTTATTTTGTGAAGAATAACTTCTTCTTTTTTCCTACTTATCAAAAAAAAAAGTTATTATTCACAAAATACATCTAGATAACATAAATCCATGGAGATATATATACATTGCAATCTCACCATATCCATGAACATCAACATTTAAAATCTTGTTGACCATATCCACGTAAATCAACTGTGTAAAGACTGCAACAACTCATTGTTAAATTTTCTTCTTCTTTTTTTTTAAAAATTTTAATTTTAATTTTATTCATATTTTTTATTTTTTACCTTTCTATAAGAAACAGCCCATTGTTTAAGTATTATTATGAAACAAAACACTAGAAGAAAAATAAATTAAATCAGTGACTCAACTATGCAAAATTTCAATGAAGCCATCCAAATTCTAACTTAAACAAAATGGAAGTTGGTACCTCAAAAATAAAAAATCCACCAGGTTTCAACATTGAAGCAGCCCCATTGCAGAGATGGAGAAGAGCATCTATGCCATCCACACCACCATCTAATGCAAGTCTTGGTTCATGCCACCCAACTTCAGGTTGTAGACCAGAAATATGATCACTTGGAATATATGGTGGATTGCTCACAAGACCTGAAAGTTTTCCTTCAACATCCTTCAGAGGTTCAAACCAAGATCCTTGCCGTATCTCAATTATATCCTGGCAAGCACATTGAAAACAGAAACTTCAGAATCATGTGATATTTTTGAGAGAACTTTAAGTCAGTCACAAGAAAAGACAGAAAAGATGTTAAAGGCAAAAATAAAAATAAAAAGAAAAGAGGGAAGAAGTACTACAGAAAAAAAAAAGGATCAGGAAATATGTATAAAGCAAATGTATTAGCATCTATTTGTTATACTATACAGCAAATGTATTTATATTTATTTGAATAGTCGAATTCCCAATCATATTCTTTTCTTTGCATGCACAATTTTGAAATTGAAAATGCCTCCAGAGAGTGAGATAGATGGTGCACCTAGACTTAATGTTCATGGAACTTTGACATGCATGTTCCAGAAAGAAGACATCACGTGATACGTGGAGATTTTATGGAGAGGTGGAGAGGATTGTTTGACATGGTTGCAGGAGCAAGGGGTCCTTACAGGAGGAAATGTTGCACCATCTGATAAAGTTAGTGGGGAATTGGGGAACGTATGTCAAAAAATCTAAAATAAGGTCAAAAGTAAAAATGAGAGAACCATAAATTCTAAATAAATAAATAGATAGATAAATCAAAAATAAAAATAAAAATAAATAGAATTGAAGCAACTTCTAGGAAGTAGGAAAATGACAACGATGATAATTGCAAAGGATTTATTCAAGGTGGAGGACTCAAGGATAAGGAGTTGATCCTAGCTTAATGAGATGCAGCTCTAGTGCATCGATACCTTCAGGAGGAAACAGAAGAGCTAGTAGTATGACTTGCTTGGTTCCTGGATGAGTTAGAGCATACCAAATTTTTAGATTGTGAGTGTAAGAGGGTTGTAAAATGGCACACAAGATGCCAGGGCCATGAAATTTTTCTCAGACAAAATAAATGTCTAGATTCTCATTATGTCCATGCTTTGCCCCTAGATTTCCTCACATAACACTTTTTAAGGATTCCTAAGATTTGTTTTTAGCCTATCTAGTGAATTTTATATTGATTTTTTCCTTTCCATCATTAGAAAGAACTATCAAACGTTAACATTCACAATGTCACAACGTCTTTGACTAGAAGTGTAACTAAATCAAGAACGTGTCCATGCATTCATATAAATACCTATTTAGAATGCTGATATGAGCATGTCTATTCTGTATTCACCATTGTGGAGGATCCTTATAACCTCTATCCCTGCTGGCACTTTTGAGTTTGGATGCTAGTAGCTTCATTTCCTTGCCATACTTACACAAAATATATAGGAGCAATCCATGCTCTCATCATTGTTGAAAATGTATAGTGGACAAATCAGGAATAAGCATAAGGCAGCTAAGTGTATGTTGAATGGAAATGATGGAAGATAACCACATGTCTGATGTGTGTAATATGGCAGTGCCAATGTAAAATTTTGTGGACTAATGTATGGTTAAAAAAACTAAGTCAAAAGTCACAAAAAAACTCCCACCTTTCATGCTATATGGACCCTCAGATGATTCGCAATTTACCCATCCATTTTCTCTCCCTTGCCTCACTCCCACTCTATCCCCTTCATTAAGATACATCAGGGGCACAGGTCCAGGCATTATCGTATTATAACCATCAAGAAGAGCTTATGATTGATAATCTTAATTGCAATGGCCAGCTTTACCCTATTCCCTATAAAGCTATAACCATAACCTTACTGCTACTGAGACTAATTTAAAACATAAAATTTACAAATTACAATAAAAACTTAAGGAACATAAACTAACAAATATTTCCATTTGGGATCTGGTGGAAAAGCTCTGGGAGGTAATCAAAGCCTGACAAGCACCCTAAAAACCAGTCAAAGTTCCCAGGAAGTTGCCCATTGGTCAAGCTCCAGATAATTTATTTCCATACCTTCTCAGGTACCTAAGCTCCAAAATTCAAGGCTCACAATTCTCATTATTGAGGTCAACCTATTCGAGCTCCCCCCAAAGCTCATCCAGAAGCTGAGCCAAACACCCAAGGGTGGAACTGAGACCCAAGCAGAGCCTTGCCATAGAGCCAAAAGCATACTTTGCCTGGCTTCCCTTCAATTAGTCCTGTGAGGTAAGTCAACTTGCCCTTTCTTAGACCATCTAAGAACACCACAGCTTTCTGCTTTCCACAACTTTCATTTTGATCACAGATTGAACGAAACAGGGGTGCTAATGGTCTGTTACCAGCAACCCACGCAATGTAGCATCAGTAGCACCTTGCATGCTCAAAAATAAAATAAAATAAAATCATTACATAATATCATATAATATATTGATATTGAGTTGAAAAGATATGATTGGAAAACTAGTCTACATTGTTTCTTTATTCCTGCACAAATCAAGCATTGGAAGGAGAATGAAGAGCTTCCATGGGTCTGAAAAATAGTAAATGTCCCTCTCCAGCTTAGCGACTAGGGCAATTTGTGGAATAGAATAAACTTAAATTCCTATTCATATTCTCAACTATGAGTGCATATCAACATCCCAATTATCCTTGACGCTTCTTCACCCAAGCATATTTTTAATTAATAGTTAAGTCGTATTTAATTTGTATTGTAAGTTATAGTTTTTAAACTACTCCAAAAGCTCAATCTTGAAGGGAATAGTCCAAAAATGTATATAGAGCTCTAATTAATACCCAACACTAGCAACCTCCTCTTGCATCCAGGCCTCTACAAACTCTGATAACAACTTAATCTACCAGTTGCCTCGATCACTACAGCTCATTGAGAATATGCCAGGTATGCATATCAAACAGACAAATATTCGATAAGAACACCAGTGGACTCCCAACACATGCGTTTGTGCATCAATATATTTATATGAAAATAGAGGCAAAACAATCGATAAATTTTCAAATCACAAACCTGCAAGCTGTACCTCTGCACATTAAAGGAAGCAACAGAAACGGCAACAGGGCTCAAATCCGTGGCAATGACCCTCCCACGAGGTCCCAAAATCCTCCCAATTCCGATGGCAATAGCCCCACTTCCAGTCCCCAAATCAGCCCACAAACCCTGCGTCAAATCTCCATTCTGAGTCACCACATCCCCCACCAAATCCACAAAAACCTCCGTTTCAGGCCTGGGAATCAAAACCCCATCTTGAACACTCAACACTAAATCCCTCCAATGCTCACACCCAACTACATACTGAAAAGGCCTCCTCTCCTCAATCCTCTGCCTCCAGACAGAGTACAACTGCTCCAAACTGGTCCTCAATTTTATGGGTCTGTCATCACTGTGACTACCCATTTGGGGAACTGATGAGTGGACTTCAAGAGCGTCCTCTAGGAGCCATTTCAGCTCTCTGCGGAGGAGGGTGGGGTCTGGGGGGTCGTCTGAGTGTGGAACTGGGAGGGTTTTGGCCCAGTGGTGCCATTTTTGGAGGTCTGAGAGGGTTGCAGAGTGGATAGGTGGCCTGAGGAAGAGTGGGACTTGGGGTTTGAGAGGGGAGGACGATGGTATGGAAGAATAGAAGGAGATGGGCTTGTGGAGAGTGGTGGAGACAGGAGGAGATTTAGACCAGGACCCACATGCGCGAGGAATGCTTAGCTTCATGTCTGAGCCTCTCCGTATCAATAACCGTGGGCTACTTCCATATTCAAGCTTTGGGTGCTGCTCCACTTAACCTGCATATGGGACTTTGTTGATAATTTGGGACACCAATTTTTCCACTATTTGTTAGGGGTATTTGATTAAAATGGTCGCATTTGGATTAAAATGTCTTCGTTCTTTTTAAAAAATAATAATAATAATAATTTTTTTTAAAACTTATATGTAAATACTTAAAATACTCAAGAGTATTTATGTGAAAAATAAATTATTCCTAAAAAAAAAATCATAAAAGAGGTTAAAATCACAAATATAAGATTATTTCATCATTTTTAATCCATTAATTAAAATTTGTTATTCCTATAAATGATCATGGATATTTTTTAAGGTTATTTGATTAAAAAGGCATTAAAAACACAATTTTGGAATTTATCCATTTATCTTTTTTACCTCATTTTAATAAAAAATACCCTTATTTTTTCTTATAAAAATAATATTTTCTTTTAAAATATATATGTAAATATTTTAGATAGTCAATAACATTTATGTAAAAAAAATGAGTGATTTAAAAAAAATATGGAAATGATTAAATTCACAAATATAAAGATTATTTCATCTCTTTAATCAATTAATTATTTTTTTTTTAAATTAGGATTACCAATTTTAGAAAAATCCAAAAATATTGTGTCTAATTATTAAAATAATTCTTAAACTTGAAAAAATAACTTCAATAGATAAACAAAAAAAAACCTTATTTAAATTGAAAACATGATTTTATAAAAATGACATTTTTCTTTTGAAAATGTGATATATAATATTTTAAAATAAAAATACCTTCTAACAATTTTCTTTAAATTTTTATTTCTCATCAAACACTTTTTAGATAAAAAGCCCAAAAATAAAAATATCAAAATAAGCTTATATTTGCAATTTTCAAAACAAAAAAGTTATGTTTCCAAATATAGATATTATCTCATTCCTTTTTAATAAAATGTTTCTAGAATAAAATAGAATTTTGAGCCACAAACCCTTATTAGAGCAAAAATAAATAAATCATTTCAAGCATTCTTTGAAACATTTTTCATTTTAGCTTAGCTGATTTTGACAAAAATGTGTTTTTTTTTTAATATTTATTGAAATGTGATATTTATTAAATATTACAGTTTCAAAAGATAGCTTAAAAATTTAATTGAATTTCTCTAGTTGTTGTAAATTTGAAAATATTTTTAAATTGTTATATTTAGAATGATTTTTTTTTTTTTTTATTAAAATGGTCATTGGAAACCCAATTTTGGAAATCTAACCCTCCATTTTATTTTATTTTTTGGTCAAATTTAAATAAAAAAATATTTTCATTCTTTTCTTATAAAAATAACCATTTCTTTTAAAACTTAGATATAAATACTTGAAATGGTCAAGGACGTTTATATAAAAAAAAAAATTACTCTTCAAACAAAAACATAGAAATGATTAAATTCACAAAATTGAGGATTATTTCATTTTTTTAATCAATTATTTATTTTTATTTTTTAAAGTGTCATGTTGACCTTTTTTTTTGGCTTCCCATTCCTCCCTTTTTAATTCTAAATACATTTTATTTAATTGAATGGGAAGGTGAGATTATATATATTTAAACAATTTGGATAAAAAAAAAATGATAGTAAAATAACTTATGAATTGCACTACGTTTATTTATTATGAACTATTTATGTTGTATTTTTTTATTTTTTGCAACTTTTTACTCTAAAATTTGTTTTCATTAATTTTTTTATTAAAATTATATTACTTAATACTATAAAGTTTTGAAGAAAGGAAATTGAAAAATAAAAAAAATAAAATCTGAAGAAAAGTTTTTGATTATTCATAAAAAAAATGAAAGAAAATTAAATAGATGAAAATGTCATAGAAAATATTTTAAAATTTTCTCTAATATTTTTATTTTATTTCCTTCTTTTTTTTCTATCTCATTTTCTATATGTGAAAAATAATTAATTCAATTTTACAAGATTTTTAAATTAATAAATACAAATGATTATAACAAAAGATAATAAGCAATTAAATCAAAACAAAATAAGTAGAGAAAAGGGAAAGAGAATTACAAATTTAAGTTCATAGTAGTTATGTCCAAGTCGTTCTCTCTTCTCAAGCTCTAATTAATTGAGAGTTGCACTAACTTCAATAATCCAAGTTTCACTAACTGATGGAAAAAACCCAAATCTCTCTGTTTATCAAACTCAGATCAAGTTAGGAACATGCATAACTATCCTATGCTTTTTCTAAATCCTGTGCACAACGAAAAAATAGCATTTTTATACTTTTAAAGGATTCAGAAAGTGTTAACGAAAACCATACCTTATATTCAAATGTTCCTAAATTAAATCCACATAGTGAATATGAATATCGAAATTGCAAAAGTCTCATTAACTCAAAGTCTTTCGTCCAATGACTTAAACCTTGATCTTGGCACACTTTCGATGGGGAGCAAAAGAGGGTGGAGGCTACAGCTTTTAATCTTTCTAAATAGTAGAAGACAAAAGCTATAGAAACCCTAACCCCTAAGAGGTATTTATAGGGTTCCTAAGTAGGCATAAGTGACTTGAGCCCACATAAACTTGTGTCACTTAATTTAGCCTATAATGGGTTCTAATTGATTAATTAATCCAATAGTGCCTACTAATTAATCAATTAGTTCAATTCAAAGACCTTGTTCACTTACCCATATGCAATCTTGCATAATTACCAAAACACCCTTATGTATAAAAGTGAACTTAGAGTCAATTTGACACTTATAATCTGTGCCAACAAGATATATGAGCTCAAAGTGGGGACCATTGGGACCCATAGGAATATTGGCTCCATTAGAATCTAATTTTAAAGTTGATTCAACATTTCACTACAAAGAGTCAACTGAATTTCAATATCCTACGTAAATAACAATGAAACATCACGTGTTTTGGTTCACGACTTGCTATCCATTGTGTTTAGTCTCCCTATGAACCGATGTTCATAGTCTAACAAGGTGAAAAGTATCAGCATTTCAAGACTACCTCTATCATTATTGAGTTACAGATCCTCCTATTATGTGTTCAATTGACATATTTTAGCTCTCAAAGAGCTTATGTCAAGTTTCATTTAAGTAATTACTATAGTCATACTTTCCATAAACACACCTCCTTAAGATCACCTAAGGGGACACGCTATCTCAATCCCAAGAGATACCATGGTGTCTCTATTGAGAATACCTATTGCTATCGACTTGCATCAACAATAACCCAATCCATAGAGAATATATAATCAACTTACGATCTTACCCGTAAGTCAAAGTCATTGCTAACTTTAGCATAAACTCAATATTTTCTCCAGGATGAGAAACAACACAATAAAACAGCTTGGTGAGGTCATGACTACTTGATAGCCTTAAGTCATAACTCACTATAGGTCCTATTCAATGTATAACCATACACACTAGTGCATTCACCATAGGAAACTCATCCTGATAGCCAAAACCAATCATCCCTTCAATTAGGAGATGATGCACTACAACCTCTAATAGATTGCCTAGACCAATGAATCGGTTGTGAACAAGTTATTTATTTGCAAGGAATTCTGTACAACTCGTAGTGCACCTATGTCACGTACAATGTAAAATATGTAGGCAAGAATACTCATAAAGTATAATACATAGAATAAAGATAGATAAAAGTGAAATCATAACATTATTAAATAAATAATGAATTTCAAATTTATTACGTCATGTCATACTTTTAAAGGCTCTATCTTAAAATTAACTATAATATCTCTCATATGATCCACTAATATGATGTTTATCGGTCTCAACCACTAATTTTTGTTTATTTATAATATGTATAGAAAGAAGTTTAATTATGGTAGGAAATCATCGACAAAATGTTTTTCCGATTTCAAATTTAGAATTGAGATGAATGACAGTTAGGGTTTCTTTGGAACTTTCCCTACAAACCATGTTTTTTTTTTCTTCTTAATAACAAATTTGAAATATTTTAAATCATATTTGAGTATGTTTTGAGAAAATAAATAAAATATATTTAATATTTATATTTATTATTAAATTTTTCTTCTTATCCTAACCTATCTTTCATTTTTTAGATGAAATAAATTAATTTTTTTTAAAAAAAAAATTACATAAAACTTTTTACTTTTTATAACTGAAATGATAATTTTAATTTATTTTGAGATATTTAAATCTTTTAAACTTTTACATTTAATTAAATAATAGTGAATTAATAATAATTATTATTATATTATAGATAATTATTGAATATTAAGTTCCATCACTTATTTAATTATTTATTTAAACAAATTTAAATTTTACTAAAAAATTACAACATTATTTTAAAAATATTAAGATTTTAATATAAAATTTATCAAAATAATGAAAACTTTTCTATTAAGATTTTAATTCTTTTGATTTTTTTTTATTTAAAAAAATTAGAACAAAACTTATTTTTCTTTTATATTTTGTCGGATTGATTGAATAATTTGATATATTATATGTTTTTAAAAATAAATTAAAAAAATATTTTTTAACAACATAACATAAGTGAATAATTTTTCCATAAGAAATTTTAAATTTAATATAAATTTTTTATTTTAAAAGAAAGTGTATGAAAACCAATCATTAATTTTTTTATTTACTCTTCACTTTTTTCATTCCAAAAATGTCTTAAAGTTATAAATTTCATTCTTTTTAAAATGACACCATTATTATAATTAATGTTATAAAAATTTATCTTTAAGAGTTTGAAAACTTTTCAAATTTCTCATCCATTATAAATTTTATTAAAGTTTGAAATTTTTTTCTCTTCTTCTATCATTCTCTATTCTTTTCAAAATTTTCCCATCAATTCTTCCAATGGGTTTTGTCTTACAATGTTGTCTGTCTAATATTTTTCTTTTTTAAAAAAAGATATATTTTTTTAATCCACGAATCTATTGCTCAAATTAATTCATTTTTTTTCTAATTTTTATTAAAAAGCTCTTGTATAAAAGGAGAAAGAGTATCTAAACTATATATAAAAATAGTTAACACAAAAAATTTTACAAATTTAGTGTAAAAGAAATAAATAATGTGTTTAAATTAAAATTGGTAAATGTTATGGCTAAGGACCAAGGTGGTATTTTTTTCTTTAATCTAAGAAAATTGGTTAAAAAATAATTTTTTATCATAAAATTTGGTATCGAAAAGTGTAATCTTATTTGTAGCTAATCCCAATTATTTTTTTGCATGTGCTTTGGCACGTGTACACTTACTAGTAGCAATTAAATACTCACGGTCTCATATACAATGTTTTCAAAATCGAATCGGTCATTAAATTGAAAAGTTATTGGTTCATAGTTCAACGATCAGACCAATAGTTTAACCGATTACATTATAAATTTATAATTTACATATTATTAAATATTAAAATTTTCAAACACATTTCATCGTTTTATCATTAATATTGATAAATTAAGGATAAACATGCAAATTAATTAAAATTTTAGTATTTTTAATGTTATTAAATATATTAAACTAATAATTATTCTTATAAAATAAGATTTTATTATTTAAAGTTGTTTAGATTTTAATAGTTTTGTATTTTATTATTTTTAAAATTATTAATTGTTTTATCCATATTGTTTTTATATTTCTTATTCCATAATATTAGATAAATCATAAATCTTTATATATATATATATATATATATATATGTCATTCACGTTTGCATCAGTTCACTTGTTCAGCTTGTTGGGAAGAGCTTCCCATTGGGCCCCATCTACTCGGTGGGCCTTTGGACAAAAATTAAAATTTAATTGGACATTGGGCTTGTAGGTTTTGAATTTAAAATAATAATAATAATAATAATAATAATTGGAAATTGGGTCCGTAAACAAAGGACCTCAATGAGTAGGCTTTTAAAAAAAAAAATAGAAAAGTGGAAGTAAACCAGTAGAATTCGCTCATCGATTTAGTGGTTAGACAATCAAGTTAACTTATTCAATATCAGTTTGACTCTATTCAACCTAATTAAGTGAATTGAATCAGGTTCTAGTTGATGATTTGATCAATTGAATTGATCGATTTAGTCCGATCTAAACTAACTCAAAAATCCAATAAATCATAGCTTGTGTTTGACCGTTCAAGTAATTGATTCAATTAATTAACTAGTTATTTAGCATTAAGCAACCCGTTCAATTGATCTTCGATCAATTAAGGCTACCTCAATCGGTTAAAATGACACTAAACCATTTAAAGAGATAAAAAGGTCCTCTTAACTGGTTGAACCTAATTGGCTTAAGTGGTTCCCCAATACCTTAACTAGTTTCACCGAAAACACATTTTTAAGATTAGATTAAGACCTTAAAACCTTTCAACACACCTCATCAATCCTCTAAACATATTTTTGGAAGACTTTAAGCTCATGTTTAGAGAAAAACACAAAATCATCCAATTTTAAGAAGATAGAGTCAACTTAAAAAAATGTAAAGAATGATTTTTTTAAAAAAATGTGAAATACATGCACCAACAAAACCAATCTTACAATAGTTGTTAGGTCTTGAACACGAGTCTCCATCAAACTGAGATTGCTCATTAATTAATACTTGATTTTGTTTTAATTGTTAGCATTTTTTTCATCCTATAATATGTGGTCATTCATAATTATATTATGTATAATGGATATAAAGTCATACATATTTTATTTAAGAGTATATCAATTGATAAGTAAGTGAACAAATCAATAATGTGTCCAAAAAGAGCAAAATTATAAATGAAGAGTTAAGGAATTTTCATTTGCATGAATACCGTGATATCATTTTTAAAAATCCGAAAGATGATTCAAGCTCACATCAGAAGTGTTATGACATAATGGATCAAGGTAAGAATAAAATTATTATTATTATCTCTTTAGTGCTTGAATCTACTATGATTTTCAAAAAATAATTATTTTCTACATAAAATTTGGTTTGCATTAATTTCTTAAGAGCCTGAGACTATATCATCCATATAACTATTTATGAGATATTTTTAGGGTATAATTAAAATATATTTAATCATAAACCCACATATAATCCATTTTATTTATAATTAAATTATGTTAATTAAGACGAACAAAATAATATTAAAAGTGGTGGATTTATGAAAAATATATTAAATCTTTTTTTAAATTGAAATTGAACTTCTTTTAAAACAAAATCTTTATTGTATAAAATAAAATTAGAACCTAAATAAAACTTTATTTAATTATTTTTATTTTCATTATTAAGATTTTGAAGTTAGAACTGAGCCATTGATGAAGACTTGATATTAATTATTTTCTTAGTAGAAAGTAGTGGAGGAATTGATATCTCGACGTAAGCTAAGAGGTAGATCTTGTGCCACTCCACCTAGGAATGACAATGGGGCGGTTCGGGATGAGTTGCCCCATCCCAACCCCACTTTATTTATTCAAAATAATTCATATTGTTGTTCCATTAAACAAATTAAACGTGGTGAAGCAGGGTGGGTATGCAAATTTCCCACACTCATTTTGTCCCATTCAACTTTTTTTTTTTTGACAAAATTTTAATTTTTTAATTACATTAAAATAAATCTATTTTATAAATA
Source organism: Vitis vinifera (assembly GCF_030704535.1). NCBI lineage: Eukaryota > Viridiplantae > Streptophyta > Magnoliopsida > Vitales > Vitaceae > Vitis > Vitis vinifera. The sequence continues at coordinate 22,271,576 of NC_081823.1, read as the reverse complement.
ATTAAAATATTATAATTTTTATAACTTATTTTATTAAAACATATTTTATTATTATTATACATTAAAAATAGAAAATTAAATTTTAAATTTTAAAATTAATTTTATATATAATCGGGGTGGGGCAGAGCAAGGTTAATCATCCCCAAACACATCCTAGGTTTTGAAAAAAAATCCTAAACCTACTCCTAATCCATTAATTTAAATTTTAAACTCTTCCTATTAAGGGTTAAACAGGTGTCCAAAAAAACTCATCTCATTATCATCCCTAGCTCCAACTAATCATATGAAGCTAACATGCATCCTAACTCCTAGACTTTATCATAGAATTCCAACAATTAATTTCTACCGATAAATTTTTAAAGGATGTTATATGATGTGTATAATGTTAAATTTATAAAATGAATTATTTTCAAACTCAAGTTATTTCTATCATCAAATGATGAAATTAGATTTAAAGCCTAAAAGATATAAAACACTTTTCATTTTTCTTATTCAATATTTATAATTCAGTACTAAAATTTTTTGGTACTTAATTTTAAGTTACATCAAGCTCCTCTCTTAATTAGTAGTAATTATCCATAATATTTTTTGGTTAATTTTTTTTTTAATCTAATTTTCAAGTTTCCAAGACAAAAAAATGAATATGTTGTAGACATTTCATGATTTTAGTTAGTGTTTTCAATTCAAAAAATAAATAAAGTAAAAAAAAAATATTATTAATGAATCATATAATTAACTAATTGTTCTAAAAGTTTATTCCGATAATTAAGCTAATATTTTTAAAATACTTCATAATTTTTATGAGTGTATAATGACGTGGCTAAGTGTGAATTAATACTAAATAAATATTTAGAAGTTAGAAAAAAATAATCTAAATAGGCATATATTCATAATACGCTAAGCTTATGTGTTTTCTTTTAGTTAATTGATATGGAAATAATTGTATGAAAAATGAAATTTCAAGAAATAATGACATGAAAATTGAAAAATAGGGTATCCACTTGGACCCTAAAAAGTATTAATATATAGAAATTGTAAAATAAGTACAAAAAAAGTTACCAGACTACAAAAAATGTGTCTAGGGTATATAGTATGTGATAATGGCACGAAAGATATAATTAAGGTACTACCTAGATATAAGTAATGTGATTTAGATACAAAAAAAAATGATTAAGATATTAAGGTACAAAAAAATACGACTCAAGTATAAAGAATACAATCAAGTTTCAAAAAATATGAGTTAAGGAATAAAATATATGACTAAAGTTGTGAGGTATGAAAAATGTGAATAAGGTATTAATGTACAAGCTTAAACATAAATAATGTAATTAGGGTATGAATAATCTAACCAAGTATTGAGGTACAAAAGATATGACATAGGTACAAATAATGCGACGAAGGTATAAAAAATGTTATAAGGTATAAATACAAAAAATATAACAAAGGTATGAAATGAGTAAGTATTGAAGTATGAAAACTGTAACCCAAGAACAAAGAATGTGACTAGGATACAAAAAATACGATCAAACTATGACAAATGTGTCTAAGGTACCAAAGTACAAAAATTATGGTCACAAGTATTAAGGTACTAAAATATGAGTAATGTAAGCATAAAAAAATGTGATTTAGATATGGAAAAATATGATTGAAGTACAAAAAATATTATCGAAATATAAAATATGTAATTAAAGTACAAAAATGTGACAATGGTATTGAGATGAAATTTGTGATACGAGAACGAAAAGTATGATCGTGATACAAACGATTATAACCAATATAACAAATATGTATAAAATAAATAAATAATATTTTTTTATGACATATTCATATTTGTATAAATATAAATAAAAGAATCTTACCTTAGAGCATGAGAATTTCAACTTGGTTGAATCTTCTTTCATCACAAAAATGAAATTCATCTTCTATATATTAAGTTTGTCTTCTTATCCAAATTCATTTAATTTTTTTTTTCCAATTGCCATTTGTAATCGCTATTTTTATTTTTTTTATTTTATTATTTAATTAAGATATGACAACAAATTATTGATGCAACCATGTGATATGATACGAATAACTACGCTTCATACTATATTCTAGCTTGATAATAAAGGCGGACAAGGAACAAAAATAAGTAGTTGATTACAATTATTATACTCTTGTATAGGCATAACTCATGATTGTGATTGTTGATTTCTTTTATGCTATAACTCACAATTATGATTTACTCGATAATAAAATAAATAAATAAATAATAAAAATAACTTCATACACATGGACGCATGGCTCAAACATATTAGATTAGGATGTAAACTCCAATCTATATTTGTTTTTTTTTTTCATATATAATATCATTAGAAAATTTTAGACTATCGAATCGATACTTGCTAAAGATACAATTACAATGTTGAAAATGAATGGTAAAATCTAAGTCGATGGATGATAGCATAAATATATAAATTAATAAATATGCATGATCAATGTATAAAATAATTAGACTAAGTTGTAGAGTAAGGAGATCTAGAAATAAGGAAAAATTTGTAGTTGCAAAAAACACTGTTATTAACTACGATTATTATACTTATATAGAAACGTAGATGTTGACCGTGATTATCATACTCTTGTATAAACACAACTCATGACTGTTATTGTTAATTTCTTTTAGACTACAACTCACAATCATGATTTTCTTGATAGCAAAATAAATAAATAATAAAAATAACTTCATACGTAGAGGTCTACATAGCTCAAACATATTATATTAGGATATTAAACTCCAATTTATATCTATATATATTTTTTTCATACGTAATATCATTAGAAAATGAACTCACAATCAATCTTAATTCTTTCTATTATATCTTACAAATAATTAAGTTATAACCCTTATACTTTTTTACAATAGAACTTAACGATCGTTCTTTAAAAAAAAAAAAACCCGAGTGGTACTACCTTTGGAGGTAAGACTATTTTGGTCTACAGGATTTTCAAACTTTTTCTTACGTCGAGTGGAAGAAGATCAACTTAGAGTACAAAAAATTTCATGCCTCGAATCTTTGAGATGTCATGAGTTTGACAATTCGATACACTTGCTTCCTGTCTTACTAATACCAATCTATAAAGTAAGGAGACTATATATGCAAGTTATATTTTTTTAGTATGTACCTAATTGATAATGGACCTAATATCATTTTTGAGTAAAAGCTTCACTTATGTACCCTCATTTCATATCCTAGAAGGGTGATGGGACAAGTACTTTATCAAAAAAGCCGAACCATATCCCAATTAAGCCTCAACACTACTTTTTACCAACTTTGAGATTAAGTGATTAACTTTCTTTAAAGCCCATGATTAGAACTAAATCTAGATTTTAAGACATTAATCTTGACAAAAAGGTTCAAATCATCTTCCAAACCATATGATTAGAATGAAGTTGAGCACCCTCCACCTCAAGTTGAAAATCTCTATATGCTTTCTTCATATTCACCATCATATCACCTTTCTCTTCTGCCTTTTGTGTCTCTTTTGATTACTCTATTATTTGGGATTTATTTGTCTTTTACCTATATTGACAAGGCAATTAGTTGGTCATAGACTTCAATCAAGGTGGAGGCAACAATTGAATAGCCTCCACCTCATTTGGGTGGGGTCCATGTCACATATTGAATCAAAACCAAAATTATGATGGAGAAAATACATTAATTTTTAAAATAAGGAAACCCATAATACCAATTATTATTAATTATTTATTTTATAAAAATAAAAATAAAAGCTAATTAAGGTAATTATTGTAAATTTTTATATTTTTGGTGAAGATTTTTTCATAAAAGTATTTATATGATCATAAGGGTCAAAAAATAGAAACTATTATAATAAATAAATTAATTACATTAAAATTTGGATTAATTGATTAAAAAGATTTAAAAAAATTCCAAATTTGTAAAATCAACCTTTCCCATTTTTTAAATTGAAGAGTAACTCATTTTTTATATAAATACCCTTCAATATTTTTATTATTTACATGTGTGTTTTAAAAGAAAATGTTATTTTTATAAGAAAAAAAGTATAGGTATTCTTGTTCAAAATGAATTTTTTTTGGGTAAAAAAAATTGGGATGGTAGATTTGCCATTTCATGTTTCTTTTGTTCCTTTTAATAGATTATCCCTTAAAATTTTATATAAATGATAAGATGGATAAGAATTAATTGGTTAAAAGAAATAAAATAATTAAGAATAATCAATTTTTAACATAAATGTCCTTGATTATTTCAAGTATTTACATGTATACTTTAAAAGAAAAGATTATTTTTATAAGAAAATAATAAGAAGATTTTTGTCAAAATTTGACAAAAAAAGGATGGGGGGTTAAATTTCAAATTTGGTTTCTATCCTTTAATTTTTTTCTTACATATTTATGAATAATTTTTTGTGAAATAAAATATTAGTTATTTATTTATTATTATTAATTACAATTTTATGAAATGATATGTGGGGATTTGGTGAAAAAAAAATATTTAAATTGTTTTTTTTTTTAAAAAAAAAAAACAATTTATACTTCCTTTTCATTAACCAATAAAGTTAAAAAGTAGCATTGCTCTTATTAGAAAAGAAAGTGGGTGGTAAATGTAGGAAGAAATAGCCACGTGGCAGAAGTCAACAAGTGAAATTTGCAGGTGGCAAAATTTTTATTAATCAAATGGGAGAAGAAAATGGCCTGGTGGCAGAGCCAACAAAAGAATTGCCAGCTAGCAAAGTATTTAATTTGCAGTAGTAAAAAGGGGCGCGGGGTTACTATCAGTAATATAATATATACAAACACCCGATGGTCTATATACACAGTCCAAGGCTTCACTTTCGTTTACACGACCATTTCCAAACCCTAGCCCAGTGGGATACGTCCAAATCTGGCCTATTTTCTCTCGCCGAGAAGAGGTTTTTTGGCTATGTCATCCCGATAGTGGAGCTTTCCTATTGAGATTGTTGTAAATCGTTGTTGTTTTTTGATCGGAGATTGAGTTGGTGTAACTGTGGTGAAGTGCATGATCGCTGGAGATGATGGCTTCAGCTTGTGTGAATAACATCGGCATGTCGTCGGAGAACTTTCTCGACTGTCCTCCGGCGAGCTATCCAACGTATGGATGGCTCAGCCCTAGAATCTCCTTCAGCCGCGAGTTTCCCGACGAGGAGTCCAAGATGGCAGGAGGGAAGTCTCCGTCTCCAGCAGAGAAGCCGTCGGATCCGGTGGAGGTATCAGATCCGGATGTTTCCGGCAAGGACGTAGGTGATTTTGAGTTCAGACTTGAAGATCCGGTGGCGATGCTTCCAGCGGATGAGCTGTTCTCCGACGGCAAACTTGTTCCTCTGCAGGTTTCTGTGATCCGTCCATCAGTGGCTTCAATACCGTCGTCGGAGATTAGGTCACCCGAGACGGCAAAATCTCGTCGGAGAACTGAGGTGTCGTGTACGGACCCGTACCTCTTCTCTCCGAAGGCTCCGAGGTGTTCCAGCCGATGGAAGGAGCTTCTAGGGCTGAAGAAACTCTACCAGAGCAGCAACCCTAAGCAGGAGAACCACAAAACGACGTCCTCTCTGTACTCTCACAGCACCAACGCTAAATCTCTCAAACATTTTCTACACAGAAGCTCGAAATCTACATCATCTTCAGCCTCCGATGCGTCCCTGAGCCTCCCGTTGCTGAGAGATTCTGATTCCGAGTCGGTGTCCATGTCCTCTCGCTTGTCGCTTTCATCTTCGTCCTCCGGCCACGAGCACGAGGATCTCCCCCGACTCTCCCTCGATTCAGAAAAACCTAAACCAAGCGCAAATCCAAACCCGAATCCAAGCTCAAACGCGAGCACCACAACGAATCCAAATCCACCTAGGGTGAGAGTGGTGAAAGCGAGAGCATCTTCTTCCGATCATCCCCCGGCCGCCAGAGTAGGTCGGAGCCCAATGCGGCGAGCGCCAGACTCATCCGGAAGAGGCGCGTCGGTGGACAGTCCGAGAATGAACTCCTCAGGGAAAATCGTGTTCCAGAGCCTTGAGAGGAGCTCGAGCAGTCCGAGCAGCTTCAATGGCGGACCCAGATTCAAGCACAGAGGAATGGAGCGATCCTATTCAGCCAATGTCAGAATCACTCCCGTCCTCAACGTTCCAGTCTGCTCACTGAGAGGCTCGTCAAAGTCTGGAGGAGTATTCGGATTTGGTCAGCTCTTTTCATCACCCCAGAAGAGAGAAGGCAGCAGTAGTAATGGAGGAAGCACCAGAAGCCAACAGAATAACAGCAGGAACCGTACTGATCGAACTTGATGTGATCAGGAGAGTTGGTGGTAACAAATTAACATTTCATCATCATCTTTCTTCTCTTCTTTTGCATTTTTTTTTTTTTGAAATTTCAGTTGTTTTTTAGGCAAATACTGCATGAAATTGTTGGTGGGGTTTATTCGCTTTTTTTTTTTTTTTTCCACAGATTTTAGATGTATATATGCGGCTTTAACGCTAATCCGAAAGCTAATGTTAGATTAGATTTCAGGGTTTTTTGCTGTTCCCTTTCTCTCTTATCTTTATTGACCTGAACTGAAAGATATGGAATCTCTGTTTTCTCTGTTTTCTTTTGTTGCTGTTCGATGACTGTGAATCTGAGATGGTGTTTTGTGTTTGAGATGAACGCGCGGGAGTGAGAGTGAAGCTAGGATTAGATGAATATGATATTCATGTAAGCATCTTGAGCTTATCCTGTCTGTCGCTTTCCATGAATTATATTTTAATTTTTGTTTGAATGATTTGCGATTTGTAGTTTACTGTAGAGTTTTGGAAATGATGCCAAGATTCAAACTTATATTATAGGATGCCACAGGCGCCACCCTGCTATCCCTCCCCTTTTCTTAGGCACTGTTTCAGTGTTTTGGCCCAGCCCAGCCTTTTATTTATTTATTCTCCGAAAGCTCTCTGGTTGACTGAAAAAGCTTTTCCTGAAAGTTCCTCAAGGCTCATGCTAGGACAGTCATATTTCAGTTACTGACTTGCATAAAAATCAAATTTAACCTTGATGCCTTTATTTTTCATTCATTGGCTTCAATAAAAATCAGATATAAACATCCTTGTTGTAGTACCCCAGAAAGAAGGAAGTTTAGAATCGCCGGAAGCCCCTTCCATGTATATCATTTTTATAGAATGGGCGATCCTAGAGCAGAAAATTTTAAGGGTCTACATTGGAAATCAATTTCAGAATAAAAATGACCATTATGGTTGTTGGTTTTATATGCTCAGAAGAAAAGGACCAAGCCTCTCCTCCTGGGTTCCATTTATTACATAAATTTGTTTGTGCGGGGCTCATGTCATTTGCAATTAAGACCCCCTTTTTCTTTCATAAAAGATATGCCCAAATTAAATGGCTAACCCCTGTGTTTTGTGTTTAAATTGTGAATGAATATTATGGGAATTCATGAACACCCCCTTATCTTTGCTTTGGAAAATTTGGAATTAATCAATGTGAATAAATGAGAATCTTTAGATAACTTTGCTTTCCCCTCTGGGTGGATGGATGTTGCTCATAAGTCCACACACTACACATTATAAAGAATAGTTGAATTCGAATCATTCCATCTCAAATAAAAGATGCTGACTGTAAAATAAGAGGATAAGGTCTGTAATCTTAATTAAAAAAGAAAAAGAAAAGAAAAAGTTAGAGAGAGAGAGGGGGTGGCGGGGAGAAGGGGATAGGACTTGGGGAGTGAAAAAGATGGTTGAGGGAAGAGGGGGATTAGGGAAAAAATCAGTAGTCGTTGTCCACAGCTGTGGCCTGTGGGGTGTAAGTATGAGGAGTGAATATGACCCCATCACTCTCCCCCTACCCTCCAGTCCTTGCTCCTGAGTCCTGAGTCCTGACTCTGAGCATGCCATCCTAATAATAAGATTACTATTTGGCCCTTCCAATAAACAATATAATAATATATAATATATAACCCTCTAACCCTCTCTCTCTCTTTCTATGTCTGACTCTGCTTCTTGTCATTTGTCGTTTAGATACCCCAGCTGCCACCCCTTCCTATGTCCTTTCCTTCAGATTCTTCAGCTTTTCCTCTCTCCCTCCCCCCTCCTTTCTTATTCTTTTTTAACAGCTTAAAAAAGCTATTACAAAATGTTAAAACAATGTCTCTAGGAAATAAAATTTTTGGGCATGTGATTCTATGAATAATAATAAAATGTCACCTCAAGTGTATAAAGACGTGACATTGAATTGATGTGATAGGTCAATTACATGATTTTAATGAAACAATGTACTTATTATTTTTTATATTAAAAAAGAAAAAAAGAAAAAAAAAGAAAAATAAAAATAAAAAAAGGAGGGAGAGAAAGAACATGTGAAGCTGTCTTGGAAATGAAATGATGCGTGGTTTGACCAGGGTCACGCCGACCTTGGGTTGGGCCAATCCTTTTTTGTCCCTTTTAGGTTTTTTCCCAACATCTCCCTTCAATCATATACTCAGCTTTCACCAAGTTTACTCCTATAGGATTATTCAACCCCATGGATACACATTGGTGTTCTTTTTTATTCTTTAAATCTATTATAGAAAACTTTTATAATATTTTATTGATTTAAATTAATGAAAAAAGACCTAAGAGGATAAATATTAAATGAGAAAGACAGTACTTCATGTAGAAGTAAGGCTATAACTTGGTGGGGTAGAAGGTTAACTTATGCCAAACAGGTCCCATGTGTTCATATCGATTGTCAAATAAAAAACAATTATTTGAGCTAATAAAATATAACTCTTATTATGAAATAAAAATTTAAAAACCAAATACCTTAAAATCATAAAATAAATTATTAGACTACTTTAATATAAATAATTATTTATGAACTCGAAATTAAACTATCAAAGATACTTCAACAATTAAGAAAAAAAAATGATAAACTCAGTAGTCTAATATAATTAAAAACTAAAAACGATTAAAGTTTTTTCTTATAAATTTTATGTTTTTATATTTTAATAAAACAATATATAATACAATTAAAAATAAATAGATAAATAAATAATATACAAATTTAGGTTTTGATCAATTGCTTAAACCTTCAACCTATGCAAACCCTAATATTCTGGAGTTGGTATTTTGTAATCCAAACTTTGGGTCTAATCCATTCAAACCTTGCCCATGTCTAAGTTACATCTCTATATGAAAGTTCTAATTTAGATTTACACAAAGTTTTTTTTATATTTAATAAAACTTTTTTAATATTAATATTATCTTTTATAAATTATGAATTTAGGTTTAATTTCAATTTGTATTTAAGCTTTGGCCTATACTCCAAACAATAAATAAGGTCTTGTTTAGAAATTATTTCTAAAAATAGTTTTCTATCTTTAAAAAACATATTTGTCAAATTTTTTATTAGAAACATTTTTTCTAAGAATTTGTTTGAAAATAATTTTTTTTAGAATAGATTAGAAATATTTTCTATTTTTTTAATAAAATATTTTAAGTGGATAGTATTTGATTGTGGTGTTTGTTTTTTAGACTAAATAAAAAAAATTAAAATATTTAATTTTTTCTATTAAGTTAAAAACTTAAAAATAACCTATTGATATCAATCAATATAACTAAATTAAATTTATAAATAATAAGTTCATTTTAATTATACTGATCCATATTAACATGTTAATTTTAGTCGAAAAAAAATAAAATATTTTGACTTTTTATTCAAGAAAAAAAAAACATCATTTAAAGAAAATATTTTTTTATATTTAAGTTATCTAACAATATTTTATTTCTAAAAATAATTAAATCATTTTTAAAAATTACTGTAAAAAATTATTTTATAAACACTGTTTTCAGACCAGACATGGAAATAAAAATAAATTATATAAGTGGAATAAGAAGATTGAATATTAAGAATTGGGGTGGCATTTGAAAAACTTCTTCCTTTTTTTCCTTTTATTTTATTATAATGGTATCAAAAACAAAAATGATATTAAAATATTACTAAAAAAAGAAAAATGATAGGCAGCTTTGTCTGGTAAAGGGGATGAAGATGGAGAATGAAAAGTGTGAAGAGAGATTCCCCACTCAGCCATTATATAATCTTCACAACTCATCATATGCTCTATTTCCTGAGTATGGATAAATATTCCTGTCCTCATCTTCTCACCCAACCCCACCTTTCTATGCATTTTTTGGTGCCTCTTCCCCCCATTAGCTGGATTGCATGTCTCTTCTTGTTTCCATTGATTACACCAACAAGGTTTGAGTATGTCTATTATTTTTTAATATTATTACACCAACAAGTTACAAAATATACACAAGAAAGAATGTAGATATCCTGCCCCATAAGATGATATGTTTGCAGAATATGTAAGGTATGTTTTGAAAATTTTCTTTGAATGGTAATTTTTTTGTACAAATTTTGATAATTTTAGAATTATTTTTTATTATGTTTTCCAATTTTTTTTTTTTTTAAAAAAAATGAAAAGTCAGTGTCAATGGGCCAAAAGATTTCCTCCTTAAAAAATAACCTCAATGTTTTGAAATTATAAATATAAAATCAAATGCACTATTTATGGTATAAATGTTTGAATAAGGGTTTTTTTTTTTTTTAATCTAAAATAAGTTATTTTTCTTATTTTTAAAAATGGGGTCATTTTTGTAATATAGAATCATATTATAATCTTTTTGATCAAATATCCTTTTTAAAAGTGCATGTTATGAGAAAAACTTTCCCAAGTCAGTTGCCACTTGACTTTATAGCGGAGTGTATTTTCAAAATTTAATTTTGTTTTGGGCATTGTGGCCATTTATTAGAAGAAAAATTGGTCTTTCATTTCTTTTTGTTTTATTTTTATTTTTAACCGAGGTCCTAATAAGAGAATTGATTTTATGGAGTTTGAGTGAATTTTTTGATAAATGTTAGATTGTTGTCGGTAACAATTATGTCATCCACAAATACTAATAGATAGACAATTTTAGACTGCGTTTGATAGTATTTTTTTATTTGAAGTATTTTTTAAAAGTGTTTTTAGGATAATTACTTATTAAGTGTTGTAGACCCCGCATTTCGACTCAATGCGTTTCCCACTCGATGGCGAACTCGATTTTTATTTGAAAAATTGATTTTTAGTTTGATTAAGAAAAATGACTTGGAGTCGCCACTTATTTTTGTTTTATTTTTTAAAGGGTAAACAAAATAAGAAAGAAAAACCCTAAGTGTGACTCCTTGTTTTGGGAAAGGTGGTCTGTGAAAAACCGGATGGGGTTCGGGGGTCAGGTTACTTATCGGGAAGGTACGGTAAAGACCGTTGCACCCCTCTAAGCCCCTAAAGTCGGGTCTCTACTAATAAAATGAAGCAATCATGGCAATTGATGAGGAAAACAATGAATACCCGGAACTATCATGCACATAGGAGAATCAAAACATGTATATGGAAATACCGGAATGAGAATAGATACGTACCTGGGTGACGAGTCACAGTGCGCTTATCAAAAAGTGAGGTTAATACACAATTAACGAATACAAATTATAGCTCATGCATATCGAAGTGCAAAATGAAAATCAAGCAAAATATATTAAGCACAACAGTTGACAGTCAATAAGGATCAAACATGGGGCCCTCACCAAAACCCAATTTATTGTTCATGAACTAGTCCCCCAAATTTCGTGTTTTAGAATTATGAAGAATTCATTATTACTTATGTAAAATCAAAGATATCCGAAGATTATTTAGGAACCGAAATAGAATTAAAATTATTCGAGTGAAGACTGGATTCTTGGAATTTGTTTGAAAATCGGGATTTTGGGAATTAAATTTAAGAGTTGGAATTTTGAATATTAAATTAGAAAGAAATTAGAATTTTGGAAATCGGAAATTAAGTTTGGAAATTGGAATTTTGAAAAAAATGTTGAAAAAAAATGAAATTTTAAAATAAATAAATAAATGGAATAATAATAATAAGGACGAAAATAATGATTAAATAAATGAATGGAAATATTGGAATTTTCGAAATTGAAAATTAAATTCGAAAGCCGGAATTTTGAAGAATTTGTTTAAAGATGGAATTTTAAAAATAAACAAATAAATAAATGAATAAAATGACAATGATTAAATAAACTGGTGTGAAAATTAAAAATTAGGAATTTAAATTTAAATTTAGAAGAAATTGGAGTTTAGGAAAATTATTTGAAGATTAAAGTTTTTAAAATTAAATTTTGACATCAAAAGGTGAAGAAGATAATAATAGTAATAAATAAATAAAATGACATATGGATTTGGGTTAGTGAAAACCGGGCCTTTTTTCATTTATATGACATGTAACATATGGCTTTGGGTAAGTTTGAGAGTGTGAATGCCCTTTTACCAACAAAAATTTATTTATATGTCAGCATCAATTTTAATAAAGAATCAAAGTCAAAAAAGTGAATAGGTAACTTTGAAGAAAACTAATATTTTGTATGGGAACTTACTGTACTCTTTAATATAAATTATGCAATCTCCTGGGGGGCACTCACAGTAGGCTTCGCTTTCACTACTGCAGACTTGACTGCAGGGGGCACCAGCACATCAACCTTGATGGGTTGTTCTTCAGATTTTCAATTGCTCTCAACCCCATTGATGCCGCTGTCAAGTAATAGCTCTCTGCTACCTTGCCGAGGAGGTTCCGTTGTTGCATCTGGAAGTGAGCTAATAGGTACGGGACCCCATAGACTAACACAAAAGCTGTCCCAGTCAATATCTCCATCAGGCGTGGTGCAATTCGGCATATGAGCACTTCCTAATGCTCGGTCACCTTTGGTGAGGACATTCAGAGAAGCTCCAATACCAACATCGACCATAACATCAGTGGGAGTTGCAAGCAATGACACCATACTAACAATCCGAATATTCTTCAAATATGATTTTCATTTCATGGATTACGGAAGACACAAAATCCACAGGAAGGTCATAAAGAACCTGCTCAAAGTTATTGACGCCTTCTCAGTGCCTTTAACTTGTTGGCTTTCAACTTGTCCAATAGAAAACGTGGCAATATCCCAAAGATTCTGATGTAGAGACCCCCCTCAAAGAACACCCCAATCCAGACAGCCAAACTCAAACGAGATGCCCAACACTCAAAGAAAGAAAGAGAACAGAAACAGAGGAAAATAGAATGAAGAAACAGAGCATGCGGGAGAGAGGATGATGCCTTTAACTCCAAAACCTATTTTAATGAAGATTAAGAAGCTTTCAAAAGAAGCTAGTGGGGGATCCTAACACATGAATAAGTAGCGCAACCATCATACGGTACACTTAGAAGAAGAATAGAGACTCGACAAGTAACCATGAAAAATGAGTTTAACATCTTAGATGATCAAAGCAGGTATTCGGATATCAGCAAAAAAATATAGCAAAACGGTAATAATGGAGAAACTTAAGACGTGAGAATGCTAAACCTGCGTGAATCCTCTCAAGCAGAAATTTTTTCCCCCCGAGTAAAAGAGTCCTTCCCCCTTTTTCATCTGTCCCCTCTCCTCCAGCTCTCACTCTCCTTTTTCTTCTGTTTTTGTGTCTTCCTCAGCAAGCCACTGCTTGCTTCCTGCCACACGTCCCATCTGGTCGCTACCCACCATCCCCTCCAGCCGCCTGAGAGCAGCCCACTCGAGAGCCGTCCGAAAAACAGCAAAGAAATAATAAAAGAAAAGCCCCCAGCTCCTTGGGGGGTCTACAAGTGTTTTTTTTAAAAATCATAAAAGTAATTTTTTAACATTATATGTGATTTTTAAAAATTTTTAAAGTATTTCCTAAATTTTATTAAATATCTAATTTTTATTTTTAAAAACACTTTTTAAATTAAAAGTACCTTTTAGAATCAATGTCAAATGGACTCATAGCATATCTTGAAAAATATGATAATCAAGTATCTAATTTGGAGTTTTAGAAGCCCAAGTGAGAAAGGAACCCCTTGATGCTTTAGAAGCCTCTTGAAAAACCATAGATTGCTTTTTCGTAGCCCATAGACATGTTTGGGGAATTATACATCAACAAATTTGGGTGGTTGCACCATGAACACTTTTTTCAAAAAGGGTGCCTAGAAGAAAATCATTGTTAACATTAAGTCGATGAAGTGGGTAGCTTTTAGACATGGTAAGAAAGAATATCAAACTGATTGTGGTAGCTTTGATCATTGGACTAAAGGTTGTATGAAAATTTATTATTAATTGTTGGTGATTGCCATTAGCAACTAGGTTTTTTTTTTTTTTTAGTATTAACAATTGGTGCCATTATAGTTTTCCTTTGTACGAAATATCAATGTTTTCAGAATTAGACCGATCATTGAATCAGAAAAGTTACCGGTTCATGGTTCATTGGTCATATCGGCGGTCGAATCGCGGTCGAATCGATGATGTCATAAATATATATTTTATATATTATTAAAATTTTAAAAATAATAAAAATAAAAAATAAAAATAAAATTCTATCTAAATTTTGACAGCATCTACTCTATTTGTTGAGTTTTTTCACAAAAGTTTTTTACTTGTAAAAGTCATTAATCATCATATATCATATCTATAACACAATATAAAATGTTATAAATTTACAATGTCAATAAACCCAATATTTATTAAATAATCAAACCATTGTTATCCTACATTCAAATATGAGTAATAAACCAACAATTACCAAATTATCAAAGAGTTGTTAACTTAACACATTATCCATAATAGATAATACAAATGTCAACCACAATACTTCAATAATTACTCAAAATATAACATGTAAATGTTTGAGTATTCATGAAGATTTTTTCATACAAATATATATAAAATTCATGTCTTCATTCATTTTGGAAATTTGAATATGGAGATTGAAAATGTACATCTGGAAAACCAAAGTTTTCCACATCAAACCCTTCTATAGCCACGCCACATCATGGAAGGTTGAGCTCCTTGAGCATTTCTTGGTGTAACATACTTATCCATTGTTGATTTTTTTTTTTCCACTACTAGTTGCCATAGGATTTTGCATTTCTTGAACTTCTTCTTCACCTTCTGCCATATCCCTTTCAAATTGTGACACATTAAGATCATAAGGATTTTTATATTTATATGCTTCTTGGGCTGCTTTCTTGGAATTCACAAACTCCAACAAAGAATTTTCCATTCAAAATCTAACATTAGGAGGAACCGATTTACATGAACCAATATCCCATTTTACTTCAGCAAAGTGGTGCTTCATTTTATGAATACCTCCACATTTTGCAACCTTTTTACAATACAAACAAATAAGAGTTTTCATTCCATTTGTAAATCTTTCTTTAGAAACATGCTCCTATGTAGGGTCAGTCTTGTTTCTAGTTGTTTGTGAATTGGTAGTTGAATATTGACCAAATGATGGGGTCAAGTTTGATTCCATTTTTTTTTTTTATTTCTCTATCAAATTGTAAAACAAAATTACAATTTTAATCATAAAATTAAAGAATCAAGTCATTAACAATTTAATTTTTTTTAAAAAAAATTCAGTCATCAACAATTTATAAAAACGCCACATTAATTTAGAGAATCAAAGTCATTAACAATTTTAAAAAAATCAAAGAATTAAATTTTTGAAATTTATTCAAGAAAATTTTTTCAAAATGAGAAATTTACTTTCAAATCAAATGTTTATTTAAAATATAAAAATGAAAATTTTATTTGAAAATGAACAAATTATTTTAATCCCCAATGCTTTAACTTTTCAATAATTTCAATAAATTAAATATTCAATGTGCAATAAATAAAAAAATAAAAAAATTTATAATAAATATTAAACATAACATCAAAATTATAATCAACAAAAAAAAAAACATTAAATATAAAACATAAAAATTAAATTTTTTTTTTAAAAATGAAACCTTTTGGAGTCGATGTTGCCACGCAAAGAAGAAGTGAGAGGGGAAAGGGGGGGGGGGGGGGGAGAGAGAGAGAGAGAGAGAGAGAGAGAGAGAGAGAGAGAAAGAGAAAGAGAAAGAGAGAGAGATAATGAGGTTTTATACTTTTCAAAATAGCATCGTTTTGATGCTATGAAAAAAAAATAAAAATGGTTAGACCATTTGGTTCGCTGGTTGGACCGTTGGCTCACCTGGTCTGATTCCGGTTCAACCACTTTCCGACCCAATTTTCCGGGTTGGATCAGAATCGTGACTGGTCGGATTGGCTGGTCCAATCTGATTTTTAAAACCATGCGAAATATGACTTGAAGTTAACTATATTTTAAGATGAATATGGGGGAATAAGTTTTCATGGACCATTTTGTGCTAGATAATTAAACTTATTGTACATTACAATGCACTAGTGTGGTTGTATGAGAGCGTGAGAGGCATATGTAGGTTTTCATGAGTTGAGAATTGGATAAACTGAGGTAAAGTTGAGAATCTTTGGCTTAAAAATGTTGTTGCAAGACTAAATGATTGTTGGATGTAACTTGGAAGATGGATTGGAAGCTAGTGGAGAAATAGAGGTTAACCATTCTTTGGCTTAAAGGCATATTATTGAAAATAGTTGGCTCCAAATATTGGGCAACCATTGTTAGAGCCGATATGTTGGTAATGTCATGAAGTGGCAACAATTGGCTGGGGAGGCTTGCATTTGAAATTGATTAATATAGGATAGATACAAAAAATGTTAGATATGTGAAAGCTTTGATAACAATTTGTTGAAGTAATAGAGTTGAAAGAAAGATACACACAATTATAGAGGAAGATAAAATTGAGTAGAATTAAAACTTTCTTATATTCTACCACTCTATCTTATTTAAATATTACATAATCTCTTATTTATAGATACTTACACTTAACAAAAAAAAAAAAAAAAAACTACTACTAATAATATATAAAATATTCTCCTTAACTTTTTAGAAATTAGATCTAATTGTAATATTTAGAAGTTTATAACTTAAGTTTACTTTCCAACACAAAAAGTGTGGATTATGAGAGTGTAGTGACTAGCACTAAGACAGTGAGTGATTGAAACCAAAATATGTGCTCTAATGGCACATATTCGATATGATTTATGCACCAAAGGAGATTCGAATCACCCAACTTGACTTAAATCGATGTTAAGGCCCTAACCATGAGTTTAACTAGTATTTTGAATATTTATCTCATGTTAAAGGGAAGAAAATGGTTCAAGTTGAATCACTTTAGATTTTGAAAGATTAAAAAGGGTAAAATGAGGAAATAAGTTAGTCAAGACTAATGGACCATAAGGAAAGGTAAGATGAGGATATTATGAGTTTGGAAGATGAGAAATTACCATTATGGAGTAAGAAAGAAGGCAAGAAAACATGGGAAAGAAGGCAAGAAAACATGGGAAATAAGGCATGAAGCAAGATTCAACTGCGTGTAAATTTAGAACTCGAAATCTGGTGGTAACATATACTTTGACTTTGAGGACAAATTTTGAAAAGTTTCCGAAGTTCATTTTAGACATACTATATATCGTTTCAAAGCTTGGGAAGTCAGAAGTCTAATACTTCAAACAATATGCAAATTGGATTTGATATGAAGAAATTATGACTATTTGAAGACAACTACACAAAGTTGAAGAACCATTTCGAAATTCAACTTATGAATTCAAAATCCAATTTGAAATGACCCCAATTTTGAATTCACCTATTGCCACTTTGATGTTTTGCCTCCTCTACCTCAGGATTTGCATATAGGGCACTCCATCTGCCCTAAGTGGACCCCACGGGACTAAAAATCACAATTTTATTATTTTAAAAAAAATCATTTTTAGGTATTGTTTTTTTTAATAAGTGGAAAATGAGAGTGTGTCACATGTTAGGTAATTGATGATATTATATAAACTTTCTTAGTTCTAGGTTTTAGAGATCTTGGATTTTTTTTCGGAGAGTTTGATATTGAAGGTGTAAGAAGACGAGAACTTTGGTTTGTTTTTTTTTTTTCTTCTTTATTAAATATTTTGTTTTTAGTTTCTTTTTATTCAAATTATGGATTTTTATCCTATTATGGATTGTGAATGTGACATCACCCTCATGAATCTGACTTGGGGCTTGAAGCATGAAAACCTAAGGTCTAGGAAACCTATGGGGACAATAGGTAAATTATTATAACAATGAGCTAAGATTAATTATTTGTTGGGTGACAATTTATTAATTTTTTTATCCTATCCTTGTGAGTTAGTTTAGGGAATGATACAATAAGTTATTATCTAATACTAGTGATTCTTGGTAATTCTTGATCATTAGTTATCCTCATTTTCTCTATCATTATTTGCCCCAAAACAAAGCTATAAGGAGTAGGAAAGGTTAAAAAACCAAATCTTAAACTAGTAATCAATCTCATTTATTTGATGGTTTTAGGAATCTGTTTTAAAGAGGAAAAATTAGGTTTTAGATCTAATTTTGAGTTATAGAACTCAAGTTGATCACAAGCGGC
Organism: Vitis vinifera; assembly: GCF_030704535.1. Classification (NCBI taxonomy): domain Eukaryota; kingdom Viridiplantae; phylum Streptophyta; class Magnoliopsida; order Vitales; family Vitaceae; genus Vitis; species Vitis vinifera. Next base: position 22,253,171 of record NC_081823.1, on the reverse strand, counting down.
CAAGGATCCCAAAACCCTAAAATCACTTTACTTAAGAAGCTCTTATTCTCTCTATTTCTTTACCTTAAGTTAGATTGTGGAAAGCCCCAAACTTGAATCAATTGAATTAAAAATCAATATTCATTTTGTTATTAATTTAGTTTCATTCACTCAATCCCATTTTATAAAAGATAATTCCCAAATTGTTTTTCACTTTAGGATTTAAACAAAAGCAATTCATTTATTCTAGTATTGAAAATTTTCATAAGTCAGTCCCTAAGGACGATACTCGGAGTACTACAAAAGTTGTAGTGACTTTTTCTCTAGTTTTTCTTGACCAGAGTTGTTATGTAAAAATGTTAAGTATTTTGGTACAACAGAGAAGTTCAATTAGTGAGCCCACTTTAAATTGGAATCTAAGGTGGAATTACCATCCTAACAGATATATGGAGTATGAAAAAAAAATAAAACACAATTAGATAATACTAATAAAACAATGATTAAAAACAACTATAGTTGAAGCTAGGTTTTGAGTCACATGGTTGAGAATAACTAAAATGAACTAAAATGCATAATGAAAATAGACTAGCTATTCGATAGGTTTAACAAGGAAAGCATTAGAACAAGATGCCCGTTGAAGTTGATTTTATATCCTTAATAAGAATATGAAAGTCCTCCCCTGAAAAACATTAAATCTACGAGGTGAACGCAAGGTCCGGTGAATAGTCACTATACACAAGTGTTAAGACAGTTAGTCCATATTAAAGATAATTCTAAAACATATTTATAATATTTTTTTTGTAATTGGAAACTATCATAAAATAATCATATTAGAATTTAAAGAATGTATGGGATGTAAAAAATGCAATCATAGGTTTGGATATATCTATGGTCAATTGATCAACTATACAAAAACCTACTGTTGCTTTGGGCTCTACCCTCTACCCTGACATCAAAACCCACAATCCTATTTTAAGGTCTCCCCTTAGCTATGTAAGTGGTGTGAAGTCTCAAAACAAGATTGCACGAAACACCTTATTGGTGTATGTGTTATCATGCCCATTAGATATTAATGTCCAAAAAATCTAACAATTTATTATATCGTAACAGGGTATGTAATGTTCCTGGTTGTAAACATATGTATGATATTAAATAATTTCTCAAAAGTAAGGTAACATTCATTTTTGCAAGTCAACATAAATCATGTGAATTTTTAACCAAATCAGAATTCAACATATATCTCATGCCTTTAGAAAAATTAAACAAGTAGTATATATAACATATGCAGGAGATATTTATTTTATGAAAAGCTTAACACATGTATGCATATCATACCTACTTATAAAAATACTTGCAATCAAAATTATAGCAAAACTCACAATATGATGGTTATATGAAGTCCTCCATTGACAAAAGAATATTTAAGTGGAATAAGAGAATTGAAAATTTCATAAAAATAATAATTGTGATTCTAAGGTTCTACTAACTTTTTCTTAATCGAACAACAATTTAACTAAAACATGTAATTTTCCTAAAAATGAAAGGTTAGACAAATGGAGTTCAATTCAACTAAAACTTGAGCCAAAGAGTTTGTTGATAAGTCTAGAAACCTTAGAAATTAATTTTTAAGTAAAATTATCATTAAAAGACTATCCATTAAGCCCCGACATAAATCGGTTCTAAATTTGCCCAAAACTAATTATGTTGCAATGCTACTCAATTTCTTTATTTTTCTCACCTACCAAATAAGTTCCAAAAATTGTAGAACTTTTTAGATCTAATATATAATGAGTCTAGAAAATTTTAAAAATAATTTATATTAATAATACCAAAACTCTCAAAAATAAAAAGTGTCTTAGCATACCTAACTAAAAATTCATTAACATTTCCTTAATTTTTTCCCTATGAAAATGAATTTGGAATTACATGAAATTAGAGTCTATAATTTCCTTTTAGATTCTAATAACATATAAAAATAATTAAGAATCATGATAATTAGCCTAAATATCCCATAACATTAAGAAACCTAAGTGGTTCAAAATTGTCTTAGTTGAACCACTCTATTTTCTTACCAATTTCTTCGGAATTTTTGTACTAAGCCATCAATGTCCAAATGGGGTCAAATTTATAGGACTATAATATTCTTTAGAAATAATTTAAAACATTTTGGAAAATATGATTGGTCCAAATTATACTTTTAAACCTCTTCTTTGTATTTCCTAATCTATTTGGAATTTTCTCATGGGGCAAACGGGGTCTAAATATAGCAAAACTTGAATGATTAGGCTCATTATTGAGTCTATTATTTGTAAAAAGTTTGGGGGTTTGAATACTTTACCATAAATTCCCAAAAACTCAAAAATACCAATTAGTTTGAACTTGATCTATTATACTAGATTGTTTGAGCCTAATTTGGGTCCTTCCAATGTTAAAACAAATTGAGGTTCACCCATTGTAGATTGAAAGATATCATCAAATTTCCCTTGAATAGTAGTATCATAGGATATCATTCCCACACACTTTCCAACAATTTTTATGTGAATCAAACTTAAAATCACTTTCTTGGCAACCAGATGGTTTAATAAGGAAAAATGATTTAAAATATTAAAAACTTAATTTCTAACAACACTTTCTCAAAGAGTTGAAAAAAGAAGAAGAAAAGGAGAGAATGAAAAATATAAGATGAAAATGTTTTACCTCTAATGTCTCCTCTAAGTAGAGAAAAAAAATCTCCACTCCTTGACGTTATGTATCCAATTTCTATACCGTTTTCTCTCAACAAATTTTTAAGAGAAGAGAAAGAAGAAGAAGGAACAACCCTAGGAAAATGAAAAAATGATGATTTTCTTTAGATTTTCCCTTTTTTTTTTCTTTTTTTTTTAAATATGAGTTGACATATATACCTTTATCCACATTAGAATATGACCAAACTACCTTTAATTGCCACCAAAATTTCATGTACATGTCTTGTAGTGACCAATTTTTCATGTCTCTAAGTGTGACATGTGGCAACCTTTAAGGGTGACTTGTTACACTTCTAGTACATTCCCAATTTAATTATACTTATTAATAGTTTAATTAATGCAATTATTTTCTATCTTGTTTGTATAAGTTTGAGGTTATTAACTTTCCTAATTATTTTTAATCTAATTATTCCAAAAAATAAAATAAAATTCCTATATAAAAATTCAGGATGTTGTAGAAAGAGACATGTTTGCATGAGATAGCCATTGGGAAAGAGTTGCGTTATGCATAAGAGCGTTTTGGTAAAAACTTAAGATTGCACTAGATCTTATGAATTGACTTTTTGGAATGGACTAATTAATTAATTAAAGTCTATTAAGATTAATTAATTAATTAATTAGGACCCAAGTGGGCTAAATTAGGTGACTCAAACTCAATTAAAACTCAAGGGAATGTAAAGATACTTTTGGCAAAGGCTAAGCAAAGACACACATATTAAACTAGAAAACATGGTGAAATTGCATGGGCAATGGGTGAGTTTGAAATTCCTAGTGAATTTTGAACTCACCTCCTAAATTTCAAATTTGACTATTTCTGTCACTTATGAGTTCAAACTTAATTTCGAACTCACTCCAATTTCGAACTTAGCCATTGGTGATCAAGTTTTGAGCTCCAAAACATGTCAAAAGGAGTTTCAAATGCCTTCATCCAAGTCGAAATGCATGAAGTTCATTTAGAGCTTATAATATTTTGTGTCTTTTAAGTTGTTTATGGATTTTCTTTGTAATAAGTGGTCAATGGAAGTGTGTCACATGATAGGTTATATAAACTCTTTTAGTTCTAGGTTTTAAGGGGATGAAGGACGATGGAATGAAGAGAAGGAGATTGATCTCTTCTTTTGAAAGTCTTTAATAATGTTTTAGGGTTTTTTTTTCATCTTTCTATTTTATATTCTTAGCAATCAAACATGGGTTGTGAGGAGAAATCCTTCACCATATTTGGCTAACTTGATTGATTCAGAGATGCAAACATGAAGTTAAAAAAAATCTAATGGAGGAATTGTAAGAAACAATAACGTATTGAATGGTTTGATTATGTTTTCAAGTTTGAATGGGTAGGAATAAATCTTCTATGTTAGTTCTCTCTAAATAAATTATAGAGGATTTTTATCAAGATACCAACGATTTTTGTGAAAATCTTGATAACTAGTTACTATAATTTGATCATACTATTAACGAAATTTAAGGACTTGATTTACAAAGATGGATATGAGCTTTTGATTGAATAAAATTGAAATCAGAATTAACCATCATATTTAATTGGTTTAAGAGGGTTAGGTTACAATTTATGAATATTTGGATCTATCATTGTGAGTTATATTAGGGAATAATACGATAGATTATTACTTGATACTAGTGATTCTTAGTGACTCTTGATAATTAGTTGTCCTAATCTTCCCTGTCGTTATTTGCCCAAGACAAAGCTATTAGGAGTAGGAAGGATTAAAAAGTCAAACCTTAAACCAATAATCAATCTCATGCACTTGATGGTTTTAAGAATCTATTTTTGTTTTAAATCGAAGTCCTGGATGTAATATGGGTCGTAGGATTCAATTTAGTCATAGATTGACTTTGATCCTAAGCCTTATATTTTATAATGCTCTTTCTTCAAGGATTTGACACTAGATTGTAAAACATTCCCCTTTATTTGATTTATTTCATTTAATATTTTAGGAAATTTCTATTTGTATTTTATCTTTATTTATTTGATTTAAAGTTTGATTAACTTTAGTAAATAATTAATTCTCCAAATCCAAAAACAATTGAACTTATTAGACATGATCCCAAAGGATGACAACCTAGAATATTACAAAGTCTTAACAACTTTATCTCTAATTTGTCATAGTCACAGTTATCACATATTTAGTCTTTAGTATTTTAATTACAATAGAGATTTGTTATCGATATGTTTTGCTAATGGTTTTTTATTGGGAAATGTGTTGATTGTTTTGTCATATATTTTTGCTAACTCAAGCTTCCTCAAAACATCATTCCCATTTAACTTCACTAAAAATCCTTCAAGCACATAGTAGAATGAACAAATATCATATGTGTTTGTTAATCATAGTTTTAAATTGGGTTATGGCTTGTTTTTCCACTCGCCCCATGGTTGGGAACTGATGATTGGCTCTGTCTACAAAGATTTTGGATTTTTAGAGAGACCTAGGAAGTAATAAGATTTTGCACATTTTGTTATTTGTAATAAATGAAATAAAAGGGTTGTATTTTAGATATATGCTAAGAATATCTCCTAAAATGAAAATATCAATTTTTGAGTTTTTTCGTGTCACTTTCACTCACTGCATCATATCATTTGCTTTAAGAGCATCTACTTGATTCTTGAAGAGTTGGCTTGTCCTAATCCTTTCCTTCTTGTGAATGTGAATTGTTATGTCTAGATGCTATTTGCCCCTCTTACTTAGATATGAAAATATCAATTTCTTTATGTTTTTAAAAGAATTTAAAATAATGAAAATAATTTCTCTACTTTTGAGATATTTAATGAATTAAATTTAAAAAATTTAAAATAAAATCTATTCATTTAAAAAAAAATTAAATTCATTTTTTTATAAATTTAAAATAAAAAACTAACTTTTAAGAATGACGCCAAAAAGAATCACATTTAAACACATTAAATCCTTTTTTCGTTAATTAATTAATTTGGGAGACGAAAATAAAATGTATATTAGGTATAATAATTTTTTTTTAAATTGAAATATTAATAAGATTATTTTTTTGAAATTTAAAGCTATGTTTGGTTTTCAAAAAAAAAAAATAAATATCACCGAAAAAAAATAAAAAATAAGAAAAAATTTAAAATTAATAAATTATTTTCTATACTATTTCAAACACATCTCACTTATTATAACACTTTATAAAAAAATTAAATAATTAAAAATTTTCACTATATATATATACAAATTCCCTTCGTTTGCTTCCGGAGGAGGGAAAAAAGAGGAGGTAAAAAAAAGTGTTCGGAAAGAAAGAAAATTGGAGAAACTAAAAAAGTGAAGAATTAGATGATACCAATCTCAGGTGAGTTTAGCTTTAACTTCCCAAGCTATGATTAGTAAGATTATCAGTTAAATATTTGATAACTGGGTAGTTGCTAGGCTTTGGATTGGTATTGTTGTTTGAATAACAGGAAAGTTTTTAGAAAAATTTTCTAAGTTCAGTTATTTAGTGAATAGTTTGTATATAACATGCGTTTTCAATCTCTGCAATATGATTAAATTGCGTTGATGGATTAATTTAATTATGTCGTAATTTTTCATTCCTGAAAATTAATTGGAGTTCTTGATTGGTTTTTATGAGTGTGGATGATGTTTTGAAACTCGAAGTTGATTTGAATCGATGGATGGTAGCTAGTTACGAGAGAACTGTATATGTGCTGAAGAAACGCAGAGTTTGAAGCCCCGAAGCTCTTACGCTTTTAAACGATATTCATTTTAACCTACCGTTAAGAATTATGTAATTGTTGATGTAATTAGGGTTTCCATACTGCTTTTCCTTGCAATCGACAAAGATCAGACCTCATGTAAAATAAGCCTTTTTTTATTTATTGAAAATCCCATCAGGCTATGGCTTTCAACATCGCTTTTTCATTAAATTGGGGAATTGAAGTAGGCAGTTACTTACAAAACCACATAGTTTTCCACATTAATTCGGAGTTTGGTTTTGTATGAACCTCTGCCTACTAACCCCTAAGTTTTCATGAATTAGACTTGCTTAGTTAATATGCTACATTATAGGAACTGATCTTGGGTTGAATTGGGACTCCTCTTTAGCTCCTTTGCTGCCTGGATTCATAATTTTGCCAAACATCTCCACCCCTTGTAGCTTGACCTACAATGTACCAGTTTTTAGTCCCCATTGGGTAGCCATAATTTCAGAATGCATTTATAGAGACTATGGCCTGTCTCTGTGATTGATGATCGTAGAGTAGTCATTCTGTTCCTCATTACCATTCTGTCTAAATGGGTGTCGGTTTGGTTGGTAGAAGTTAGTGCTGATAGAAAGACCCTTTAAGTAGAGATCACTGGCAGCAGAGGAAAGGATGACTTTTTATGTATTTGTTTTTCTCATCTAGTCTTGTTTCTTGACATACTGTTGTGACATGCATACTATCTATGTACTTGGGTTGTGTACCCATTTTCTCCATGAAGGCATCGTGGATTGTAGAGTTAGGCTATCTAACACTTAGGAGCCTTGGATGAATGGATTCCCACTTTTTAGGAACTGTAAATGATTCATTTTATGTCCTTTTCTTGAGCATCCAATCCAATCCAATTCAAAAACACTGCTAGGCTACACTAAATTACGGTTTAGGCTTCCATAACAATGTTAGAAGGAAATTGGCCTTGGGTTCCATAAGACCACCAGCAACCCGATAAGAGTAAGGGCAGAATAATGCCTTGGCTAATTCTAGGCAGCCTTGGGTAGTTACAAATTCACAACTAGGTTTAGGCCTCCTGATCAGCCATGCCAACAAGGCAGTAGAGGTAGTTACATGAGTGCTCTAAGATGGAACCAATTGTCTCAATCCCTGATGACTGGGTCTTGCTTTCAGCAATGCTGCATTGCAGCACCTGAACACCTTACTGTTTCTGCTGAACACATGGCTCATCCATTGCTTCACTTGCACCAATGGTGCTTGTGCTTGGTGGTCAACTGCCAAGATGCCAATCATTGCTTACGACTAGCTCCTGCTGCCTTATGACTTGTGCTGAACTTCTCCCATGGCATGCAGTTTCCCATGCCATGCTGCTGTTTTGCTTTAGCAGCAGAGTGCTACCCTGCAACTCCTCTCCCTGCATCTGCTGCAGAAAGAGAGTCTTGCCATCTGTCTATACTTGTATTTTCACTTTCATAGATGTTGATGTGTTCAAGTGTCTTGGAAAAATAGAATTATATCAGACTTGTACCTCCATTTGGAATCCTTAAAACTAACCATGACGTTTTTTATCTTACTGTATTGTGAATTATAATATCACACATTCTAAGAATTATATGCAAGACAATAGTTAATAACGCAAGAATCTTGGAAATTATGGTACTTCCTGAATTCTACAAACTATTCACTTCCACTGAGGTAGGCTCTTCACTTTGGACTATTTGCTGTTTTAGAGAACAACATTTTTTTAGGATGAACCCTTTATATCTAGTGTTCATTAGGATCAAAAACTCCAAGAATATGTTTGGTTCCTGGAAAATTTGAGGGAAAATGTAAGGAAAAGAAAATAGAGATGAAAAGTAAGAGGAAAGCAAAAGTGAAAATGCATAAATTCCTAACTAGTTTTAATTATATTGGATTTTCTTTGATATTTTTCATAGGACAATCAAACATGAGAAAATCATTTTCCTTAACATTTTTTTTTTTAATACTTTCCAGAAACCAAACATAACCCAAGAATCCTATTATTGGACTAACTAGAAAACCAAAAATTCATATTCTTAAACAGTCCATGGAATGGTTGTCAAGTCAACCATGTTTTTGGAAAAAAAAAAAAAAAGGAAAAGAAAAGAAAAGAAGAAGAAGCATTATCTGACATATATCTTCAGGCTTGGGCACAACGGTTCATCGTGTTAGTATGGTAGGATTTGTTCGATTTTACATAAAAGGATCAAAACGAGACCCCTATGTATGATTGCACTTAGTGTAGGGTGTGGGATCGAATACTTACATTAGGGGTGTGGCATTCAAATTCTGCATTTTGATATCAAATCACACAAGTATTCTTTTGGATGAAGATTTTACTCTGGAAGTTCGAGATTTTGTTCTTTCAAAATTGCCTTCAATGGATGAAATAACTGTGTTGCTGACTGCAACCTTGCTCCAGAATTGTTCTATAAGGATCTAGGATTAACCCTTTACTGCCTAATAAGAAAACGTCGATGCTGTTTATCAGTGGACAAAACAACGCGTAATTGATTGTTGGAGCTGTGCTTAAGAGCTGCCAGTAGTTCAACTCCATTCTCTCTTCCCATAAAGAAGGTGCGTAAGTCCAGAGGCCAAAGTTTCCAACTGTGATAACACTCTCCAGGCAATTTGAATGTCATAATTTTGAGGTTCTGCAAGTGGGCCATCACCAAAGACTTCGCTTCGTTTCTCCAATATATTCTTTCTTCAAAATCATCTGGCTTCAGAAACAGTTGGGGGATCTGAATGTTCACAAGCCAAGAAATATCTTTAGAATTGCAATACAGATGAGTTACAATATATATGTTACCTTCGCTCCTTCACTGTTACCTGACTCTGTTTTGGGGCCATAACAAAGCACAGATCCTCAATGGCAGAGCAAGCTTTGAGCATGTAGGTGACTCCCGGTAGTTCCCACCTCTGAAATGATGTATTTATTTCCAGGTTGGTACAAGAGAGGGATACCCTGCTCCTCGTCTTATCATAGACCTCAGCTTTATAAAGACTCTGCAGAAAACATATAGTTTGTGAATGAAAGTTTGTATGGTACTGGAAATTCTGCAGAAAAAGCTATGATAAAATGTTTTGAAAGAAGCTGATACCTGAACACACCAATTGCAGATTCTGAGAACTCTGACGTGTTGAAAATGTGGAAGAAGATTGAGTAATACAACATGATATCTCAACGACAACAACTCCTCTCCCACTTCCTTCCACAAATACTCATGGGGCTGGTCGGATAGAGCAAAGGTAAACTCAAGGCAGTTTGATACATCCTTTACATGATATTCTCTCCTGGGTGAAGCATATAAGAAGACCAATTTTTCAACACTTGGTGCACAGATATCCATTCCAGTGGATCTAGCAAGATCAACCTTGGTCTCTATGATAGCCAGCTCTTTCAAGTTTGGACTTTCAGAGGCATCAATATTGAAATTGCGGAACCTACTGCAGTTAACCAAGCTCATTCGTTCCAGCAGTGGAGCCCTTGAAGTGATCTTTCTGATTGTCATCCCATTTCTACTTCCAATTTCCATACGTGTGAGAGAAAGAGTATGAAGATTGGGAAGATAGATAGAATCTGGTAACTCCAACACACAACCCTTGAGGGACAAAGAAACCAATGATTCACAGTTGAAAATGAATGGGGGTAGTATGTACAATGGATCATTGTCCCCTTTCATATCAAAGTCAAGTTTCAGATCTTCAACCTCCTTCGTAATAGCAAAACTCATCCATTCATTCACTTGATCTTCCTTGTTAGGCCTATACTTGAATTCTACATGGAACTTCTTTATCTTATTTCCCCGGTGAAGGGAGATAAAATGGGTAAGAGATTCGATTTCTTTTCCTGTAGATTGCTTGAAAACTACATTGGCCAGGTATTTCCATTGATTTCTCCATTTACGGGATAAGAACCCAGCTCTAACGGCATCTTTCATTGGTAGTTCATTCAGTATATTGTGGAGATCTCTTTCATCTAGTCTCTCAGACATGTTGGTCATCTTCTTGGGATTCTTCTCAATCTCAGCCATGGATGACCAAAAAACTATGCTACTTAAAGCAAGAAATGAAAAAAAGATCAAATTATCAGAATGCTACTGAAAGCAAGGTAAGATTTATATAAAACCAATTGTTCTAATTTTTTCAGATAAATCATTATTAATGTAAATCTTTATTTAGAGTTTTGCTTGTGAATTTAGGATTATAGGCTTATGTTTTGTGGATTTTGTTTAAAATTTGAATTTCTAACTACTTTTCATAAATTTGATTTAATTTATATGTTTGGAGTCTGACAATGAATCTGCAAGTGGTATTGGGAGGGGAAATTTGAAGTAGAATGAAAATGAAATGATGTGTGTTGATTCTAATGTGCTGAAAGTTTCAGATTTGAGTTCTCAATTTTTGTTGAGCCTGCATGTTCTCCAGGTAAGTTTATCAGGTTCATTCGAGTGCCTTGATGTCTAGATTCATAAATGAGTTTCAAAGTTGTGAATTAAATTGTTTCCCTATCATCTGGAGTTTATTTGTATTGTTCTGTGCTGCATTCTCATCAGGGTCTGTCAATAAAAATTGTTGTTGCTTTTGGAATAGCTTGTTGCTTTTGGGTTTTTTCTAAAAATTGCAGTCGAAGCTAAAATCATTGTTTTCAAGGGGCAATCTTTGTATTATAGAAGTTGTACTAAAATCATTGTATTATAGAACAATGGCTGTTTTCCCCTGATTGAGTTTGATCAAATTTTCTTAGCATCCAAACACTACTAGGAACCCCAAGTATATTCCAATGTTCAATTTGTTTAACTAAAAACCCTAATTAATCTTCATGATTTCAAGATTTGAAGTACACTAACCTCAAATGAAAGCCTCTGTGAATTCGCTTGTCACTTTCTTTCCTTTTCTTGACTTCCAAGCACTTCCTCAAATGGTGGACTCTATGCATTTGCCTGTCACTTTTTCTTTTCTCTCGTTTTCTTGAATTCCAAGAACTCCCCTTTTTTTCCCTCCAAAAACAAAAATTAAAATTTTTAACCTAAAATATGTATTAATTAATTAAATTACAAATAGGTCCTTTTACTAGTTAAGAACTGATTAATTAACTACTTAGTCCAATTATTAATGTAAACTTACAATAAATTAATCACCTTGATTATCCATAAATTGATTTATTATTATCAATGATAATACTATTCTTAATGGAGTCTTATTATTATTATTGCTAATTAATTTATTATATTATCTATTTCTAAGATTATATTGTTAAGATATGTGAAATTTAATTATTATCTTAATAGTAACGCTATTTTAAATTAGGGTATTTTGAGGATTTGACATTTGGTTATTTTATTTTTTGGGAATTGAGAAAGAAAAAAAGGCAGAGAGAAAACATTCCAACGTATATCATGTACAATCAATTAAACACTGAAGCTAATACGAAAGAAAATAAAATTTTTATTAAAATTAGTTAAAAATGATATATTTTTAAATTATTTTATCAAATATAAAAATAAAATTTAAAATAAATTCAAATTACATAAAATGTTTGTTTCTCCTAAAACTTTATATCTTAGTCCTTAACAAAATATAAAAATAAAATAAAATTGAAAATTTTAAGATAAAAATAAAAAGAAGTTAAAAGGATAAAAAAAAAAAAAATTGATTTCAATTCAAAATCCTCATGTAAATCCTATAATAAAATTTTAAGATTTTTTTTAAAATAATTAAATATAAATCCCTCTTAAATTTATGGATAAGATAAAGGTGTTACACTTACACCTTTACTAAAACTTTTAGAGTTAATTCTAAATCGCAACTACTTTCTTAAACAGAGAATTCCTCTATATCCCACTAAAATAACCCATTAGTAAATGAGATAAGATTTCAAATATTTGAAAAAGTATTACCAATTTTCCACTTTTTTTTTTTTCCTTTTTTGACGAGCACCAAACGGAGAAAGGAAGGAGAGATTTTTTTGGAGATTCTATTGTTATTTTATTTGATCCTTTTTTTTTTCCTTTGTTGGTGGGGAGGAAGGATTTTTATTTTTTGGGAGAGGCTGCCACAAGAAAAACAAGGATCGGGAAAAGAATTGGAAGAATTTTTACCTGAGGTATAACCTATTTATTCCTTGTATTTTATTTCTTTATTTTTTTCATTCTTATTACTATGATTTCGGTATTGTAAATGATCGGAGAGTGTTCTTAGAATTGCATGATTTAGAATGCGTTTGACAATATGTATTCAATAGAATCACCTATCAATAATCGATGTTTTAAAATTTTAGATTATAGCATTTAAATACCTTATAATTTGTTAAATATTTTTTCAATAATGGGTTAATTTTGTTAAATAAAAAATATATCTTTGTCAAGTGATTTATATTTAATTATTTTCAAAAAATTTTAAAATTTATTAGCGAATTTATGGAAGTTTTAAAATTTAATTTTTTATCCTTGTAAATAATTACTTCCTTTATTAAATGATATAGCTAATATTGAAAGCAATGTCCATAAATATGGTATCCAAGAAGTTAAGTTCAAATTGAATTGGAGTTTCTTTTGGTCTTGAATCATATAGTGAAAGTAGGTCTATTGGATTCTTCTCTTAAATACCCCATTCTATTGATTCTACTTGGTGAATTTCTTATAGGGCCAGGTCTATTGGAACAGTCATCATCTCTTCTTGATATAAAAGAGGTAGAATGGATGATTATGGCAATGCATTGATGTGGGTAACCCAGAATGAGAATGTGTTTGAAGTGGAAGAAATCCTCACCAACATTCTCTTAAGGCTTCCAGTTAAATCCCTTTTGATATGCAAGTCTGTCTCTAAATACTGGCGGAGTATAATCTCCCGTCCTAGTTTCGTGGAGTCGCATCTAATCCAATCTCAACACAATCCCACTTATGTTTTCTATCCCTATGACCCTTGGCACCACAACCTGTATTTGCTAAGAAAAACGGATGGAGAAATGACTGAAAGTTTGCCTGGTTGTGATGGAATTTACTTTAAAGGTATCATTTGTTCCTTTAATGGTTTGATCTGCTGCGTTAATTACTGCAACGCCTTTCTGCACGACATACGTATCTGCAACCCCGCTACTGGAGAAGTCCTATTACTCCCACAAAGCCGGGAATTAGAACATCCAGGCGAGGTTGGTGTTGCTTTTGGCCCTGGAATCAATGAATATAAAGTATTTCAGTTTTATGGGGGAACGCAACATTATGGATGTGAGGTATATTCTTCAATCACTGGATCTTGGAAATCCATAGGCAGGGTTGCACACACTCCTTATTCTTCTTTTTCTTCCAATCATGTATGCATTAATGGAATAGTGTACTGGTTCACCCGATCAGAAGAAGGCAGCGGCTCCATCCTTGTAGTTAATAGAGAGGAAATTTTTAGCACAATTCGGCTTCCAAAGGAGAAAATTCTACGTCCTTACTTGATCAATCTCGAAGGTTGTTTGTGTCTAGTGGTTGACAATGGACTTGAGGAATATAGATTTGATATATGGGCTTTGCAAGATAGCAAGGAGTCCCTTTGGACCAAGAAATGGAGTGATTATATGCCCTTTTGTAGCATTGCAGATATCATTAACCATGTAGTCGTGCGAAAAAATGAAATTCTTTTAGGAACTATAACTCATTTTTTTCTTTATAATATGGGGACCAGGACTTGGAGAAAATTCAACTGGGAACATGATGGTGAAGAAATAGTGATTTGTCTTTCGGTGCCATACACAGAGAGCCTCCTCCCTTGTAAGTAACTCATGTTGTACCTTTCTTCCAAGTATGGAAGGATATTTCCTATTTTTTTTTATTTAGAAAAAGGTTTGGATTTCTTTTCAATAATTGATTTGATTTAATTTTATTTGTAAGAAAATTATTTACAGTCATTGCTCTTAAAAGAATTTATTAAAAATTTCAATTTGGTTTTGTTTATAATAAAAATAATTTTTATTCATTTTTCTAGAAAAATAATGAATTTGTACAATTTTATTTACAAAATATTTCAATTCAAATTTTATTTGAGAAAAATATTTACACCTTATTTAGAAAAAGGAAATTATTTACTTATTTACATTCATGGTTGTTAAAAGAATCTATTAAAAATTTCAATTTGGTTTTGTTTACAATAAAAAAAATATTTTTATTTATTTTGCAAAGAGAACGAATTTTTACGATTTTATTTACATAATATTTCAATTCAGGTTTTATTTAGATAAAAATTTACAAGTTATTTAGAAAAATATTTTTATAACTTTACCTATTAAAGATTTCAATTAAATAAATAGGACTTTTACATTTTTATTTTAAAAAAAGTAGCAATCCAATTTTATTAATAAAAAAGTGAATTTTGTAAAAAATGTTTCAATCCCTTTTTTTTATTTACCAAAAAAGATTTTTATTATTTGATTTTATTAAAAAAAAAAGATTGATTAAAAAAATTTAGAGGAAAAATTTTGTAGTTTGATTAGGACTTAAAAATAATAATAATAATAATTCTATAAATTTTTTTTTTCAAATTTATTGCTTATCTTCAAAGATTTGGAATTTATATACAAAAAAACATAAAAAAACAGTTTATCCACTTTTATTAAAAAAAAATTACAATTTTACAATTTTAACTAAAGGGAAAGAATCTTGATTTACTTTTATTAAAAAAAATAATCTTTCTTTACAAGTTTATTTAAAAGAAAAAGGAATTTTGCCTTTTTCTAAAAGGGATTTTTACAAATTTATCTAAGAAATTTAAATTTAATTTACTTTTAAATTTTTTTTCTTTTACAAGTTTATCTAAAAGGAAATTTGCTTAAATTTTATTAAATTTTTTTTCTTAAAAGGATATTTCAATCAAGAATTTATTATTTAAAAAATGACTTTGCAATTTATGAAAGAAAGATTTTATTTTAGTTTTACATAGATTTGCTTACCAAAAGATATTTCAATCCAAACTTCATTTTTAAAAAGGAATTTTACAACAAAAGGAAAATTAAAAGGAAAATTCTTATAGATTTATCTAGTAAAAATATTTCAAACCAAACTTTTTCACAACTTTTATTCAAAAATAATTTTGCCTATTTTAAAGGAAAAGCTCAACTATTTTATATGTAAAAAAAAAAAAAAACGAATTTTGATCTTTACAAACTTGTTTAGAAAAAGAATCTTTACAAAATTAATTTAAAAAAAAAAAGGAAAGAAAATTCTAGTTATTTTTTTTAGAAAAACATTTTTAAATATGATCAAAAAAGATTTTACACATTTATTTTTGCCAAAAAAAGGTAGTTCAATTTGATTTTTTTTTTAAGAATGATTTTTGCTTGATTTTTATAAGAAATTTACTTCAATAAAAATTGATGTTTGATTTCTTTTTGTCATTATAGGTACAAAAAAATGACTTAGATTTTATTGTTAAAAAGAAATATTTTAGTCTAAAAAAGTTTGAAATTATTTATATATATAAAAAAAATTATTCGAGTTTTTCAAATAAGATAATTTCAGTTTCAAAAAATATATAAATATCTTATTCTATCTTCCAAATAGAAGATATTGTTCTTTTGATATAATTAATTAACGGTTAATTACCATTGCAATAAAACTATAAAGTTCTATCCAACTCTTTTTTTTTATATATCTTTTCTTTCAATAATTCTTCTATTTATATAAAATTATAGATAAGAATACATTAATTTCAAATTTTAAATACTTATTTGAATATTAAATTTAACTTTCTTATTAATTTAAAATATGCTTATTTTCTCATTATGATAGGTGTCACAAAATGAAGGCTTTTTTTTTCCAAATATTTATAAATGCCCTTACTTTCATACTTAGTTTTAATATATTTTAGAAGAAAATTATAATTAAAATATATATATATATATATATATATATTTTTTTAGTTTTATAAGAGTTAAAAATCTTATTTGAATAAGATTATTATTTTAGTTTTCAAATTTCAAAAAATAATAAAATATTATTGTGTATTAAATAATAAAAAATAAATTAAATTATGTACAATTATATTCATTATGATTAATTAATCAAATAAAAAATAATTAATTACTTTTTATTTAATATCTAAATTTTTTTATTCAAAATATTAATATTAGAATAGACATGTCATATTCCTTCTAATTTTAATATTTTCAATCAATCATTATATATTTGAGGTTACTAATAAATAATAATAATAATAACAACAAATATATAAAATAAATAATAAATTTATTAAATTATTATAAGACTTAATTTCAATTTTCAATAAAGATAACCATTAATAAAAATAAATATAAAAAATAAATAAATAATTTATTAATTTATCATAAAACTTATTTATAATTTTGATATGAATTGTACATCATTAAATTACAATTTATTTGAAAAATGGAATTTAGAATTCAACCCGAATATAATAATTTTAGTTTGGGTTGAGTGTTGGGTGGATTGGGTCAGACCTCATCCACTCTCAACCTGGTCCAACCCGAATTGCAATATCGGTTTTTATGGATATATTAGTATTTCGATTTTAACTGGAATGGGAGGAGAGTTGGTAGAGAAGCTATGAGATCTAGGTTTATCCCTTGCCACCATGGATTGAAATATCGGTTTTTATGGGTATATCAGTATTTCAATTTTACGGATATATCGAAAATATCGGTTGATATTTTTTCATAAATGTCGGTGGAGTGAAAATTATTTAAAATTCATAAGAATGCTTGAAAAAATTCTAAAAAAATGATAAAATAAGTAAGAATATAAATTTTAAAATTATTTTATAAGTGTAATTGACATATATATAATTAAGAAGAAAAATATCGTAAATAGAGATATATAAGTAGATTCAATATTTGAATTTTAAAAATAATAAATATGAATTTTGAAAGTGTATGAAGTTAGGATTGAGTTAAGAAATATTTGATTTTATTGAATAAAAATAATTTATACATAAATATAATACATAAAAAATTGCAATAATCCTTACTTCCTTAGTATTATAAGGAAAAGATCGATGTGGTTTCATTATATTGTTAGATGAATGGAGTTTATCTTGTTGAAGACAATATTTATTTAAAAATTTTTAAAATACTTTTATTGAAACATATTTTATTATATTTTAAATAAAAATTTAAATTAATTTATATAAAATGTTTTATTTGAGATTTAATTTTTTAAATTTTATTAAAAATACGTAATATCAATTTTTTTTATTAATATTAATTTATTTAATAATCAAAATAAAAGTCGATAATTAATAATTATTTATATAGACGGAGGAAAATTATTCTCATGATTTGTTTATTTTTTATTTTTATCTATACTAAATCTAAAAATCAAAAGGACACCCACTTCTCTCACTCGGGCATCAAGAAGCCCTTTTCTGAAGTTGTCCTCCAGACGAGAGAATCCCTAAAAAAGCCCTATTTTCCTCTGCCACTCTCAATCCTCGCAGGTGCTAATCTAATCATGTTATTATTATTTTTTTGCAACCCCCATTTGATTCCCAAGAAAATCCATACACAATTCGATTTCCGGGAAAATTCATCCTCGTTTGATTTCCGAGAAAATCCATGCAAAACCCCAAAGAAAACCAAAAAAATTGCTTTTCTTTTGCTTCCTGTGTTTTCTGGATCTGTTTTAGGGTCTCTTTGCTGTTGTGCCATTGGATTTAAATTTCACGAACCCTAAATCCACGATTTTTGAGCCAGGCTGAAAAACACAACCTTTGCCTGCAAATCATGATCAGATTACCAAATAGCATTTTATGTTTTTTTTTTTTTAAAAAAAAATTGGACAGATTTTGTATCCTGTGCGCGGGCTGGACTGGTAGGTAATAACGGGAAATTTCCCGCAGGTAAAAATACCGAAATATCGGCGATTTTTTGAAATTCTCCTCCGGTTGCTCCGCGTCCACTAGCGATTTATCGCCTATTTATCGGTCCCCACCGATATTTCGGAGAAATATCGGCGCTTTTACCGATTTGTTAGCGATATTCCTGAAAATCGATAATCGGGTTCGAACATCGTTTCCAGGCCGACCGATATCCGATATTTCGGAGAAATATAGCCGATAAATTCCGATTTTTCAATTCATGCTTGCCACTGTTGCCCTCCTTGCTCACGATTTCTTTTCTTTTCTTTAAACCAAACAGGCCATTAATTGTTTGTTTTTTCACCTTTCAAGCTCTCTGCGCATCTATTTGAAATAGAGGAGGAACAATCATCGGTAGTGATGCTGACGCGCGCCCGTTGTCTTTCCTTCTTCTTCGCCAAAACCCCAATACTTTGCCATGTCGGCCATACTCGCCTACGCCCACTTCTCCACGGTTGCTCTCATCACCATTTCAAACCCACTACCTACAGTCCCTACATCAAAGATCGCATTTTTATGAACAAATCAGCGCATTTCTCGAATTTAGCTCTCTCTGCAACCAATAAATATATTCCTGAATCGTCAGCAGCAGCAAAAACAATGTCCAACAAAGCCAGGAAGAAGGCCAGACGAGAATCGCCTGAAGGAGTGCTCAGATTTAAACTAGATATGTGTTCGAAGCGCGGTGATGTTGTGGAAGCTCTTCGCCTTTATGATGAGGCTAGGAGTCTAGGGGTTCCGCTTAGCCAGCACAATTACAATGTTTTATTGTATTTGTGCTCTTGTTCGGGGTCGAATGGGGATGAGAATGTGGTGAATTTGGCGTTGAAGAGAGGTTTTGAGATTTTTAAGCAAATGGGTGTTGATGGAATTGAGCCTAACGAGGCTACATTTACTAGTGCGGCGAGGTTGGCCTGTGCGATGGAGGACCCAGAAATGGCGTTTAATTTGGTGAAGCAGATGAAGAGTTGTGGTATTCCCCCCAAGTTGAGGTCGTATGGACCACCACTGTTTGGGTTTTGTAAGAAGGGGGATGCGAATAGAGCATATGAGGTCGATGCCCACATGGTGGAATCCGGTGTGGTTGCTGAAGAACCTGAGCTCTGTGCTCTGCTTGGGCTTAGTGTGGAGTCGCGGTGGGTGGACCAGGTGTATGAGATGATGCACCGCTTGCGAGCATCCGTGAGGCAGGTCTCAGAATCAACTGCTGAGGTTGTTGAACGATGGTTCAATTCCGAAGATGCTGCAGGAGTTGGGGAGGAGAATTGGGACGTGGGGAAGGTGAGGGAAGGGGTTGTCAAAGGGGGAGGGGGCTGGCATGGGCAAGGGTGGCTGGGGAAAGGGAAATGGAAGGTGGGGAGGACTGAGATGGATGAGGCGGGTGTGTGTCAGTCGTGTGGCGAGAAGCTTGTTGGCATTGATATTGATCCAAGGGAGACTGAGAACTTTGCTAGCTCTTTGACCAAGTTGGCTTGCCAAAGAGAAGTTAAGGCAGATTTTGTCCAGTTTCAGGTATGGCACCAGCTTTCTGCTTCCCCTAAGTTTCTGAGATTCATGGAGAATTAGTTATTTGTAGTGCACATGAATTTGGAAATGGATATATATTGTTGATTAGATTATTAAATCTCTCTTGTTAGGTGCCGATCAACTTTTGATGCAACAAACAAATATTTGGATTAAGGCATCAATTTCCATTCCAAATCTATATAAGAAGTTTTGGTATATGGCTTGCAACAAATGCAACAAAGGCACTACTGTTGTATTTGAACAATCATTTACTTGTTGCCATAGAGTTATGCTAGAGATTGCTCTCCTTAGCTGGGTTTGTATGGGGGACATCAAGGGGTATCTTTGATACGATGACTATATTCAGTTGATTGGAAGATATCCCAGGGGCAGAGTCTTATGAGATTGTGCTACACAACTAACATTTGGATTATTTGGATCACCAAGATCTTTTAAGCAAGAGGAAATTGACTGATTAATACGGGATAACATCTGTGCTCAGTTTCTTTGTGGTTCTATTTCCTGATAGTTCTCTAACATCCTTATTGGTGTCAATGGGGTTTTGAAACTTACGTGTCCAGTAGCTCAGATCTTGAATATGTTTTCCCCTTACTCTGCCTTGCATTTACCATCTCTATTCTTGTCCTTTTCACTAATGTCTTATCATCCTTAATAAAATTTGTATCAATGTACTAACTCATGTTGGTAAAAACACTCTTCTCTGATCTCCATTCATCTCTCACTAGGGTTTTGTGAAGTAGTGCAAGGAAATCATAGTCCATGACTTGAGAACTGTTTTTAGGAAGTCAATTCTAATTCAGTTTTGATGAGTTGTTTTCTCTGATCAGACAAAAATATTCCTAGTTTTGTAGCAGTGCTTTGTTACCTAGGTTAATGCTAGGGAAACTTTAATGATTCAAGTTATCAATACTTAATTTTTATTTTTTTGGTCTTGTGATTAAGTTGTCAATAAAATATTCAGGTTTTATATTGACATGAACAAACAAATTTATTGGGCATGGGAGAGAAAGAGAGAGAGGGCGAGAGAGAGAGAGAGGGCGTGAGGGAGCGTGAGAGCGCATGCGATGGCGACGACGATGAGACCGGCGAGGCGAGTCGAAAGCGAAGCTTCACGGTGGAATCCAAGACTTTCGAGCTTGCCCTGGATGAAAGGAAAGGGAAACGTCAGATTCTCATTGTGGAGAAGAAGCGGGGGGTCTCGACTTGGGTTCGATTAGGGTTGGAAAGCTTAGGGCTCTTCAAGGAGGGACTAATCCATTGTATACGAGACGAGAAAGAAGGGAGATGGGAAAAGGAGTGGAAAGAAAGAGGCAAGTTGTATACATTGGCTGGGGGTTTCAACAGAGCGGGTGGTTTTTTAAGGTTGGGGGTTGTGGATCTGGAACGAAAAAGGTTTTGTATCTTCTTACCGAGAGTAGGAGGGACAAAAGAGGATGGACGGCTATGGCGGAGATGGTACGTCAAATGGAAGAGCTGGTTGGTAGAAGAACAGATTTGCAGGAAGTAAGGACCATCGGCAAAGCTACTCCGGCGAAATCATACGCAGAAGCAGTCATGAGAACAAATCGGAATGGCTTAAACGCAATCAAGATGAAGGTCACTAGGGAGGAGATTGCTGGTAATTTACAGAAGCTGGAGCACTGCCTCGTCGCGAGCTGGAAGTCCAACAAAAAGGAAGAAGAAGACTTGGAGAGGTTGGGAAGTCTTTGGGCGAATTCTTGGGGCCTAAAAGGCAAGCTAGGGTTGGCCAAGTTGGAACGAGGTAGGGCATTGTTGGAGTTTGAAGATCTAAGAGAGGCACACCGTGTGGTCTCCTCGGGGAGCAGAGTGATGGGAGGAGCCCACTTAGGGTTGGATCTATGGAATCCAAAGACGGGATGTTGGGTAGAGGAGGAGATGGAACAGGAAGCTTGGGTTAAAATCTTCGGCCTTCCAATTTCGCTATGGAGCCCGGTGATTCTGAAGAAAATAGGGGAGGAATGTGGGGGCTTTGTAGAAATTGACGAGCGACAAGGTCGATGGGGGAGATTCAATGGGCTAGGATACTGGTCAAAATAAGAGGTGATTTTAGACCGAGTATGTTAGAAATTGAGGTAGAGGAGGAGGTATACACTGTGGCACTGTGGTGGGAGATTAGGCCGGTGGTGAGACAGATCTTCTCTGTGACGGAAAACAGAAGGAGAAATGAGGTCAGGGGTGACTTGTATTCACGCGCGGAGAAGCGCGTGGGGAAGGAACTGGTAGATGCGGGAATCGAGGAACTGCACCTGCCAGTTGATGGGAGTGTTCTGCAAGAGAATGGGCCGGGTCTAGTACTCGGGAACCGGATCCATGGCCTGGTGCCCCGGGATTGGGTCTATTCAGATGGAAGAGTGGCTGGGTTGACCGCATGTGGCCCAAATATGGGTCTTAATGAGTTGGAAAAGGATGGTGGGCCGACTAAAATAGACGGGCCTTTGGGCTGAATTTTAAAAAATAAGACAAAGGTGGCTGGTGATTCAGAGGCAGGCCCATCGTCTAGTAGTTGGGCTGCTGAACTGGGCTGCCCTCTTTTAGTTGAGGTGGAAGGCCTGGAAAGGGAGGGCCCAACTGGTCCCCTAGAGAAGGTTGGTTTTTTGGGCCGTTTTATCTCCAGAAAAGGACCCATTTCAGAGGATCCTTTGTTGAGCTGGGTGCCAGAGGAGTTTAGAAGGGAACAGAGGGATGAAGGCTTTTCGATGACTGACCGAGCGCTGGCAGAGGAAGCTAAAAGGTATGCACTGATTTCCGATCCTAAAGGAAAACGGGTTATGGGGACACCTATTCTTCTCTCTTCTAATTCTGATTGGGCTCCGGAGGGGGAGTCTTTCGATCGCCCAGGGGGAATTGAGGAGGAATTATGGGGGGACAAGTCAACATGGTTAACAGTCTATGAGAGGAACGTTGAGAATGAAAATGGATCCTGGAAGTTGGGAGAGGCTAACAAAAACAGAGACAAGGTTAGGGGCAAGGAGGGGAATACTGGTGTCTCTGGTTCTCAAGATACCGAAAATGAGAAAGAGGAGCTATGGGAGGACTGTAGTTTAGCAAAATTTAGCCAATTCCTAGGATTCTCTACGGAGGGGCTGGAAAAGGAGATATTGAATTTTCTGATTAAAATCAGAAAGAAGCGGGAAAAGATTCACAGCAAAGAACTTTTGGAGAAGTCCAAGTTTGAAAGGGAACTAAAGAGGTTGGAATGCTCTGTCAATTATGAGGGGGGGAATAAGCAGAAAGGTCCTTCACAGGGCAAAGGGAATCAGTTGATAGTTGCCCAATGAAGTTGAAGATTATAATTTGGAATGTGAGGGGAGCTAATGACAGCTCTAAGAGGAAAATTATTAAGAACTATATAAGGAACCAGAGGGTGGACCTAATGTGTATTCAGGAAACCAAGATTCAGGAGATGTCGGAGGGTATTGTGAGAAGTCTGGGCTCGGGGAGATTTATAGAGTGGAGAGCCCTAAATGCGGAGGGGGCTGCGGGTGGCATTTTGATATGCTGGGACAAGAGGGTTTTGGATATTTTGGATTGGGAGGAGGGTCAGTTCTCTTTGTCTTGTAGATTCAAGACTACAGAAAATGGGGGCTCCTTGGGTTTTCACGGGAGTGTATGGTCCTTTTACCAAAGTGGAAAGGGAGGGTATGTGGGAAGAACTTGGGGCAATAAGAGGCCTTTGGGATGATCCCTGGTGTCTTGGTGGGGATTTTAATATCACTCTGTTTCAACAAGAAAGGAGCAGCCAAAGAAGAATCAGCTCAGCCATGCGGAGATTTGCAGAGACTGTGGATGATCTAGAGCTGGTGGACCTGCCCCTTCAGGGGGGAGAGTTCACATGGAATGAGGGGCTTAATAATCAGGCGTGGGCTAGACTAGACAGATTTTTAGTTTCCCCTAGCTGGTTAGATCAGTTTAGTGGAGTCACTCAGAGCAGGTTGTCTCGGCCAATTTCTGATAATTTTCCAATCGTGTTAGAGGGGGGTGGAATAAGAAGAGGCCCAACCCCGTCTAGATTCGAAAATATGTGGCTTAAGGTTGAGGGGTTTAAAGACATTGTTAGAACCTGGTGGCAGGGAATTGAAGTCAGGGGCAGCGCTAGCTATAGATTGGCTGTTAAAATGAAGAAAATTAAAAAGAAGCTGAAAGTGTGGAACAAAGAGGTTTTTGGGAGGCTGGAAACTAATAAAGCTTCAGCCTTACAACAAGTAGATTTTTGGGATCGGGTGGAAAGTGAGAGAATCTTGACTGTGGAGGAAGCTGAATTAAAAAAGGAAGCTAAAGATTCCTTTAAGAAATGGGTCCTGTTGGAGGAAGCCCATTGGAGACAGCACTCAAGGGAGATTTGGTTAAGGGAGGGGGATAGAAACACGGGGTTCTTCCATAGAATGACAAGTGCTCATTGAAGAAACAACGCTATGGACAGAATTAAGGTTAATGGGGAGTGGCTAGTAGAGGAGCAGGAGGTGAGAGAAGGAGTTGTGAATTCGTTTCAGCAGATGCTTTCTGAAGATATGGTTTGGCAGGCGGATATTGGTAGAATTCAGGTGGGTTGCATCAGCCAGCAAGAAGCAGAGAGTCTGGAAATCCCATTTGCAGAGATTGAGATTTATTCGGCGTTGATGGAGATGAATGGGGATAACGCCCCTGGCCCGGATGGTTTTACTGTATCCTTTTGGCAAAATGCATGGGATTTTACCAAAGAGGAGATCATGGAGCCTTAACAACACTTTCTTGGTGTTGATACCTAAGAAAAGCAGGGCTGAGGATCTTGGAGACTTTAGACCTATCAGCCTGTTGGGGGGGGCTCTATAAACTTTTGGCTAAAGTCTTAGCTAATAGGCTCAAAAAAGTGATTGGTAAGGTGGTCTCTATTGCTCAGAATGCCTTTGTAATGGGAAGACAAATTCTGGATGCGTCTTTAATTGCTAATGAGGTGATAGAGTCGTGGCAGAAGAGAAAAGAAAAGGGCCTTATTTGCAAATTGGATATAGAAAAAGCTTATGACAACATCAATTGGAATTTCTTAATGAAGGTCCTTCAAAAGATGGGCTTTGGGACCAAGTGGGTGGGATGGATGTGGAGTTGCGTGTCTTCTGCTAAATTCTCTATTCTGGTTAATGGAGTGCCAGCTGAGTTTTTCCCTAGCACTAGAGGGCTTCGTCAAGGGGATCCTCTATCCCCTTACCTCTTTGTTATGGGAATGGAGGTTCTGGACGTCCTTATCAGGAGAGCGGTGGAGGGGGGATATCTTTCAGGATGCAACATTCGGGGTGGTAGTAGAACTTCCTTGAATATCTCCCACCTATTTTTTGCTGATGACACAATTGTGTTTTGTGAGGCGAGCAAAGAGCAAGTTTCTCACCTAAGCTGGATTCTCTTTTGGTTTGAAGCGGCTTCGGGTCTTCGAATTAATCTAGCCAAAAGCGAAATCATTGCAGTTGGAGAAGTGGAGGAGATTCTTGAGATGGCAGCTGAGTTAGGGTGCAGGGAGGGGTCTCTGCCCTCTCATTATTTGGGTCTCCCCTTAGGGGTCCCCAATAGGGCTACTTCTATGTGGGATGGAGTGGAAGAGAGGGTCAAGAGGAGACTTGCGCTTTGGAAAAGACAGTACATCTCCAAAGGGGGGAGGATCACTCTCATAAAAAACACCTTGGCTAGCATGCCAATTTACCAAATGTCTATTTTCCGAATGCCCAAGTCTGTTGCTAAAAGAGTGGAGAAAACCCAAAGAGATTTCCTATGGGGGGGAGGAAAATTGGACGGAAAAGTTCACTTAGTTAAATGGGATGCGGTCTGTACAGAAAAACACAAGGGAGGGCTAGGATTAAGGAGAATAGCCACTCTGAATAGAGCCTTATTGGGCAAGTGGATTTGGAGGTTTGCTTGTGAAAAGGATAACCTTTGGAAACAAGTGATCACTACGAAATATGGGCAAGAGGATTATGGTTGGAGGTCAAAGAAGGCTAGTGGGGCGGCTGAAGTAGGGGTCTGGAAGGAGATTATGAAAGAATCTGAATGGTGTTGGGAAAATTTGGCTTTTCTAGTTGGGAAGGGTTCTAAAATCAAATTTTGGAAAGATAGTTGGTGCACTGACACTCCGTTGTCCCAATGCTTCAATCATCTTTTTGTCCTTGCCGCGCATAGGGATGCTACGATTGAGGAGATGTGGGACCAAGATTCGGGCCAAGGAGATTGGAATCTTGTTTTTGTGAGGGACTTCAATGATTGGGAGTTGGATATGGTTGGGGAGCTGCTTCATACTTTGAGGGGTCATAGGCCTTCCCTGGAGGATGATTCAGTTATGTGGAGGCAGGGAAGAAATGGTCTTTTCAGGGTCAAAGAAGCTTACAGGTTGCTAGACAAGCCTAATGCCACAGTATTTCCCGCAAGGAGAATATGGGTGGATAGGGTGCCAACTAAAGTCTGTTTTTTTGCTTGGGAGGCTACGTGGGGGAAGGTGCTCACTCTGGACGACTCCAGATAAGAGGGGTGCAACTCCCAAATTGTTGCTTTTTGTGTAGTTGTGAAGAAGAGAATGTAAATCATATTCTTTTACACTGTATAGTGACTAGAGCCCTATGGGATATTATTTTTGGGTTGATAGATGTTAAGTGGGTCCTCCCAGAAACTGTAAAGGAGACTTTAATCTCCTGGAGGGGTTCATTTGTAGGGAAGAAAAGGAAAAAGATTTGGAAATCGATTCCGTTATGTATTTTTTGGACGGTTTGGAGGAGAGGAATAGGTTAGCCTTTAGGGGGGGTGCGTTGAATATTCAGAAATTAAAGAATTCTTTTGTCTGTAACTTGTGGAATTGGGCCAAAGTGTATTTAGGTGAGGAGTCTTTCTCCCTTATAGGATTTTTGGAGTGGATAGCTTCCACTTAAGGGGAGGTAGTTCTTTTTGGTCCTTTTTCTCTTTTTGAGGTTGTAGCCGTCTTGTATACTCCTTGTATGCTTTGTGGCGTTTAGCCTTTTCTATTGCATATCTTGTTTACTTATCAAAAAAAAAATATTGACATGAGCAAACATTTTTAGCTTAGATATATTTCATTGGTCTAATTTAAGAGATCAATATACTCATAGTTCATCAAGTTATTGTTGAAAATGTGTTTATTGTCATAGTCGATGGCCGATATTTGCTACTTGTTTATGCTTCAAGCGAGTGATTCATAAAACAAATGCCAGTCAGATCCTGACTAATTTAGAGGTGAACTCATTCAGGAGTGGCTTCAGTGGCATGGTCCATTTGATGCAGTGGTAGATGGTGCCAATGTGAGCCTGATCAATCAAAAGAGCTTCAGCTTTTTCGAGGTTAGCATTTTCTGAGTTTAAGCTCTATGATGACAATTTCCTTTTTAGCAGCTTAATGATTTCATTTGGTTGCAGCTTAACTCTGTTGTAAATTGCTTACGTCAAATAAGTCCATCAAAGCAATTACCACTTGTTATCTTGCATAGAAGTCGTGTAACTGGTGGTCCTGCTCAGAATCCCAATAACGAGAAGTTGATACAGAGTTGGAAAAAATCTGGTGCACTTTATGCTACGCCTGCTGGTTCAAATGATGATTGGTAGGACCTTGTTTTTTCAAACACAAATGGTTTGCACAGTTTTTCCTAATGCAGTTTATTTTCTTCTGCTTTTATATTTTTGCATCATCTACATTCTGTCCTCTGTGGATCATGATGCTGGACTGAGTGGGTTCTCTATGAGGATTTGATAAATAAATATATTAATAAACAAAAGCTCAAAAGCGACCATGTTTACCCATGTTGGAAAAAGAGAATTTGAAAATCAACATGTAAGAGAAATTTAAAAAATCCATGAAAAACAATAATCATTCCTAACACATTGTTCTTTATCTAAAGAAGAATCTTTCAGAGTCAACATGTTTCGGCTTCAAAATGGAGAAGTCATTTTGTTCAGAAAGTTTATTGTTCTTGAACTGAGCTGGTTTCTCAGAAATTCAAAATTGATTACAAAGCTGGACGGCACAGCTATTTAAATAGATAGCTAGAGAATAGCTAATAATTCTGCCGCCTAGAAATTTGGAGACTTAATCAAACTCAGCTAACAACCTAACGCCTAAAAAACAGGAGAAAGGATTTAAATTTAAACTCTAAACAATAATTTAAAAGAATAGTAGCTAACTCCTAGAATCTGATATAATCAGATTTATTATTTAAACAAAACAGAAATATTTGAATAACAGAAAGTATCTCCTAGATTTCCTACAGTTCCTCTCTTTGCATGCAAAACATGCGTGCACCTCTCCTAGTCCTTTTGTTCTCAGATTTCATCCACCGCCCCACCACAAAATCATTAGATGTGTGAGGTACAATTCATCAATCTCCATAAATGAAGAACAAAAAATTCCAAAACTTCAAAGCTTCTCTACTATGTAGAAATTAGTGATATACTTATTCCACCACTTCTTTAGATGTCACAATGTACCTATTTAGAACATCTAAATAACCATTGAATGACGATTCTAAGTCCTTGCCACCAGCCATGTAAGAAAGTCACCTTCAGTGAAAATAAGGCATCTTTGAACTTTATGCATACCAATTATTTGAAAATACCTTTAATTCCTATCCTGAACTAAATTATTTAATTTTAGAGTTTGGTGTCGTCTTTGGTTTTCATTAAACAAATAAAAATAATTGTTCACTTTTCTTTTATCCAATCCTCAATTATCAGTTACTAAAACTCTTTGATTTTCACCTATAATGCACTTAACATTCCTGAGGTCTCTATTTTTCCCTTTTTCCATATCCTAGCCAAAGTGTGTTTCTCTCAGTCTGCTGTGCCTAAGTCGCAATAGAGATTATTTCATGCCTTAATGTTGCCTCACTAACTACCCCTTTGGACTATTGTTGCTCCCCTCATAAGCACATTTTCTCCTCTTCAAAGTATTGGCTGCATAGGCTATAAATGAATTCATTAATGTGGTGGCTTAGTTGGCATTTTAGTGGATGTTTGCATGGCACCCATCTGGTGCATTTTCTGTGGTTTGATTTAATTTGTTGTGATTTGAGAAGCAATTATAGTTTTTTCTTGAGAGTTATTATTAAATATGTTTAATTTAATAATAACTCTCCAGAAAAACTATTATTAAACATGTTTAGTTACCCATCAAAAAAAAAATAAAAATAAATAAATATGTTTAGTTGTTAATTTATATGGAGTTACACCTCTTCTGCTGTTTCTAGAAAATTTGTTTGTCTACCTAGAAAGCTGTTGCTGCATAGGAAAGACTCAGTATCCTATGTCATTGGATTTGTAACTTAATATCTATTACTTCTAGTATGGCCATTTCCAAAGAGCCATGTTAGTGCCTGACATGAATCTCTCTCTGAACTCCTGGATGTGTCAGATGCTCTTCAAATTTGTTCAAAATTTTATTTTATTTATTTATTTTTGTATGAATGGGCCTGCATGTGTTAAGAATGCAATCAAAGCGTCAAAGTATATACCTGTCTTAAACAAAGTAATATTGTTCTAATATATGAAACTCTAATGAGACTATGTAGTTGTGTATACGATCACTATATTTGCTACCTTCTTCCAAGTATGCCATTGTTATTCTAAAAATTTAAATGAACTAGCCACCAACCAACTCATATGTTATTGCACATGTGTGCACATTGTTGTGCTCTTGCTGTATCTGTGTGCTGCTACACAAGGATTTGTCTTGTTGACATATACATATGGCATGTTTGTCTCCAAGCTATCTAGTTTTTGCTACATTATAATCTCTGTAAATATCACATTACTCTTTGTTAGGATATCTAGCAACTTGTGAGCCTTGCTTGCATCATTTATTCATTATATTCATTAATTTTAAAATTTTCAGTTCGAGGAAGAACACAAATCTTGACTTTTTATTTTTTAAAATTAATTTAATTTGTTGATTCTAGTGAATATTCAGATGAGTGTGAGTTATGTTTTAGAGTTTTAATTGCAGAAAGTGAATAATTAAGTGACTGTGAGTTATGTTTTGCATTTTTCATTGTAGAAATTTCATTTAAATGATGATAGTTAATTTCTTTCAATTTCGTTATATTTTAAAGAAATGAACTTTGAAAAAATATAATAAATTCATTTATGATCCAAACTTCATGATTTTAGTATTGTTTTCGTTTTTGAATGAGGAACATACAGAAATTTAAGGAGTTTAATTTTATTGCGAATTGGATGAGCTATTAGACAAAAATAGTGACTGCATGTAGTTGATTCTTTGTTTTGGTGTTAGAACTTTGTGGATTTATTTTAAATTCTTTCTTATCCAAATTAAGTGATTCTGATATTGGTTTCATTATTAAGTATTCTGTCAAAAAAAATTAGATCTAAAAATTTGCTTGAGAAATAAGAGAGAAAATGGTCAATATGCCTATTATATTCAGGTTTTCTTGATGATAACTTTGCCAATTTATTATAAATTTACTTCTCAGTCAAATTACATAAAATTTTGATAGTTTGATTTATTTTTAGGTCAGGAATTAATATAATTTTTCAAAAATGATTTTGGCAATTGCAAAAGTTAAAGTTTGAAAAGATAAAAGAGAAAAAAAATCAACATGACTTTATTGTCAGTGGTAACACTCCAATGGAGTTTTCATTGCTCAACAGCATGCATGAGTGGAGTAAAGAGTCTAAAGACCACAGCTTTGTTGTATAAACTAAACTATTAAATCTTTTTCATGCTTGAAAAGTTTCAGTTAAAGCTACAGTGGTTGAATGATTGCAGCACCTCTTATCTTTTATGCATGCAGATGTATGTGTGCACTTATAATTTTTTCAGTAAGAATATATATAGTCTTTACACATATGTGAGCACATGTAAGTTAAATCTAAACCCTTCTCACAGCGCAAGTTTGCTTTCACCAAAAAAGTTTCGTTGCTATTTACAGGTACTGGTTATATGCTGCTGTTAATGGTAACTGCTTGCTAGTGACAAATGATGAGATGCGAGATCATTTGTTCCAGCTGCTTGGAACTAGCTTTTTTCCTAGATGGAAGGAAAAGCATCAGGTGTTGCATCCCCATTCCTCTGAACCTGAGTTTAATCTGATGTACTAAGCTAAATCATTTTATTTTATTTATTTATTTCGTTATTTAGTATAACCTACATTTAGCAACCTAACGCACTTATGTTTAAGCCTCTTGAATTTAGCCCAACCCAAACTCTTTCTATCATCTTCAACCTTGGTATCAGTCATGAAGAATTCTAGGTAAACACTCTATTGGTAGTCTCCTTTATCATCTCTGGCAGCCTTTTTGAGAATTGCTTTGGAGATGTCCAAATCTATTTACCACATACCATTACCATGACTTTGAAAGAAGGCAAAGTGTACAAATGAATTGTTGATTACCGACTTCCATCACTGAAGGTGAGCTTTTTGCCCTTATGAATCAACTCTCAATTTCTCTTACTCAGATGAAGTTCTCCATCTGCCAATCCTAAAATCACACACCTCTGTGGGTGATGGTGTGTAAATCACCACTAAACTCTTCATCCGGGAAGCTGTAGCAAAGCAATGAGCGAATACACCCAATCAGTAAGATTTGGTGGCCTTGTGGATATAATTGCTCAAGCCTATGGACCAAAAATGCTCACTGGCATTATCCCTTTTTGATCAACAACACCCAGGCATCCACCTTCCTTGCTGATGGTCCACAATAGTGTTTTCCTTCCTCTTGATGCAGCCTATGAGGAGAACCGAATCAATCCAATCACACTACTACTCAGGGAAATCTCAGTGATTCAATCATGTCTTAACTCTTTTGTTTTTCACCTATTCTTGAAGGTCCCTTAGCTTTATTCAGCTCAACGTTTCAGAGATGAAACAGAGCTCTTTTGTCCTGGCAAAATGTGGTTGTTAATCACAATTAAACAAAATGCTTAATTGTGTCATTCTGTTGACATTTTCCAGGTTAGGCTGACGATGACTAGGCGTGGCCCTGTTCTCCATATGCCACCTCCATATTCAATTGTTATCCAGGTTTGATGAACCGAGAACGTGGTTTTCTGCAGTATCCCTTCTATATGTATCTGACGTTGCTCATAAACTTTTTATGTAAAATGTAGGAGTCAGAACAGGGTAGTTGGCATGTACCAACTGTCATAGGCGACGACCTTGAGACCCCGAGACAGTGGCTATGTGCCACCAGAACTAGGAAAAACCATCGGCATCCTCAGCATTTAGAGTGAAGTCTGAAAAATGTGCATAAGCCAACTCTACAACCTTGAGATCCTCAAGGGTTGGAGTCGGTAATTTTCATATTTGTTATATCAATTCCAACTCTTGTATCTATTTGTTTCATGGATTACTGCATACTTTGTTTTGTAACTGGTAGTTTTTGGATGTAATTTAGCAATTCCAATTCTCAGTTCTTAGTGTTTCATGGATTAGTGAATACTTTGTTCTATTCATTGTTGTCATACTAGCTTTAGATCATACCTTTTTAGCTTCCTGAATGAGACAAAATTATGCTTGGCTTCTGTGACTACCACAGCTAACACATTTTTATGGTTCACCTTAGATAACGGCTGAGCCCAAAAAGGTTCAATAGTTGTAGAGGATTGAATTATTTGACTAGTCCCTCTGAGCCTGAGTATTGAGTCTTCTTCAACATTAGCAGCAGCTATTGCTGAAAAAGTTTATCTTCTTGGGAGAACCCTTGGCCTGTTTTCCTTTTTTTTTTTTTTTTTTCTTTTTCTGTTGCCTTTATTGGGTCACGCCTCTTCTTGTCATGGCCTTTCTTCATGGCTTGCCTTTACCCATTGTCTGGGATTTGAACTCAGCCCTTAATTTGTAATCCACCAAGCAACTTGCTGCTGGCTTGAGTGTGGGTAAGTCTTGAAACCCCCCTGCCTATAAAGTTTTGCATAAGCCCACCCTTGGAGTCCATTCTTGTAATTGACCCACTTGACCTTTTGGGCATGTTATTTATGACCAGCCCCAACAAACTGAACTTGTTGACGCAACCAACCATAGTGCATGGCTATTGTCAACAATGTGGTGTTGAATAGGATGAGCAGGTTTCTTAATTGCCTCTTTGGCACCATCTAGGGAAAGATCTAAGTGAGACCTGGCACTCTATTATCCTTTGTTAGGTTTCTCCAGTGGAGCTTGACATGAACTGTACAATGCCTTCTTGTGCTGGTAAATCATTTACTTCTTTAATATGAATGGCCTTAAGGCACTGCTCCACTTCTCAAGGAAAAGTTTCAAGATCTCTCATATTCTGTATCCCGTTGATGAAATCCAGTTTTGAGAATTGCATTTTGGTTGGGCCATTAGTACTGCTTGATTGTCCACCAACCATTGCTTTTTTTTTTTTTTCTTTTAACTAATCAATTTAATCTACATGCCCCTTCCATAAACACATACTTCAACTAGCCTTGTGTTATCCCAATGAAGAATCCAAACACTGTTTGAAGACAATGCAGGCTGGAGACTTGTTGTGTGGAACCGATTTAGTGAAATGATCCCATTTTGTGCTTGATCCATGACATGCATACCACATGGCATGCCTTAGGAGCCTTGTGGGAACAAGGTGCAATGGCCACCACACAACTCTGACTAACGTGCTATTGCAGCTTATCTCAACTATCTGTTGGAGTATTTTGGACTTGTTCTTACATTTTCTATCAGTTATTTGTTTTTTCTTTTTTTCTTTTCTTTGGTAAGGATCTATTGTCCTACACTGTACATACTAATTCATTTAATGAGTTTTTTTTCTTATAATATTAAAAATCGGAATACACAATTAAGGTTCTAATCCTACTATTCTTAACAAAAATCTTTCCAATTTTGGACAAATCAAATCTTAGTTAAAGGATCATTCAATGTCTCAAACCATGCCTTGGGAGATTGTCTTAGGCCATATAAAACTTTTATCAGGCATTACACTTTCCCTCACTTCCTGAAGCTCTAAATCTCGGGTGAGGAAGTATATACACTTCCTCATGAAGGTCACAATACATGATGCTTTTTCACATCCAAATTAGGAAGGCATTCTTTGCTACAAAGCTGATATCATATAGACTTATTTTTACTTCAGCATAATGCTAGAAGGGAAAGGATTATTATGTTATAGACTAATTAGTGAGGAGAAAAGAGGACTTTTGTACATTCTCTGAAATTTAAACCTAGCTCTTTCCTTCTGGAAATAGTTTATTTGAGAAATCGTTCAAGGATTATACTGGTAGCTCCTTTTACTCAAATTGAGTAGTTTGACTTGGCTTTTTGTTTGTTTCTTCTCTTTTATTTATTTATTTTTATTATTTTATTATTTTTGGTTATTAGACTAAGTAATTTTTTATCTTTTGTGACTTTTGTAGATATTGCCCAACACGGGCATGACTTCACTTGATAGTGTTCTTACTCAGGGCATGAATATGAAGAAAAAACATGAGGTAGGTCATTGACCCGTTCGGTTTTTAAACTTCATTTTTCTTTTTTCATCTTCTCCTTTTCATTTTCTTTTTTCTATATCTCATGGAATCTAGGCCTAGAAAAATTTAAAGTGAAGGTTACACTTGGATAAACTCCTAACTGAACAATCCAAACGTCAGCAGGTCCTGCTTCTTGAATTATTTTAATTTGTCAAGAAATATATGGTTAATAACTCAGGCGATAGATTTTGGCATGGATGATCAGGGTTTACCAATTTACTTGATTTGGCTTCTAGGGAAACAGCTTGAAAATGTTGATTCATGTCCAGCACGATCTTTAGATATGGTTTTTATGTTTGGTCATTGGCTTCTAAGCAAAAGATTTCAAGTTCCCAGTTTTCCTTCTTTTCTTTCTAGACATTGAATCTGTAAGGATTCTGTGATTTGGAGGAATGGCTTTTGTGGACAGGTAGAGGTTCTTTCTGCTGTTGTCGATTCAATTGCAAACAGTGTGGGAGCTGATACAATAGTAGATGTTGGTGCTGGTCAGGTGGGCCCTGTTCTTTCTTCTTCTGTTTTCCAGTTTTGTACATGTGATCCTAATGTTGAGACTGCTTAATTTTTTTCCCTTTTTTAATCCTTTCATTTCCATTTGAACATGTTCGTGCAATCAATTATTAGCCAGGCATTATAAGGCATCTGAGCTGATGCATGCTGATTCTAAGAGTTGAAATATCTTACTGCATTTGGTTAATCTAGGTGTATTTTGATGTTTATTAGGTACATGTGGTTTTCTAGAATGATTTTAACTGTTTAAGTTGCCATTTCGTGCTTGTAGAATTGCAACAATTGATAAGAATTTTGAGGAGCTGCTTCAGCTTTTGTTTGTATATTGTCCTTTGAGAGGAAATGTGTGTTCTTTGATTTGCTCATTCTCTCTTTTTGGGATCAATCATCCTTCTTTTCACAGCCCCATTAATCTCTTCACTCTCTCTCTCTGTTTCTCTCTTCCTCTTATTAATAAACAGGTACAGTTTTATAGTTTTTACAATAAATGTAACGAAAAGGAACTATTTTACTCTGTCTGAATTGCAAATCTGAATGATTTAAATTGCCTCGATTAACCAATGAAAGATTAAATCATATCA
Source organism: Vitis vinifera (assembly GCF_030704535.1). NCBI lineage: Eukaryota > Viridiplantae > Streptophyta > Magnoliopsida > Vitales > Vitaceae > Vitis > Vitis vinifera. The sequence continues at coordinate 22,217,784 of NC_081823.1, read as the reverse complement.
TTCCTTATCCTTGGACTTGTTTAGGTCCACTAAGTTAAATGAAACAAACCACAACAGATAGTGATACTTCAGTATATGACCACCTGGAGAGTAGTAAAAGATCAATTGTTAACAATGATGGGAAAACAAGCTACTGTAATGTATCTATAGTAATATAGAACCATGTTTAGAACATTGAAAATGGAGGAACACTGGAAACACCTAGGTTGAAGTAGCAAATCATATGGAACATGAAGCAATAATAAAGACATAAAGTAACTGCTCCCACAATAGAAGGAATGACTATCACCTGTCCCAGACATATTTCATTTACCAGAAAGGCCCCTAAAAGAAAGAAAATCTGAACTCAGTAGCTAAGAAGGACAGTGAGGGCATAATTATTTTGTTAGCTTCATTGATTGGTTAGGCTCAAAGTAAAGGCAGGTGATGTTTTTTGCTTCTTTCCCTTTCCCTTTGGGATGAGCCTTTAGGCTTATACTATATACTTACTATATACTTTGAGGGCACTGTTTTTGGTGTCTCCTCTTTTCTATATATACTACTTATCTTTACCTATTAAAAAAATCAAAAGTTTAATAGCTCCCTATGCTCCAGGAAGGAAGTCATCTTCAACAATATACAGTATGAATCCATAATTTGCCTTTCAATATCAATATCATTTTTTTTTTTTGAGAGATTCCTTTTAATACCAATATCATATCTTTATCAATTTCAGTTTTCAACTTTATTTTCCATGTCCAGTGGCATTGTCTAATTTTCAGCATCAGTTTAATAATCTTTACTGTTCAGCAGAAATATTGTTTACTTCTCATAATCTTTAAAATTCTATCTTTTTCACTTTCTTAGCACTAATTTCCTTTATTGTTATCACATGCTTTTGGTTCAGTATATCAATTTCACATCTACACATTCACAATTCAACACATCTAGCTTATTACATTTTTGGTTCTTAGTTTTAACTTCAACTTAGTGGGCTTTTACAGTTGGTTTGACTAGTCTAAGTAGAATGTATATTGGTGTGCTAAAGCTTACTGACTGATCCAGATGCCCTGACTTGGAGACATATAAAGTGAGTAGCACTGAGTGGTGGAATGTGATCTACTGGCTTCTAATCAATTGTTTGTTTATGAACATTGAATAAACCTACCAGCTCCATTACTATGACACTGCAGCTTGAATCTTCTCCCCTCTTCCTCCCACTCCAAAGGGCCTAAGAAGCCTTTTTCCTCCATGCAGAACAGCTCCACTCTTTCAAGCAACCGAGACAAACCTATCTCTCCAAATCTGATCCAGCTGGAGAAACCTCTCCTTCCCCCCTCCACCTTTTTCCCTTTCAAACAGGGATTGACCTCAATACAGATCTCAAAAGACTGAGGTAAAGGAAATTGAAATTACAAGTCCTTAAAATTCCTGTGGCAAACACAAGTATTACGATGTTTCCACACATGCCAACACAAATTTATGACAAGACAAAATTTTGACTTTAATGCTTTTGCAGCAAACACAAACGCTGAAGCTTTGTACCTAAACTCTGCCTCAAGCTTTCATCCTGCTAAAGGTATTTTCACTACTCACTTTTGACTTTCACATTGGAGAATAGAACCCGTACATGTTTGCCATGGTTCCAAAGTCCTCTGATTAGCTCACTTCCAAACTCATCTTTAGCAAAGACGTCCTCTAAGTTCCGACTCCTATTACGCCCTCCTGGCAATTTGATCCTTACTACCTTCAGGTTCCGAAGGTGAGTCGCCACCAACGAATTCACTTCATTCTTCCAAATTTGTATTGGTTCAAAATCAAATGGTTCTCCAAGAAATTGTTGTATTTGAAAATTCACAAACAAGGCCTATTAGTCAAATTGCAATACAGGTGAGTTACAATATATCTCACTCCATTGTCACCTTCTTGTGTTTTGGAGTCATAACAAAAAAAAATCTAAGATCCTCAACGACTGGGCATGCTCTGAGCAGGACAACAATGCTTGGCAATTCCCACTTCTGAAAAGAAGCATTGATTTCCAGACGTGTGCAAGAAAGGGATACCGTCCTCATACGGACCAAAGCTTTATACAGACCCTGCAGAATAGTTAATGAAAGTTTCAAAAAAATTGGTATGGTGGATATTCTTATGAAAAAACGCTAGTTTGAAACAAGCTGATACCTGAACACAGAGATTACCCATTCGAATTACTCTGACATGTGCGAAACTGGGAAGAATCTGGAGTAATACTAGATGATATCTCAGAGGCAAGAATGTATTCTGCCATGAAGTTGCCTGGAGCTGGTCCTGGGGCTCATCGAAGGTACACTCAAGGCAGTTGGTTAAATCTTTTACATGATATTTGCTCCTGGGCGCAAAGAACAGGAAGTGTAGTTTTTCTACACTTGGTGCATTAATCTCCATTGGTTTCGTGGAAAAATGAACTGGAGTCTCAATGATATCGAGCTGTTTCAGATTTGAATTGGCAGAGGTTTCAATTTTAAAATAGGTTGTCCTACTGCAGTCAAATAAGGAAAGTCGCTCCAGCAGCCGGGTGCTTGAAGTGAGCTTTCTGAGCTCTTCATCTTGAATTTCGATACTTCTGAGTGTTAGAGTTCGAAGAACGGGTAAATCAATAGAATCTAAAAATGAGGTCTTACAGCACTTGAGCCAGAGGAAAATCAATGATTTGCATGTAAAAATGGTTGGGGGTAGAATGGTTGGGGGTCAAGGATCTACACATAAACTTCAACATTGGTGACAAGCATGTGGGGAGTCAATTCTACATTCTACCCCAACCGTTTTCACATGCAAATCATTGATTTTCCTCTGGCTCAAGTGCTGTAAGACCACATTTTTAGATTCTATTGATTTACTCGTTCTTCGAACTCTAACACTCACAAGTATTGAAATTCAAGATGAAAAGCTCATAAAGCTCACTTCAAGCACCCGGCTGCTGGAGCGAGTTTCCTTATTTGACTGCAGTAGGAAAACCTATTTTAAAATTGAAACCTCTGCCAATTCAAATCTGAAACAGCTCGATATCATTGAGACTCCAGTTCATTTTTCCACGAAACCAATGGAGATTAATGCACCAAGTGTAGAAAAACTACACTTCCTGTTCTTTGCGCCCAGGAGCAAATATCATGTAAAAGATTTAACCAACTGCCTTGAGTGTACCTTCGATGAGCCCCAGGACCAGCTCCAGGCAACTTCATGGCAGAATACATTCTTGCCTCTGAGATATCATCTAGTATTACTCCAGATTCTTCCCAGTTTCGCACATGTCAGAGTAATTCGAATGGGTAATCTCTGTGTTCAGGTATCAGCTTGTTTCAAACTAGCGTTTTTTCATAAGAATATCCACCATACCAATTTTTTTGAAACTTTCATTAACTATTCTGCAGGGTCTGTATAAAGCTTTGGTCCGTATGAGGACGGTATCCCTTTCTTGCACACGTCTGGAAATCAATGCTTCTTTTCAGAAGTGGGAATTGCCAAGCATTGTTGTCCTGATCAAAGCATGCCATGTCGTTGAGGATGTTAGATTTGTTATGAATCCGAAACACGAGAAGGTGACAATGGAGTGTGATATATTGTAACTCACTTGTATTGCAATTTGACTAATAGGTTTTGTTAATGAATTTTCAGATAACACAATTTCTTGGAAAACCATTTGATTTTGAACCACTACAAATTTGGAAGAATGAAGTGAATTTGTTGGTGGTGACTCACCTTTGGAACTTGAAGGTTGTAAGGATCAAATTGCCAAGAGGGCATAATAGGAGTCGGAAGACTCGGAACTGAGAGGACGTCTTTGCTGAAGGTGAGTTTGGAATTGAGCTAATCAGAGCACTTTGGGACCATGCCAAACATGTACGGGTTCTATTCTCCAATGTGAAGGTGAAAAGTGAGTAGTGAAAATACCTTTAGCATGACGAAAGCTTGAGATAGAGTTTAGGTACAAAGCTTCAGGGTTTGTGTTTGCGGCAAAAACATTAAAGTCAAAGTTTTGTGTTCTTATAAATTTGTGTTGGCATGTGTGGAAACATCATAATACTTGTGTTTGCCACAGGAATTTTAAGGACTTGTAATTTCAATTTCCTTTACCTCAGTCTTTTGAGATCTGTATTGAGGTCAATCCTGTTTGAAAGGGAAAAATGTGGAGGGGGGAAGGGAAGGTTTCTCCAGCTGGATCAAATTTGGAGAGATAAGCTTGTCTCGGTTGCTTGAAAGAGTGGAGCTGTGATGTAGGGAGGAAAAAGGCTTCTTAGGCCCTTTGGAGTGGGAGGAAGAGGGGAGGAGATTCAAGCTGCAGTGTTGTAGTAATGGAGTTGGTAGGTTTATTCAATGTTCGGTGCTGTCAGCAGAGGCAAAGAGGTTTGCTTTGGTTTTCCTGTGAGGGAAAGTCTGGGGGGTGCACTTTGGCTGTTAAGCTCTGTAGTCTTGGGGTGGTCATTCCATCCCAAAGGGACAGGGGAGGGTTTAGCGGGAAGTTACAATTGCTGGAGAGAACAAGACAAAGGTTTCATTGACCCAATCTTATGCAGACAAAACCTGGAAAGTTTTAAGTGGAGGTAGGAAGGCTATTTGGTTCTAGTTAGAGGAAAGTGAAAGTTCTCTCTAGAATGGAAGCTTTAAAGTCTAGTTTGGTGGGCAAATGTGGGGATTTTCGTGACCCAGTTCCTGACCTGGGTGGTTTAAATACTTGGGTTGTTGAGAACTGGCAGTTGCATGGAGTGTTGTCGATTTCCTTGTTTGGGGTTTCTCTTATTTTGTTTGATTTTGAGGTTTCCTCGGACGCTTATGCAATGTCAAATAGGGGGTTGAGATGGTTTGAAAATAAACGTTTGCTTCTTAACAGATGGGCCCCTGAGGTGGGGTGTTTTCAAAGTGGGTTTTATACTAATGAAGTGTGGGTTAGATTGCTTGGTCTCCCTTTGCATCTGTGGAGCAAGGATTCGTTCAAATTGGTACCGACAGTTGTAGAGGATTCTTTGCAGTAGATGAAGTTAATACTAAAAATCTCAATAGCCAATGGGCCAGAATTCTGGTATGATCTAATGGAAGGAAAGTGTCGGGCTCCCTACAAGTGGTTGTAGGTTTTCTTTGCTTCGCTATGCAGTTGTGGTGGAAGGTTCCACCATGGATGTCTCAGCTAGTACTCAAAGGAAATGAAAATGAAAGTTGAAAGGAAGGTTCAAAAGAAAGAACACTTCCATCAATTGTTGCATTTTTCAGTTTGTAGCTCAGAGAGGCAAACTGTCTAAAAGCACTGCAGACGAACCCAGGTCTATTCCAGTAGAGTAGCAAATCAAAATCCTTCCCATGTCCTGGAAACTAAAAGCGGAGGAACATGGCAAGTCATTTGTAATGGACCTTGTACATCTACACCTATCAAGCGTCTAGTTTTTTTATCTGGAGTTCCATGACAGAACATTATAATAAGCTCTCCCATTTGAAAAAGGGTAAAGAGGCAAAGAAAACAAATATGGTTGTTTCAAGATAATATAGATATGCTCCCCCATAAAGCAGTTCAAAGTTCAGAGGGAAGAGACAGAGTGAACAAGAAAATCTAGCTTCTCTAAACTGACTCCGATCACAATATGCCCTTGCCCTTTAAGCTTTCTTCACTGGACAAGGTGCCACATCTGCTTCTAATTCAATTAAGCGTTCAAGCATGCAGGTAACACATCCAACAATATCACTAGTTCTTGAGACTTCCTTTTCAAGAAATCATTTTTTTCCAGCTTTGTCAAATTTCACGATGAGTCTGCATCAACTCAGAACATCTGCATCAACTCACTGCCACTGCCGCCACTTTGACTATTAAATCCCACTACAGGCATGGAGCAGTGTGCAAAATCCAATAACAGCTTTTTCTAGTGCTCATTGGTATGTGGAAGACTTGCAAGAGCTCGACTAACATCTTTCTACTGATGGCTCTAGCAGCATCTGCCCTCACCGCGGCCATGTTTGAAGAGGGCCTGCATGAGCAATGACTGCATGATACCATCATATTTGTTTAAGCAGTATTTTGTAAGAAGGCCAAAGAATTCATCGAAAGAGGCCTGCCACAAGGCTCGATTATTCATATTGCAGTTTCCAGCAACATGAGGATCGATTAAAATTTCAGTTGCCATCTCAAGCACAGATTTTAGTATTACAGAAGCTCCATCACCAGTAGAGCTTCCACGGGGACGGAAGGGAGGTTGCTTTGACGAACAAACCACTACTGTAAGACAAACACTTACAGCACTGAGATCCATTCCACGAACACACGAGGAAACGACCCTTGAGAGGTTAATGGTTGTTTCAGTCGCTCCAGAATCAGAGGGTAGGACACTAAATAAAAATCTTAAATGGCGAAAAATATATAGACTATTCAAATGAGCTCTCCGATTGGAAAGAGTAGCTGGAGATACTTTTGAGAGAAGCTTCCTACCCTTGGGAATTGAAACTAACCGTAGGAACACAAGATCATCCTTGGGGGCTAGCCCATCAACGTGAGCATGCTTCCCAAGCTGGTCAACCAACTGAAGTGATGTTGCGAGTCCCTCCAGTAGGGTCTGCCATCTCCGCCTCAACCGGGTCCCGCCATCTTGGAGCTAATTGAATTGTAAAAATCGATCTGTGTCATCCACATCAAGGAGAAGACAAAGACCATCCTCAAGGGCGACCCTTGCTGCAAGCATCGATTCCTGTTCCAGGGCCCAGCAACAGATGACTTTGGAGGGTCAACTTCAAGAAGAGGACGGGGTATGCGGATGGATGACAATGGAACCCTTTCAAGAGCATCAACCTGGAGAAAAGCATGTGGCTCAATGTTTGCACGGGCTCGGGGTGGGAGTTCCCTAAGGTGAGTTGGGCATAAATGGTGCTTTAACCTTGCTTGAGAAGATTTTTTTGCAAGACAAGCCTGATAGTAATAATCATCCATGTATGGATCATTGCTGTGCGTTGCAGCAAGCTGCATTCTAAGGATAGTTTCAATTTCATCAGCTGTCAATATTCTTGGATCTGAACTATGGCCACCCAACATCACTCTTCTAACTGCTAGTATAAAAGCCCTATTGAGACAAGCATGATTCGGTCTACCTTTTTGCATTGACTTGGGTCTTTGGTTCCTCAGATCACCTATCCCAAGCATTGCTTCATATTTGCTCATGATGGGTCACTACAAGAAGAATGGCTTATAGCTACAACCAACGACCCCCACTAAAGATTAAAAATGGTGTGACTACAACTGATTGTTGCATGCCAAATTGATCGTCACACGGTGTGGTTACAGGTGGTGCAATCATATGTTGTAGTTATAGGTATGGTAGTGAATATCTATTGAAATATTAGGTGGCATAAAAAATTGAGCTGCAGCGATTATTTTCTTATGGGTGCACCAACCTATAAGAAAGAACTAAAACGTTCTTTTCTTATAGCTATGTTAGCACAGGACCCCACTAAAAGGTTTAACTTATTATTTAGTTGCAGTTATTGCAACTATATGTAGGTTCTCATTTGATTTTTTTTTTGGATTATCACAATTTTTTTTTTTTTTAAATAAAATTCTATGAACTCCCACAATAATAATACTCACCTAGCAATGATCAAAATATAACGGAATTTGTTGCATTCAATCTTTATTTTAAACTATTGCAACACATGGTTAAAAGTCATCATCAAGTTGGATTGCAACACAAAATGTGGAGGGATGTTAAAATCATCATCAACAATCATGTCCACATAATTAATGTCAGTGGCTGGGTGTCTCGGATAACCAACATAGCATCAACTAAACTAGTCATGAAAATTTTTTTTATAGAAGATGTTGCCACTTTCTTGTGTTTTGTGAGGCATTACTACTACAAATCTGAATGCCTTTTTGAGTGGGGGTGGACAGAAAAAGAAAAATAAAAAGATAATAATCACATAACCTGAATGAAATTCTATGGAAAATGTAAGAAAAATCAAACTTGGGGTGATTAATAAGCCACTGTGTCAGGAGGTATGAACAATTGAATAACAATTTAACAGGGTTGGGCCTCCTGTAATTGATACAAAGGATCTTGGATGTTTCATTGGTACCAAAGATAGTTCATTTCCAATTGAATCCATGCCAAATTCAGTAGGCTAATATCCATCAAGTTGCACCTCCAAAAGAAGCTGCACAAGTAGTATACATAGACTAACTACAAACAAATGCAAACAAAGAACTAAACAACAAATTTGATTTTCTTTTTGAAACATAAAGGAGAACCAAGCTAGAAGAACAAACTATATTGACTTTGTAACGATCCACTATCAACTGTGTAGATATTGTTCATTTTGGACCCAAAGGGGCCCTCACGGCTTTAAAAAGTGTTTATAAGGTTAAGAGAAGTCAATACTTATATAATGCTAGAAACTTTCCCCCATAACCGATGTGGGATATCACAAACACCCCCCATGCAGACACAATGTCCTTATTGTGTCCCACGGGATTGTGGGGCCAAACAAACGAACACCCCTATGGGGCTAAACAAACCCTTACACCGAGGTCGGATATCGGCTTTGAAACCATTTGTAATAACTCGCTCCCAACCATGTAGATATTGTCCGCTTTGAACCTAAAGGGGCCTTCATGACTTTAAAACATGTCTACAAGGTTAAGAAAAGTCCATACTTATATAATGTCAGGAACTTTTCTCCATATCCAATGTGGGATATCACATGGATCCTCACATATCTCCGAAACTGCACATTTCAAAACCATCTAAACTCGACACCTTGTCTTTCTAAGAAGTTTGCCTTCTAGTTTTCAGACATACTTAGAAGCCCTAATAAATCATATTAAAAAACTAAAAACCATGGTTTCAAGATTTGATGTATATTAGCCTCAAATGATGAAGTTTTCATTGTTTCTTTTGAATGCCCAACACCCAGAAAATGATGGGGCAATGTTTCTATCCTGTGAAGCTGTTTTGAACACTTATACTTTTTTTTTTTCCCTCATTTTCTTGATTTCCAGCTACTTCCCTGTTTTGCCCACCAAAATTTAAGGAATAAAAAATAAATTTGTTGACCTAAAATATCTATTTTTTTTTTCTAAATTACCAATTGCTCCTTTTGTTTTAAGTACTCCCTCAAAAATTAGGGCACAAGATTTCACAATAGGCGAAACCTACAATACTAATTTATAGGTGTCCTTAATGAAATTATACAGTGCTAGAACAAGGGATAAATATGCATATGTTCACGTTCAGGTAAATCGACAAAACTCAAATAAAAATATTTGCAATAAAAGAATCAATTTAATTATGATGAAGGCCAAGACCAATATACTGGAAAATTTTAGGCACAAGTAATACCCAAGTCCAATTGGATAACTTTTGATGCTCACCTAACTTTGATATTCAACATATCGTGTCATATTGATGCTTTCAACATATCTTATGTTTTTCAAATTGAGTTTGGTGCCTTAATTATATATATGAATAGGACTGTTCCTGCTGAGTGCCTTTTAGAAAAAACAAATTAAAAAGAAAAAAAAATTGTTACGAGGATTACTTGGCTTTATGTTATAGATCATTTAAATTCCCGAGCTTGAGAAGCTTGCATGAGAGAAGGGAATTGACTAAATTGTTGTACCAAGCCCTAGTTTGTACTTCTAATTGAACTCATTATTCTACTACACACGAGAATTGACAAATCAATATTGCATGTAGAATTCAAGATTTTCTCAACAAACTAATTGGGAAGTACTAAAGGATTAAAAGATCAAAAGACAAAAAAAAAGGGTAGGGATCATAGACCTGAATAACAAAGACCATAAGTCAGTGATGCAGTTGCCAACATTTGCCTCTAGAATATTAAATAATGCTCAAGTATTGGCCCTGATGAACAAATTTACAATAAGCCAAATATTTATATAATCAGTAATAAATTATTAAAAGCATAATAATACAGTATTAATAATTGATTTCTTTCAACAAAAACCTAGCAAACTATCTTCAGTCCTTAGTACATTAGTACAATAAATAAAAAACTAACAAAATGAAAAACTAGAGAGAATGTTCATTCATGCATGCATGCATGTCTACCAACTTTCAAATACAGTAGCAAGAACATTTCTATCAACTTTCAGAATCAACATATAACCTTACTATTTTCTCTACAAATAGGAAGATAACAGTTTATTACTTAAATCATACTTACCCAAGAGTTGAAACCCATAAGTGCAGCAAATAATAAAGCATGTGTATCAAGTAATGTCTAAAAATGCAACAATGGATGGACCATAGAATACTTCTGTTACAGTTGTGACAAGTGGTCCTTTCTCACTTCCAAAATAGAACTTAAACAATATCGAACTATTCTAATATAAAATATGAAATGTATACTAATAGACAAAGTTTATTAGCCCTAGTTACAAGATAACTTTACGTATCATGACCAAGTAGCACTAAATTTCACTTGCAAGCTGTAGTACATTCATTATAAACTTGTATCATCAGCCAAAATGATTGAAGTTATATCAACTGATTAGTACCAACAATTTAAAAAATTAAATCTCATCTCACATGTGAATTATGTATTTACTTGGATAGAAGCAATATGAGGTTGGACAATTAAAAATACACCCATACCTCTTTAACTAACATTGGAGTCAATTACAAGTCAAAATAACAATTTCTATCACCTTAGTTTCAATAGCAATCAAACAATTGCTACAAGATCAATCTATCACCTAACCATTGGTGTAAGAATCATCAAATGATGATTCTGTGAAAAGCCTCAACTCCAAGGCCTTTTTTGATTATGCAACTTGTTCTACTGCCTATAAAAATCAGAAGATAAGATTTGTAAACAAAGCATAGTAGTTTCTAAAGATTGATTATCATAATAAAGAGACAAAAAGCGGAAAAAGAAGTTGGAAATGAAAACTTGAATGATAAATATGACCCTGAAAAAACAACTAAAGAGAGAAGAGAAGAGAAGAGAGAGTATGATGAAAGTGAGTTGACTCTCCTCCTCTGCACCAGCCTTGAATAGCTTGTTGACATTTCTGAGGCATGGGCAATATCAATCCCATCCTCACCATCATCCCTTTTCGCATTGTTAAGAAAACTATCACATCCGTAATAAAATTTTACTTTCAAATATATAGAAAGTAAACATGACAAAAGAAGATCATACTAACAAACATGAGATAAGGAATATCATTTTAACAAATATGTTTCGTTCCTTTAATTATCAAGTTGGAGTATGGTAGGAATAGGAAAAAAAATTTCTAAAAATTTCCTCTTGATGAAACTAAAGATGATGAAGAAGACCCTTTACCGTTATTGCTTGTGTACTCCAATCCTCGACAAACTTCAATGAAGGGAGGTGATTGACAAGGATAAAAATATCGGTAATCACGAATATATTGGTACTTCAATTTTATGGATATATCAGAGATATATCGATTATTTTGACATAAAATATCGGTTGACCTAAAATTGATCAAAATTTATAAAAATGTAAAGTAAAAAAAAAAAAAAAAAAACCCTTAGAAATGAAATTAGAAGTATAATAAACATTTTAAAGTTATTTTATTGAAGAAATTGATATATATATATATATATATATATAAAATATAAATTTTATAAGTGTACATTGATTATAAAATTACATCAAATATTATTCGATAATAATATAATGATATTTGATTATAATATGTCTAATCTTAAAATATTTTAATATTAAAATTATGATACATTTAATTCAATTGTATTAAATGATATAAAATACATGATGATAAATGTATAATTTTTTTATATTTAATTAATATAGTAATGATATTAAAAACACTATGAAGAAAATTATCATGATAAATTTTATATTTTTGCTAATCAATTAAATGAAAAATTTTCATTTAATTATAAAATAATTATAATTAATTTAATGTTTAAAGTATTCTTTTAATATTTTGTTTATATAATAACTTTTCATATATATATATATATATATATATGTGTGTGTGTGTGTGTGTGTGTGTGGTGTTAAATAATTATCAAGGGGCAAACTTGCCCCAGTGGTAAGCTGAGTGCCCTCCAAACCTTTTGTTGGGGGGTGGGGGTTCGAGTCCCCTCAAATGGGGCGTTGACCGTCGATATATCCAGAAAAATCAAAACTCCAAATGGATTATAACAATTTTTAGCATATTAAATAGGAAGTAATAATTTCATGATGAATAGCTTTTTACAAACACCTAGGCCGGTGTTCTACTAGATAAGAAAATTAGAAAAGTCAAATCTCCAAATAGAGTATAGCAATGGAGTCTCACCATAATATTATTAATATCAATCAATGGAGTTTCGCCTACAAGAAAATCAATGGAGTCTCAACATAATATTATTAATATCAATCAATTCATCTATTCATTACTTTGATTTACATTGATTAGCCTTATTTATAAGCTTCTCTAAGAAATCCAAAGTCTACTAAGGTTCTAATAACCTATTATGACTCTAATCAGTGTTGTCATAGGCAAAAGGCGATGCCAAGGCGATAGGACCCTTTTTAGCTTGAAGCGAAAGGCGAAAATTAAGGCGATCACCTAATTATTATAAGGCGATAATTAAGGCGATCACCTAATTATTATAAGGCGATAAAATAATATATATATATATATATATATATATATATATATATATATATATATATATATATATATATATATTTACCATTTTACCTATTCTATACTCAACCAATATAAATATTCTTCAATATTCAATATTACTAAATTTTCATCCCCTATGATGCCTTATAAAATTAAAAAAATAGTAATAATCATTCAAAGTGTTAAATATAATACCCCAAATCATAAGAAAAGTCATACTATTTAGATAAATTCATCATGTCCATATGCAAATTCTAAGGTTCCAAACATCCAAAAATTAAAATAAGAAATAAAATAAGATAATGAACATCTTAAAGAAGCTTTAAGTATCATCGTTGTAGTCATCATTGAAATTAAAATTTTCACCACTACCATCAAGACTAGATTGGTATCCCTCTATCTCATTATCATCCTCTACATTGCTCTCTTTCTCTTTAAAATCAGGTTGTGAAGTAGCAACCACTAAATCTCCCTTTAAACTTGTCTTTAATCTTGGTCGAAGTCTAGTGGAAATATTTGCATCTCCAACACCGGATGCACTTGCCATTGCACCCCGGCCATGTCAAGCTATCATCCTCAAAAACCAAGTCATCCTCCGCATGAATGGTGGTGTCTTCTTCACTTATTTTTCCAATCAACCACTCATTACTTTCATCAATATCTACTAATGAGATGGCGTCAATGACATTGCATCTATCATATTGTGCTTTAAGAGATTGGTTGTATTTAACAAACACCAAGTCATTGAGCCATTTTTGCTTTAGTTTGTTCTTTTTCTTGGTATGAATCTATAAACATTTATTAGTAAATGTTACCCCAAGTTAGTTATAACAACTTAAGTTACTTAACTAATAAAATTTCTAATTTTATAAATTTACATACTATATAATAAACAAAGTATTAAATACTTACGTGCTCAAACATGCTCCAATTACATTCACAACCTGATACACTACAAGTCAAGCTAAGAATCTTTATGGCTAGTTGTTGTAAATTTAGGGTTGTGTTGCCATATGGTTTCCACTATTCAACTACAATGTTTCAAATGAAAATAAAAAATTAGTAGACTAGCAAGTAATATTTGATCTAATAGCTAACAAAATAAGTATTTCAATATATTATTTAGAAATATAAACTTTCTTAAAGTACTTTATAGTTTATATCTAGAGCTAGCTTCTTCCTTGATCTAATGGCCATTGGAATATCGAAGAGACCTTCCGCATTCTTATAAATCTACAACTCACGAATGATCTTATCTTGCACATTAATGTCAGAAACTAACCTATTTATACAAGAATATAATCTTGATGTCACTTCTTCATTAAACTTCACACAAGGGTTGTCATAGAAAATTTTTGGAAGAAGTGACCTGCTGTATGCAAGGGACGATGAAGTTGATTTTCCCATCTCTTATCAATGATAGAGAATATCCCCTTGTACTTATCCTCATTCTTGTTAAATGACTTTTTGATAGTCTCTTTACATCTATCCATAGCTTCATATTTGTTCCAACCGGGCAATTTACCAAAAAATTCATCAAGGTTTGATTTCTTCTATCTGTTCACCCATCAGACATAATAGAAACTCCACACTTCATCCATGCAACATTATGATCTTTTAATGATTTTTTTGTGTACTCCACTTCTTTTTAAAGGATTGGAACTCTTAATTCATGATAACTTGGAGGTTTCATATTTGGACCATATTGTCTGATAGCTTTAACCATCCATTTAAAACTATCTAAATTTGCACAATTAAATGATATTCCTGCTTGATAAAAGAATCGACCAATGTATTGACATACACTTTCTTCTTTTTTTTTTTAATTTTTTTTTTCAAACGCATCATTTATAGAACTTTGTTTCATCTTTCCCTCTTTCCGAAGTTGAATTATTTTTTCTGGCTTTTGAGACACAAAAGCATCAATGGGACATTTTGTTGTTGACTACATTTTCTTATTACTTCCTATGCCTCTTCTTCTATTATCAATCATTTTTTTTCCATTCAAATTGACTTCTTCAAGTTCCTCTTTCTCATCAATATCAACAATGTTTTCTAAGCTACCAAATTTAGGAAAAGAACTATAGTTGTCTTTTTTATTTATTTTATTAGTCATATACTACTCAAGCTGTTCTCTTACTTTCTATGGACATTTTAAACACCTTGTAGCATTTCCTTTTTTTCCTATTTGATGTTGCTTTGTTATAAAAATTCCACTTTTTGTCTCATTCTCACCAAATAAACATGTAATTGAATTTGTATCTTTAGGATCGTTCAAAAAAATATATTTTCAAGCCAGATCTTTTTTGTTCGAACCTTTTGATGACATGCCATCTTTTGATGCCATTTCCAAAATCTAAATTTGTTTTTTTTTTTTTTAAAGAAAGAATTAAAAATAAAAAATATAAGAAATATAAGACAACAATGTAAAAAAGTTATAAAATACAAAACACTTTTATTTTTTATAACAAATAATAAAATTCTCATGTAAGAAGTATGGTCCATTGAATGATATATTTTCAATGATAAGAACTTATAAGTGGTGAAAGTGGTGGGACCCATTGAAATGATGAGTCTCAGGGTGGAGTATGGCTTTATGCAAATGTGCAGTGGCAACAAAAAATTGTTAAAATCTTTATAGTGTGTGTACTATGTAGTGGAACTATTACAGGCATAAAAAAAATATTTGTCTTAGGAAGGTAGAGTATGGGTCTCTATAATATATAGTGATAGTAGGAAATGGTCAACTTTTTGTGTAGTGACACTGTTGCAGGCAGTTTTGTAGTGTGCAGTATTCTAGTGACAGCATAAAGTAAAAAACAAAAAAAAATGGGCCCATGTGAGTCTTTACATCACAAGCAAAGCAAAGACAAGTTTTTGCTTTCTAGAAAATAAAATAAAAAAACAATAGTCAATAGCTATGAAATGTGTAAAAGAGGGCAACCTTCTTTCTTCAAAACATAAACAAAGATAATATTTTTCTTTAAAAAAAGGTTGGCTTCATAGTTCAAAACTTCAAATCATGAAGAACAGAAAACAAAAGACATAAGAAGAGTTATAGAGAAGAGACAGAAGAGAAAACCTTGCCAAAGTGATCCACGTAGCTGCTGAAATCTTCTTCCTTCCACCTTGTCTTCTTCTTGCTAAAAAGTAACAAAAGACTTTCTTTTCTTATTCCCTTCATCTCGTCTTTTTCTTAAGCCCTAAATCTTGTTATTCTTTTTTTTTTTTTTTTTCTCATTTTGTTAAGGCTTTGTTATCAACATTTTGTTGAGATATTAGGAATGTTTAGATATTAGGAAAGTTGAGATATTAAGAATATTGAGATATTAGGAATATTGAGATATTAGGAAAGTTGAGATATTAGGATATTAGTTGTTATTTCCTTATATCATTCTTTCCTTGTATCATTATTTCCCATTCTTAGAATGGTGATTACCCTCTATATATACTCTGTACATGAACGAATGAAAGAATGAATGAAAAAACTACCATTTATCAATTTGAAGATGGTATCAGAGCTATGGAACTGAAATCCTGGATATTTTGTCACTATGGTAGTCCGACAGCGATCAACCATCCTAAGACAAGCCCTAATATTGATAAGTCAACCTTCAAATGCACTCACTACAATAAGACTGATCCCACCAGTCTGGATATCCCACAATTTCAAAGTAACGACTCTTGGTATGACCATGAAAACAATGAGGAACCGAGGGTTTGAACCATGGACCTTTAGATCATGTTTAGGCTATCAACACTTTGTTATTAATGATAATAATCGTGATCAACGGAAGAAGGATTCCAAGAAAACCTCAATTGCAACTGTTGCTAAAATAAAAACAGAGGCTAATGTTGCTGAGAAAGCCTCTGCATTGGTAGCCGCTATAGATCATGGTGGTAAGTTTTTAAATACTTTTACACCTGTTATTAATAGTGCATGGATAATTGATTCTGGTGCTACAGATCATATGACTTTTGATTCTAGACAGGTTTCACCCCTAAGACCTTCCTCACAAAAAATTGTTTCCATAACCAATGGTAACACAACCCCAGTCATTGGGAAATGATCCTTAACTCTTACCGATACTTTGAATTTGGATTGTGTTTTAGTTGTTCCATTTTTAGATTACAATCTTTTGTCAGTTTCTCAAATCACTACAGCCTTATCTTGTATTGTCATTTTTTTGCCTCAATTTTGTGTGATTAAGGACATCCAAACAAGACAGATGATTGGTTGTGGTATTAAGCAAGGAAAACTCTATTACTTGGACTTGCAGTCAAATGATTCAAATAAGTTGCAACAAGCCTTGATGGCAGATGAATCGAGGGGGAGAAGAAAAAGTCCGAAATTTGGTTGTGGCATCGACGTCTGAGACATGCTTCCTTTGGTTATCTAAAAAAATTGTTTCCTAGTTTGTTTGCAAAGAGTGATATTTCTAGTTTCCGTTGTGATATTTGTGAATTGGCTAAAAGCCATCGTGTTTCGTTTCCATTAATTTTGAATAAAAGTCCGTTTCCTTTTATGGTTATACATTCTGATGTTTGGGCCCATCCAAAGTCCCAACTTTGAGTGGCTCACGTTGGTTTGTTACTTTTATTGATGATTGTACCAGAATGACATGGTTATGCTTGATGAAGACCAAAGATGAAGTGAACTTGTTGTTTCAAAAATTTCATAAAATGATTGAAACTCAGTACAATGCAAAGGTTCGGGTTCTGCGTAGTGATAATGGTGGAGAATATCAAAGTTCTGATCTTCAAAAGTATTTGGAAGGACATGACATCATTCATCAGACTACTTGTTCCAATACACCCCAGCAAAATGGAGTCGCTGAACGGAAAAATCGACACTTGTTAGGGGTTGTTCGTGCTTCCTTGATAGCAACAAAAACACCGATATCTTATTGGGGAGAAGCAATCACATCTGCAGCATACTTGATCAATCGGGTACCTTCCAACTCAATTAACTTCCAAACACCTCTCCAAGCTCTTACTAATGCCGTAGTTGCCCCAACCATCCCAAATCTACCTCCTCGTGTTTTGGTTGCGTGGCATTTGTGCATCTACATAAACACCAACGCACCAAGTTAACTTCCCATGCATTCCAATGTGTGTTTGTTGGATATGCATTGCACAAAAAGGGATATCGATGTTACCATCCTCCAACTCGACGAATGTATATTACAATGGATGTGGTGTTTCATGAAGATTCGATGTATTTTTCATCTGAGTCTGAACTTCAAGGGGAGTACCATAAAGAAATTCAGACTCTTGATTATGATTATCACATCTTTGAGGAGGATGAATCTGGACAATCTGAACTAGTGAACCAGGAAGCGGGTGAGTTGGATATGAGTGGTCAACAATTTGGGTCCGAAGATGTCTTCATTGAAATACCAAACCAATCGTCGTTTGTTGAGGGTGTTCTTAATTTGGAACCTAATCCATTCATGAATCGGTTACCACACCATCATAATAGAGGTATTCCTAAACCCACATATTAACCTGAATTGTCTACCAAAGTCAAATATCCCATGAGCAACTATGTGTCTAATCATCGTTTGTCTGAATCAAATAAGTCATTTGTAAATCAATTATCTACTGTAGCTATTCCTAACAGTGTGCAGGAAGCCTTAGCTGATCAAATGTGGAAAGCAGCCATGAATGAAGATATGAAATCATTGCAGAAGAATGAAACATGGGAACTCGTAGAATGTCCACCAGGAAAGAAGCCAGTTGGGTGTCATTGGATCTATACTATGAAGTACAAGGCAGATGGTAGTATTGAACGATTTAAAGCAAGATTGGTAGCAAAAGGGTACACTCAAACTTATGGAATTGACTATACAGAGACATTTGCATCTATAGCTAAGATCAACACAGTTCGAGTATTACTGTCTTTAGTTGCAAACCTAGATTGGCCATTACAACAGTTCGATATGAAAAATGCCTTTCTGCATGGCAAGTTATCTGAAGAAGTATATATGGATCTTCCACCAGGATGCATGGTGTCAAAAAAACAATGTCAGAAGGTGTGCAAATTGAAGAAGTCATTGTATGGGTTGAAGCAATCCTCGAGAGCATGGTTTGGAAGGTTCACAAAGTCAATGAGAGCTTTTGGCTATCGTCAAAGTAATTCAGATCACACTTTGTTCCTGAAAAAGCAACATGGTAAGATTACGACACTCATCGTATATGTGGATGACATGGTAGTTATAGGAAATGATCCTGAAGAAAGAAAAGCTCTGCAAAATTATCTATCTAGAGAATTCGAAATGAAAGATCTAGGTCCTCTGAAATACTTTCTTGGGATTGAAGTTTCTTGATCAAGTGAAGGAATTTTTCTGTCTCAAAGAAAGTATGCCTTAGATCTTTTACAGGAGACTGGAATGTCGGGATGTCAACCTGTTAATACACTAATAGAAGAAGGTCTGGAATTGTGTGTTGAGCCTAATCAAGTATCAACCGATAAAGAAAGATACCAGAGACTTGTGGGGAGATTAATGTACTTAGCTTATACAAGACCGGATCTTGTTTATGGATTGAGTATAGTGAGTAAATACATGCATAATCCTGGAGAGCAACATATGAATGTAGTCATGCGTATTTTGAGGTATTTGAAGAATGCTTCTAGGAAGAGAATTTTGTTCACTAAAAATGTTAATCATCAGAGTATAGAAGTATATACTGATGCTGATTGGGCCGGGGCAGTGGATGATAGGCGATCTACATCTGGTTACTTTACCTTTGTAGGTGGTAATCTTGTGACATGGAAAAGTAAGAAGCAGAATGTCGTTGCTCGTTCAAGTGCAGAAGCGGAATTTAGAGGTATGACTCTAGGACTTTGTGAGGCATTATGGCTAAGACTCCTCTTACATGATTTAGGTTACCTATCTAGGCAACCAATCCGATTGTTTTGTGACAATAAAGCTGCATGTGACATTGCTCATAATCCAGTACAACATGATTGTACAAAGCATGTCGAGGTGGATAGATTCTTCATTAAGGAAAAGTTGGATGATAAGATTGTGGAATTGCCTAAGATTCGATCAGAAGATCAATTGGCCGATATCCTCACCAAAGCTGTCTCAAGTCAAGTGTTCTCAAAATTTTTAGACAAGTTGGGCATGTGTGACATCCATGCACCAACTTGAGGGGTAGTGTTGAGATATTAGGAATGTTTTCTTTATATTATTCTTTCTTTATATTATTTACTGTTGAGATATTAGTAATGTTTAGATATTAGGAAAGTTGAGAAATTAAGAATATTGAGATATTAGGAATATTGAGATATTAGGAAAGTTGAGATATTAGGATATTAGTTGTTATTTCCTTATATCATTCTTTCCTTGTATCAGTCTTTCCCATTCTTAGAATGGTGATTACCCTCTATATATACTCTGTACATGAACGAAGGAAAGAATGAATGAAAAAACTACCATTTATCAATTTGAAGACATTTCAGCTTCTCCATATCTAAACTTTCCAAACTTTATTTTTAATATTTTATTTTATTTTATTTTATTTTCCAAGTTTTCAACCTTATGAAAAAGGCAATCGCTATTACACCTTAAACCACTACAAGAAAAAAGGTCTTCATTGACAGTTTTTCATCGTCAAGATAAGGTATATCTGTTAAGGTAGATCAGTATTCACATATGTCGTCTATGCTAGTGTCAAGAAATGATAAAAGCTAGCTTGACATATGCATATGTTAAGTAGACCTTATTTCTATCAATGTAGGAATCTTATTAATATGACATATGTTAAAACGTTTCTTCCACTTTAGTCAAGGTTAGGTTAAACATATGTGAAGGTTAACTCATTGTTTTGTCAAGATTATATTCAATATATGTTAAGCTTAAGTATGATATATGTCAATGTTGTTTTATATGCTTTTAAATTTAATTTACACATATGTCAAGGATGTTTTTTGTTATTTTTTTTTTTCAAAGTTGAAATTTTAATATGTTAAGGTTCTTTTATTCTTATGTCAAGGAATACAATTTCTTTTATGTCAAGATTTCTTTATTCATATAAAGGAAATTGTTTTATTTCATATCAAGGTTGCATATGGAACATGTCAACAACCTAACCTGTTGCCCAAATAATTTGCATCAAAATTGAACCTGTTGTGTGTGTGTGTATATATATATATATATATAAAGTACATGAATGTATAAAATATACTTTAAAAAAAATATGAACATGTAGGCAAATATATTGACAAAAAAAAAAAAAAACCTTAATATCCTTACATAATCTTATATTATCTCACATACATCCAAAAAAAGGCAAATATGTACCCAAAAATCCAATAGTTATACATGATAAATATAATGTAGCCATGATCTTGTGCCTTCAAAAGTGCTGTAATTGCTGCAAATGCCACCAAATCTTCTGCAAGTAAGAAAAAAAAATTAGTATATGTTTATATTTGAAAGATTAATAAAAGGATATAAACATGTATCCAAATATATTCCTAAACAACCTAACAACTATATAAAATCTTATTATCTTGTCAAATATATATGAAAAAAGAATAGATATTTACCCAAAAATAACCAAATATCAAGTAGCTGTACATGATAACAAAAATTTATGCGTGATCTGCTCCTCTAAAAACTGCAGCACTGCAAATGTCACCTAACCTTTGGCAAGAAAGAAAAAAGTAACATTATTTTATATTTATTTTTTAAAGTTTATTAAAAATTCAATGAAAAAAAATCTACATCCAATGTATATTAAACATGTCACCTAATCTTTTGCAAGTATGAAAAAAAAACAACATTATTTTATATTTGTGTTTGAAAGTTCATTAAAAAGATATAAATATGTATCCTAAATATATCAAAATGTATCCACAAACAACCCAGCAAGTATACATGATCTTATACTATTATCAAATAGTCCAAAACATAGTTCTGAACCAAGATTAGAACGCTAGATGTATCCACTCATGACTACTATCTACCACTCATTTTCATCCAATTCCACTCATAGTGAGAAACTCGATTCAATTAGTCCAAAACTACATGCAGCAGTGACTAAACATGGGTTTGAATCCAATCTTCCTGTCATGAATTCTATACTAGACATGAATTGCAGGTGTAGTTGTTTCTCTGAAGCAAATAGATATTTCTATGAAATGAATCAAAGGGATTTGATCACATGGAACACCTTGATCACGGGATATGAAAGATCCAATCCAACTGAGACATGTAAATAGTCCTTTATCTGATGCCACCAATATCTGATTCTTTGTTTAAATATACTTAAAGAATTCTCAAAACTATGTTTGCTTGCTATTTTCACAGCAAGAAACTTGTTGACTGGCTTGCCAGAGAATATTGGAAGGCTTTCACGTCTCATTCATCTTGACTTTCATCAGAACAGTGAGTGAATCTAGTCTCTACAAGGTTTTTCCAGTACGTATGTAAAGTTTTAGAGGAATTAATAGTGGTTTTTAAGTATACTCTTTTATCTGAACTATTTTCTCTCAACTCTTCTAATGAAACATGTGCATCTGAGTTATGCAGGAATTTCATCAATACCAGCATCAATAAAGGGCTGTTGTTCCCTTGTAGAGTTTTATATGGGGTCATTTTCTCATTCCTTGTTGCAACAAAATTTAGATATTTGGGAGTGTCTGGTGTACGTAGATTTTCTTTCATTTTAAATCTTTTTATATTTGATATTCATCTAGTTGTTGTGGCTTCAAGTTTCAAGAATAACGTGTTGTCTTTGCTACCAGCAGAGATTGGGGCACTTTCTCTTTTAGGGACATTAGATCTTCACTCAAACCAGGTGGGTAGACATTCTATATTCAGTTTAAGTATAAAATTTATCCGACCATGTCAAATTCTTCTGAGACTTCGGATATACCCTCTTTGAGTGATTTATCCTACATGTTATTTCTTCTTATCTTAGTTAGCTTCACATTTACCAGCATTATGGCTGCCTGCATGACCTTAGCATTTTTGAATTGTGGACAACAGATTCATGGGAGGATTATTCGAAGAGGCCTTGATGGGAATTTGGCCTTGTTTAATGCCCTTATAGACATGTATTCCAAATGTGGAAATATTGCTGATTCGCACCAAGTTTTTGGGGGTATGTCTCGTAGAGATTTGGTTTCTTGGACTACCATGATGATTGGGTATGGGACTCATGGGTATGGAGAAGAGGTTGTTGAATTGTTTGACAAGATGGTCAGGTCAGATATTAAGCCTGACTGAGTCTTGTTTATGGGCATTCTTAGTGCTTGCAGTCATGCTGGACTTGTAGATGAAGGCTTGAGATATTTTAAATTAATGGTGGGTGATTATAACATTAGTCCAGACCAGGAGATTTATGGGTGTGAAGTGGATTTGCTAGGACGTGCTGGGAAAGTTGAGGAAGCTTATGAACTCATAGAGAGCATGCCATTCAAGCCTGATGAGTGCGTTTGGGGGCCATTTCTTGGAGCTTGTAAAGTACACAGGTTTCCCAATTCTAGAAAATTAGCTGCTCACAGGATATTGGATCTGAGGCCTAATATGGCAGGGACTTATGTGATGCTATCAAATATATATGCAGCTGATGGTAAGTGGGGGAGTTTGTAAGACTGAGAAAGTTGATGAAAAGAATGGGAAATAAAAAGGAGACTGGAAGGAGCTGGGTCGAGGTAGGAAATCATGTCTATAGTTTTGTTGTTGGGGATGAGGTGGGCCCCAAAATAGAGGGGATATATCAAGTTCTGGAAAATTTGATTGGGCATATGAAGGAATCAAGGTATGTTCCTGATTTAGATTGCTTGATATATGACTTAGAAGATGGCACTTGAGAAGCAGTTGAAGTCCAAAAGGTGAGAAAACCATACACAAATGGGGGATTGAAGAGAGTCATTTGATTTTTATGAACAACCTCGAAGTGGGTACTAGCAAGAAAGTTTCGAGGTGAATTGACCTTTCCATCTTTGAAAGAGATCCTATTTTATTATAACAGAGAAGAAGAATGATCTGTAGTAATAACATGATGGTGTGCAACAAATAAGACATCTTATCAGATCAGCAAAGACCATTGTTTGTATATACAAAATTCATAATGTACTTATCTTATGACCTTAATTTGTACTACAACACATTAATAACCAAAGAGAAATGCATTGAAAGATTATTCTTCAACTTACTTGGTTGTGAGTGCCCTTTGTTGTTTGGGACAACTTCTAGGACTGCAGCTTTAGATTTTGATAACATGTTTACAACCTCAAATCCATGGATGTGAAATGAAAGAGAAGATGTGTTATTTAAAATGCATACCATGTAGGACTAAGACATTCAACTCCTAAACCAAATTCAGGTTGATACGATCTTTGAAAATTTTGAAATCTCAAATTTAATCACTAGCAAGGAGCTAACCTTAACTTGTTATGGCATTGGCAAACCAAAAACTAATTGATGAGAGGAGCTTTCCTTCCATGGTGAACACCATTTCAATGGAGAGGAAGAGTGGCACTTTCCTTTATGTTGGATAACATTTCTATGAACCTGCAAGATTAACAAAAGACAAGGTTAAACTCATTTTGTAGCATTACTAAGACAGCCAAGTAAAATCTGCTTTAGATAGATTATGTATCATTTTTTATTCATAAAATCTACATCCAATGTATATTAAACATGTCACCTAATCTTTTGCAAGTATGAAAAAAAAAACAACATTATTTTATATTTGTGTTTGAAAGTTCATTAAAAAGATATAAATATGTATCCTAAATATATCAAAATGTATCCACAAACAACCTAACAAGTATACATGATCTTATACTATTATCAAATATATATATATAAGATATTTACTAAAAAAGAACCAAAAATTAAATAATTATGCATGAGAACAAGAATTTATACATGATTTTATACTCTAAAAATTGCAAGTGCTACAAATGCCACCCAACCTCTTGCAAGTAAGAAAAAAAAAAAAAAACAAAACAACATTACTTTAAGTCTATATTTGAAATTTTACTAAAATGATATTAACATGTACCAAAATTTATGCAAAAAGAATCCAACAAACATACATAATAAAAAAAAAAAAACATGAATTAGTACTTTCATCAAATGTATCTTTTAAAAGATATAGGTATGTACCCAAAAGTATCCAAAACTTCAGCATCTATGCATGACAATAAGATCTTACATATGATCTTGTCACCTCAAAATTGCAACAACTGCAAATGTCACCTGAAACCTTGCAAAGAGAAAAGATGCAACATTAATTGAAATTTATGTCTGAAATTTTATTAAAAAATTATAAATTAACATACCCACTATACTTGGTCTAAGATAAGAGTGCTAAAAAATGAGACCCATTGAGATCTCACTTCATCTAACTCAGCTCGTGAATAGGTTTTTTTTTCCTTCAAACTAAAATATATGACAAGAGAAAATATGTTATTGTGAAACATTAAATATATGTATAAGTTCTCATGTACTTATGAAAATACATAGGCAGATAAACCTGAGATGTTAAGAGACTTCTATTTGCAATTATGTCTCGCATGTATCGCATGACAAAATATCCGCACATGACACCATCCAACTGTTTGGGCCCCTATGAGCAAAATTATAGCAACAAAATTTCACAATCAAATATGACATCATATAAATTTGGTCAATTTTTTCATCATTCACATTTTAAATTTAAAAAAAGAATGAATGACATAATGTTAGTTTCAAGTAAAATTTGCACCTAAATTATACTCAATACATGTCTAGCATAATACCTTAAGCTCCCATGTTTACAACTTGGAGGGTTAAATTAGGTAAAATATAAGAATGTACAATAACATGTATATGTGAAATATGGAGAAAAAAAATGAATAGATAAATGTAATGATTAATTATATTTATTAAGAATAGTGATTAACTTTAAAAAAATATAATAGTTAACTTTTGTCTATGTGAGAATATCCCTTAGAAAAGATCATGACTTTGAAGACTTCATTAAGGTAAATCAATCAAGCTTCAAGAGCAATTATCGATAATATATTTGGAAATATGTAGTATTAACCTCATTTTACATCTCATAGATTGACATTATAGAAGAGAAATGCAATTAGTAATTATAAGGAATAAATGTTTTACATATGAACAATTTGATTGAAGATGGATAAAAGAGTAAAGAGTTTTGATTAAAGAGAGAAAGAGAGAGAGAGAGGTTGTGCCTTACAAGAAACATCTAAACTAAATATAGGATGTATATAAGACATACTAAGGTTAAAAGAAAGATATAAAGAACAACTCACACCTAAGTAACATGATCAAAGCTATCTAAAGGATCCCCATTGCTTCCTTACCCACACACACATCTAAATTGTTCTAAAGGATTGTAAATGCTATGGATATAGTGATCAAAATTTAATAATTGTTCTTCCTATGACCAACATTTCAAATTGACTAATTATGTATATATTAATTTTTTTATGCTTGAATTTTCTAAGGTTTGATCTTCCACATCATAATACAATTGAAAAAAGTCTTCTAGTCATGCATTTTTAACAAAAATTTTACTATTTTTCTTCTAGTTTCTATTACTATTTCTTGAAATATTAATTGTAGAAGGTAAAAATGGATCATAAATCTTTCAATCACATGAAAAAATGGGTTTGTTCTTTTTTAGTACTACTTCATTAATTAATAGTGGAATAATGGACATATGAGTACATTGTATTCATAGCATTTTAGATTATATTTTCGTAAGGTAGTGAAACAAACATATATGGTATCCTTCTCAACTCAAGTTAGAAATAGGAAATAATAACAAAAACAATTATAAACTAAGAAAATTCATATATATATATATATATATATATATATATATATATATATAGGTATATATTCATGTGAGAGAAAGCCACATAGAATCTTTACATTTCAAAAATCAAGTAAATTTTCATTCAAGAAAGCAACTTAAATGTAGGTAAGTCTTCAAAAAGTTTAGGAGAAAAAAAAAATGTAACCTCAACAACCATCCACTTGAGCTCTTTTTCAGATCCTTTCTTCTTTTGAGATACAAAAATTCGAAACCCCCTACAAAAAATAAGATTACATTAGTGTTCGTTTTGAGATATGAAAACTAAAATTATGGTAGGCTTACATGTTCACAATATCTTTTATATCTTGGTATGGTTGTTGCAATTGCGAGTCTAAATAGTAGACTATTTGTAATTTGAGGTCAATTACAGCCAAAACCCAATGAAACCTACAATATATTAACATATAATTTAGATAAATAGCATTTATAAGGCTAAGAAATTAAAAACAATTATGATTAACAACTTACCTTGGGTTATATGGAAGAAAAACCAAGTCTGCCAATTTGGAGTCTATTAGGCGATCAGCAATGAACCTTGCTCTTTTTTCAATTTGTGGGGCTATTGTTCCAGCCTTGGACACCATTCCTGGATGAATAAATATAATTTTCTCCTGTAGTGTCTCATCCAGATGTTCATGCAACCGCCTAATGAAATATCACCCAATTTAGAATTACTTAACAAAAAAAAAAAAAAAAAACAACTTCTACTTATTTATATCATGAATGTATCATAAAGATTTACAACAAAATCTCACCAAATATAGAAACATATGCAATTCATAGTCAACTCTTTTGCAGAAATTACATCATTCATTTCACTTGTCAAGAGGAAAGTTTGAAATTTCATCCCAAAAACATTGATTGGAAAGTCAACTTTGGGTGCCGGTTTACCCTCCAACATTGCTGAAACTGTTTTAGAAAACAGTTGTACATCTCTAGGATTCTCATATTTGATTTTCTTTGGGGATGCTTGTATCTTCTTCATTTTATTCTTCCTCTTGCCAACATCCTAAACACATAAATAGATGCATGACATTAAAATGAAAAATAAAGAAACCAAGAGTGTAGGAAAATATAACTCAACTTTGAAAGTTTGGGTATAACGTTATTCACCTCATCATCATCATTTATGACAAATGCAATAGGCCACAAAACCTCATATCCAACACCCTCCCTTATTGTCCTAATGTTTTCAGAAAGTGGGAATGGAAGAAGTGCATTAGGTTGAAGAGGGTAAAGGATGACCACTAATATATCAGCACCATCAATGGAAATCTGTGAATCTCGTAAATAAGTTCCATATGCAACAATGTTATCTTCAGTTTCAAGAGCTAATTTGCATTTATAAACCTGTAAAAACATATTTTGTAATCCTTAGTCTTTCATTATAGTTATTTTATATATTGTTTTTATAAATTTAACTTAGAAAAAGGTATATATACCTGAGTTAGTGGAGAAGCTTTTCGAGTCCCTTGTGCTGATAGGTTCTCCACATGAGCACTATCATGAGTCTTCCCTCCTATTTCTTCATGTTGCAACAATTGTTTCCTTATGTTTGTGCTGCTCACTTCAGAGCGGGGTGTGAGGGGTTCTTTTTTTTCAGCTTTCAAAGCAATGATCTCCTCTTCCAAGCTCTTGACTTTCTCCATTAACATCCTTTGACATTCCTCCTCTTCAAGAGTTTTTGTGGGTTTTGGTGTGTTGAAGAATTGTTTGGGCTTTTTTTTTCCACCTTTTCCTCTAACCCGTCCAGGATGCTCTAATGTACCCAATGCTAAAGTGAGGATATCCTTTTGGCCAACACATGTGATCTTCCCTTCCTCAACAGCCTTTGTCAACTCATCCTCCAAAAAAATATAAGATACTTCAAAAGTCATATTACAAAAAAAAAAAAAAAAAAACAAATGAAATTGACTAAAACTAAGTATAGGTTTGACAACTTACAATCTTTTCCACTACAGGCCTCGTAACTTCATCATATTCACCTTTTTTCAATCTTGCTAGCTTCCACAAGACCCATCTATCAATAGGTTTCCTCGAACCTGTCTTTTGCATCTATCAAAAAAAAAAAAGTGAAGTAATTAAACTTTACAAAAGTAAATGTCCAACAAAATAAAATATACTAATTCAACTTACCAATTCTTCTTGAAGTCCTGCATATCCTTTCCTACTCACTCGATGAATATAAACGTATTCTGCCCTCCTTTCTTTTCCTTTTTTTGATTTAACTTGAAACTCTTTTGACAACCTATTAGCCACTAACTTTCTCCAGTCTTCAATTGGAATGTAATTATATTCAGTTGGTGGCTGCAAAAGATACTCGGGCTTATCCTTATAAGGCAGGATATACTCTTTTGTCAATCTGTGCCTGAATGACCTAAAGCTAGTCCCAATGGATGATATGACGTTGTTTTTGCTATTCTCATCAACCAAGAATGCACCCTAAAATATAAGATCTTGATTATTTACACAAAATAAAGGAAAATAATTTCATTAGATTACTACATACTTTATAAGAAGATATTGATTATTTAATAATCATGTCAGTCTACACAAAATATAGAAAAATAATTTCAATAGATTTCTATATACCTTAACGCAATCCCATAATTTCTCCTTCAATTCCATAGGCACTACTCTCCAATCAATATGATAAACTGGCACCATGGTTCGTGCTAACACACCCATGTATGATACAAGCTGTACATATCCCTCACCTACTCCCTCACCATCATCATTATATTGAATGTCAATTTTCAGTCCTTCACTTCTCTTTTTAGCAATTTCAGGTTTTAAAGTTGGGCCTCTTAACCTTTTTGGTGAAGTAATCTTCTGTTTTCCTTCCTTTTCATCCATCTACATGACAATCAAAAGAATATGATTAATCTCATAATACATACATACATATATTAAAGTGTGAACACATTTATTACTAGTATTAAAATAGTGTAAAATTTTACAAAGACTTATTAAAATAATATAAAATTTTTAAACACCTAATAAAATATCATAAAAGGTTTCAGACATTTTCAAAACTTAATATTTTAATATAAAGTTTTTGGAAAACTTAATATTTTAATATAAAAATATTTTTCAACTTAATATTTTAATATAAAGTTTTTGGAAAACTTAATATTTTAATATAAAAATATTTTCAAACACCTATTAAAATAATAAAAGGGTTTTGTGCTTATGAACGTATAAAATTTAAGTTTTTGAAATCGGATATCTCAAAAATTCAGGTAGTAAAATTCAAAATTTTTTAAAACATCACTTCGTGTCAAGGTAATACCCCCCTTCTGACCAGACATAGTCTCCCTAAAACGCCAATTTTCCGGCAAAAACGGGTTTGAGGTCAAGGGTTAAGACTAAAGACTCTAGTTTTTAAAACATGATTTTACACCCAAAATTTTCTAAATAACCCAATTTTTTTTTTTTTTTTTTTTTTTTTTTTTTTTTTTTTATGTTGATGAGAACATTATATAAAAAGGATCCATGTATATTACAGATATTAACTAGTAAAGAAAACTTAAAAATAATTCAAATAATTTTCATTTCCCTACTTTACCTTTTTACCCCTTTTTACCCCCTAAGGGTAAGAAAAATACATAATAAAGAAATTTAAATGAAGGCAAAAAATTTAACAGAAAATTCTTACTTTCTTATTGATTGCTGATGAATTTACAAAGCTGAAGATGATGGAGCTTCTTTTTTACAGACAACTTTGCACACTATTGCACACACTCTCTCGGGCACACACTTCTTTCCTTTTACCACTAATATATAGGCAAAGCATTTACAAATGACAGGTGAGAATACAAGTGAGAATTAATTTCAAGTGGTTGGATGGTAGGAAAAATATTTACGGTGTTCAAAGGTTTGGTATAAAATAAATACAAAGACTTTTGAGACTATGACTTTAATTCATCCGTTCTTCTCTTCTTTCTTGTCTCTTTCTCTTGTCCTTTTCTTCTCTTTTTATTACATGCATAACACGTGGCTTGTGGATGTCTTTACTGCTTCTGAACTTGTACTGCCATGTTTAATTTTTGTAGTTGAAGACGCATTTACTGCTTCAATGTCGTCATTGCTGACATCATCCTTTCATTGCATTTTGTAGATTATGATAACTTTCATCGTCCAGGTTGTCCCAAAATAATGCGTCATCGCTGAGGTAGGAAGATGGTTCCGGTATATCTACACTGAGTTCGGTTATAAAATCCTGTTCTTCAGAAGTAATAAAAGGGTTTGGAACAATAATGTGTTCTAAAGGTTTTATTCTCCATATAGACATGGTTTTTGTTTCGCCAATGAGATGAAATAATTTATTCCGGGTTGGTCTAAGATCATAGATTTGAAAAGCTCTATAGCGAGTAAAAAATTCTGGAAATTCATCTAAACGGGTCATTTCCCATTCTGGTTCTTGTTGCGGGATGAGTGGTTCTTTATTATGTTTTATATATACATGATGATAGGCTGGTACTACTGATCCATCGGGTTGAAATAAAGGTGGAATGGTTTCCAAAGAAATATCTATATATTTTTCGGCTTTAAAAAGATAAGTTAAAATATCTTTCAATTTTTCTGGGAAGTTTTCAGGGATTTGAGATATATGGTTCATAAAAACATTTTTTAAAATTCCCTGATCCATAAGTTGCGGTACCAAATCAAAATTTTCTTTATTTACAACAGACATATTTACATAAGCTAAATATATAACAAAGAAAAATTCAGGGTCGTGATATGCCATATACCCTGTTTTTATCCCGACATTTTTAGTTCTAAAATGTTTATACAAAAGTTCTTGATTTTTAAACACTTTGTTATATTGGTTTTGTAGAAAAAAGGTTTTGACGAAAGAGTAGTTATCAACTCCAATTATGTTTTTAATAACAAGCCTTTCATATTGTTCAGTCAGAAGAGCTGATTTCTTAATTAAACTAATTACTTCAGGTTGACTGTTTGAACAGCTGGTTTGATTGGTTGACACTGTACTGGTTTTCAAATCTTCTATCAGTTTTTCTTGATTTTCTTGGATTTTGAGGTTTTGGAATTTTTGGGTTTCTAAAGCAATCAGTTGGTTTTGAAGGTTTTGTAAATGTTGGGCTAAAGCTGACACTGTTTTTCCATAAGCGTATTCTAAATTTTGGTTCGGAAAACTTTGTGGTTTTAAAGACCAAAAATTATCTACAATAACCTTATGTTCTTCAAAAAGGTTTTGAGAAAATAAAGAGTTAAGCCTTAGGTTTGGATTCAACACTTCGTTTAGACATATGGTTCCATATTGAAAGGTTCTAGCTTTCGTAGGTTTTCTTTGAGCCATGTTCCTGTAATCATGAAATCAATCATTAGTATTATCGACATTATTGATTATTTGTCTACTTAACCAGTCTGCTAATATATTATCTTTTCCTTTAATATGTTCAAATTTAGGTTTGAAACCAATTAAAGAGTTTTGAAACTTTATCCATCTTTTGGTGGACAGTTTTGAAGAATTTTTGTTTTCAAAGAATTTTTTAATATTCTCACAATCAGTTCTTAAAGTAAATTGTTCTTGGTTCAAAAATAATTGAAATTTTTCTAAGACTAATATTATTGCTTCAATTTCTAAGTCTGTAGAGCTAAGGTTCTTTTGATAATCATTAATAGTTCCACTACAATATCTACAAAGTTTTTCTTCTCCTATATTAGTTACTGCTAAAAGTATACCTCCCCATCCTGTTTGACTAGCATCAGTTTGGACTATTTTATATTCATTTTCTAAGGGTAAATGTAAGGTTGGGAGATGTTTCACAAGTTCTTTTATTTTCTGTATAAGTTTAATATCTTCTTGGTTAAAATATCTCTGTCCTGTATTTTTTGTTTTACTATAAAGGGGTCCAGCTAATCTACTAAGGTTTTTAATATATGGCCTAGCATAGTTTAATAATCCTAAAAAACTTTGAAGGGTTTTTAAGTCTTCGAGTTTGTCTGGAAAATTATTTATTTTTTGTACTATATGTTCTTGTAATTTTATTTGTCCATCCTCTAGTTCTAATCCTAAAAATTCTATTTGAGTCTTAAATAATTTCAATTTCTTTTTACTTACTATTAATCCATGACTAATTAATTTTTCAAAAATCAATTCTAAATGCTTTATGTGTTCTTGAAGAGTATATGAAAAGACAAGAATATCATCAATATATACAAGAACAAAAGAATATTTTCCAAAAATATTATCCATCATTCGTTGGAATATCTGAGGAGCATTTTTTTAGTCCAAATGGCATTACATTCCATTCATATAATCCACAAGGACATGAAAACGCTGTCCATGGTTTACTATCCTCTTCTAATCTGATTTGCCAAAATCCACTTTTACAGTCTAACTGAGAGAAATATTTACATCCTTGAATAGAATTAATTAAAGAATCTTTGTTCGGAATTTTATAGGCATCATCATATGTATTATCATTCAATCTTTTATAATTAATAACCATCCTAGCTTTTCCTCGTTTTTCTTCATTATGGTTCCTAACTAAAAAGGCTGAGGATCTATGGGGACTGAAACTTGGTTTTATGAGGTTATTTTGTAACAATTCTTCTATTTGAATTTTGAATTCCTTTGTATCTATAAGATTACATGCTATATCTGCAGTTTTTATTGTTAAATCTGGGTTTTTAATTGGTATTTTACAGGTTGTCTTATTTTTATTCCAATGTTTTTGTGGATCTTCTCCTATAATTCCTATTTTTTCTGCTTCTAATATAAGGTTTTTTAATCTATTTGCATTTCTTAATTGTTCTGAGTAGTCATTAATTATGCTATCTTTTTGTGCCTCCACTTTGCTAATTTGATGAGATGTTACATTATGATTTTTATTTAATACATTTTCCATGTTTGTATAAACAATTGTTGTGGTTTTAGGATGAAAACTAACTTGGTTATTTTGTATTGTTATCCCTCCTTGTAAAGAATGTACAAAATTTAGACCTAAAATAAAAGGATATAAACTTATAGTAGGTACAAGATAAGTTTGGGGTAATACTAAGGTTATGTTATTAATTATAATTGGTACATTTGAAATATACTTGGTTAGTATTAGTTTTTGTTGATTGTATTGGATTAACTCTACTGGTTGAATTAATGTTTGCTGATCTTCTTGAGGTACTAAGGTTTCAAATAAAAGGTTTTTACTGGCTCCAGTATCTAACATTGCGTCTACCTTTAATTCTATGGTTTTTAATTTAATTGTTGTTGGAAAAATAATAGATTTAACTTTATTTGCCATATTTACTTGTTCTATTGTTTGTATGGTTATTTTTTCAGGATTCATTGGTTCTTTTACAGGACTTTTTGGTTCTTCTGTGTCCTTAGGTTTTGAACTACTATCTTCTTCTTCTTTTGAAATTTTTCCTTTGATTATTATTTGTAAATCTTTCCATATATTATAAGGTTTTATTTTACTTTCTAAAGGTTGTACAAGGTTTTCTAAATTTAAAGGGGTTTTCTTAGCTTGATTTTCATCTTTTTCAATAATCATACAAATTTCTTCTTTTTCATTTTCACTATCTTCTACACTATATACACTTGAATTTTCACTTTCAAAGTCTAATTCACTGATAAGTTCTTCTTCTTCACTATCTAGCTGATACTCATTTATTAGGTTTATTTTTAATTGGGTTTTTCTATTTCGTTCATTTAATGGTTTTTTAAGCTCAGGACATTCAGGTCTTATATGGCCTTCCTGACCACACAAATAACATTTACACTGTCTTTTTCTTTCTGAGGTTCTTTTTCTTTTTATCCAAAACTTTCTAGGTTTTTTATACCTTGTATGATATGGTCGTTTTTTATAAAAGGTTTTTGACTTTCTTCTTAAAAATTTATTATATCTCTTAGGTTTTCTAAACTTATATTCTCTGCATCCTATATCTAGATTTTCTCCTATATGTAATTTTCTACAAAGTTGTTGATTTATGTCTTGTTTCTTTATCTGACTTCTTTCTCCTATGCTTACACATTCTCTTTCTAACCAATTTTTTACAAATTCTATTCTAGCACCTATATAAGGAGAGTTTTTATACTCGGAGGTTGTAAATTCATTCCATAGTCTAAGTCCTACGGGTCCTTGTATTTTTAATATATATTTATTTAAATATTCAGGGGTTCTGTCTACTCTAGCAAGGATTGCATATTTCCTAAATTTTTGTTCATATTCTCTTATATATGAAAGGTTACATAATTTCAATTGTTCTAACTTATGAAGGTATATTACAGGTTCCTTTACATCTTCTTGTGTTGTTCCTAAAAAATAAAGTTTTATTAGATTTATAAATACAGATATGCTAAAATTATTTCTGACTTCTTGAAAATAGCTGCTGTTTTCTTGTTCCATGTTTCTAAAAAATTGTAGTACGGTTCCTCTAAGGGTGCTTTTACAAAATTCATAAATTTCCTGTTGGTTTTCAAAGGATACTACCACACCTGCTGAATTTAAAGATTGCTCCCAATTTTCTATGGTTTTTCTAAGATCTTGCGCACTATCTATATCTAATATTGTTCCATATTCGTATATTGGTTGCAAAGAACTAGAAGGTTCTGTTTTAGTTTTCCATTGAGGTCCTTTTGGCTTGCTATACGGCTTATTATATTTTACTATTTCACTTTTTACATTTACAATTTCTTTTTCTTCATTTATTGATTCATTTGAGATTATTTCTATGTTTTCGTTAACTTTTGGTTGAATAGTAAATTGATTTATCATTTCTATATCTATAAGTTTTTTGATTAAATTGGTTTTATAGAGTTGTTCTATTATTTGGTCATCTGTATAGTTGTTACACATTATATTAGCAAAGTTTTCTTGATCCACTTGTTCATCTAGTAATGTTGGATTACTAAATTCCTCTAACATTATATTTACTAACTCTGAGTTTTTGTATAGGTTTTCTACTGTCTCAATGTTTAGTAAAATATCTTCTTGTATAACATTTACATTTTCTATCTCACTATCTGACTCTACCTCTACATTTACAGTTTTATAATTTCCAAAGGTTATACTTGCACTTCCATCTTGGTTTTCATATAAGCTACTGGATGTTGGATATCTTATTATTGGTTTATTTAGTTGAGGTAATTCCCACTCTCGTCCTAGTAAATAGTCTATATTTACAGGTTTTGCTTTTATCATATTTACTGTCTTACTTCCAAAGGTTTTTACTATATCATCGAATTCCATCATACATTTTAAACTTAAAGCATTAGTAGTTTTTCCTATAAATCCTATAGTTATGCTAAGGTTTTTACTTCCTAATTCCATATCATAACCTTTAGTATTTACAGTTATTTTTATTTTTTCTGTGAATTCCTTAAGATCTATACAAAATTGAGGTATACAACCAATAACTGCGTAATTTTGGTTCATATTAACTTCTGCACTAGCTAAAAGATCTCGTCCTACTGTGTTGTTTCTAGTATCTAAAAGGTTAATATTTATAAGTGCTCCAATTTCTTTACAATGAAGTCCTATTATTCCTATCAAAATTATTCCTAAGTGCATATATTTATCGGTTTTATTTTTTAATAATTTGTGTTTTGTTTCTGGAGATACTAAATCTAAATATACAATATTTCCTATTGAACTTATAGTATGTTGATTTAAAATTCTAGTTATTTTATAATTTGAACTAATTGTTTTTTGTAAGGTGTTACTTCCTTTACTGCCTTTTTTAATTTTTCTTCAATAAATTCTTTTACATTATCTCGAGGGTTTATTGCTTCTACTATTTCCATGGTTTTATTGCTAGATTTTTTTGGTTCAAAAGGATTTATTTTTCTTTATATTTTGATTATTGGTTTTTCTCCTAAATTAAAGTTTTCAAATTGTTTTAAAAGGTTATTTAATTTTTGTTCCTCTGATATTACTATATTTCTTTGTTCTAAAAGTTTATCTACTTTTTGGTTAATTTTTTCTAAAGTTTCTTTTAAATTTTGTTGTTCTAATTTTATTTGTTCTATTTCTTTTCTAACAAATTTTTCTTCTCTAGCTAATTGTTCTTT
The DNA here is from genome assembly GCF_030704535.1 of Vitis vinifera. Classification (NCBI taxonomy): domain Eukaryota; kingdom Viridiplantae; phylum Streptophyta; class Magnoliopsida; order Vitales; family Vitaceae; genus Vitis; species Vitis vinifera. Next base: position 22,181,266 of record NC_081823.1, on the reverse strand, counting down.
AATATAATCTAGGTTATTTCTTAGCAAATTATGGTTCTTAAAGTCTTCCAGCTTCTTTTCTAATTCCTAAGACCGTGTTTAGTTTTTCTACAGATTTTATTTGTCTTTTCTGGATTTATTTTAAAATATCTATATTGTTTTGGTTTTCTTTCTGAATTTGTTCTTGTAATACTTCGTTTGTTATTTTTAATTGTGTCTCTACTAAAAATTTTAATTGCTTTACCTCTTGGGTTTGTAGATGAGGGTTCATTATCTCTAATATGTTTTAATTAGATGAGCTAGCATATAAATTATCAATATAATATTTTATAATTTCTCTTCTAATTATGGTTTCTGTAGCAAAAAGTTCATCAAAAGCTTCTTGTATAGCTACTTCGTATTCATTCAAATATTTAAGAGAAGTTAAGTTTTTAATATCTGTGGTTAAATCTTTTACAGTAGTTCTTAAATTATGTAATTTATCACAAGTTTCTCTAAATTCTTTACGTTGAGAATACAACCTATTATTAAGTTCTTTTACACGATCATAATCTATATTATATATACCAGGAGGATAAGGAATAAAAGACATTAATTCCTAATTCATGTTAAATAAGCAGAGCAAATAAAGATTCAGAATAAATTAAGCAAAATTTAATCAGACTTTATATGGGGTAAGGTAAAGTTCGGTACTCTGGAAATCAATTTGAATTTACAGTCTCCTTTCCTAATTAATATACTGCAATACACAGAGAGAAGCTCTGATACCAACTTTTCCCATCACCAGTTTCAACAACAGTTTGTTTGAAATCTCCGTTAACAATGAGAGTTTGATTAAAGTTTTTTATTGAATTAAAGTGTGAACACATTTATTACTAGTATTAAAATAGTGTAAAATTTTACAAAGACTTATTAAAATAATATAAAATTTTTAAACACCTAATAAAATATCATAAAAGGTTTCAGACATTTTCAAAACTTAATATTTTAATATAAAGTTTTTGGAAAACTTAATATTTTAATATAAAAATATTTTCAAACACCTATTAAAATAATAAAAGGGTTTTGTGCTTATGAACGTATAAAATTTAAGTTTTTGAAATCGGATATCTCAAAAATTCAGGTAGTAAAATTCAAAATTTTTTAAAACATCACTTCGTGTCAAGGTAATACCCCCCTTCTGACCAGACATAGTCTCCCTAAAACGCCAATTTTCCGGCAAAAACGGGTTTGAGGTCAAGGGTTAAGACTAAAGACTCTAGTTTTTAAAACATGATTTTACACCCAAAATTTTCTAAATCCTTCTAACCAGACATAGTCTCCCTAAAACGCCAATTTTCCGGCAAAAACGGGTTTGAGGTCAAGGGTTAAGACTAAAGACTCTAGTTTTTAAAACATGATTTTACATTTATTTAGAATAGCTTAGCAAGTATATAATAATAAAAATATATTTGATAAGAATAAAATAAAAACATAACATTGTTGAGCATCATATTGTATATTAACAATAACTCAAAAATCACATAATACACTTAGTAATCACAATCACAACCAAAAAAAAGTATTAAGCTTAATTTTCAATCCAAATCCCCTCACAATCAGTACGCATACAAATTTCATCATAATCTTCAACTTCATCAAAAGACTTAATATTAGGCATCTCATTCGCAAATGGGTGATGCTCCATACAATTGTCGGCTATGTTGTCATCACCTTCTATGTCAAACAACTCCATTTTTGGCCTTGATAATACAATAGACCATCTTGGATCAACTTGATCTTCTACATAAAAAACTTGTTGGGCTTGCGTTGCCAAAATGAAAGGATCTGATTTATGTCCTATCTTGCTCAAATCAACTAATGTAAAACCAAGCTCATCAACTTTGACACCATTCTTGCTATCAACCCAATCACACTTAAAAACACAAATGTTAAACATGTTATAATCAAGGTCCCATATCTCTGTGATAATGCCATAAAAACACATGTCACCAAGCACAGGATTCTTATCTTTGGAACTTGCAATTTGCATGGTCGATGCCACAATACTAACACCACTATTTTGGTTGACTCGTGCCTCATCACGGTTCTTGATGTGGTAACGACAACCATGAATGATATATCCAGGGTACGTAAGAACTTGTTGTCTTGGTCCTTGTGCAAGCCACTTAAGTTCCTTTTTAATAGGTTCTTTCTTACTTATGTCATCTGAAACCTGTAAGGTTCATTAATGATATGTAAGTTAATGTAATTTAAATTTTGTAAGCATTAAATTTTAAGGGGAGTATGAATAGTTTCATACCTTTTTTCTAAGCCAATGACTAAATGTGCGCACATGTTCATCCTCTAGCCACTTTACTCTCTTTGATTGACGAGGATATTTTGTCTTCAAATATTTCATATGTTCACTATCAAGCAAAAATAGGCAAGTCATGGTTTGTATAAACATTAGTTAGAGTTTTAAAATCATATATTCACATATATGACACTTACTCAATAAACGGTTGTACAATGGTTGTATTTTGTAGAACATAATGATGTGCTTGCTCCACCAATTTATAATCATGAATAGTTATTGCACGACCACCAAGTAATGGTTTCCCACATTTCCATTCATCTTTCATACTAGAAGGAATCCCAATTGCATCCATGCCCGATAAATACTCTGTACAAAACTCTAAGGCTTCCTTTGCGATATAGCACTCAACAATGCACCCTTCTAGACGATTATGATTTCGAACATAACCCTTGAGGACTTTCATGTACCTTTCAAATGGGTACATCCATCTCATATACACTGGTCCACATAATCTAACCTCTCTTACCAAATGCACTGTTAAATGAAGCATGATGTCAAAGATGGAAGGTGGAAAATACTTCTCTAGCAAGCACAAAGTCACCACTATGTCCTGTTGTATATCATTCAATCTTGACACGTCCACCACCTTTGCACAAAGTGCATTAAAGAAAAAACACAATCTTGTAATGGCATATCTGACATGCTTAGGCAACACGGATCTTATTGCTACTGGTAGTAGTTGCTGCATAAGTGCATGATAATCATGGGACTTAAGACCATTAAGCTTTAGCTCTTCCATGGACACAAGGTTTCTAAAGTTTGAACAATAACCTTCTGGAACCTTCAAATCAGCTAAAGTCTGCAATACTATTTTCTTCTCCTTTCTACTAAGAGTATAGCATGCAGGAGGAAGATAAGTTCGCTTCAACCCAAACCTTGGTGCTAAGTCAGGCCTTAAGCCCATTTCGAGAAGATCAAGTCGAGACTTTACTCCATCCTTTGTTTTACCTGGAATGTTAAGCAAAGTTCCAATGATGCTCTCGCAAACATTCTTCTCTATATGCATGACATCCAAGTTGTGTCGGATATAAAAATATCTCCAATATTCAAGTTCAAAAAATATAGACTTCTTTTTCCAGCAACTTGTCGGATTAGCAAAGGATTCACATTGTTTAGCCTTTTTTTTTTCCCCCATGAGTTATGAATCATATCAACCTTTGTAAATATTTCATCTCCAGTAAGTTCTTTTGGAGGTAACCTAAACTCTTGTTCACCATTAAATGCCTTCTTTTGCTTTCTAAATGGATGGTTGCATGGAAGAAATCTTCTATGCCTGGTGTATGAGTTCTTATTCCCATGTTTTAGCCAATGTGAATTTGTTTCTTCACCACATATTGGACAAGCATAATATCCCTTAACGGTGCACCCAGACAAGTTTCCATATGCAGGGAAATCATTAATCGTCCATAACAAAATAGCCTTTAATGTGAAGAACTCTTGTTGATGTGCATCATAGGCTTTCACCCCTACCTCCCACAATGTTTTCAAATCATCGACTAATGGTGCCAAATAAACATCGATATCCTTACCAGGTTGTCGTGGTCCTGATATTAGTAAAGATAACATCAAAAATTTCCTCTTCATGCATAACCAAGGGGGAAGGTTGTAAGTTATTGTGAGAACAGGCCAACAACTATGCCTACTGGTCATGGAGCTATGAGGATTGATACCATCTGCTGAAATGGCAAGTCTAAGGTTCCTACAATCCGAAGCAAATTCAGGCCACATTTGGTTCACTAGTTGCCATGTTGGGGAATCCACTGGGTGTCGAAGTTTACCATTATTTTCTCTTCCTTGTGCATGCCATTTTAGGTCTTTTGTTATTTTGGGAGATTGAAACATCCTCTTAAACCTAGGGATGGGTGGGAAATACCACTACACTTTTGCAGGAATCCTCTTAGTGTTTCTTGCCCCTGCTTTGTTTACCTTCCACCTTGACATTCCACAAGTAGGACATGAAGATGCTTCATTTAACTCATTCCTGTATAGTATGCAATCATTTGGGCATGCATGTATCTTTTTGTATTCCATCCCTAATGCATTCAATGTTTTCTTTGCCTCATACATGGATAAGGGCATCTCATTGTTGACCGGTAGCATATCCCCTAATATTTGGAGTAAATCTAAGAAGCTTTTATCTGACCACCCATACCGTGCCTTCACATTGTACAATTTAACTAGTGCAGAAAGTTTTGTGAACTTTATACAACTAGGATACAAAGGTTTTTCAGCATCTTCAAGCAATTTTTTAAATGACATTGGGTCTGTCATAAACTCATCTTCTATAGCATGAACCATTTCTACTGTACTAGCAACGTCACCACAATCCATCGTGTCATAACGTTGTGCCATTTCAGTTGGTTGGCTACTAGTAGGACCTGCTTCTCCATGCCAATACCATGTACAATAACTCTGGTCAATTCCATTGAAAAACATATGTTCCCGAATCTTGTTAGGTGTATGATGTATTAAGTTTCCACATCGCATACAAGGACAACGAATTCCACGTTGATTGGGACAATGTTCTAATGCAAAATTAATGAAGTATTCAACTCCTTCCTCGTACTCCCTTGACATTCTATCTTTAGACATCCAACTTCGATCCATTCTATGATTCAAATACACAATGAATTAATCATGAGGAATTTTAACATTAGAATCAACTTGTTAAGAGTAAGGGCTCTTGCTCTATGCATCAGACCTTTTTTTTTTTTTTGTCTACAAAAGCAATTGTTTTAACACTTTTGAAATGTTAATGTTGTATCATATATCAAAAGGATTCATCATGTAATATATCCATGTTGTCTACAAGTATATGAAAGTGGGGTAGTTAATTATAAAAATTGTCTTATTCAATTCATGTCATTGTAGTTAATGCCACAAATTATCAATTTAAAATTTCTATTACTTCATGATATTTCATCTTATTAAATACATTTAATTTCATTAGGTATTGAACCAAAGTAATAAATGTGGTTCTCTTATAGAATTATGATCCTATCTAGTTGATGTGCTACCATGCAAATGAGAAATAAATATATCTTACATTTGTTTAAGTCTTTATTCACTCTCGAATCGTCAAAGATAATTTATTATGCATATTTCTGTAAAATTAAAATAAAATTATATATCAAAATATTAAACCAAGAAACATAATTAACTCTCATGATTCTATCTTGTTAAACTAATATCAACTTATACTACATGTCTTATGCATTCTAACATCTCCAACTTCCTAGTTTAGGTGGTGGTTCCTATCCCATATAGGAATACATAATCCCTACATGTCAACAACTATTATGTTTCGTTTCATTTTAGAAAAATTTCGGCAGCATTTCCCTATAGTTCTCCAAGTACACAAAATGGAGAAGGCATATTATTCAGCCTTGTCCAAATATGCACCCAGAGAACAAAAGGAACGATTGTCGAAATTTCTAAAAAATGAACCAAGCATAAGAGCGTAACTTCAAAGATATTATGTTTTCCTTATATTGTCCAATTGGACAATTCAAGCATCATTTGTAGAAAAAAATAGTCTCATTCACATGCTAGACAAATTTAGAAGTTGTCAACTTCAAAGTTGTTCATCAATGAACCATTTTCATTCTTTGACAACTTAAATGTCCTTAGCATGTAATAAGAGAATTTTTTGTCATACAAGGATGCTAGAATGGGAACTCTAATGTTTCATCCATGAACTTATTTAAATCCTATCTAAGTATCCTAAACACATTAAAATGTAATACATTTAAATCATTTAACATATTTGTTATTTGCCTAGTAGAAGAAAAAAGAAATATATTTACTTGAAAACTCATGAGTAGGGAAATTTCATTAGACTTGGCAACAAAAAAACAGAAGTTAATACTCAAAATATAAAGTCATCAACTTCACAGGCAAACCCATACATAGATGATAATGTAGGCCATTTAAGTTTCTAAAATAAGCAATATTCTTTACAATACTAATGAGCAAGTTAAATAATAACAATAATATGTAATAACAATGAGCCTTTGTCCTTCGAAAAAAAAAAATTAGAGATAGTAATATTTTAAAAAGAAAATGTCAAAGAATGTGGAAATTCATAATCAAAGGAGTTTAGTCTTTTCATAACATATCCCTAATCATACATCATATAATTTTTTTTTTTTGGATTTAGTAGGTCACAAGAGTTGTTGATTCTTATGAGGTTTAAGGACACAAAGCATATATTAGTGTTATTGACAAGTTCAATTAGCCACCAATTTGATACAAGCTATTTTAGTGTTGGAAACAATAGAGATCTCGTTTCTTTGAATGGTTAACTCTACTTGATCCACATTATATAATTGCTGAAAGTTTTGAATACCACAAGTGATTATTTAACAGGAAAGAGAGTTTTCTTAGGCAATATCCCAATAGTTATGAAGTTCATTGCTCTTTTTATGGCATCCAAACATGGTTTCTAGACTTGAAGACCATATGATTTTGATATATATACCATTAAAAAAAATTGTAACTCATTAAATAACCTCACATTCAATGGAATCAAATTAAATCCAAAGTAAACCCACCTACTAGACCAAATCTACTAACCACCTAATAACTCAATTGCAAGTTTGATTAGTTATGTTCATTTTCCTTTAAAAAAAAATAAAGTATTGAGAAGTTAGAGTTTCATTGCAAAGTATAGAGAAAGAGAAACCGGAGAGAGTAAAGAATCACCTTAACAAGACTTGTCCCTTGAAATTGTCCTCTAGTGATTGAGAGATTAAAAAGCTAACCCATGATTAAGAGGACCTGCATTTTTGGTACAAGGAGATAAACTTTTAAACAACAAATAGAACATCAAAGGGAAAACAATAGCTAGAATAGGCAAAAGCTTTTTTTAGATGCAGACAAACTTGTTAACTACATACAAATAGAACATCAAATGGAAAACAGTAGCTGGAATAGGTAAAAGCTTCTCTTAGATCTTTGAGTAGAGAATGAAGAAGGAGATGGAAAAAAAAAAAATCCTTATGTCCCTAGATTGAATATCTTTAAAGCAAACAAATAGTGTGGAAATGAGTTATCAATGGAGGAAAGTGCAATAGATGAAGAGTTAGAAATATGCATACTAAAATTTTAATACTTTGAGACTAGCACCTGAACTAGTCTTTGATATTTGAGAAGGAACATCACCAATTTCCATTAAAACTCTTAGTTCTTTTTCCCCTTGTTTGTTGGTTTTTTTCTCTTCTAGGTTTCATGTTTCTTATTGTACTTTTAGGCTAAAAAATAAGATCATCATTAAGTACCAATGCAGTTTGAGAAAGGTTTACTTTATTTCTATAATGGGTTGGAAATTTTGGACCATTATTACATAGCAATAAAATATTTTATAATGAATTTTGTAATAAATACATTAAAATTATAAAATATCCATTTTAATTTATTTATGATATTCATTTATAATCTTTTTCTTTCAATAATTTTAAAAGTTTCATATTTCATGTTTATCTTTTTTATAGATACACATTTTTATTAATAAATAATTTTACCATAAAATTTGTCATATTTTTTTAATACAAAGTTTTTTCATTGCTTTCATAATAATTCTAAATAAAATACTATTTTAATTCATCTATAAGAATTATATTGAATCTATTTAAATATTTTATATGAATTTATATTGAAATGAAATCTCTTTTAAATTAAAGTGACTTAGTTTTGGATTTTACTTTCTGTCATTATTAGGATGTATGATACAAAAATTAACTTTATTTATTCTATCAATTTAGATTCAAGCTTAAGTCATATTTATAAAGGGGAAAGTTGTGTATAGGCTTCCATATGATAAATATATGGTTTTGAATTTTAATTTCCGAAATTACCCTTAAAGCTTCCCACCGGAAAAAAAATTTTCTTTCTCTTCGGGTTAGGGGTCTCCCTACCGGAATTTTTTTTTTTTTCTCTCTTGGGGGCGCACGGCAGATCCAAGATCCAAAAAACATGGGGAGCAAAAAAACAACAATTTTTTTGGTTTTCCTTGGGGGTTTTGCAAGAATTTTCTCGGAAAGCAAACGAGGATGGGGCGGGGCGGCGGCAGAAAACGAATGCGAGGGGGGAGGGGGGACGACGGCGGCAGATCCAGAAAACACGGGAGCAAAAAATGGGAGAAGCAATTTTTTTGGTTTGCAACCATCCCGGAAAACGAATGCGAGGGGGAAGAGGGGAAGGAGAGGGCGGCAGCGATGGAGTTGAAAACACGGGAGCAAAAAAAAAGCAATTTTTTTTGTTTGCATGGTTCCCGAAAAACGAATGCCGGAGGGTGGGGTGGCGCGGCGACACTTGAAAACACAAGAGCAGGCGGCGACAACAGATCTAGAGAAATTAGGGAGAAAAAAATGCAATTTTTTTTTGTTTTCCTTGGGGTTTTTGTATGGATATTTTCGGAAATCAAACGAGGGTGAATTTTCCCTTGAAAAAGAATGAGGGAGGAGATCTAGAAAACACGGGAGCCAAAAAAAAAAAGCAATTTCTTTTGTTTGCATGGTTCCCGGAAAACGAACAGGGGAGCGGCGGTGGCAACAGCGACGGCGGCAGAGACTCAAAACACAGGGAGGAGAAAAAAAAAAGCAAAAAAAATATATATATAATATTTCAGAAATTTAGAAAATAAAGGGCAATTTCGGAAATTAAAATATGAACAGTAAATCCTAACCAAGGCAGGATACAAAAGCTATCCGTCGTTTTTTTTAAAAAAAAAAAAACATAAGATGCTATTCGATAAGCTTATCATGATTTGCAGGCCAAGGTTGTGTTTTTCAGCCTGGGTCAAAAATCGTGGATTTAGGGTTCAGGAAATTTAAATCCAATGGCACAAAAGCAAAGAGACCCCTAGAACAAATCCAGAAAACACAGGGAGCAAAAAAAAAAGCAATATTTTTGGTTTTCCTTGGGGGTTTTGCGTGGATTTTCTCGGAAATCAAAGGAGGATGAATCTTCCCGGAAATCGAATGGGGGATGGATTTTCTTAGGAATCAAACAAGGATTGCAAAAATAATAATAATAATAATAATAATAATAACCTGATTAGATTAGTACTTGGGAGGAATGAGAGTGGCAGAGGAAAACAAGGGCCTTTTTAGGGATTCTCTTGTCTGGAAGGCAACTTCAGAAATGGCTTCTTGATGCCCGAGTCAGAGAAGTGGGTGGACTTTTGATTTTTAGATTTAGTAGAGATATCTGGAAGGCAACTTTAGAAATGGCTTCTTGATGCCCGAGCCAGTGAAGTGGGTGGCCTTTTGATTTTTAGATTTAGTAGAGATAAAAAAAACAAATTATGAGAACAATTTTCCTCACTCTATATAAATAATTATTAAGAATAACAATTCTCCACTTCCCATTAGTCATGCAGCCAATAAGCACTTGATAGCACTCAATAGTTAGGATGATGATGACGTGAATCCACTACCTCCAAGGCTCCTAACCTTCTCTAACATTGAATTTACACTTGCTGGCTGGGAGGATAACATGTCCAATTTATTTTTCAATGAACTCTTTGTCATGCTTCTTGCAGTTTTGGAATTAAGTAAATATATATTCATTTAGTATCTCACTACCAAGACCACCATTTGGAATAATAGGATATTTTAAAAAAAACTACATTTTCTAATATAAAATATATATAAATTTAAATTACATAACATACCAAAAAAGGACTTATACAGTTTTAATATAATTTTTTTTTAATTTCATATTCTTCCATTTTCTCTCCCCTAATTTTCTTAACACGACATTTCATTTGAAAAATTCAAGATGAAAATGAAATTTCAAAGCTCATTGTATTAATCTATTTTTTTTTAAATGGGGAATGAGAAAAATCAATGTACTTTGAAGAACTGAAATAATATATAATAGTATTACAACTTAACCATTAAACACCCAAAATTAAAATTAAAATAAGGAGGTGCATTCATAGACAAACACATATTATGCTTAGAGAATCGTAAAACAAAAAGAAAGATTAAAAAGAGAGAAAATGAAAAAAAATAAAAATAAACTAATCTCAAAACAGACATCTTGTACTTGGAGAGAGAATATTTTGTTTTACTAGATAAGACAAGTTAGTCAATCATAACAATATTTTCTAATAGTACTACCATTCAAACTATAGTTTCATTTTTAAAAACTAAAAATTATTTTTAGAAATTAACATCATTATCATACAATTGTTTTCTCATAGGGAACTTCTTAAGAGAAAATTTTTGCCCATATTTAAAAAAAAAAAAATACACGAAAAGATTAAATAAATAAAAAATCATAAAATACAAATAAAGGAAAACACAATACTGTAAAATTATATTTAGCTCCATCTAGTTTTCATTTGATAGTTAGTTAAACACGATTTATATTTGTTTTCCAATAAATTCTTATTTATAATTTAATATGCCATCCTAATACAATAATATATAAGAAACATAATGAATGTAGAATTTCTACATCTTATTTAATTTATATATTAGCATTTTAAGTATAATCCTAATGAAAATATTTTTTACCAAGTGATTATGTATATGGTAACGTGTTTTTTTTCTTAGAATATTATAAATCCTCTATTTTGTTCTCTTGACACATTCCATATAGGATTGTTTTCCTATATTCTTTTACCCTTTAGTGTGCAATTGTAGTCATTTTTTGAGTTGTTTTGAACTCTTATTGATGGTTCACTAAGACTATATCGATCACTAGTTTTAGATTTTTAATGAGATATTTTGGAGAGACTAAGTGGATCCCAATTTTGTCTGTAGTTACCCTTAATTCTTAGTTTAGGACTTTGTTTTTTTTTTTTTCTTATTGATTTACAACATATTTAAGTTTGTTTAGAATTCTAAAACCTTAATTCTAACAAATAAATTTATGTTTTAAAATAATATATTATTGATTTCATTTTCTTTAAAAATATGAATTGCAATAAGAGTTTTGATAATGAATTGGAATGAGTTTTTTTTTTGTTTTTTTTAAATAATTTAATAAGATTCAAGTTTTTTTAATTTGTTAACTTTATCTTATAAATTATAGAAATTGAGCTATTAATCAATATATTGAATGATTCAATTGAAAAATAATATGTTAAAGTTATTAAATATATATTCTAAGATTTATTTTATGATAAAATAATTTTCCTTTTTAACATTACAAGAATCCTAAATCAAAATAAAGATTTGAGTTTATTAATATATCAAAGCAATTCTCCTTTTAATACTTTATGAACCAAAAACAAAAGTAAAATTTGAGTTGATTATGATTATCTAATTCATATCTTAAAATATAAAATAAAATATGCTATTTTTTTTATAATAAACATGTCAAGATAATTATTATTTTTAGATATCATGAATCATAAGTAAAGTCCATATATGATATTAAAATTCACACATCAAAATATAAAATAAATTAATTTTTTAAATAAAAAAAAAAATGTAACTTGTATGCTTTTATGAAGTATTTATATTTAGCCTTCATATAATTTAAAACAAGGCAAACACACCTTAATCTAACCCAAGCGTCAACCATCCAACAATAGTCTCCATAGGTAGTTAGCCTAGCTTCCCATTTCTCTCACCCATCAATCGTGTTTTCTTGCTATTTGATATGGCTGAAAACGTATCTTAACCCATGAGCCATACCACCCTCTCTTTAAAGCTTATTTTTAGTTGCTCAAGACAAGTATGTCAGGCCATGCCATACCCTGCAACAGCCTATCCTTTATAGGCAATCAAAAAAACCTATCCCTACCACCTTCACATCAACCGTCTTTCTTCTATCACAGGCCATGCTTTGGGCTGCCCAAAATCCATCTGTCACAATGAATAGCCATCCATGCTTGCCATCCACTAATTCTCCCTCCCTATCCCTCCGCACATGCACATTTTGATCAGCACCACCACTGTGATTCTGTCTCTTCTTTCCTCAAACTGAACACCATAGCAGTTTCCCACCTCACTGTGATTCCGTCTCTTCTTTCCTTCAAACTGAACACCATAGCACTTTCAATATGCAGCAAATGATCAGTGAAGAGGTGGCTGGGATGGCTCGACCCGAACGTTTTTTGGCTCATCATGTCGAACTCAGTTGTCAACTCCATCGGAAGTCACCACGGGTAAGTCGACATGCAACTATTGTTCAGCTCTTGTTTTAGATATTAATTGTTGAATTAAAAGAGTATTTCAAGATTTATGCTTATGGGTGTTTTTTGGTGGGTTTTTCTGGAAAAGGGAAAAAAAAAATTATATCAATGTTTTAAATACCCGATGGAGTCATGCAGTCAGGTCTTGTGTTTGTCATGGGGGGGATGACGACATGGACAATGATAGAAATGGCAGCAGCGGCTCCCAGCGTCGAGAATGCCTAGAGAGGAATGACGACGGCGTCAAGAAGGAGAAAGAATAACGCTGGTGTCGGGGTGTGTGTTGTTTCTTTGAAAAAAAAAACACCCGTTGGGGACCGACCATACCTGTGCGTTAGCAACTTAGCGACGTTGCTCAAGAATTTATTGGGTATGCTAATTGATATTGTTCCTGGTGCAATGATGAATCCAGCACTTCAAGTCTCTCTTAATTTGGAGTTTGTGCACTTGATGAAAAGAATTCAAAAAATTATAGTTGTGATAAAAATTCTAATATTTTATGTAAGACTTTCTATTTCAAATAAAAAATAAGAACTATGTACAAGCATGCACTAAATTTCTTAAATTAAAATTGGTGTAGAATAATTATGTTGGTTTCTTCTTTACCCGTAATTATATTTTTTTTGAGTTCTCTCTAGATAAACTAAATGCATTGGTTTTTCCTTTATACACAATTAAATTTATGAACAAATCCAGCACTTCAAGTCTCTCTTAATTTGGAGTTTGTGCACTTGATGAAAAAAATTCAAAAAATTATAGTTGTGAGGAAAAGGAAAAACAATATAGTTAATCTAAACAAATTTTGGTCCGAAAAGTTTTAATACTGATTTAGTCTACTTTTGAGTTTCAAACTATTTTTAATCTAAAAAAATTCTAATTTTGATGCAATTTAAACATCCAAATAAATTTCAGTTCATAAAGTGTCAAGCTTCTGATATTAGGGAGACAGTGACACGTAAAAAAGGGAGAAAATATAGTAGAAAGGAGGGTGTCAGATATGGACGAGGATGAGGACATCGTGTACAATGAAGCTACTATTGCGGAAAGGATAATGAGGATGGTGAGAATAGTGAGAACAAGCACTTTGTGGATACTCATATGAATAATTAAATGATGATTTTATTTACGAGGCCAATGTTGAACTCAGTCTTGTGGACATGTTAGCCTTCTGCGGACCTGGCTACTTCGACCCAAAATTCATCATCTGTGGTCAACATGTCTTGTTTCCTTTTGTTTAAAATCTAAAAAAATAATTACGATTTAGAAATAATTTTTTCTTGGGGTTGTTTGGATAAATGTATGACTCAAAACAACCTTCTCATCATTGTAAAGACTTGTGAGGCCACATTCTCTGAGGAATTGAGCGGGGGTTGCTGGCCCATTCAACTCTCTCTCTAACTTTCTATCTTTGTCGCACAAAATTCTTGACTTCTAATGGAATTTTTCTATTTTTTACTCCATGGCTATGGGAAGAGCTCTAGCTGCAACCCAAGTTCAATTATTTTTTGGATTGGGCTTTGCTTGGTCCACCTCAAAGCTGATCTTTAAGTGGGGTTGGGGCTTTTGCAACTTGGGCCCATTTGTTTGGTGGATTGGGCACAGGAATGGTCAGTCATATCAGTTTTGATGAAACCAGGACACACATGAAGCTTCCCAAATGCAGACACGTTCACCATTCTTCCTGAATATGGAAAAAAAACCCTCCGAAATAAGGGGAGAAACCACCCAGAAAGTTTCTTCCATTAATGAGAAATGGGAATACCATTGTTTCTCTCCTTATTGTTTCGAAAGATAATATTCCATTGTTGGAAGTCATATCAATGGTAGCGAAACCAGGACAAAAACAATGGACGTAGAAACAGGGATACAATTTAGCAATGATCCTTGTGTTTATTGACAGCTTACCTTGGAGAATAATATGCAGATGTATGAGTTGGCCATGTTTTGGCGTGTTGTGATGTACGTGTGAGGATGCGGCGCCTTGAAGTGTAAGTGGACAATTTGTATTTCATAAGAAACAGGTCATTGTAAATGAGATCAGTGCGCCGCCCTTGACCAGATGTGGAAGCCTTGAATGAGTGTTCAGATTGAGCTTCCAATCCCATGTCCTACCCCATGGAATTTCTTTATTAAATAAGAACTGTTTGCATATAATGAGATGAATAATACATGAACATTCCAAAGTAAGAAATGAGACCGGTTTCCTAGTTCTTACTTTTAAAAGGATTATCAATTTCACACAGACAGCTAAAGTTCATAATTATTACACCAAATACAAGAGAAATTTCAGGGACACGTGACTACATTCTGCCAATTTTACCCTTATTTTATTTTAGCTAAATTTCACCTACATTAGTTAAGACTTCTTACAACTACATTTGACATGCTAAACTCTACATGCGCTAGTTTGCAAATATAATATTCCTCTAGCTTTTCTTGAATTAGATGGTTTATTAGGGTTTGGAGCTTAATATGGAGCTTGAGCAGGATTGAGATGAATCCATGAATGTTAAATCTGTAGCCAATAACCCTCTATTTTGTGGGTTTGGCATTTTTTGCTCTAGTATTCTACTAAACTCACGCTCATATGTTTGCATGATCCCATGAGAAGGTTGACAAACATATTTTTTGGTTGTCATTTCTGGGACTTACAGTTGAATGGTCCCGTTGGAGCATTTATGAGATTTTGTAATTTACTCAAATAATTTGGGGCAACTTTAAACTGCCCACAAAGGCATTTATTTAGGCATATAATTTTTATTATCCCACCAAATGTCCCTCTACTAGTAGAAATTCTGAAATGGTATTATGTAACTGGGGTGCAAGTTGCAGAGGCTATTTAAGTATTAGGCACAAATAACACCAAATTGTTAAATCTAAATATCATTATAAATGATTTGTCCATGTGTGACAAAGACCACTGACTGCATACATTTTACATGCGTACATTATTATGGTTGCAACAATAAACAAAATAAAAGGAAGTCATGTTACATCATTTAATAAATGTCATAAAAAATGCAAAAAAACAAAAACAAAAAAAAACAAAAACAAAAATTAAAACCCTATAAAGGATATATATTTGCATAGAGAATAAATATCTAATTCAATAAATTTTCATAAAAATTATTTTTACTTTTCACAAAATTTTTAATGGTGCCTATTGTCTTAGGATTTTCTTTCAAGTTGCTTGTAGATGGGAATGGGCCTAGATAGAATTAAAAGAAAAATAAAAGAATTAAAAGAAAAAAAATGAGAAGTGAGATTTTCAATATTTACTAATATAACCTTGATAGATTTATTAATAAAATTAGATTGACTAATAAATTATTTGTCAAGATAGCTTTTACCAACCTTGACACAAAAATATTTTAACTCTATATATTGACTTATAATTTTTCTATCAAGATTGTATTACTATAAATTAAAGAAAATTTTAGCAAATTCCACATATGTCATTATTGCCTTTATTTAGATACCTTTACATATGAATATATTAATTTTATATTGGCTTATAAATTCTCTGTCAAGGTTGCATCGTCATAAGTCATGGAATAATCACTGGAATTCATATATGTCATTATTTCTTTTAACTAAGTTTTATATGTCATAGTTGCCCATTTAAATAAAAGATATTGACATATACTACTTTAAGTAAAGATAATATATGTTAACAATGACCATTTTTCTTGTAGTGAACTTTATCCTAAGGCATCCACTAAGGCGTCATCTCGCTTAGGTCTTCAAAAGACATTTTTTATTTTTCTTACTTTGCTTGGTGGCCTAGGCAAACCAGACAATCGCCTTTGACAACATTGACTTTAATTCTTATAATAACATTCAAAGTCTACTAAAACTCTAATAACCTATTATGACTCAAATCCTAATTATATTATAATCTAACTAGCTAATCCTAATTTGACTCCACAAATACTAATCCTAATTTAATTCCAACTAATACAATATCACAGTTTTTGACAACATACATATAGGAATACTGTAGGTGGAAAGCAAGCAATGTAGAATTTTTCTCCTTTGTACATGCTAGTGCATATGAGAAAACCAAGTATAACATATGAGATAGTAAGATGATAAAAAATATCAAGCCATCAAAAACAAAGAGAAAGGTTAGATTCGAAACCTAAAGCATAACATAGATAGCATGCTTGAATTAAAGAGAGTGAGTAAGTTACAAATCATCTGTCCTTGTGATTAATGATAATTGTGAGAACTTGAGAAAACTTAGACGGATCATCACATTTTCTTTTTGGTACAATTACAATAAGTTTCAATAGTTGTCAAGGCAATCAACAATTTGAAACTCTAAATATAGAGACAACTTCCAAAGCTTCAAGGGTAGTGAGATACTTCATTCACTTCTAAATTTTCAATAGACCGAGGGAAGTGAGATGCAAAAGTTTACTGAGAGATATATTAGTCTATGACAATCCTCACTTTCCAATGACTATAGAGGAGTGAGGCATCATAACCACATTATTTTGTTTTGCTTTGACTACTCAACAATGAAGTGTCATAGCCATATCACTATCTGGTTTTGCTTTGATTTCTCAACAATTACAACTGCAATAAAATATATAAACATAAATTTTCCAAATATGTATAATGCAAACATGAAGTAACAAGCAAGCAATTACTAACCATTGATTTTATGAAACATTAACCGTTGATATCCTTGAAGATATGAAAACCTTTAGTATTATAAGTCTTTTCTTAAACATGTGAAGAGTGAATAAAATTGCATGATTACTTATGTGACACAACATAATTTTATTCTTAAATGGTTGTTTCTTATTTTCACTACTGGATTACTATATCTATGCATATGAGAATTACCAAAATATTGAAAATAGAAAGTATGATTCTCAAAACAGTGATAGTAAAATAAAATTAGTGCAACCCTAAAATGGAGGAAGATTGTTAGAATTACACACTTGAATATGAGGAGAGAAGAATCTCTTTAAGGAGAGCAGAAATTATGAACAATAATCAATGCCTTATCTATCTAGCACATACGAATTTCTAGGACACGAAAAAGCTTTGGGCTAAGGAATAATCACATTCTTCTTAAGTGAGATGAAATTTGCAACAAAATAGAAAATAAATAAATCATAACATTTTCATAAAGTCTTAGGATGCAAAATTTAAAGTAGAATGACTAATTTGGTCTTGAATTACCAATTGGTTGCTTGTTTAATTGTACATGACCTAGAAATTTAAGCCTTTCATAACCATATATAGTAAGACCATGAATAACAAAATGTTTTTTTCTTTATATTCTAATGCATATGAATTTTGTAAATAAATCAGCCATAACATTTTCACAAATTCTTAGGATGAAAAACTTAAGGTAGTAGCATGACTTTCAATTACAATTGATCGCCTCTTTAATTGCACATGACCCAATAAATTTAAGCATTACATCAACATATAGGGTGTGAACATAAATAACAAAATGCATTTTTCTTTATATGCTTATGCATATGAGGATTACCATAAGCACAATACTGATTGTAAAATAATAAAATTATGAAATAAACTTAAAAAGGAGAACAAGAGTGGATTTCAGACCTGAAATAGCTTTCTTTATCAGTTTAGTCTTCATCACTAGTAAATATGAATTTTGGGGAGACGAGCAATCTTGGGCCAGTCTTCACCTGTTTTCTTTTCGCATCTTTCTACTAGAAGTGGACAATATGAGCATATTAATATTAGGCCAGTCTTCACCCCAATTTGCTTCTCAATCCCAGCATTCTAATCTCAAGGACTAAATGTGTTGTTTTCCCTTCAAATGTCTCTTGGATTCCAATACAACATTCCTCATATTCCAAATAATTTTGATGCATAGTTTTCCTTTAAGCTGATTAAGACACTTAAATTCACTCAAGCCACCAATTTGATGATCTCTTGAGCGCCTTTTCCAATTCCCAACAACAAATTCTAATAGGCTTTGAAGTGAAGTCAACTCTCTATTCCACATGGCATAAGAGTCAAATTTCCACATTTATCATTCTTCAAGTGCCTAAGATTAATCAATTCTCTTATATCTTTACGAAATTCTTCAAGATTGCTACAACCAAATATTTTATGAGTTTGCAAATTCTTTAACCTTGCAATAGTATTTGGGAGCACCTTAAAAATGCCATGGGAAAGATCGAGATACCTTAGATGACTCAACTTGCCTAAAGACTTTCAAACCTTTTCAATTTTCATCCTATCTAGCCTCAACACATGTAAAAACTTGCAATTTGAAAGTATTATATTTACAATTAGACCATCTTCAGAGTCATGGTACGAGCGCACAAGAAAGGTCCTTATGGATTTTGCCTTTAAAGCCTTCATTGTAAGACTTAATGGTCCAAACAATGAAACGTGATGAACTCTTTTTGAGATATCATTCACATCATCTCTTAAAATGAGGATCTCAATTCCTATATTTGATTGGGCAAGATCATGTATAAGGTCATGCCTTTTTTTGATAAGCAAAAGCAATTGTATTAAGAAAGTTTGATGTACACTTGAAAGTATACATGATGTATACAAGACAACAAGGCCAAAAAGAAAAGGAGTTATGTGATTTGATTTTCTATTTGATTTTATTCTATTTCCAATTACATGATTTCTTATTTCAACTTTTATTTTTAATTTTGCATGAGACTTGGAGCCATCAAGGAGAGAAGATCATGACCAAATAAGGAAACTTGGAAGGAATCCGGGTTGCATATAGAAAGTGGGCAAATCACGGCTTTAAGAACGAATCCAGACTGCATATGATTTGCTTTAAGAAGGAATTCAGGCTGCATATAGAAAGTGGGCAGATCACGGCTGAGGCACATCCGAGAGCATATGGAAAGAAGATTAAAGAGGATCTGATCACTTACCAAACAAGATATGGCTATAAAAAATCACCCTCTTACTTACATCCCAACCAATCAATGAAATTGAAAATGAACCATGATATACAATTTACATGCACCCTAACCTAATCCGAAAACATGTAAAAAAAAGACCGTAAAATAGATTGATCCGCTAATTCGATATCTTCAAAAACTCTTCTATTTATCTCAGTCCATAAGGTTCAAAATAAACATAAAGGGGCTGCATTCCATTATTTTTTTATTTTCTTTCCAACAAAGGAGCTATTTCAACTAAGAATGGTTTCCTTGATAGAACTGGGCATAACCCACTAAACACCAAAAAGAGTGAAAATAAGGTGCCAAATCATAGCTACCTTGGGACAATGAATAAACACATGATTTGCTAATTCTTCTTCTGCTTTACACAAAAAACACCTTCTTGGTAAAATCCAACCCCTCTTGTTTAGTTGATCCATAGTTAGAATTCTTCCCCAAATAGCTTCCCAAGGAAAAAAAAATCACTCTCTTTGGAACCCAAGGATTCCAAACTAAGCTTGAAGGGAACTCTCTACCATTGCAAGGAACTAGGGAAGAGTAGAAAGACTTATTTCTTTGAAACCTGCCAAGACATGGTATCCCCATTGTCCCTACTAAGCACTTGACCATGTAACCTTCTGAAAAAAGCTTCCACCTCTTTCATCTCCTAATCGTTGTTAGGTCTTGTGAATACAAGGTTCTAGTAACCCAATTCCCTAGACTGATGTCACAACTAAGCTACCCAATCATCTTTGGAAGAGGTAAGAGAGTACAAGCTTGGAAAAGCCTTTTCCAAGGAATCCTCTCCACACCACCTATCCTTCCAAAACCGCACTCTTCTACCATCCCCCACCTTAAAAACCACCCTTTTGCTAAACTCCATCCACTCGTTCCTAATTGCCTTCTAATGCCCCACTCCATAATCCTCCCTTGAAGCACCAAAACACTAGCCTCCCTCTTCCTCTCCATATTTCCCTATAATCAATTGTTTCCATAAAGAATCATGCTCCTAAGGAAATCTCCAACACCATTCTTTTTCTCCATGCAAACAATAGACTAATTCACCAAATGCATTCTACTTTGGGAAATCCCTCCCCTTCAAAGGAAGTCTTTTTGAATCTTCTCCAACCTTAGGCTCATGCATTTGGCCAACTTAAGACACCATTTTAGGCATTCTTTCTAACTTGGTGAAACAATGACCTTGACAATAATTCCTCAAATCATCTATATCCTCTAAATGCTCCTTTTCATTTGAAGGTTGAATGTAACCTTATGCTATCCATAATCTCAATTTCATAGTCTTGTGGAAATAATGCTCAATATGCAAAACATTGTCGTAGATGAGTTGGCAAGTCATCATAACTTAACTTCAACACTAATAAAACATCATCATTTTTATCTTGAAGTGATAACAGGTTTTCATTGTTTTTAATAGACAACCACTGTCTTTCTTCAGATTTAAATTGCAACACTGTTCCTAAAGTCTTAATAATGAGAGGAACACCAATACAAATTTTTGTAATTTCTTTTCCAATTTTGATAAGGTTTGAATCCACATTTTCTAGTTCTAGGTTTGAATGCACATTTTCTAGTCCTTCTTTAAATGCAATTTTTAAAAATAAATCCCAGGACCAATTCTCTTCCAAACCTTTCAAATCTTTCAAAACAATGGGAGAATTATTTCCCATAATTGATGCCACTTTAGTGTTTCAGGTGGTCACTATAATTTGACTCCCCATGGCACCAACCAGCAACAAAATTCTCAAATCATCCCATTTTTTAAAGTTTTTATTCCACACATCATCGAGCACAAACAAGTACCTCTCATGGCTTTTTTTTTTTTCATGAAGCTTATTTTTCAAACCATTCAACTTTAAGCTTTCCACATCTTCATTACTTATAGATTTTAAGATTTTTTTAACTAACATCTTTACATCAAAATCATCAGAAACACATACCCACATCTTCAGCTCAAGGTACTTTACCTCTCTCTCATCACTGTATGCCAATTGAGCAAGGGCGGTCTTAACCCAACCCCCCAGTACCAACTATGGAAACAATGGAAAGAATTTCTTGATTACCAGGTGGCACTAACAACTTGATTGCCTCCTCTTTGTGTTCCTCATTTCCTACTATCTTCGATGTCAATACGAAAGAGTGGGTTTTTCTCCCACTATTCTCTAAGGGCTTGTGAACAGTGTCCCGTGAAATAAAATTGAATTTAGTGAATCATTTGCAACATCATCTAGTGCTTCTGTGGTATTCTTCACTCTAGTGCTCATTTTCAAACGAAACGCAACTTGATTTGAAACAGAGAAAAAATCACTAACCTGCCTTGTTAACCCTCCTTGATGTAACTGATGGGTTGCAAATTCATCCAGTAAGTCATCCGCATCATACACAATATCTTTGAGCCTCTGGACCCAATTTTTGACTGCATCGTTTTTGTGTTGTTGCTCCTCAGCATCCAGGTGTACAGCTTTGATGGTACCCAGTTTCTTCTTAGGCTTGGCGAGCTTCTTATGAACACCATACATGGATCCCTGTTCTTGAACAACACAACAGAGGAACCTAACTTGACCACAATGTGCTCCACAAGACTAAAAGGAATTTGTTTAACCATTTTCCAAAACCTCACTACGTAGAAAGCCCAGCAAATACCCTAAAGAACGAGAAGATGAAACAATTGTGAAGCACTGATGTGTACATAGAGTCACATGAGGTGTGAGCTAATACATATAAAATGCATTAGGTGAGAATGAAGTCAACAAGCCAAGCAAGCTATAATTAATTGATTCATTTCATTTTTCTTTACATTCATTTATTTCTTAACAAAATCTAGGGAATCGAGAATGACAAAAAAAAAAAAAAAAACATCGTTAATTAAATTCAATTATTTAAATTTTATTTATTATTTTATTTTTAAGCAAAAGATGGTAGTCTTTCAAAAATTTTATTAAATGAATCACAAAAGTATGGAGGTTTTACTTTTGTGATTTCTTTATAAAAATAAATAAATAAATAAAATAAGCACATGAACACAAACAATTAATTAGATTTCTAAGAAACTATAATAAAAAGAAGAGTGATTCTTTTTTCTTGTTTGAATATAGAACTAGTAGGGAAAATAAATAGAGGAGAGAACGGTAATTCTCTTCCTCTAATTATGGGATACAGAAATTTAAACTTCCTAAACAGATTCCTTTAAAATAGGAAACATAATAAATTAGGAAAACAAGGAATTTGGGTAACACCTACCCAAATCCGTAATTCAAGGAAAGTCAAAACACATTAAACTCCCTTAAATCTTTATTAGTACATATATTCTTCACTTTCTACACTCCCACTCAAGCTGGATAGTAGATGTTTATCATTCCTAGCTTGGAACTCAAATCTTTAAAATTTGTTTGGGGAAGAGCCTTGGTGAGAATGTCTGTGAGTTGATGACAAGTAAGAGTATGAAGAAGAGCTATGGTCTCGTTGTCTATCTTCTCTTTGATGAAGTGGGAAACTATCTCAACAGGTTTGGTCTAGTCATGGTGCACAAGATTTTTTGTGATGCTTATTGTCACTCGATTATCACATAGTAGATTCACTAGTCCTTCTATTGAAATAAGCAATTCATTGAAAAGTCTCTTTAGCCATATTCCTTCACAAATTTCATGGGTCATTGCTCTAAATTCAGCTTTAGCACTACTTCGAGCAACTATAGATTGCTTTTTACTATGCCAAGTTACCAAATTTTCCCACATAAACGTATAGTACCCTAAAGTAGACTTGTGATCTACAATTGAACTTGCACAGTCGGTGTTAATGAAAACCTCAATCTTCTTGTTTGAGTTCTTGAAAAATAGCCATTTTCCTTGAGTCATTTTTAGATATCTTAAGATTTGATAAACCACCTTCAAATGTTTCTCCGTAGGACTATTCATGAATTGACTAACCACACTAACTAGAAAACCAATATTTGTCTAGTGTGAGAGAGATAGATTAACTTGCCAACAAATCTCTAATATTGACCATTATCTATTGGAGTACTATCATCTTTGATTCTAAGTGTAATAGTAGAATCCATGGGAGTATCTACAGGTTTACACCTCAACATTTCAATTTCTTTTAAGAGATCAAGGACATATTTGTGTTGTGAAACTGAGATACCCTTCTATGATCGAGCAACCTCCAAACCTAGGAAATATTTGAAAATTTCTAAGTCTTTAATCCCAAATTCTTTGGCTAGGATTCTTTTGAGTGTGCTTATTTCTTCTGCAAAGTCCCATGTGAGAATAATGTATAGATAAATAGTTGATTTTACTGCTCAATGATTTTTTGAAAAAAAGTGTATGATTAGCTTGACATTGTATTTACCCATATCGTTTAACCAATTTGGTGAATTTGTTGAACCAAGCATGTGGGGATTACTTTAAGTCGTATAGGGACTTTTTGAGTTTGTAAACTTTGTTGGCAGTAACAAATATGTGAAAACCAAGAGGAATTTTCATGTAGACGTCTTCTTTAAGGTCACCGTTGAGGAAAACATTCTTGACATCTAACTGATAAAGTGGTCAATCCAAGTTAGATGCAAGAGATAAGAGTACTTGTATGGTGTTAAGTTTTGCTATAGGAGCGAATATCGCTTGATAGTCAATTCTATAGGATTGAGTGAACCCTTTGCCACGATGTGTGCCTTGAACCTTTCTATACTTCCATCAACTTTGTGTTTGACAATGAAAATCCACTTATAACCCACATATCATTTTCTTGATGGCAGCTTAGTCATGTCCCATGTTTTGTTCTTTTCAAGTGCTTGAATCTCCTCCAAGATGGTTGTTTCCCATTTAGGTATTTTGACTACCTCTTGTATGGAATATGGTACCTGTACGTAATTGAGATTACTAACAAAAGCACGGAAGCTAGGAGAAAGACCCTTATAGGATATAAAATTATAGATAGGGTGATTAGTATAAGATCTCACACCTTTTTCTCAAGGCAATTAGTCTATTTAGGTCCTCACTAGGCAAGCCAACATTGATGGGTTCAAAGAAAATGTTACCTTGAGAATTTTCAGAAGTGCTTGAACTTGGGTTGTACTTTTGACCTTACTCATGGTGTATTGGGTGCTCCACTCTTTTTGGAATGCTTTTCCTTTAGAAAATTAACAACAATAAGAGAAATGGATAGATTAAGAGACAAAGTGTGCTTGTCAGGGTAAATAGTAGCTTCAACTTGAGGAGTAGGAGTAGTAGGTGTTGTAGCAGCAGGTGTTGTAACAATAGTAGAAGAAAGTGTGCTAGTATGACTAGGAGATAAAGTATGTTGGTAAAGGGAAAAAACAAATTCAACTTAAGGAGTAGTAATAATAGGTGTTGTAACAATAGAAGAAAGTGTGCTAGTATGACTAGGAGATAAAGTATGTTGGTAAAAGGAAAAAACAAATTCAACTTAAGGAGTAGTAATAATAGGTGTTGTAACAGTAGTAGGAATAATGTCCCAAAGCTAATATTCCTTAGAAAAATTCTCTAATTGAATATCAGTTTTGGTGTAAAATGGTTCTTGCTCAATGAAAGTAACATCTATGGAACTGTAAAAACGTCTTGTAATAGGAGAATAACACTTATACCCCTTTTTATTGGAGGAATATCCTATGAATATGCATTTGATGACCTTGGGATCAAATTTACTCCTATTAAGAGGGACATAGGCAAAACACCTAAACACTTTCATGGGAATATTGAAATAATTCTAGTGTTTAGATAAAAGTTTAGGAGTATATGACTTAGAGTTTGAAAGTTGAGTAGTAGAGAGGGCATCTTATTTATGAGATATGCTACTATTAGAATTGCTTCTCCCCAACAAATTTTAGGAACATGTGTAATGAACATAAGTGACTTGGCAATCTTAAGGAGGTGTCTATTTTTTCTTTCAGCTACTCTGTTTTGTTGCCGAATGTCAACATCAGAACTTTGATGAACTATCCCCTAACTCAATAGATAATCACTTAGGATTGAGGCAAAATATTTTTTTTGTATTGTCGATTTTCAACACTTGTATTTTTTTTTTAAATTGAATTTGTATCATAGTGTTGAAGTTTTTAAATATTTGACCTGCCTTAGATTTTTCTTTCATAAGGAATATCCATGTGACTCTAGTGTGATCATCTATGAATAGAATGAACCAACGAGTTCCTATTATATTTTTAATTCTGAATGGTCCCCAAATGTCATAGTGAATCAAGGAAAAATGATGTGGTTTTTTATATTATAGACGTGGATAAGAATTTCTCACATGTTTTGAGAATTGACAAACTTCACATGAATTTTTTTTTAAACTTTTATTATTGACCAATACGAGAAAGAGTTTCTCAAGTTACATATATTTACCTAGCTGCTTTACCTTAAAGACTTATTTTTCAATACCTACAACTTGATCCATGTCCACGACGTAGCAACTCCCTATTGCTCCCTAGTAGATCTTTCGATCCCTTCGGAGGGATTTAGGTCCTTAACCAACAATTCAAAGATCTAAATCCTTGAATGAGAGATCGAGAATTATGTGGCAATAAAGCTTTCTCTCAAGGAGTCCTTCTATAAAATAAGAGATCTTTAAACTCTTAGATCCCTATGATCTCTAATCTCTTAGCCTAAATCTCTAACACTCAAAGGGTTACAAGAGAGATATATTGATTACTACTCAAAAAGTGCTCTTTTATAGCTTGTTATAAACTCTTTTAAACACTTTTGAGTAGTATTTATTACCTTTTAACTCAATTGGCACATTAAGGACCCTTGCAAGTGTTACTGATTAGTTTTTGACAAGTTTTGGTGGTTTTGATAGTTTTTTTATCATTAAAACAAGCCAAGAATGAGGGAGAACTTTGTGTAGTCCATGGCAAAGTAAGTTGAAGCTAAATTACATGAAGAATCCAAGTTTTGGAGAGCTTCGAAGCCTTTTCCAAATCAATTAAGTATGCAAGGAAGAGAATCAGAGAAAGAATCTAACATTCAACAATTTCGCAACCTCTTGCAAGATTTTCGCAAGCTTGCGAAGTGCCCAAGAGGTACAAGTTGCAGAACAGAGAGCAAGGCTGTGAAGAAGGAATTTCGCAAGCCTTGCGAAACTGAGAATGAATTTTGCAACCTCTTGCGAAATTTTTGCAAGCTTGCAAAAACAATTGAGGAAAATGAATTTCGCAACCCCTTGAGAAATTTTCATAAGCTTGCGAAATCTTCCCGTGTAATCTTCAGATATTTGCGCACCGACTCAGTTAGATTTTTATCTCAAGATATTTTGTGTAATTACCTATTCTCTCCTTGTAATTAGCTAAAGATCTTTTTAGATATTTAGGATATCTAATTGAGGGGTTAAAAATATCTCTCTATATATGTCTTAAGATATCTCTTTTTGTAATATCTCGGAATCTCGGAAGAAATTCTTAGGGATCACTTGTAATCTCTCCGAAGAAATTCCAGAGAAGACTTGTACATTCTTTATAGTAAGAAATATACAGAGCTTTGCTCTACCTTACCTACTCATTTTGACTTTATTTTTTTTCTAGCCAAACAACCTTTGAGGCTGTTTTATTAGAGGATGAGTGGCTATGCTTTTCGTTTCTTGGACTGAAGGAAGCTAGGTAAGGGATCCGGATACAAAAGTGGGAGTTTTCCTTGTTTTAGTTTTAAATGAAGAAAAGTTGTGACTCGTTAATGGTTTTTATCTTTTTAGTTAACTTAAAATCCCTTAAAATCACATGGGCCAACACTTGGTAAGCTTTTCGGACCTTGTCCATTGAGATCCATTAGTTATCTTTTGCGAGCCTCTAGGAGGTGGTTTAAAGGTAGGATTACCTAGAATAGCCAACACTTGGTAAGCTTTTCGGACTCCCTAGAGACATCCATTAGTTATCTCTTGCGAACTTTTGAAGGGTAATCCAAGGTTAAGGATCACCTTGAATGACCAATATTAGGTGAGAGGTATGAACCATTGCAAGATGATTCAGTGAGAGGAATTTAGTGTTTGAAACCATTAATGGGAAGCAACTGTAACACACCGGTTCGGGAAATAACTCTAGGTTAAATCCCCAATATGAGGAAAAGATCCGGAATCTCCCATTTTGTATAAAAAACCTGAACCTAGTGACCTAAAACTCCAAGAAACCTTTTCTTTGTAATTAATCTCAGTTACTATTTTTGGTTAGCTTAAAACCAACCCCTTTCAACCCACTTTATGTTTTCTTTTAAAGCTAACTCATAAAAGAAAAACCACCATTTTAGTGTTGTAACTTATATTACGTGTGAAATGAAAACCCACCCTGTGGACGATCCTAGAACCACTATGCTATGCTAGCTATGCTACCTTAGTATATGGTGAATTAGGTTTATAAATTTTGTTGATAACTCCCGTCTGAGGTCCGAATCAAACTAGAACACCAATTGGGGACGAATCATATATATAGACATAAGCCAAAAGAGTCCCGCTATCTTAAGTTTCCAAATTAGAGTTTGAGTGAAATTCATCCAAAATTCGTTTCTAAACTCGTTAGGACTAACATGACCACTTGAGCAAACTTAAACTGCTTGAGCAGTCCACTTGAGCGGTCCTTACCACTTGAGTAGACTAATCACTTGAGCGGGCCCTGCTTCTTTTGAAAAATCATTTAAAAACATTTTAAGTTAAAAAATGATACTGAACCTTTTATACCTCAAAGAAGCCTTAAATTCCACAAGCCAAACCTTTTTAGACATCCATGTGACTTCCTGGTTGGATGAACAACAACCCTCAATCTTCTATGGAGAGCAAGTCACTATCTAAAAAGACTTCTATAGCCAAACATTAATTGAAACAAAATTGCTAATATATAAACAAGACTCAATATCCTAACAAGTTTGATGGTAGAAGAAGAATTTGATGTTATATAAGAAAAAAAAGTCAAAATTTAGAACATTATTAGTTGTACCATTGTTATCCAAAAGGTAATATGAAATGGAGAAAAATTCAAATAAATACTTGAGAGGTTAGCAGTAGAAGAATTGCTACCTACTTGGTTTTCTATGGCTTAAGGCTTAAGGAGAGTAAGAGTAACTATTGAACTCGTTTATGTGTAAAAGGTGATGCAATAATTGTTTCTAGGGGATTTTTCATCAACATTTGATTGTTGTCCTACTTGGTTAATAACAGGTTGAGAATCCTTCTTATGAAGACGATGTCCAAGGGAGTACCTATGAACTTTGTAGCACTTGTCAATTATGTGACCAACCTACCCACAATAAGCATAGGTAAGACACTTCTATTTGAAATTTGGTTCCTTATTATATTGCTTCCTTGCTTATTGGTTTTATTATTGGGTTGTCAATGAAGTTGTTTCAATTGTAGGTTGTATTATTGAGACAATGTTTCTTTATCTCTTTTCTTTCAAAATAAGAGGATATGTTTGATTCATAAAAGGAAAAGGATCCATAGGTAAAATTTGTCTACAAACTGCAATATACAAGTCATTTAAATCCATTAAAAATCGTATAAGATGATGTTGTTACTTTACAAGTACCCTTAGAGCAAAACATGTACAAGTGGAAAAAAATTTCCAATTTGCAAGTTCATCCCATAAGGCTTTCAGGCATGTGTAATAAGTGATAACAATTATTGATCACATTTTAGGGAGATGGCATTTCTTTCAATTTGAAAAGTCGATGAGCATTTGATTGAACAAAAAACTCCTATATTAGGCCAAATTTCTACTCCATTATCTACATAAATAACACTATTACCTAAAGCCTTGATAAAAGATTTAGAATCCAAGATTTTACCATGCTATTATAACAATCCCAAAGACTATGAGTCTGTTAGGCCATATGATTAAAAAACGATTTTCTCTTTTTAAAAACAAAAAATCATTTTTAAAACCGTTTGACTATTGTTCTCTGTTTCTAGTTTTTAAAAACAAAGTGAAATGGAGCAATGTTTAGAGAACAAGTAGAAATTCTTTTTACCAATTTTTAAAAACAAAAGGAAAACATAAAGTAATTAAAAAAATCATAAAAATCAAATAAAATTGAACATAATATCATTCTTCTCCTCTCTTCATAACCTAATACCAATACTGAAAATATTCAGATATGATATTCCTTTAAATTACACATGTTTTTATAAATTTTCTTTATAACATTGGAACTTAATAACATTAGAAAATCATAGACCACAATTCATAATGAAATGTTTTGGCTAGTTTCTCCTTTACATATAATCATATTTTTGCAAATTCTTTTTCACTAAGCAAATAAATTCCAAATCAAATAGGACTTAATGCATTGGATTAGTTAATGTAATAATTTTTAAAAATAACTTGAAAATTCAATAGTGATTCAATTACTATAAGAAATTTATAGACAAAAATTGGTTTAGAAAGACTATTATTTCTTTTCTACATAAAATTATATTTTATTTCCACTAGGCAAATAAAATCTAAATTAAACAAGAATTAATGCATTGGATTCATTAATGAGTCTATTAATTTTTAAAAACAATTTAAAACTCAAATAGTGAACCCATTCATATCATAAATGTGTGGATAAAAATGGGTTCATAATGACTTTTTTTTTTTCTGCACATAATTATATTTCTTATAAATTTTCTCATTAGAGAAATGAATTTCAAATCAACATTTTACATTAAATTTATTAATGGGTTTAAATTTTTTTAAAAATAAGTTAGAACTCAAAAATAGATTTAATCATAATAAAAAATAATAGAAAAAAACTGATATATTATAAATAATGACTTTACTATTTCTCCTTGAACACAACCATACTTTTTGAATTTTTCTCAATAGGTAAATTGATTCTAAATTAATTGAGAAATAATTAATAATTTAAAAATTATTTATTGAACCTTTGATTTTTAAGAATAATTTGGAATTCAAAAAACTGATATAATTAATTGCATATTAAATCAAAGCATTCTAGAATATTGTAATCATAATGGAATACTAGATGTGTACATGTAATGAAATTTTTGACCCATTTATATGTTAAGAAAAGTTAAACTTTATTTGTTATTTATTTTAATTATTATTATTATTATTATTATTATCATTATCATCCTCATTATCATTATTATTATTATTATTGTTCATTAAAAAAAAAAGAAATCTTACAAAAGATGTTAATATCCATGTTTTTAGTTTTTATTAAAAATTATAATTTATGATTTTATTATACTATTACTATTAACTACTACAAAAATAATATATGATGTCACTATTTATGGTGTCGCATTTAAAATAATGACACCATTGAACTTACAAATTTATAAAAGTGACACATCATATAAAAAATCTTCAATTAAGATAGTTAGATAATGCTAATTTCATATTTACGGTGTCATTTTTTGGAAGTGACACCATATGAAATAAAAAGTTTTAAATTTTATAACTCAATGGGCCCTTTTTAAAAATAGTGAGTAGGAACAATTTATGAAAAGTCCATTGTTTCCATATATACATTAACTAATATAAAAGATCTTATTGCTTAACCCTAACCATCGTTTTCTTCTCCTTCTTCTCACGCCTATGGTTGGCACGCCCATGGTCGGCACACCCATAATTGATATTCTTTGCTTCATAAAATCTCGGGTAAGTCAAAATCTCTTATCTACCATCTTCATTTTTTTTATTAATGCAAAAAACTTTGTTAGTATAATTGTTTTATATCTCTTGATTTAGTATATCTATGATGTGGGTTTTGTAAATGGTGTTTTTTATCGAGTTCCAAGGAAGTAAAAACTAGGTTTAACATTCTAACATATTTTTTGTTTCATTGCTAATAAGCCCCAAAACAAATGAAAACAAGAAAAATGAATTATTTTTAAAAATTTTGTCTAATTGAGAATGAGAGATACACTAGTTTGTAGTAATTTTTCGCATGAAATAGTATTTTATTGAAGACTTGACCATATTTGATACTTTTTTTTCCACCGTGCTAGGAGCTTTTTGGTGAAGTCTAACAATAGAGATTGACATCTACTACAAGATGATACTCAATTAATCCAAAAGTACTTAAGTTATTTAGGGTTTTCTTCGGTTAACCTAAGAAAACATTCCCACTTTCTTTGTATTGAGTCACCTAAATAGAATAGAATATTGGTATTAGAGTCGTAAAGGGTATTATAAATATGACTTTTTTTTTTAGAGTCACCTACATGGAATGAATTATTGGTAGGTGAACAAAATATTGGGGTGATTGTAATAGTTGAATTAGTAAATGGAAGATAAGTGTATGTTGCTTTGTTTATTCTATAAAAATAATAATTTTAGTAGTTGAAATTTACATGCTTTGTTGTTTTATAAAAACAATAATTTTAGTATTTGAAATTTTAAAATGTGAATGAAATGCCTGAAAATATGTTTTGAAAAATAGGATAGTAATAAATGGAAAATAACTCATTTCCTAAAAATATTTTGATAAATTAAAATAATATGTGGTTAAAATATATTTTTGTGAAAGTATTTAAAAATGAATCAAAATATTAATAATTGTTATTTTGTTTGAAAATAATTTAGGAATATAAAATAATATTGGGGATAATTTTTGAGTTTAAATTGGGTTATAAATGGTTAATTTTTTTAGGATTGTCCTTTTTGAAAATAATCCAATGATAATTTTTTTAAATAAGAATGTTGAAAATAATTTTAAAAATAAAATTTTGTTGGCAATGATTTTTCTAAAAGTATTTTAGGCATAAATGGAAATTTCTTGTATGAAAATAAGAGAATTTATATATATATAATAGACATAAAAATAGACTTCTTTAATATTTAATAAACAAGTGAATTTTTCTCTAAAAAAATAATAAAATAAGAATTTCTCTATATAATAAAATAATTTATATATGAGATAGTTTTCAATAAGAAAGTTTTGAAAATAAATTTGGGATAAAATATTTTTTAGTAAGTTTTGTTTAGATAATTCAAGAATAAAGTGGTTTATTAACTTTTCTTAAAAAATAACATTCTTCTTTCTTTTTTGAATTGATCAATTTTTTTAGAAATAAAATTGTTAGATTCTATTTTTTGTAAATGTTTAAGAAATTCTAAAAAATTCTTTAAAAATGAAAAGACCTTTCTACTACATTCCTTGTAATAAATAATTGTTTTTTTTTATACATATTGTAAAGTAAAAAAAAAAGTCTTTGTTTAGTTAACCTAAGAAGACATTCCTACTTTTCTTTGTGTTGAGAGTCACCTAAATGGAATAAAATATTCAATATCATAGGAGAGTAAAAAGTATTGTAGAAATGATTTTGTTGAGAGAGTTATCTAAATGGAATGAGATATTGGTAGGTGAATAAAATATTATGGTGATTGTAATAGTTGACTTAGTGAGTGGAGGAGAAGTGTATGCTTCTTTGTTTATTCTATAAAAACAATAATTTTAGTGGTTGAAAACGTGTATGAAATGACTGAAAATATTTTTTGAAAAATAAGAAAATAATAAATGGATAATAGCTCATTTCCTAAAAATCTTTTGATAAATCAAAATAACTTGTAGTTAAAATATATTCTTATGAAAGTATTTAAAAATGAACCAATATATTAATAATTGTTATTTTGTTTAAAAATAATTTAATAGTAAAAAAATAATACTGAGTTCAAATATGACTACTTTGTTATGAGATTCATTAAAGAAATAATTGTTGATTTTACAGTTATTGCATCAAAGGTTTTACTCGTTTAATGAATTGTACATAATTTCATACTTTTAATTATTGTGATATTAATGTTATTCTCATTTGATTTCAGTTTGATGACAAATAAAACATATTCTCAAGTAGAATTTGATGAAATTAGAGAAAAATATATTACTTTTGTGTTATAACTAATCATGAATCATATTGATGTATCGTGATCATTCATGGTAAGTCCTTAGTTGTTATATGATTGAATTTTCCATTGATATTGTATAACATTACTTATTCTTTACTAACGATTTTTATACCAAAATGAGAAAAAGGAAAAAGAAAAAGAAAACATTAGTACTTAGATTTGTTTATTGTTTATAACATCACATTTTTATTTTCAATAAGAACTCTAAAACTCATTAAACTATGAAATGCAGGTATACACTCTTGGGAGGACAATATAAAGAATAAAAAGAAAGAAGAAAGAGGCAACAAGATTTAGGTTTTTAGATATGACTCTTATGTCATACATTATAGGACATAAATGTTACTTTATTTGGAATTGAGAATTTTGGGTTTTTGGATGCAACTCTTGTGTCATTTTATGGTTAGCCAGTTTTATGCATATGAAATGCAAGTATACATGAATGTTGGGAAGCTTAACATTTCTAAATCATGTTTTAATGTGTATTCACTTTTCTTTTTTAGTTTTGGTGGGTTTGATGTGTTTGATGTACTATCATTTTGTGAACATTTGATATACAAATATTATTAGATGATGTAATATGTTACAAATTAATTCATAAGCATTATGAAAATATAAATTAAATGTAATATGATTATTATATTTATGGACAATTTACACAGGTTAGTCTTATTTATTAATAAGCATTACAAAAATCTACAAACTAATCAATAAAAAACAACCATATCTTTCATAATCATTTACAATGATGTGACACCATAAATTAAAGGTGATGCATTTAACGTGACACCATAACTCAAAGATGATGCATTTAATATGACACCTTATATATCTCATACAACTCTATATCAAATTAAGCATCACTAAAAATATATGGTGTCTCTTCTGAATGTGTCACCATTTATCTGCTTTGGTGTCGCTTCCAAATACGTCACCAATTGATACCCTCTATGGTGTCAGTGGATAAGGTGACGCTATGTTGTAGTGACACCCTATGTTTATAGTGACTTATTATAAATGTCACCATATATCTTTTTCCTTGTAGTGTTATATTCATGTTTTACTAAAAATTATTCACTTTTTATTTATTTATAATTACAATTCATTTTTAATAAGACTTGAATTAAATTTAATTAATATTATATAAATTAAATTTATTGTGTTTTTATAAAATCAAAATAAAAAATTATTTTTAAAAACAAATTATTCAAACAAGATTTTTGTTTTTTGTTTTTAAAAACAATTTGCCAAACACCATTACCTTTATAAAATTCAAAATTTTTTTTTTTTGGTTCTTTAACTTAAAAACAATTTTCTCATAATGGAGTAATGAAGATATTATGAAATCAATTAGTTGCTTAGAAATATCATTGCATAACCATGAACGGAATAATGAAAAAACTTAGCCTATTGTCACAGGATGCTTCAAATGACCCTCCCCATGGGCTTATATAGAGCCTATGAAGCTTTTGGAGACTCCTGGAGCCATATACACTAAGCCATTAGTGGGAAGAGTATGGAAGGTTTTAGAGATGTCTAGAGAAGTCCACACATCTCTACACTATGGTGGAAGGCACGAGAGGAGTCTAGGGGTTTCTAGAGAATTCTAGAGGTCTCTTGTACATAGAATGGTGTAGGGTGTTCTAGAATCTTCTTGATTTGTAAGAAACTCTCCAAGGTTCTAGAGAATTCCATTGGTGCCTATAAATAGGTGAGACCCTCATTTGGCCAAGGCACCACCCAAAAACCACCCAACAACCACCCAAATCACTTCCTAACCAAGTAAGTGAGTTCCCAAAACACTTGTAAAGGCTTCCTTGAGTAATAAAAACTTCCATTATCTAAAAGTTGCCTACTATGCCCTTTAAAGCTTTCGAGTCGTGAGCATCTTAGCTTAGCGAGCTAAGCATTGGGAGTCAGGTTGACTTAGCAAGATCAAGTGTCTTAACTTGTCTAAGTGTCGCACGAGCTTAGGAAAAGACTAAGTTTGTGACACTATGATCATGAGAATTACATTGATTACAAGAAGTCACTGGGAAAAGTGGGCTCTCCATATCAATTGCAGAGAATATAGAAAAAAAATCAACTTGGCTTACAACTTAGAAATAAAAGGAAGTTACCTTAAGAATCAAGTTGAAGGCAACAAAAGATGCTCTTGTTTCACTATTGGAAATATACAATTCAACCGTGGTTTGGAATCTTCAGGATATGGAGGGAATGAACCCTATTGTTGTCCTTTATGGATTAAATATTATATACCTTAAGTCACCTCTATTAGGGATGGCAATGGGCGGGTCGGGTTGCCCCCATCCCAATCCTGTCCTGTTTATTCAAAAAAATTCTCATCCCCGTCCCATTTAAAAAATTAAAGAGGGTGGGATGGGGCGCCGCCTCCGTTTAACTTTTTTTTTTGAATTTTTTAAAAAAATTACTTTTAAATTTTTTTAATTATATTAAAATAAATATATTTTATAAATAATTAAATTATTATATATTTTATGACTTATTTTTTTAAAATATTTTATTATTATCTATATATTAAAAATAGTAAAATAAAAATTAATTTAATTTAATTTTAAATTTTAATTTTATATATAATTAGGGCGGGGCGGAGTGGGACAAGACAATACTTGAACTCGGCCCAAACCCGTTTCGGATTTTAAAAAAATTCTCAAACTTGTCCCAAATCCGTTTAGTTAAAATTGAAACCCGTTCCATTAAGGGCGGGGTAGGGTGGGTACCCAAAAAAACCGGTCCCATTACTATCCCTAACCTATATGCAATAGAAGATGGAAAGTTAAATATCCAATTTGGCTTGCTAATGACTTCAATAAAGCATACCCAAGGGATTGCTTTCTTTTACCACTTATTGACCGCTTGATGGACTTAATGGCAAGATACACCCAATTATCTTTTCTAGGTGCTTATTTTGGCTTTAACAAATCAAAATGAATCCCCAAACATGGAGGAAACAACTTTTATTTCTAATAAGGGTACTTATTATTACACTGTCATATCTTTGAGATTAAGTCATTTCAATTGCCACTTTCAAAGCATGGTGTCAACAATGGTCTCAAAATTACTTGGAAGAAATATGGAAATATATATCAACAATTTGCTTATCCAAACTATATAGAGGGATCACCAACCATTAATGTTTTCAAAATTAGACCGACCATTGAATTGAAAAAGTAATCGGTTTACAGTTTTGTGATCAGACCAATAATTGAACTATAATCAAATCGATAATATTATGTATACATACATATATATATATATATATATATATATATATATAAAGAAATTAAACAATGAAAATATTTAATTTTTGTCTTTGATATTACTAAACTTAAAACATGAATAAATATAAATATATTAATATTTTAAATTTTATAAATAAAATATATATAATATTCAAATGTGAAGAAATATATTAAAATAGAAGAAAATTCTTTTATTTATAATTTATTTTACTTATATTACATTATTTTGCTTATATTAAAAAAATTATGTTAATTTAGTTTTAATTTGAAAATTTAAATTGATCTAACATGTGAACTAAGGGTCCATGTTTCAACCCTAGCCCCAGTTACCCCATGGTTGATGGGTTTTTTTAAAACTCATCCCACATTAGAAGCTGATAAGGATGAGAACCCTTTAAATCTTTTAAGTCTTATAGTGGTTGGGTTGGGCTTCCCGCCTATTCTCCATATGTGATGTGTTGGGCTTCCACCTAACCTTTTGTTTGAGGAAAAAAAAAAAAAAAAAGGCCACCGACAGACTGGTTCACCATAGCTTTAGGATGATTTATATCCAGGTGTGTAGATCGATGTGCTCTGCTCTATTAGCTTTTATCAAAGAAGGGTAAGATGGAATGGACCATGTAGTGTGAAGAAGTGTTTTCCTAACTTAAAAAGTATTTTATTCCTTCTCTAGTCTTGTCTTCCCCTGTCCTAAGTGAAATTTTTTTACTATATTTGGTGGCCTTCCATGTAGCTATTAGTCCAATCATGAGAAGAAAAGAAGAATAGGGACGTCTTCCCATCAATTATGTTAGTAAAGCGCTGAATGAATCAAAGATAAAATATCCACCTCTTACGAAACTCATTTTGGTCTTACTAAGGCAAGGAAGTTACAACCTTACTTTTTAGCCCATAACATATCCATACTAGTTGAGCATCCTTTGAGGTTAGTTCTCTAAAATCCTGAGCTCTTAGGGAAGCTTCTTAAATGGTCAATTACGCTAAAGGAATTTGACGTAAGATACAAACACATGAAAGCCATCAAAAGTTAAGTATTGGTTTATTTTCTTTTAGAAATCAGTGAAATTGATGCGTCAGTAGATGAAAGATAAGGGATTTTAGAGGCGGATATTTTAGCAACTAAAAAGGGGTCAGGAGGCTACAATGGTGTTAACTAGTCTCAACAACTCAATCTTGGAATGAGTTATTGAGCTAGGCCTTGAAGCCTCCAATAACAAAGCTGAATATGAGGCATTAATCATTAGGCTTCAGATGGCCATAACAGTTTAAGTTCACAATTTGAGGGTACGAAATGACTTTATTAGTTGTCCAACAATTGAAAGGGTAGTTTGAGGTGAAGGATATAGGTACAAATGAGTTGGCATGTGTGCATGGTAAAGAATTTAATGAGAAAATTTATTAAATGCGGCATTCAACAATGTCGATGAGAAGCCACCAAGATGTCGATTCTCTGGTGTAGTTTGCATTAGCAAGTCGTAAGTGTGTAAGTCAATCTCTACTATTCGATTACCCAGCTATGAGGATTTTGTGGGGATGGGGGCACATAATTAAATTCTGCCTCCAAAGGCTCCCTTGTAAAGGACTGGAGGATACCCTTCATTACCTATCTAACAATTAGCCATCCCCCTATAGATAAGCTAGAAGCACATAAGCTATGACAAAAGTTGCTCACTATACTTTAATAGATGACTACTTATACAGAAGATCTTTTATCGAGTCCTATTTGAGATGCCTCTCAGGCTAAGAAGCGTAGAATGTAATCAAGAAATCCATGAGGGAAGTTGCAGCAGTCATACTAGGGGACAACCCCCCACTCACAAAGTAATCACATAAGGGTCCCATGTGCAAAAAGATACACAACTCTACTCAAGAAAGTGTGTTGCTTGCCAAATATATGCTCCTTAGATCTAGTAACTGGCTAAAAATTTAAAAACATTAAATAATCCTTGGCTATTCCTACAATGGGGGCTTGAGATGTAGTCTTGTTGCCTCCAACACCCAAGCAAAAGTGCTTTCTTCTAGTTGGCTCCTACTATTTCACGAAATGGATTGAGCTAGAAGCCTACAATCATAAAAGAGAACATGAGCTAGTATGTCTTTTGATCTGGAAGT
Organism: Vitis vinifera; assembly: GCF_030704535.1. NCBI lineage: Eukaryota > Viridiplantae > Streptophyta > Magnoliopsida > Vitales > Vitaceae > Vitis > Vitis vinifera. The sequence continues at coordinate 22,142,619 of NC_081823.1, read as the reverse complement.
ATATTATTTGCTATACCTAAAATCTTGGTGATTGACAGTGGCCTCCAATTCAATAACGATAAACTCAAAGTGTTGTCAAAGTTATGAAATAGAAAGTCCCTGTTATCCATTAGGAAACGGACAAGATGAGATATCAAATCGTACAATTTTGGATTGCTATGTCAAATTATACCATTTTGGACTACTTAAAAGCGCCTGGGGCAAAGTAAAAGTAAGTGGGCTGATCGAGCAAGTGCCTAAGGTATTATGCACATATTGAATGACTTCTCGAAAAGTTATAAGGGGAAACACTTTTTGTGCTTTTTTATGAAATGGAAGCTATCATCCGAACAAAAGATTAAACTCTTACCCTAAAAGAAAAATTGCTTGAGGATCCAAAACATAGCCAACAAATGCTTTCTACCCTTGATGACAGGGAGGAAAGATGAGAGAAAGGCTCTTCTACGCTTTGTAGCCTATCATCACACTATAATGAGAGCATATGATAAAAAGGTTCACTGCAGGGAACTTAAAATAGGTGACTTTATGCCACAAAAGAGTGCTCAACAACACAAGAAACCCAAATGATGAAAAATTAGGGCTAAATTGGGAAGACACTATCACATCTGTGATGAAATGGGACCTTGCATTTGCAAAATTCAAACTCTTCATGTGCAAGAATTGATCACTCATGAAACATTATTGAATTTAAAGAGGTATTATTCATTGAATTAGCAGAAGTGCACTATTGATCTTTGCACCCCTAAAAATAAGTTTACAATCCCCGGGGAACTTTGGAGTCCTTGATAAGAACGTCAACTTAGAATAAGAAAGGAAATCCAAATACTGGAAAAAAGTGGAGTTCTTCAAATGCAGTTGACATCACTTGGTAAGGTATGGACTTAAAAAATATGCTAGTCCAAAACAATTTACAAGGGCAATGCTCTAAGAATGCAAATGATCTAAAAAAAAGGAAGAGAATTCAAATAAAAAGAAAAAAGATTGATATCAAAAGGAATTCTAGAATTCATGATAAAAACAAAGACAAAGGAAAGTGCTCCATTGTTGGAGTCCATCATATGACTTTACTTTGCCTGCCAACAATCCTCTGCCTTTGACCCTACTGTAGCTTAGTTCGCCACTAACATCGTTGCAGTTGTGTTTGCCATATTACAACCATACCCATTATTGTAGCTTTTCTACGACCATACCCATTGTTCCTACATCTTCTAGAGGAACTCTTCAAAATCTCGATTCTTTTCCCTATTCAATGCACCTTACATGAAGCTTTTGTTGTTGAATTTTGGAGGTAGGATGCCAATTCCCTATTACACTAAGATTAATATTTGAGAGCTATATTTTTCATTAGAGATTATAATCTTGAGTAGAGTGAGGATGCTGTATTGGTAAGAATGTTAGACCATAAAGAAGCTATCATATCGTCGATCTCTTTTTGGGGTTTCATTACTTGGGACTTTATATTCATAATGATGTCATACTTGCATTTGAATTTTGGAGGTAAGACGTCAATTCCCCATTATATTGAGATTAATCTTTGGTAAAGGGGAATCTACTTTAAAGATAGTGCTCGTCATGCCTCACTAATTCCAATCTCATAAGTGACTAAACTCTCTTTCCTTATTTCCTTGTTTGATGGTGTTTTAGGCTCAATTTAGTTTTGACTTAGTTTCAACCCTTTAAAATATTCGAAAACAATACTTGTAGCAAACTAGAATGCCCACCAAATTTGGTTCTGTCATTGAAGGACCTCTAATTACTTTGAAAGCTTGGAATGACTCATGGATTCCACTTCTCTTCCACATACATAACTAATGGATTTCTTATGTTAATTAGATATTTTTTGTACTTTTTACAAATGTTAAGTGGTAAGGTATAACAAATTTGAAGACGACATTCTTTATGTTTAGTGATCTTGACATATGGGTTCAATTTGTTGTCTTACGTACTCTTCATTAAGAATTAAATTTAGAGAGAATATAGTTAAGAGTATCGAAATGGAGGTATTCAATATGAGTTTTGATCTAAAAATTTATGGTACTAATCTGGTTGATTTTTCACCTAAAATTATTTAAAAAATTTTAGACTTGTCAAATAATTAAAAGGTTTAAGCTTCATTCATGGAAATAAACTTTAGAAAGATATAGTTCTATGAAAAGGGAAAAATAATATGATCATTCTAGATGAATTTTCTCGTTCTATATTATTTTTAGAAATTACTAAATTTTTTTACTAATTCATTATCTTGTTCGACTTAATTTATAATCTAGAAAAATTCAAGAAAGAAAGTATCAATGTGCAGTGACAAAACCCTCTTCACAAGTCATGAAACCCACCTTTACAATTTTCAAAATCCTTCGCAAGTTATGGTGAAAATAGCATCATTTTACGTTTGTGTATTGGAATTGAGTATTGTTTAGCCTTGTCACCAAATTTTGAATACTGTAATTTCTAGTTATTGCATTTTTGCGGGCTAACTCAGACTTGAAGTAGGTGAATTTATGCTTTAAATGAAACAAGTTTTCTATTGTTGGGTATGACTAGCTAATTGAGTTTCCCCTTGAGGTATTAAGCTAGTGATTTAGGTACACTTCGATGATCTAATAGCTTTGATATCATATTGAACTACCTTTTTTTCTAAAATTTTAAGCTTGTAAGATAGGGGTTCAAAATGCATATCATGTTCTTTGATGGAATGTATTTACTTTTAATATTATTATACAATCCTCAATAAAAACGTTATGAGACAAGGTAAAATTGGTATCCGGCCAATTTACCTAGTTAATGTGCCATGTGAGCAGATGGCTGGGACACTAGTAAATAGCTGCTACATAATGTGAGTGTGCTTAGTACCATGTGAGAAAGGGCATTGACTTAGTGAATTGCCATATGATCAATTATGTTGATGGCTATGATGATGGGCACATATCATTATGTGTTTGGTTATATTATCATGAATTGAATTTTTAATCTCAATTATTGATATATGTTATAGTAATTTTAATAATGTTCGTACTATATTATGTTAATGTAAGGAAAATTGGTTTATATGTGGACTGACCATCCCAATTTTTGTGTCATCAGATTACTGGTTAGGCCTTGCATTCATTGTGATTAATTATTTCCATTTTCTTTTCAAGTGAGGATCATGTGAGTTGCAACGAGGATGTTGAGCCAATTGTTGAGGTCAAGCCTTAATGTTCATAACTAGATCAACAATGATCAAGTTTCAACACAATTTCTACAATTTATTTAATTTTAAACCAAATCACTTATCAATTAATCACTACACTTGGTAGGTTTAATTAATTATAAGGATTTAAATATGCTAAAGCTTTATGAGAATCATTGACCAAATTATGAGAACACTTAATCTAGGTTTTGAAATTGCATGCAGTTTCATATTTCAAATTAACATCAATTTAACCAATTAATTGTTAATCTTAGATAATTTGTTATTGTAACTATGATTTTTGAACATTTGATTAGGCTAATTTATGAAGTTAAGGACAAGTTCATGAACACCAAAAATTCACTTTTCACCACATCACTAGTTTTCAAGCTTAGATTTAGGATTATAAGAGAACTATACATTATTCATATGATAATGATATTTAATGTCATCGATCTTCATTTAATTGGAATGGTTAGAGCTTGTTTGCATAGTACACTTCTTGCTTTTAATTTAAAAAAATAGAATATAGTATAAATCTTATATAAAAAGAGTCAATTTAATTTATATCCTTAAAAATTACTTTTAAATTTTAAAATTTTTTTGACATAGTAAAATTTTTTTATATCTTAATTTTTTAAAATTCATTATCTTTTGAAGATAAATTTAGAAAAATTCTTCCATTTTCTATTTTAATTTTTGTTTTTTTTTTATAAAAAAAGAAGTTATAAAAATAAAAAAAAAGAAATGTATCCAAATAATATTTTTATTATTGAGATTGTTCTTTTCCCAAGTATTATTATTATTATTTTTTTAAATTTACTTGAATCAATTTTAGAAGAAATCAATAAATTAAAATAACAATGAATTCATCGTTAACTCAAATTGATACTTAATTGACCTCAATTTGATTAATTATTTTGAATAGATTTAAACAAGTCATAAAATTTGAATATCATGTACAAAAAGACCATCATCAAGTTAAATTTATTAGAGTCAAACAATCTCCAAACTTCCTTTCTCTTCTCTTGTGTAACTTCGTGAATCATAGTGAAGATCATTAAATATCATATCTATATTTATAGGCAAATTTTGGTTAGTGATTTGATCTAGTATAGTTTAATCTTAGATTTTAACTTAATTATCATTTAGTCCTTTTACTACATAATTACTTATTTATTTTGTCTTGCTAATTTATCGAACCCATTAAGCAATTTTGCCCCAAGATTGTCATGCAAAGTAAAAATATAGCACATGAAATTTTAACAAGCTGAAATGAAAATGAAAAGATTATTAATCGTGCAGACTATTTATAGAATTTATAAATAAAATATTTTAAATTTAGAACCTAGAGAAGATATCATTTCAATAATCTATTTTAGAGACCCGCAAAACCTTGAAGAGAGAAAATATACTTGTTTTCTTAGTAAATACTGAATCCTAAATCTATACATATCATTCACCTTTTGGAAGGCATAATCCACGGGAGACTTATTCCTTCCAGCCTTTATCTTCTTCTTCCTCTTTAACTTTTTATTATCTCCAAGTAGAAATGTAGTATATTGAGGAGAAGCATAATAAGGCCAGTGCTTTGTAATTTTAAATTGTTTATCAAATGAAGATTATATAAAAACTAGAAACAGATAGAATGTCTCATCAGTAATCATTCAGTAGCAGTGATCCTAATTTGAACTAATTGAAAATGAAAATATTCATCATTCAAAAGTTCCAGTTCCATAAGTCTCAACTTTTAATAAAACTTTCAAAGAAGATTGGAAATCATGTGAATTACGTTTTACGGTGATTATAGGAAACACTATTATAGTCCGTTTAGTAGTGATTTTAGAAAATGTTTTTAACTTTTTTAATACTAAAAAGTTTTTATATTAAAAAAGCTAAATATGTTTTTTAAAATTAGTGTCAAATATACTTTTAGTTTTAAAAAGTTTTTGTAAAAAATGGATTAGGTGTTTAACAAAATTTAGATAATTCTTTAAAATTTTAAAAATGTTGAAAAATGTTTTATGAAGAAACATTTCATATATGATTCTTTTAAAAACACTTTCTAACTTCCATTAAAAGAATTTCGAAATGAAATACTCTCAAACGCACTCTTAGTAGATTTGGGTTCAATCTGATGATGTATATAGGTGCAAAAATTATTTCAAATTATTTTACTTGTTTATTAAACATCCAATTGGTAGGAAAACCCATTACATAAATGTTTTTAATTTTCAAAAAATAAAAATTGTACTCTTAAAAATATTATTATTATTATTATTATTATTAAGTATCTACAATATCATGATATCTTTAATCATAAGCATGTCTATGGTTTTGCATTTTCATTCCATGAGCGCATTGGAAATGACAGATCAACTTTCCTTAAATCTTTTGTTTTGTTTCACATTTTATTGAATTGAAAACTATGTTAATTTGAGCATGGACTTAAATCTTTTTTTTTTTTTTTTTGCATTTCTTATTAAAAATCTTGTAAAAATAAATAGCTATCTTAAGTAATATTCAAGAATCAAAATGAGAGGAAAAAGCATTCTTCCTTGTGAATATTATATACCTTTTAAACTTCTTCTCAAGATAATATTCATTTCTTTTTTAACTCAATCATAAAGAAAAACTTGACTCCACTATAAATATTTATCTATCATATTAGGAAAAATTGACTATGATGATGAAAATCATAGCTAAATATCCAAGAATTAAATTATTAACTTGCAAAATTTATCATGCACTCACTAAATTTTTTAAACATAAGAAAACGTTAATTTCATGGTGTTATCCTATTTAATTAATTAACTATTTCATCATATAAACTTCTTAAATATAGAAAGAAGGTCATTTCCTGCCATTATTGTACTTAATTACCATAAATTTCTATCCTACGATCTTTTTTAAACATGGACGGATGATAATTGCATGGCGCTGTCCTATTTAATTAGACCACCATCAAGCTGCTCAACATCTCATTCCTTTCATTTCTATCTTCTGAAATATTTTTTGTTCATAAAAATTTTTGGTCATGGAGAAGAAGCAAGCTAAAAGCCATAAAAAGGTTGAGATGAGAAAGATGAACAATGAAGAGGATCGCCTTGTTTCCTTCTCGAAGCGCAGATCTGGGATCTATAGAAAGGCAAGTGAGCTTTCTACCCTTTGCGGTGCAGAAGTTGGTATTTTAGCTTTCTCCCCGAATGGGAAGCCATTCTCATTTGGTCATCCATGTATCAAGTCGATTACTAATAAGCTTTTAAGTGAAAACCATACACCATGTGATGGTACCCAAAATCTTCTTGAGCCTTATCGTCGTGTTAGGCTTAATGAGCTTCACCAAAACTATAAAGAAGCTTGCACGCAAATGAAAGCAGCCAAGGAGCAAGAAAAGAAAATCAAGAAAAAAAGCCTAGACCGGAGCAAGGGCTGGTGGGAAGAACCTGTTATTGAGCTTGATATGGATGGTCTCAAGCGAAGGGCAGATCTGATTCAAAAGCTTCATAAGCATGTTCAACTCCAAATCAAGGAGCTACAGACCATGGCATCATCTTCAACTTCACCATCTGATACCCAAACAGTTGGTCATGGAAGAGGGCCATGCTAAATAAATGTGCTTTGCATTATTAAGAGTCTTGAACATTTCAGTATCAAAGAATAATGATTCAATGCGTTTATTTTGGTGTAATGGGTTTTGTGTCGGAGTAGCCAAAAATGTGATATCGGTTCATTAAGTTTCTTTTGCCTCACTGAAAAGAAGTCTTTTTAATAGTTGATGTGGGTTATCATATCATGTGATTCTTGTGTAGGTTCCTTATCTTCATAATAATGGGGTTTTTCTATATTTATGTGGCTTCTGACCTAACAACTTAATATTCTTAGGTTTTGAGGATGTAAATCCTTCTTCCATCGTAATGATTCTAGTCGAAACAGATGAGCATGATGCTCTTGAGGGTTCTTCAAAGTTAACATATGCATGTGCAATGATTCTTCTAGATAGATTTTGCGGCTTTGAATGAATCTTTGGATGAACTCTGCCATTTGTATCCATTCTTCATTAATATGCCTTCATTATTTTCAATGAATATCTGTTCGACTCTGAATGAATATATACTTTTGGAAATGTCAAGCTTGTTTGAAATATGTTTCGAATTTTAGTTTTCACTCTGAAAATGCAGAATGAAAAAAGGATTGATGTACAACCTGTCATTGAGCAGATAGGAGGAATTATTATTGATGGATCACCTAGACTGATGATAGCTAGCGAACAATCACTACAGGCTGCGAATAACAAAAAGGGTAAAGAAAAAGAGGTGCAATCTAAGGGTCAATCTCTTTTGAAAGGGAAGTCTCCCGTGGGGAAGTGTGGCAGTAACTAGCCCAAGTAAGAAGCCAACTGAAGAGAATATGAAGGGGAAGGGGAAAGAGCCTGAAACTGAAATGACTCCAGAGGAAGCCATAAAGAAAGCTAAAAGAGATAAGAAGAAGAAGGATAAAGAAATAGAAAAAGTTTAGCCAAAGAAATTGACAGAAAAGGAGAAGGGAAAGGCTGTGGTTACTAAAGAAGTTCATAATTTAGTGCCAAGGGGACTACCACCAGTCTAAAGGAGACCGGAATGCATTCTTATTGGCAGAGAGTGATTATTTGGTGCCTGAATGCAATACTTTTCCAGAGACAATGATATCAATGGAGCTAATGAGGAGATATGGGATAGAGCCTATGATGTATTCATAGATTATTTTTATCATGCATATTGCGGTGAGAGATTTTTATGCTATCTTTGAGAGGAGAGCCCCTGGAAAATATGTGTTACATTTTTCTATTAATGGAAGAGAGGGGATGGTCGCTGAAAAATCTTTGGCACAAGCTGGGTTGTCCACAATGCCACCTTAAGGAGGAAATTTTCTACCTTACACTAATCTTACTTTCCAGAGGATGGTGGCCACTTTAGTGCCTTGTGGTTCTAGCTCTCCCACAACTGCTAGAAGACTAGAGGCATCATAGGAGCTATGGTTTGTGGATCAGGTGTATAGAACCAATTTTTCTCCTTATAGACATGTCACAGAGAGGAAAGGTTTTTCTTTAGAGGAATTGTATTCTTTATGTAAGGGGGTATGGTGGATACGTTTTTATATTTTGTGGAAAAAGTGAAAGAAAACAATACTTCTCACAGCAAGAAGTATGCATTGGCATTGTCCAGGTTTGTCACTGGCTATTCAATTAGAAAGTGTGTTTAAATTCAGTGGGAACGAGGAAAAATTTGATGCTACAGAATTTTACTATGTGGAAGCTTTGAAATATTCTGTACACAAAAGGAAGCAGAATGGAAAGAAATACAAAGAAAAGGATGAGGTAGATGGTTAGAATAGTTGAAGAGGGAGTTGCCCATGTACCTTTAGTCACAAGTTCTACACAAGGTTCTTCAACTATTCCTACTGTCCCCACTGTATCTTCAGGAGATATTCCATATTTTATGCAAGTAAGGCTCCAATTTATGCAAAGGATGGACAGGAGAATGGAGCTGTTAACTGAATGTGTGAAGCTGTTATTGCTAAAGGAAAGGACACGAGGTTCCTTCATTTGATGTAGACCTTCAGGAGGGGGGAATTCCTGATGTTGTTGCCACTGATGTTAATGAAGTGCAAGCTAAGGAAGAAGCTAAAGAAGAAGATGAAAGGAGGAAGAGCATCAAGAAGGTACTAATTAGACTAGAGAGCAAGGGCATGCATGCAAAGGAAGTTGACTCAGTTATTATTATTGAGGTAGACTCAGATTCTTCTTATTGGGAATCAATGGTTGGACCTAAAGATCATCAGGTAGTTGATAAGACAGAAGTAATGAAGGGTGATGAGGCTCATGTTGGGCTTTGTGGAGCCTAGTTTTGTTTGATCCGATTTGACGACCCGACCCGAATAATATTGCATGGCTTTTTAATGGGAGATTTATTGAGGCCTGTTGGGCCCGTTTAGCCCATTGTGGAACCACCTTTTTTAATTAGGGTTTTTTAGTATGGTAGGGTTGCCGTGCTATATATATATAGAGAATATTGTAGCCGCCAGGTTGTACTCTGTATTCTTCCTTGATAATAGTGATATCCCTGCAACTCCGTGGATGTAGGCAAATTGCCGAACCACGTAAATACTGTATTGTGTGTGTGATTCTTTTTTTTTGGCGTGTGTTTTCTCTAAGTTTTTGTTTCTCACGGGTTGGGAATTCGGTTTAATTCCCTACAACTGGTATCAGAGCCTAGGGTTAGGTTTGAGTGGGAGCAATGGCAGAGGAAGCAGGAAAGGCGTCTGGAATAGAAAAGTTTGATGGCACAGACTTTGCGTATTGGAGGATGCAGATTGAAGATTATCTCTATGGGAGGAAATTGCATCTGCCTCTTTTGGGGACAAAACCTGAGAGTATGAAGGCTGAGGAATGGGCGCTTCTTGACAGACAGGTTCTAGGAGTTATTAGGTTAACTCTGTCTAGGTATGTTGCACACAATGTTGTAAAGGAGAAGACCACAGCAGATCTGATGAAGGCTTTGTCCGGTATGTATGAAAAGCCATCCGCAAACAATAAGGTGCATCTGATGAAGAAATTGTTCAATTTGAAGATGGCAGAGAATGCATCAATAGCACAACATCTTAATGAATTTAATACAATCACAAATCAATTGTCGTCTGTAGAAATTGATTTTGATGATGAGATTCGTGCTCTGATCGTCTTGGCTTCTTTGCCAAACAGTTGGGAGGCAATGAGGATGGCAGTAAGCAATTCTACGGGAAAGGAAAAGCTCAAGTACAATGATATACGAGATTTAATTCTGACTGAGGAGATTCGCCGAAGAGATGTAGGTGAAACCTCAGGATCTGGTTCTGCCCTAAACCTTGAGACAAGAGGTAGAGGTAATAACAGAAATTCAAATCAGGGTAGATCAAATTCCAGAAATTCTAATCGGAACAGAAGCAAATCTAGATCAGGCCAACAAGTACAATGCTGGAATTGTGGGAAAACAGGTCACTTTAAAATGCAATGCAAAAACCCTAAGAAGAAGAATGAAGATTATTCTGCTAATGCTGTAACAGAAGAGGTACAGGATGCATTACTTCTTGCAGTAGACAGTCCACTTGATGATTGGGTTTTGGATTCAGGAGCTTCGTTTCATACCACTCCACACCGAGAAATCATACAGAATTATGTTGCAGGTGATTTTGGTAAGGTGTATTTGGCTGATGGTTCAGCCTTGGATGTTGTGGGTCTGGGAGACGTCCGGATATCATTGCCCAATGGGTCTGTTTGGTTACTGGAGAAGGTTCGACATATTCCTGACCTGAGGAGGAATCTGATTTCTGTTGGACAACTTGATGATGAAGGACATGCAATACTATTTGTTGGTGGTACTTGGAAGGTTACAAAGGGAGCTAGGGTATTGGCTCGTGGAAAGAAGACTGACACTCTATATATGACCTCATGTCCAAGAGACACAATTGCAGTTGTTGATGCAAGTACTGATACAAACCTATGGCACCGCAGACTTGGTCACATGAGTGAGAAAGGGATGAAGATGTTGCTGTCAAAAGGAAAACTACCAGAATTGAAGTCCATTGATTTTGATATGTGTGAAAGTTGCATCTTAGGAAAGCAAAAAAAGGTGAGCTTCTTGAAAACTGGCAGGACACCGAAGGCTGAAAAATTGGAACTAGTACACACTGATTTGTGGGGGCCTTCTCCGGTTGCATCCCTAGGGGGTTCAAGGTACTACATCACCTTTATTGATGACTCAAGTAGAAAGGTATGGGTTTATTTTCTGAAAAATAAATCTGATGTATTTGTAACTTTTAAGAAGTGGAAGGCCATGGTTGAGACAGAAACAGGTTTGAAAGTAAAATGTTTGAGGTTAGATAATGGAGGAGAGTACATAGATGGAGGATTCAGTGAGTATTGTGCTGCACAGGGAATTAGGATGGAGAAGACCATTCCTGGGACACCACAGCAGAATGGTGTGGCTGAGCGCATGAACAGAACTCTCAATGAGCGTGCTAGAAGTATGAGGTTGCATGCTGGACTACCAAAAACTTTTTGAGCTGATGCTGTTAGCACTGCAGCTTACCTGATAAACCGAGGACCATCAGTTCCCATGGAGTTCAGACTTCCTGAGGAGGTTTGGAGCGGTAAAGAGGTGAAGTTTTCACATTTAAAAGTTTTTGGTTGTATTTCTTATGTTCATATTGATTCTGATGCTCGTAGTAAACTTGATGCAAAGTCAAAAATATGTTTTTTCATTGGCTATGGTGATGAGAAATTTGGCTATAGGTTTTGGGATGAACAAAACAGGAAAATCATCAGAAGTAGAAATGTGATATTTAATGAACAAGTTATGTACAAAGACAGGTCATCTGTAGTGTCAGATGTTACAGAGATAGATCAAAAGAAATCTGAGTTTGTCAACTTAGATGAATTGACTAAAAGTACTGTCCAAAAAGGGGGTGAAGAAGATAAGGAGAATGTAAATTCACAGGTAGATCTGAGTACACCTGTAGTTGAAGTTCGCAGATCTTCTAGGAACATTAGACCTCCACAGCGTTATTCACCTGTTTTAAATTATCTCCTGTTGACTGATGGTGGTGAGCCAGAGTGTTATGATGAAGCCTTGCAAGATGAGAATTCAAGCAAGTGGGAGTTAGCCATGAAGGATGAGATGGATTCCCTGTTGGGGAATCAGACATGGGAACTGACTGAATTGCCAATAGGAAAGAAGGCTTTGCACAACAAGTGGGTATACAGAATAAAGAATGAGCATGATGGTAGCAAACGTTACAAGGCCAGATTAGTTGTTAAAGGGTTCCAGCAGAAGGAGGGCATTGACTACACAGAGATATTTTCTCCAGTTGTGAAGATGTCAACAATTAGACTTGTACTTGGAATGGTGGCTGCAGAAAACTTACATCTTGAGCAGTTAGATGTGAAGACAGCATTCCTTTATGGTGACTTGGAGGAAGACCTTTACATGATTCAGCCAGAAGGGTTCATTGTTCAGGGACAAGAGAATCTAGTCTACAAACTGAGAAAGAGCTTGTATGGCCTTAAACAAGCTCCTAGACAATGGTACAAGAAGTTTGACAATTTTATGCATAGAATTGGGTTCAAGAGATGTGAAGCTGATCATTGTTGCTATGTTAAGTCCTTTGACAATTCTTACATCATATTACTGTTGTATGTGGATGATATGCTTATTGTAGGGTCTGACATTAAGAAGATTAATAATCTGAAGAAGCAATTGTCCAAACAATTTGCAATGAAGGATTTGGGAGCTGCAAAGCAAATCCTTGGTATGAGAATCATTAGAGACAAGGCTAATGGTACATTGAAGCTTTCACAGTCAGAGTATGTGAAGAAAGTTCTCAGCAGGTTCAACATGAATGAAGCTAAACCAGTGAGCACACCCTTGGGTAGTCATTTCAAACTAAGCAAAGAACAGTCACCAAAGACAGAAGAAGAAAGGGACCATATGAGCAAGGTGCCCTATGCCTCAGCTATTGGTAGCTTGATGTATGCTATGGTGTGTACAAGGCCAGACATTGCACATGCAGTGGGAGTTGTGAGCAGATTCATGAGTAGGCCTGGAAAGCAGCATTGGGAAGCAGTCAAGTGGATTTTAAGATATCTGAAGGGTTCATTAGATGCATGTCTTTGCTTCATAGGTGCAAGTTTGAAATTGCAGGGTTATGTAGATGCTGATTTTGCTGGTGATATTGATAGTAGAAAGAGTACTACTGGGTTTGTTTTTACTCTAGGTGGTACAGCTATATCATGGGCTTCAAATCTACAGAAGATTGTTACTTTGTCTACCACAGAAGCTGAGTATGTTGCAGCAACTGAAGCTGGAAAGGAGATGATTTGGCTACATGGTTTCTTAGATGAATTGGGTAAGAAGCAGGAGATGGGCATTCTACACAGTGACAGTCAGAGTGCAATTTTTCTTGCCAAAAATTCGGCTTTTCATTCAAAGTCGAAGCATATACAAACAAAATACCACTTTATCCGTTATCTTGTTGAAGATAAACTGGTAATACTTGAGAAGATTTGTGGATCTAAGAACCCGACAGACATGTTGACTAAGGGTGTCACTATTGAGAAGTTGAAGCTGTGTACAGCTTCAATTGGTCTTCTAGCTTGAGGACAGGAGGATGAGTTGTAGGGATGAGGGATTGTTTCTTGGAGGATAGCGGTTTGATGTTGGTGATTGGACTAGTCTCCAAGTGGGAGATTTGTTGGGCTTTGTGGAGCCTAGTTTTGTTTGATCCGATTTGACGACCCGACCCGAATAATATTGCATGGCTTTTTAATGGGAGATTTATTGAGGCCTATTGGGCCCGTTTAGCCCATTGTGGAATCACCTTTTTTAATTAGGGTTTTTTAGTATGGTAGGGTTGTCGTGCTATATATATATAGAGAATATTGTAGCCGCCAGGTTGTACTCTGTATTCTTCCCTGATAATAGTGATATCCCTACAACTCCGTGGACGTAGGCAAATTGCCGAACCACGTAAATACTGTCTTGTGTGTGTGATTCTTTTTTTTTGGCGTGTGTTTTCTCTAAGTTTTTGTTTCTCACGGGTTGGGAATTCGGTTTAATTCCCTACAGCTCAATCAACGGAAATTGCTTGTGTAGCTAGCTACTGAAGATCATGTTACTACTCTTGATTACTAATCGAGTCACGGTGGAGTTTTAGTAGGAGGGTAGATTGCCACTATTGATGCTGAAGCCATCATTGCTGCCACTCTTACTGAGATTCAGAGTTCTGGATTGAAGTTGATGCTGAAGTCATCATTGCTACCACTCTTACCATCGATGTTAATGCTGAAGATGCCAAGACCTCTACTGATTGACATTTTCTCTTTCCTTTTTCTGGAAAAGATTTGATTTATTTCTTATTTTGATGGACATGTATTCTTTTTGGATAATACTCTCATTTTATGAGTTCTATGATGACGCTTTTTGGTTTATGACCATATAAATATTTGCTTATTTTGTTCAATCCTGAGATGAATTGCATCTTCTGTTGGTTTTGTTCATATACATTAGAATGCTGATTTGGTTACAGTGAAGTCTTGGGATTTTCTACATCATGGGTTTAGAGTGAATTTTCATTTGAAACTCAACTTACACACTGTGCACAGCCTACTCTTGAGCATCTACATTGGGAATTAAGGTCCCTAACGTAGAAGATGCTATTTGGGGCTGGTAATGATGAGTTTACATAAATATTAATGACATAATTTTTAGAAAGAGTTCACCGACTTTTTTAAAGGTTGAGCACTTGTCCTAAGGAGGTCATGGTATGTTTGTATTCAAACCCTAGTGCCCATGACCAACTAATTAGTACTCATTGACATTGTGATTATTATAAAAGCTAAGAACCAGTTAGCACTGAGTAAATAAAAATCTAGGAAATTGTACCTTGTTCTAAAGAGATTAGGGAGAAACCTTGATTACTACTCAAAAAGTGCTATTTGATAGCCTTTAATTAATCCTTTTTAACACTTTTGAGTAGTAGTTTAGGCCTTTTAACTCAATTGGCATGTTAAGGATCCTTTAAAGCAATTTTGATCACTTTGTGCAAGTTTTGGTGTTTTTGTTAGTATTTTGATCACCAAAGCAAGTCAAGAATGAGGAGAGCTATGAGGAATCATGGGCAAAGCTTAGAATTCAATTGCCAAGAGTGAATCCGGATTGCAAGGAGAAAAAGCAAAGAGAATCTGTCATGGAGCATATTCTTGATGACAGTCGTAGCAGCAACTTTTGGAGTACTTTCTGAAGTCCAAATGATGCAAGCTATATACCATTTCAAAGCTCAGGAAGTCAACAATCCAATGCTTCAAACGGTGCACGATTCGGAGTTGAAACGAAGAAGTTGCAGCCATTACAAGTCAATCACTCTAAAGTGTTGCGGAATCAGCATTTTGTTGCGAGAATTTCGCAGCACTTTTGTACAGTAAGGTGTTTCTCCTTCTGACGATGCACGAACCATGCCGCGAGAAGGGAGCTGGAAACTTCAAGGTGGAAGCCAACTTCGCAGCCCTATGAAGACAGCTTGGTCTTGCGAAATAATTTCGCAGCCCTCTTGGGTGTTTGCGAAATTTCGCAGGCACCACTTTTCTCCTGCGAAATGGCTCCTGAAGCCTCCCGAAGCTTGCTACCGACATTGGGAGATATTTTCCATTAGATTTTTGTTGTCTAAATCCCAAAATACTCCTTGTAAACCACCAATTACATGATTCCTTAGTTTCTAAGTTAGTAAAAAGACCAAATATCTATGTAATAATTAGTTTTATATTGCTTTGATATAAATACCTCTCGGGAGCATGTTCTCGAGGAGGAGTTCTTTCTGTAACCATTTGGTAAGCAAGTAAAGTCTTTTCTTTCTACTGCCTTACCTTCTCACTTTGTATTTTCATTTTATTTCTAAGTTATGAATTCTCTGAGGAGTTTTCCCCAGAGAATGAGTAACTAAACCTCCAATTCCTTGGAGCTAAGGTTGCCGGGGAAGGTTCCAAGTGCAAGAATGCAAAGCTCTGTGGTTTTAGCTAGTAATGAAGAGGAAGTGAAATCCTTTAGTGATTTCAATGTTTTTAGTTAACTTAAAACACCTTGGAGTCACCTGGGCCAACACTTGGTAAGGCAAGTGATTTCCAACCATGGAGATGCACTAGTTTACCCCTTGCGAGCCTCTGGTAGGTGACTTCAAGGTAGGATTTTCTGGAATTACCAACACTTGGTAAGCTTTTGGACTCTTAGGAGGCATCCATTAGTTATCTCTTGCGAGTTTGTGAAGGGGAATCCAAGGTTAAAGATCACCTTGAATGGTAAGTGCTCGTGAGAGGCATGAACCATTGCAAGTTGCATCAGTGAGAGAATTAAAGTGAAATCTAATTGAAGGAGTCTCTGTACATCACCGGTTAGAGAATTGACTCTAAGTTGAATCTCTAATGCGAGGAAATGAACCATCTGACCGGAGCTATGTATTTTGCATGAGGAACCACCCCAGTGAACCTAAATCTCCAAGGAATGCTTTTTTTCCTAAATTATTCCAAACTTCTGTTAAGTTAGTTAGTTTAAGTCTAAACCTTTACCAATCAAACTTTGTGTTTTACTTCTTAAGCTAACCGTGAAATGAAACAAGACCAATTCACTTGGAATTGGTATCCTTGATTGCTTGTTCATCATTCCCAGTGAACGATCCTAGAGCCACTATACTATAGTAGCTTTGTATTTGCTACCCTAGTGTATGGTGTTATAGGTATAAATTTTGTTGATCACTTCCTCAATCAAGGAGCACCAGCTGAACACAAATCAGCTGAGACACCAATTGGGCATGAGTCAAATGGCGCCGTTGCCGGGGAATGAGTGTCAAGTTCATTATGATACCATTTTTTGAGCACTTGTGATTTTCATCACAAGTTGGTAAAGTTTCTTTCACTTCACTAATTTTCATTCTCTCTTTGTTTATTTACAATCTAAGTTTATCTTTTTAAATTTTAGTCTAGTTTAATTTTGCTGTTGTAGTCCTCTGTTCTTGTTGCCCTCTGTTTTCATTTTAGTTGCAGCTGAATACTAGTTGTGTATGCCCAAGTGGATACGAGACATTGGAGGTAGGCTTGTTAAGTGTGATACACCTCAGAGAGGAGAATTTGAAGTAATCTTGAATATCATGGAGGCTGCACCTGAAGATCAGCATAGTCACCAAGGTCGTCAAGACAATCTCAATGAATTCAGATCAATGAGGGACCGTATGCATCCACCTCGTATGAGTGCACCATCATGTATAGTGCCCCCTACAGAGCAGCTAGTGATCAGACCATATCTTGTTCCGCTTCTACCAACTTTCCATGGGATGGAAAGTGAGAATCCGTATGCACACATCAAGGAATTTGAAGATGTTTGTAATACATTCCAAGAGGGAGGAGCTTCAATTGACTTGATGAGGCTTAAGTTATTTCCTTTTACTTTAAAGGATAAGGCCAAAATTTGGCTTAATTCTTTAAGGCCAAGGAGTATCCGCTCTTGGACTGATTTACAAGCTGAGTTCCTTAAGAAATTTTTTCCTACTCATAGAACAAATGGCTTGAAAAGGCAAATTTCAAACTTCTCAGCTAAAGAGAATGAGAAATTCTATGAGTGTTGGGAAAGATACATGGAAGCTATAAATGCTTGTCCTCACCATGGCTTTGATACTTGGCTATTGGTGAGCTATTTTTATGATGGTATGTCCTCCTCAATGAAGCAACTCCTCGAGACAATGTGTGGAGGAGATTTCATGAGCAAAAATCCAGAGGAAGCTATGGATTTCTTGAGCTATGTAGCTGATGTTTCAAGGGGATGGGATGAACCAACCAAAGGAGAAGTGGGAAAAATGAAGTCTCAGTTGAATGCTTACAATGCAAAGGCTGGGATGTACAATTTGAAAGAAGATGATGACATGAAAGCAAAGTTGGCAGCTATGACAAGAAGATTGGAGGAGCTGGAGTTGAAAAGAATACATGAAGTGCAAGCTGTTGCTGAAGCACCAGTGCAAGTGAAGTGGTGTCCCAATTGTCAATCGTTTGAACATTTGGTGGAGGAGTGCCCTGCAATTTCAGCTGAAAGGGAAATGTATAGAGATCAAGCAAATGTTGTTGGACAATTTAGGCCCAATAACAATTCACCATATGGAAATACCTACAATTCAAGTTGGAGGAATCATCCAAATTTCTCATGGAAAGCCAGAGCAACTCAATACCAACAGCCGGATCCACCATCTCAGAAATCTTCAAGTATTGAACAAGCAATAGCTAATCTCAGCAAGGTAATGGGAGATTTTATTGAAAAGCAAGAAGCCACCAATGCTCGAGTTGATCAAAGAATGGATGGAATGCAAAATGATATGAACCAAAAATTTGATAACATCCAATATTCAATTTCAAGGCTTACAAAATTGAATACACTGCAAGAAAAAGGAAGATTTCCTTCTCAACCTCACCAAAATCCCAAAGGTATCCATGAAGTGGAAAGCCATGAGGGAGAATCATCACAGGTGAAAGATGTGAAAGCTTTGATCACTCTAAGGAGTGGTAAGAAAATTGAGCAGCCAACACCCAAGCCACATGTTGAGAAAGAAGAAGAGATGAAGAAAGGGAAGGAAATGGAAGATAAAGGCAGTGAAATCAGTGAAGAAAAGAAGGACTCTGATGCAAAAATGAAAGCAATTCCAGAGAAAGAGCTTCTGAAGGAAGAAATGCTGAAGAAATCAACTTTTCCACCTTTTCCTCAAGCATTACAGGGGAAAAAGGGGGTTAGAAATGCAGCTGAAATCTTAGAAGTATTGAGACAAGTGAAAGTTAATATTCCACTGCTGGATATGATCAAACAAGTTCCAACGTATGCAAAATTCCTAAAGGATTTGTGTACTATCAAAAGAGGGTTGACTGTAAACAAGAAAGCCTTCTTGACTGAGCAAGTAAGTGCAATTTTACAGTGTAAGTCTCCTTTGAAGTATAAAGACCCTGGAAGTCCTACCATTTCAGTCATGATTGGAGGAAAGGTAGTGGAGAAAGCCTTGCTAGACTTGGGAGCAAGTGTGAATTTGCTTCCATACTCTGTCTACAAGCAACTGGGACTTGGAGAGTTGAAGCCAACAGCAATCACTTTATCTTTGGCAGATAGATCAGTGAAAATTCCAAGAGGGGTAATTGAGGATGTATTGGTTCAAGTAGATAATTTCTACTATCCTGTAGATTTTGTTGTTCTTGATACAGATCCTACTGTAAAGGAAGCTAATTTAGTTCCTATCATCCTTGGAAGGCCATTTCTTGCAACTTCAAATGCAATCATCAACTGTAGGAATGGGCTTATGCAACTCACTTTTGGTAATATGACACTGGATCTAAATATTTTCTATATGTCTAAAAAGCAAATCACTCCGGAAGAAGAAGAAGGTCCAGAAGAGCTATGTATTATTGATACTTTGGTAGAGGAGCACTGCAATCAACATATGCAAGACAAGTTGAATGAAAGTCTTGAGGATATTGAGGAAGGTTTTTCTGAATCTCCTATTGGGCTTGCTACTCTACAAAGTTGGAGAAAGATAGAAGGAATTCTACCTTTGTTCAATAAAGAAGAGGAGGCAGCTGTTGAAAAAGAAATTCCAAAACTCAATCTGAAGCCTTTACCTGTGGAGTTGAAATATACATATCTTGAAGCAAATAATCAATGTCCTGTTGTGATATCCTCATCTCTGACCAGTCATCAAGAGGATGGTTTAATGGAAGTTCTCAGGAGGTGTAAGAAGGCAATAGGATGGCAAATATCTGATTTGAAAGGCATTAGTCCTTTAGTTTGTACTCATCATATATATATGGAGGAGGAAGCAAAGCCAATTCATCAATTTCAAAGAAGGTTGAATCCTCATCTACAAGAGGTGGTGCGAGCTGAGGTGCTGAAGCTACTTCAAGCAGGAATCATTTACCCTATATCTGATAGCCCTTGGGTGAGTCCTACTCAAGTGGTACCAAAGAAGTCAGGGATCACAGTTATTCAAAATGAAAAAGGGGAAGAAATTACTACACGCCTCACTTCAGGTTGGAGGGTGTGTATTGATTATAGAAAGCTGAATGCTGTCACTAGGAAAGATCACTTTCCATTGCCATTTATTGATCAAGTGCTGGAGAGAGTCTCTGGACACCCATTCTATTGTTTCTTGGATGGGTATTCAGGGTATTTTCAAATCGAAATTGATTTGGCAGATCAGGAAAAGACCACTTTTACATGTCCATTTGGAACATTTGCTTATAGAAGAATGCCTTTTGGTTTATGCAATGCACCTGCTACATTTCAAAGATGCATGTTGAGTATTTTCAGTGATATGGTGGAGAGAATTATGGAGGTTTTCATGGATGACATCACCGTATATGGAGGTACATTTGAGGAATGTTTGGTTAATTTGGAAGCAGTTCTTCATAGATGCATTGAAAAAGATTTGGTGCTGAATTGGGAAAAATGCCATTTTATGGTACGTCAAGGAATTGTCCTTGGCCATATCATTTCTGAAAGAGGCATTGAAGTTGATAAAGCAAAGGTGGAGCTTATTGCCAAATTACCATCTCCAACAACTGTGAAAGGAGTAAGGCAGTTCCTTGGCCATGCAGGGTTCTATAGGAGGTTTATAAAAGGTTTTTCAAGTCTTTCAAAACCTCTTTGTGAGTTGTTAGCTAAGGATGCTAAGTTTATATGGGATGAAAGGTGTCAGCATAGCTTTGATCAACTGAAGAAGTTTTTAACAACAACTCCAATAGTGAGAGCCCCTAACTGGCAATTACCTTTTGAATTGATGTGTGATGCCAGTGACTTTGCTATAGGAGCTGTGCTTGGCCAAAGAGAAGATGGGAAGCCCTATGTGATTTACTATGCAAGTAAAACACTAAATGAAGCTCAGAGGAACTACACAACTACAGAGAAAGAATTGTTAGCTGTGGTATTTGCTTTGGACAAATTTCGAGCTTATTTAGTGGGGTCTTTCATCATTGTCTTTACTGACCATTCAGCCTTGAAGTATTTATTGACAAAACAAGATGCAAAAGCAAGGTTGATTAGATGGATTCTATTGTTACAAGAGTTCGATCTTCAAATCAAAGATAAGAAAGGAGTGGAGAATGTAGTAGCTGACCACTTGTCAAGGTTAGTTATAGCACATAATTCCCATCCCTTACCTATCAATGATGATTTTCCTGAAGAATCACTTATGTTCCTAGTGAAAACTCCTTGGTATGCTCATATTGCTAATTATTTAGTAACTGGTGAAATTCCAAGTGAGTGGAATGCACAGGACAGGAAGCACTTTTTTGCCAAAATTCATTCTTATTATTGGGAAGAGCCCTTTCTCTTTAAGTATTGTGCAGATCAGATTATTAGGAAGTGTGTCCCTGAAGATGAGCAGCAAGGGATTCTATCTCATTGTCATGAGAATGCATGTGGAGGCCACTTTGCCTCTCAGAAAACAGCCAAGAAAGTATTACAATCAGGGTTTACTTGGCCCTCTCTTTTCAAAGATGCCCATATCATGTGTAGAAATTGTGATAGGTGCCAAAGGCTTGGAAAGCTAACAAAAAGAAATCAAATGCCTATGAACCCCATTCTGATAGTTGAGATATTTGATGTATGGGGCATTGACTTCATGGGACCTTTTCCAATGTCTTTTGGTAATTCTTACATCTTGGTGGGAGTGGATTATGTTTCTAAGTGGGTTGAGGCAATCCCCTGTAAACAAAATGATCACAGGGTGGTTCTCAAGTTTCTTAAAGAGAACATTTTCTCAAGATTTGGGGTGCCCAAGGCCATAATCAGTGATGGAGGTGCTCATTTTTGTAACAAACCTTTTGAAGCTCTGTTATCCAAGTATGGAGTGAAGCATAAGGTGGCCACACCTTATCATCCTCAGACTTCTGGGCAAGTTGAGCTAGCTAACAGGGAAATCAAGAACATCTTGATGAAAGTGGTGAATTCCAACAGAAAAGATTGGTCTATTAGGCTTCATGACTCATTGTGGGCATATAGAACAGCTTATAAGACTATTCTAGGGATGTCTCCCTATCGTCTTGTCTATGGTAAAGCATGCCATCTCCCTGTGGAAGTTGAATACAAGGCTTGGTGGGCCATAAAGAAGCTGAACATGGATTTGATCAAGGCAGGAGAAAAGAGATTTCTAGACCTTAATGAGATGGAGGAATTAAGAAATAATGCTTATATCAATTCCAAAGTTGCAAAGCAGAGGATGAAGAAGTGGCATGATCAACTCATCTCCAACAAGGAATTTCAGGAAGGGCAAAAAGTTCTGATGTATGACACAAGACTCCATATCTTTCCTGGGAAGCTCAAATCAAGGTGGATTGGTCCATTTGTTATTCACCGAGTATATTCCAATGGAGTGGTGGACTTATTGAATTCCAATGGCAAGGACAGCTTTAGAGTCAATGGATATCGTCTTAAGCCGTTCATGGAGTCATTCAAATCAGAAAAGGAGGCAATCAACCTCCTTGAGCCTCAAAAAGCTTAAGTGAAAAGGGTTTGCTGGGCGTGGTTTTACCACAGTCCAAAATTTTTGTAAATTTTGTAAATTTTCAAGTTGTTTCCATACTTTTGATCTTAGTTTTTGATTTTAAATCATGTTTTTAGGTGTGTTTTAATCGTTTTATATGATCCCAGGTGGAAGAAATTTCAAGGGGATTGAAAAGAAAAAAAATCGGGCCGAAATTGGAGCCGAAACAGAGCAAAAACAGGGGAAAAACAGAGCTCTGCGAAATTTCGCAGGGTGAAGGAAACTTCTGCGAAATGTGATTTTTGTTGCCAAACCACTCCGCAGCACTGTAGAAGCCTCTGCGAGTGTATTTCGCAGCTGCGAAAGTGGATTTGGCACACGAGTGCCACTTCGCAGTACAGTAGCACCTATTTCGCAGCTGCGAAACCCATTGCGAAATGGAAAAGCATGATTTCGCACCAAAAGTCCCATTCCGCAGGGCATTTCGCAATTGCGAAAGTGGTTTTGGCACACGAGTGCCACTTCGCAGCACAGTGACATCAATTTCGCAGCTGCGAAACTCACTGCAAAGTTGCTGCGAAAATGGCAAGTTGCTGCGAAATTGGCGTTTTGTTGCGAAACGTAATCTGACCCCTGGGCTTCCGTTTTTCCTATTTATACCGGTCAAAAGTGCTGCGAAAAGGGTTTCAAAAATTAGAACACCATTCTCGCAGCCCCTTCGTCTTCTTCACCAAGCCACGCCGTCCGTTTCTCCGGTCGTCTTCTCCGCTTAGCAACGCCGGCCAAAGATCGATATCTCCAAAATGGCACGAACGCGAGGAGCAAAATCTTCATCTCCTTCGAACCGCAAAAGGAGTCTGCGAAAGGAGCCAAGTCCAGGCTCTGTTCCAGAACCTGCTCCACAGCCTTCGCCGTCGAGACCAAACCCTCCTCCAGTGAAGCCGGCGCCACCAAAGCCGCCGGCAAGGCGATATTTAACCAGGTCAGGTGGTCAGCCATTGAAGAAGAAAACCAGGGTTGAGAGCTTTGAACCAATAGATTTGACTGAGCAATCCCCTGAGAAATCCCCAAAGCTAACACCGGTTCAATCTCCGGTATCTTCACCAAATCCTTCACCGGTATAAATTCCAGAACCGTCACCGGTTCCCTCGCCAATTCTCTCACCAGAGGCAACTCCAATTCCATCGCCGGTACCATCTCCGGCACCCCAAGAAAAAGCTCAGGAGCCTCAAGCGCCAATTCCAGAGCCCCAAATTGTAGCTGAAGCACCTCTGGAAGAAGTGATCCGAAGGCCAATGCTGCCTCAGCCCCCAATCGAAGGAAACTTGGATTGTCGAACTCGGGCATTTCATTCTGAGCTCTACTTCGACTTAGCAGCATTTAGAGTGAGGCCAGAGCTTGCCCAATCATTCCAGCTGCTGAGGAGATATCATATGGAGCATCTGCTAGCTCCAAGGGATTTTTTCTATCCCCGGGTAGTCACGGATTTCTACCAGACCATGACAACCAAAGAAGTAAGAAATCCAACTCTGATTCATTTTATAATTGATGGAAGACATGGTATTTTGGGAGCAAGACATATTGCTGAAGCTCTGCAAATTCCTTTTGAGCCAACCCAATTCGACAATTTTAAGGCTTGGGTAAATCCAACTGAGCTAGAGATGGTTAGCACCCTGTCCAGAGGAGCTGCCAATCGGTCACACCTGCTGAGGGGGGAGCTACCTCCAGTGATGTTTTTGATTGATGCCTTTTTGAGGCATAATATCTATCCCCTGTAGCATTGGACCCAAAGAAGGGGAGTTCTCTTGGAAGCTCTATACAAGATGTCTGAAGGATTCTTCTTTGGGCCTCATCATCTTATCATGGCAGCCCTTCTATACTTTGAGGAGAAGGTTCACAAGAAGAAGCTTCAAAGAGCAGATTGCATTCCACTCCTCTTCCCACGGCTGCTATGCCAAGTTTTGGAACATCTCGGATACCCCTCTGAGCCTCAGCAGGAAAGAAAGAGAATATGCCGTGAGCCATTTACCCTTGATAAATGGAATAATATGACGGCCTACAAAATTGATCAGCCTGGGCAGCCTCAGCCAGCAGCAAGGAGAGCCTCCCCAAGACATGCACCTGAAGGTATAACACTTGCTACTCCTACCATCCCTCGAGCTCCACCAGCTGCACCTGCTCCATCACAGCCATCCACATCAGCTGAGCCGAGGATGGCCATCCCTATATCCGAATATCGAGAGCTGTGCCGTGCATTGGAGACTCTTACAGCTTCCCAGAGCAATCTTGCTCAGGAGTTGGCAGCCATCAAAGCATGCCAGGAGCAGATGTTAGCCTCTCAGGCTCAACAAGCTGCCATCCTAAGGCAGCTTCAAGTCCATTTCGATCTGCCACAAGCTGTAGAGCCCTCCACTGAGACTCCACCAGAGCCACACTCTCATCCTTCAGAGTCTCAAGCTCCAGAGCCCGAAGCCCCAGCTGATCCACCTACTGAGGAGGCAGATCCTTCTGCTTAGCACCATCACCCCACTCATCAGACATTATATATATTTGCTATTTATGTTTTTATGCATGTTTGTTTTGTTTTAGTTGAAATGAAATCCCAGTATTTTGGTATTATATATGGGATTCCTTGTGTTACTTGTCTTTAGCATTGTAATCAAATGAATACAAAGTAATACAAGTTGACTATTTCTTGTTAAAAGTTAGCATAAAGTTTCCTTATTTCCTTTTCTCACATATTCTATTCTTTTTGAAACATGTGGTTTTCCCCAATCAATATTCAAATTTGATATCAGCATGGAGGTACCACTTCCTCCCTTTTATTACAGTCACTCAAATCACATTGAGGACAATGCTCAGTTCAATTGGGGGGTATGAGGAAGGAAGTATTCTAAACCTTTTTGGTATTGCAATTATATTGGTTAATTAGTTGTAGTTTTTACTTTTTACTAGTGTTACTCTATTCTCCATGAATTTTGAGGAAAAATTTTCAAATTAAACCAAGAGAAATTGAACTGTTGTTTTTCACTTGACTTAGAGTATGGATTATGCTTACTAAAGTGGTTCAATTGTTGAAACTTCTACTGAAATTGAATTGAGTTCTTCTACTTTAAGCTATCCACACACTGTGCACATTAGTTTCCGATTATAAGATGAAAAGCTATTTCCCTCTTGACTTAGGATAATTTTGAGACTTGGTATATTTGACCTCATTTGATAAAAATTGAAACACCCTGCAAAAGGCCAATGAGCCTTTGAAATAAAGAAAGTTGTTTGCTTGCCTTGAAACCCGAGCAAGGTCTGAGGGGTATATGGTGAAAATCTTTTAAGCCTGGTGCCCTAAGCCTTAATTGGTTGGGAGACACCGACCTCAATGCTCGTTACAAGGGTGAATAGGTAGAGCTAGCATATGGTAGATGCTTGGGTATTAGAAATTCATTCTTAAAAGTCCGGGGAAAAATCCGAGGAGTTAGTGGTTGAAAGATCCTTAAAACTTGGTGCCCTAAACCTTAATTGGTTGGGAGTCATCGATGGACCCCCATTACATGGACAAGTCAGAAAGAGTACCCCATAAAGCTACCTTGAAAAAAAAAAAAAAAAAAAAAAAAAAGATGATGAAAGAGTGTTCTTTTCTTATTGATTTTGGTCAGTTTGCTAAAGTGTTGAAAAGACATAGGTTGGGGGGTGAGACTAGTTTGACATATTATTCTCGGAATCTAAGGAACCAATACACATAGATTTTTGTGGAAGATTGAAGTTTAGTTCTTAGAAAGTGAAATGATTTTAAAACTTCAGTTTGCATAATGCACTCCCTTGATTGACAGTGCTTAGCATAGTTTGTTATGACTCTTGTTGAGATTTGGGTTTGTATTTCTTCAATGCTTCATGTGAGAGTTAGATCATCATGCCACTTGAGAATTGATTTTGTTTAGCATGATGTTGTAAATTTTAGATTAGTTGCTATTTATTTTCTTTTTTCTCTCCTTTATTGCTAAGGGACTAGCAATATGTCAGTTGGGGGGAGTGATTACTACTCAAAAAGTGCTATTTGATAGCCTTTAATTAATCCTTTTTAACACTTTTGAGTAGTAGTTTAGGCCTTTTAACTCAATTGGCATGTTAAGGATCCTTTAAAGCAATTTTGATCACTTTGTGCAAGTTTTGGTGTTTTTGTTAGTATTTTGATCACCAAAGCAAGTCAAGAATGAGGAGAGCTAGGAGGAATCATGGGCAAAGCTTAGAATTCAATTGCCAAGAGTGAATCCGGATTGCAAGGAGAAAAAGCAAAGAGAATCTGTCATGGAGCATATTCTTGATGACAGTCGTAGCAGCCACTTTTGGAGTACTTTCTGAAGTCCAAATGATGCAAGCTATATACCATTTCAAAGCTCAGGAAGTCAACAATCCAATGCTTCAAACGGTGCACGATTCGGAGTTGAAACGAAGAAGTTGCAGCCATTACAAGTCAATCACTCTAAAGTGTTGCGGAATCAGCATTTTGTTGCGAGAATTTCGCAGCACTTTTGTACAGTAAGGTGTTTCTCCTTCTGACGATGCACGAACCATGCCGCGAGAAGGGAGCTGGAAACTTCAAGGTGGAAGCCAACTTCGCAGCCCTATGAAGACAGCTTGGTCTTGCGAAATAATTTCGCAGCCCTCTTGGGTGTCTGCGAAATTTCGCAGGCACCACTTTTCTCCTGCGAAATGGCTCCTGAAGCCTCCCGAAGCTTGCTACCGACATTGGGAGATATTTTCCATTATATTTTTGTTGTCTAAATCCCAAAATACTCCTTGTAAACCACCAATTACATGATTCCTTAGTTTTTAAGTTAGTAAAAAGACCAAATATCTATGTAATAATTAGTTTTATATTGCTTTGATATAAATACCTCTCGGGAGCATGTTCTCGAGGAGGAGTTCTTTCTGTAACCATTTGGTAAGCAAGTAAAGTCTTTTCTTTCTACTGCCTTACCTTCTCACTTTGTATTTTCATTTTATTTCTAAGTTATGAATTCTCTGAGGAGTTTTCCCCAGAGAATGAGTAACTAAACCTCCAATTCCTTGGAGCTAAGGTTGCCGGGGAAGGTTCCAAGTGCAAGAATGCAAAGCTCTGTGGTTTTAGCTAGTAATGAAGAGGAAGTGAAATCCTTTAGTGATTTCAATGTTTTTAGTTAACTTAAAACACCTTGGAGTCACCTGGGCCAACACTTGGTAAGGCAAGTGATTTCCAACCGTGGAGATGCACTAGTTTACCCCTTGCGAGCCTCTGGTAGGTGACTTCAAGGTAGGATTTTCTGGAATTACCAACACTTGGTAAGCTTTTGGACTCTTAGGAGGCATCCATTAGTTATCTCTTGCGAGTTTGTGAAGAGGAATCCAAGGTTAAAGATCACCTTGAATGGTAAGTGCTCGTGAGAGGCATGAACCATTGCAAGTTGCATCAGTGAGAGAATTAAAGTGAAATCTAATTGAAGGAGTCTTTGTACATCACCGGTTAGAGAATTGACTCTAAGTTGAATCTCTAATGCGAGGAAATGAACCATCTGACCGGAGCTATGTATTTTGCATGAGGAACCACCCCAGTGAACCTAAATCTCCAAGGAATGCTTTTCTTCCTAAATTATTCCAAACTTCTGTTAAGTTAGTTAGTTTAAGTCTAAACCTTTACCAATCAAACTTTGTGTTTTACTTCTTAAGCTAACCGTGAAATGAAACAAGACCAATTCACTTGGAATTGGTATCCTTGATTGCTTGTTCATCATTCCCAGTGAACGATCCTAGAGCCACTATACTATAGTAGCTTTGTATTTGCTACCCTAGTGTATGGTGTTATAGGTATAAATTTTGTTGATCACTTCCTCAATCAAGGAGCACCAGCTGAACACAAATCAGCTGAGACACCAATTGGGCATGAGTCAAACCTTAAAGGGTAAGTTGCCTTTCATGATCCTCAATACCTAGTATCTTGGGAAGAATCTTAGGAGTTGTCAGTTGATCTTTTCTAAGCTACATAGAAGGAGCTTTCCTAGGATGGACATGTGAAATTTTTTTTTTAAAAAAAACAAGAAAATAGATATGAAAAATAATGGAATGAAAAAGCAGAAAATGATATAAAATGGCGCTCTTCTAAAACTAGTCATGAACAGTTTATCTTAGGTAGAGGAAGGAATTTCTTAAAATAGGTGCTCCGTGAGGATGCTCTTAAGCTAACAATTGAGTTAATTTTGTTTGGAAATCACTTGTAAAGTTGATGTAGAAGAGGCTAATGGATTCTAAACATTGAGGCCTACTTTTGTATACATTTATATAGTGAGTGAATCTTTTTGGAGTTATGCTATTTGACTATGAGCTTATTCTTGAAGGGATAATATATTTTCAGTAACTGAATTTATTGAAACTAATTCATGCTATTTAGTAATTGTTGTCTTAATTGTTTAGGAGTTTTACTCTTTTTTTTTTCCAGAGACCATCAAAATTTAAGATGGGGGGAAAATGATTTGTGCCTTAAGTCATGGGTTTTTCTATTCTCTAATTGGTAGATTCTATAATGAAAAAGAACGTAAACTACTCTCCTCCGTTTATATTTATGATAGTACCTAATTGGTCTGAGTTCTTCAATTTCATGTCCAATGGATTGGAGAAATTAAAGTTGAGGTCAATCTCAGGAGATTAATAATTGACACTGGTTTCAGAGATATGAATATGCTCTAGTTTGACATTCTTGAAGTGGATTAGCAGAGTGGGGTTCTCTACTCAGCTGATTGCCTTTTCACTGAGTTCAAAGGATCAAGAGGAGATTGTGGATTTGTTGATATTCATTATTCTCATTCTGAAAGCAACTGCATCAATATCATACATGTTTTGCAGTTAGCAATATAAAATTGGTATTAGGCTCATTTTCTACAACCTGCAAGCCACTATCACTACCACCAACTACACGAATAGGCATCAATTCTTCAGGACGATGAAGAAGGAAGAGCATATCACATGCTCAAATGGAGGAATGTGGTCCCATGATTCTTTAGGAAATAAGTTTGATATCTAGAAACAGGTAAAAAGAACCAAGAATCTTGAAAGACTTTTTTCATCTTGTTCATGTTGCCTAAAGGACAACCTGTGGGCCTTTGAATTATGTATTGAAACTATCAAGTCAACTGGAATAGATTCATTTCTGAAGCTGCAGGGTTTATGGCCAACCATATCCCAAACCCAAAGTTCTTCAGTAGTCTACTGAGAAAATCCCATTTGGAACCTAACCATGAGAAAGTTCCAGGTTGGTTTAAGGCTGGGCTGAACCTATGTGTAACCTTCTGTCTTCTGGGACCTTCTCTAACTATAGTTTCATCAACACAACACAGTTAGCCTTGTCCCAGCTACTAAGGCTGGGCAAAACTATTCTGAATTATTGTTCCATGCATATCTTGTTTGTGAACGATCTCCATTAGGATCGACTCTTAAGTATGTACCAATCAAGAATCAAATCTTGTTTGTGAATTATTGTTCCATACATTCGCCTGACCGTCAGGACGGGTGAAGAGGCAATGCAGATACTTGTCCTATATTCCCATAGGTATCAAACTTCAGTGCAGTAGTCGACACATTGACTACCTTTCTGAGGTTAGGACAAGATAAACTCGATAGTGGATGGAGAATAGCAAACCATATACAAATTTATGTGGTTTGGAATTTGATAGTGTGAAAAGAAATAGAGATATGGATAAAGATCATGATAGTAAGTGCGAGATTCGCGCATCTTTGGAGTGTTTCGAGTTGCAGCTAGATTGCCTATATAAAGAGCATGGAGGTTTGTAATTTCCAGTATCAGCAACAAAGAGCAGGTGTGAATTGTAGAGAGTAAATGGAGAAGTTGTCAACCTCCCTCAAAGGCTTCCAATTTTCCTGACTGATTATCGAGGTTGGAAAGTTGGAAGCCGGTGGGGGACCTTGAAAGCTTACCCCAGAATCAATATTACTCATCTGGTTATTTGTTTTCAGTTTCCCTGATCATTGGGAAGACAGTACGTAAGATTGATTTGAGGTGAGGTGTTTCCCCTTCTTCTCAAGAAACTGTGCCAACTTTTTCGAGATTAATGCTAATGGTACTCTAAATCATTTCTTGGAGAACAGATTTGGGATAAGGTGAAAAACTCTTAGTACCACACTATTACCAATCTTATTTCATTGCTCATTTCATTCACACCCTCAAGAGTTTCATCACTATTTATAGGGCATTTTTATCTTGTCAACTAATGATTAGGGTTTATGAAGCATTTTAAACACTGCCTTATTCTGCAATTATTTAGAAGCATATATACCTTCTATGGATGATCCCACAATTTCATTTAACTCCTCTGATCAATGCATTTACCTACAGAGAGGAGAAAACATCTAAATGAATTGCCCTCACCAATTTCCATGACTGTCCAAACCATCCAAACTTCTTTTCAGGGAAAATTAATGTTCATATTAAAGTACAAAATCAAATATCTATGATATGATCCATCAAGGGATGAAAATTTGGTAAAACCCATTACTGATAAACAAGCTCCTCTACCATCAAATGTTTAATGAGAACTTTCAAAAGGGCCTCTTGTTTTTCGGAGACTGCTAACAGTATCCAACAAATTGAGAAAAATCAATATCAACCAAAATCCCCAAAATACACACTATCACAATATTCCCCTCAATAACCATGAAAACAGTTCAATGTTACATGTATGAAACCGGTACTTCTGAAGAAGATGCTTATAATTACATAAGCGATTTGACATGGAAGAGGATATATATGAAGATCGAGTAGTAGAGTCTCCCTTCACTCAAACTTTTATTGGAATTGCAATGAATATTCCTGCTAGGATGGCGCCCTAGTGCATGCATTAGGATGCAGATGGACATGGTATTCATTTAGTACAAAGATGACATTTTTCATGGAACAGGTTTTGCAGCAATTGAAAGATATATCAGGTATTGAAGAGAAGGGGGTAGGTGAAAGATAATGTGTCGCATCTAATTGAGGAGAGAGCACTAGCACGGAGAAACAAGGATTTCTTGAAGGGTTGGCTGCTAAGGATTTCTTGCACTCATGGATGTGAGCAAGGAAAAAAATCAAAGAGATCTCTTTGTTTTCCCTGTTCTTTTCATTCTCCTGGCTATTTAAAAGGGGTCTAACCTGCTCCTTTTGATACTTTTAACAGGCACAAAATCTAGAGGAATTGCTAAAGCAAGCACTTTGCTACTGCCATTGAACATGGACAAGGTTTGGAATCCAAGCTTCTGTTGAGAGTATTCCCATCTGGTAATTACTATCATTCAAGAATTGTACACTATCTTCTGATACCATCAATCATGTGTTCAGCCGAAGTTCATTCATACCTAAGTTGTTAGCTAAGTGAGGATCCATGGGAAAATAAATGAAAACTAGGATTAATCTAAACTTGTGAAAGTTTTGAGGCCTGAAATTCACTGGGCATAATAATCTAAAATTTGCAGAATAGAGGAAGTGGTCATTTCAAATTAGGTACTGATACAAGATGAAATGCTACTACATAATTTTTTGTAGAATAGTAAACAAAGAGTATCTTTGCCCTTGAAAACAAGAATAAAGGAGGTGAATCCATGAGTCTTGGAGAATTAAATGAATGAAGAGGAGTTTGGAAACCATAAACTCCAACTGGTAGATGTTCAATACAACAAGAACATCAAACATAGTTGCAAGTAGAGGTTATGACACTGCTTGTTACACTTGAAACTTCATTAGCAGTTCTCCTTCATTACCACAACAGTTTAACTAGCATTAAGTTATATTTGATGCCAATGTATCAGTCTTAAAACCAAAACATAGTTCACAACATACACTCATAATATCTTGCTTAATTACAAGTTTTCTATTTGCCTAAGAAATCAAAATTTTAATATCAGGCAGGACTCAACTAGAGTTTCAACAGCTTGGTTGCATACCCATTTATAGATGCCAAATTATCATATATTTGAGAATATTCCGAGGCTTTAGTTTCAAGACTTAAACTTCAAGAATTACAAAAATCTTTACAGAGAGGACTTAATTATTTGGACGATCTTTACAACAATAATAATCATCATCATCATCATGAAGATTGATGTTTCAGTTCTAATGTTTCAGTCAGTTCATGCACCAAATCTTGTCTCAGTTTCACATGGAGCCGACCTATTCATCCACATTCACATTTGCTTGAGCAGGATATTGGTCCAACGCATTAAAATACTGCCCCAAAAGGAGAATTTCTGCCTTATCGCCCTGGAATCCCAATTATTTAATTGATTTTTTTTAGAAACAAGTCAAGAAAACTTCTGCAAGGGATTACAATCATATGTGCCAGATTTTCATGGAGATCACCATTTCATCTCTTTTAAAGGCTGGATATACCATTGAGAGAATTAGAGTGCGTTTGGAAATGTTTTTTTTCTCAAAGTGTAATTAAATAAAAAGTTTTCCTTTCTCATAGATTAAAAACATAAAATATGAAATTTTTGATAAAATGGAAACCACTATTTGGGGTGGGTAAGAATAGCTTAGAGATTGTATGCAATAAAAATCATGAAGTTAGCTCAAAATGGGAATGAAATTTTCATTCCATTCTAGAGTATTAAGTGCAACCAAATATTGAAATGAATCTTTATTAAGATTTTCGGGATACCATTCCATTCTCAGCAAAGGAACAGTCTTATTAATTCTAAAGTAAGTGTTAAGTACCTAGAGGAGAACAAAAATAATATAAAAGATAATTTTTTTAAGAAAATAAATTATAAACATTTATTTATCTTCTTTTCCCTGATTTTCTTAGCAATCAAAGAAGAAAACAATTTTATAAAGTAAGAAACATAAAATATGAAATTAATAAAATTGAAAACATTATTTAGAGGTGGAATGAGAAAAACTTAGAGATGATGAGAAATAAAAATAATGAAATTAACATAAAATTGGAATGAAAGGCTCATTGCAGTTCAACCTATTAAAGTGTAACCAAGATTAGAATGAATCTTCATTACCATTCTATCACTAGGAAACAAACACAACACGAACTGAATGCCTCAAGCAACATCAACCATCCATTACTTTGATTTCCAGAAACTAGAAATCCTAGATTCACCCAGGAAAGTGTAAGAAGTGACCTGAAGTAAATAGAAATCTTTAGTGCCAGTTGGAAGGTGAGGTTACTAGATTAGTAGTAATCTCTATATCTGAGCAGCTCTTGACAATGAACCGAAGTTAAGCCTAAAAAATAACTCTTGCACCCTATAGAAAATCAAATTTCATTTTTTGACCCAAATAAGCCAAACAAAGGCCAAAGGGGAAAATAAACACAATCAAATTTCATTTCTTTGGAGATTAAAAATTTGGGGAAAGAGGTTTGGGGAAAAAGACTCAGTCCCTAGGGTTATTTCTCATTAGTCTGTGACATGCAATTTCGATTCGAGTATGGCAAGGAGTTTGGTGAGCGAGTTGGTTGTTCATCAGCAATCTAGTTGTTGACTCAGTTCCTAAGGTTTTATGCCTTTGGCAGAAGAGTTCAATGGCCATCACTAGCAACGTCTCTCAACATTGAGGGTTAAGAAGAGTGAATAAAAGAAAAATGTCAAACAATTAGTAGGAAAACAAAATCATAAGTTATTTGAATATTCTCACCAGTGGGTTCTCAACAGTTTGAAGTAAGAAAGTGGCTCTTAGTGGGTTCTTGGCAGTCCAAAGTGAGCAGCAGAGGTAGTGGTTATATAGTAGCTCTATTGAGACATTTATAGTAGCAGCTCATTTCTTCTCCTAACTATAAGAGCTCTTATAGCAACAACCTATTTCTTCCCTAAGCTATAAGATCTTTTTATAGCAATAGTTATTCCTTCCCCTAGCTATAATGTTGCTTTGGTTGTGGATTTTTCCCAACTAAAACTATGTCATTATATCTTACCTTTCTTGTAGTGTAATGTAGATCATTTATATATAGATATAGGAATTAGATAAGTAAATCCTTGTGGAGATCACCTAACTGCCATTCATGTTCACTAGTTCTTTTTTAGTAAATTAATTTTTTATTTTGGGTGCTAAGGACTATGATCAGTTAAAAATCAAAGTAAAACCTGAAATTGAAGTGTGAAATTGATTTTTCAAACAGATTTCAAAATTAATCAAAACATTTAAAATTATCTTCTAATTGTTGTGATAATTTCACTCAAAGACAAACCAAAACCAAAAATTGGCATATTGCATGTGTCTTCTAAAGGGGGACAACTTGTCTTCATAATCTTGCTTTAAAAATGGGTTGAATACAGGTGTAACAAAAAGCTAATCAAGGGATACTTAGATTGCTTCATAATAAGACATCATAGCAACTTAAAAGTCAAACAATTGTTTTCTTGGATGTTGTTTGCTAGTTCAATAAATCATAAGAAAGTTGAAAAAAATAGGGTTTTTTTTTTGCTCTTTTCTTTGTGTCAAGTTGTAATATAAGAGTAACCTAAGTAAAGAAATGGAAAACTAAAATTATTTGATGGAGCATTACACTAGGTAAGGAAGTTCATTATGACTTAAACTTTTCAAGGTTTTATAAAATATGATTTGAGGTGACAGCACCAAACTTACTTTGAGTATATCCATATTTAAATCTAATAAGGGCTTAAATGAATATCCTTAGGTGAGAGTCTCAAAAGGATTAAAGATATCCATGGTCAAGCAGTTGATGAGCAACCAAAAAATGTATACGAAAGACATTGTGATAGCATATGATAAGGTGAAAATGGTTGGTTGAGAAATTTGTTATATTTTGACAATTATTCATGTGTATGGAATTCCTTGTTTGATATTACTTGAAAGCTTTAAAATGGTGTTTCACGAATTCCATTTTCACAACTTATTTTTAGATACAACTAAGGAATACTAAGAGGAGAAAAACTTGATATGATATTTGTAAAAGTGTTGTGGTTGAAGTAAGTTGAATTTTGCTATTTATCTTGATTGTTGTATGATGAATACTAAGATATGGGGATGAAGTAAACAAATATATTTTTATAAATGTACATGCATAAGATAAAAGAAACATATATACGAGTAACTACGTATTGTTCAACTAAGGATAAAATTAGAGGTCTATGACATATCAAGGTTGCTCAGTATATATATGAAGGTTGGGTATCACATATGAAGTTGTTGTCTCCATGTGTCAACATTGGGCGTTATAGAAAATATTATACAATGTGTAAAAAGTTGAGAAATCTACTTTGTTATGGTAAGAGGAAATTAGAGTGGTGTGGATAGAAATTAAATATTTTATAAAATAACATTTCTCGTAAATTATTTTATCATACAAAACTTCTTGATAAAGATCAAAATAAATGAGTGAAGGAAAGCATCTATTAGAAGATTTAATTTGTGTGAATAATTGTGGGTTTGATACTAGTTTGAACTCATATGAACTCAAACATAAAGAAAATATAGCAAAGGGTACATTGCATGTAGAGTGATGTCCCATAACTAAAAATTTTTAGTTCATAAAAGTTACAAACTATAATAAGAACTAAAATTAAGTTTTACCTTAAAGTTATGGATAAGAAGCAAGCTCATGACTTGATTTTATTCTCATTATTGTCTCAAATTCCCTTCTAGGTTTCATTTTTAAGTCCTCAATATTTTTTGTATTATAGTAGATATTCTTATAAGAGAATCCTCCTACATTTTCAATGAAAGTATTTTACTATAAGATTATCTTATAGAAATAGGTTTTGTCTATGATTATACATTTAGTTCTCCATATGAATATTCCTATACAATGAGAAAAATATCGAAAGACATTTTGATTGAAAGAAAGAGTCATTTTGGATGTAACACAGGGCTTACAATTTTAGAGCTCTAGAATTTTAATTTCCTTGCAGAATAATAGTTCTTAAACATTTTCCCCATGGATTTTGGCTTTAGGATGAATCATGCATATCATCATGTCCATTTTATCATTTTTGCTTTTCTTTTCTTGTCTTTCTTCTTTTAACCATTATTTTATTTTATTTTATTTTATTTTTATTTTTTATTTTTATAGTGGTGATAATGTTAATGTTAAGAAGAAAAAAAAATTAATTTGTGGTTTTGCCCAATTACCTAAATAAATGTTGTCATCAACATTGAAAATTAGAGGGAGACTACCGTCAGTGATATTATGTGAAAATAATATTGAATTTATGAAGAAAATACGTAGGACTATTATTTTTTGCTTGGGTCATGAGATATTCTGTGATGCTACAAAAGGAAAACCATTGGCAAGTTATGGTTGAAATTGAAAGGTTTATACATGCAAGAAATGTATGATTTTTTTTAAACAGATTACGAAATAATGAGTTACAAAAATATTAATGACAAATAATTTTTAGAAAGAGTTCACTGACTTTGTCAAGGTTGAGCACTTGTCCTAAGGAGGTCATGGTATGTTTGTATTCAAACCCTAGTGCCCATGACCCACTAATTAGTACTCATTGACATTGTGCTTGTTATAAAAGCTAAGAACCAGTTAGCACTGAGTATATAAAAATCTAGGAAATTGTACCTTGTTCTAAAGAGATTGGGGAGAAACCTTAAAGGGTAAGTTGCCTTTCATGATCCTCAATACCTAGTATCTTGGGAAGAATCTTAGGAGTTATCAGTTGATATTTTCTAAGCTACATAAAAGGAGCTTTCCCAGGATGGACATGTGAAATAAATAAATAAATAAACAAAAAAATAGATATGAAAAACAGTGGAATGAAAAAGCAGAAAATGAGATAAAATGGCGCTCTTCCAAAACTAGTCATGAACAGTTTATCTTAGGTAGAGGAAGCAAATACTTAAAATAAGTGCTCCATGAGGATGCTCTTAAGCTAATATTTGAGTTTTGTTTGAAAATCACTTGTAAAGTTGATGTCGAAGAGACTAATGGATTCTAAACATTGGGGCCTGCTTTTGTATGCATTTTTATAGTGAGTGGATCTTTTTGGAGTTATGCTACTTGACTATGAGCTGATTCTTGAAGGGATAATATATTTTCAGTAACTGAATTTATTGAAACTAATTCATGCTGTTTAGTAGTTGTTGCCTTAATTCGTTTAGGAGTTTTACTCTTTATTTTTTTCTAGAGACCAACAAAATTTAAGTTGGGGGGGAAAAGATTTGTGTCATGGGTTTTTCTACTCTCTAAATGGTAGATTCTATAATGAAAAAGAACGTAAACTACTCTCCTCAGTTTATATATATAGTACCTAATTGGTCTGAGTTCTTCAATTTCATGTCCAATGAAGAAAATAAAGTTAAGGTCAATCTCAGGAGATCAATAATTGGCTCTGGTTTCATCGATATGAATATGCTCTAGTTTGACATTCTTGAAGTGGATTAGCAGAGTGGGATTCTCTACTCAGCTGATTGCCTTTTCACTGAGTTACAAGGATCAATAGGAGATTGTGGATTTGTTGACATTCTCATTCTGAAAGCGACTTCATGTATCATACATGTTTGGCAGTTGGCAATATAAAATTGGTATTAGGCTCATATTTTCTACAACCTGCAAGCCACTATCACTACCACCAACTATACGAATAGGCATCAATTCTTCAGGACGATGAAGAAGGAAGAGCATATCACATGCTCAAATGGAGGAATTTGATCCCATGATTCTTTACGAAATAAGTTTGATATCTAGAAACAGGTAAAAAGAACCAAGAATCTTGAAGACTTTTTTCATCTTGTTCATGATGTCCAAAGGACAGCCTGTGGGCCTTTGAATTATGTATTGAAACTATCAAGTCAACTGGAGAAGATTCATTTCTGAAGCTGCAGGGTTTATGGTCAACCATATCCCAAACCCGAAGTTTTTCAGTAGTCTACTGAGAAAATCCCATTTGGAACCTAACCATGAGAAAGTTCCAGGTTTGTTTAAGGCTGGGCTGAACCTATGTGCAACCTTCTGTCCTCTGGGACCTTCTCTAACTATAGTTTCATCAACACAACACAACACAGTTAACCTTGTCCCAGCTACTAAGGCTAGGCAAAACTATTCTGAATTATTGTTCCATGCATATCTTGTTTGTGAATGATCTCCATTAGGATCAACTCTTTTAAGTATGTATTGATCAAGAATCAAATCTTGTTTGTGAATTATTGTTCTCTACATTCGCCTGACCATTGGGATGAGTGAAGAGGCAATGCAGATACTTGTCCTATATTCCCATAGGTATCAAACTTCAGTGCAGTAGTTGACACATTGACTACCTTTCTGAGGTTAGGACAAGATAAACTCGTTAGTGGATGGAGAATAGTAAACCATATACTAATTTGTGTGGTTTGGAATTTGATAGTGTGAAAAGAAATAGAGATATGGATAAAGATCATTATAATAAGTGCGAGATTCGCGCATCTCTGGAGTGTTTCAAGTTGCAGCTAGATTGCCTATATAAAGAGCATGGAGGTTTGTAATTTCCAGTATCAGCAACAAAGAGCAGGTGTGAATTGTAGAGAGTAAATGGGGAAGTTGTCAACCTCCCTCAAAGGCTTCCAATTTTCCTGGCTGATTATCAAGGTTTGGATAGTTGGAAGTCGGTGGGGGACCTTGAAAGCTTACCCCAGAATCAATATTACATCTGGTTATTTGGTATCAGTTTCCCTCATCAATGGGAAGACAGTAAGATTGATTTGAGGTGAGATGTTTCCCCTTCTTCTCTCTTGCTAACTTTTTAGAGATTAATGCTAATGGTACTCAATCATTTCTTAGAGAATAAGGTGAAAAACTCTTAGTACCACACTATTACCAATCTTATTTCATTACTCCTTTCTTCTACACCCTCAATAGTGTCATCACTCGTTATGGGGCATTTTTATCTTGTCAACTAATAATCAGGGTTTATGAAGCATTTTATACACTCTGCCTTATGCTGCAATTATTTAGAAGCATACCTTCTATGGATGATCCCACAATTTCATTTAATTCCTCTGATCAATGCATTTACCTATAGAGAGGAGAGAAACATCTAAATGAATTATCCTCACCAATTGCCATAACTATCCAAACCATCCAAACTTCTTTTCAGGGAAATTTTAGGTTCATGTTAAAGCTCAAAATCAAATATCTACTTTGTTACACTAAGAGGAAATTAGAGTGGTGTAGATAGAAACTAAGTATTTTATAAAAGAACATTTATCGTAAATTATTTTATCATAGAAAACTTCTTGACAAAGATCAAAATAAATAAGCGAAGGAAGACATCTATTAGAAGATTTAGTTTGTGTGAATAATTATGGGTTTGATACCATTTTGAACTCATATGAACTCAAACATAAAGAAAATATATCAAAGGGTGCATCGCATGTAGAGTGATGTCCTATAACTAAGAATTTTTAGTTCATAAAAGTTACAAACTATAACAAGAACTAAAATTAAGTTTTAATTTAAAGTTATGGATAAGAAGGACTTGATTTTATTCTCATTATTGTCTCAAATTCCCTTCCAAGTTTCATTTTTAAGTCCTTGATATTTTTTGTATTATAGTAGATATTCTTATAAGAAAATCTTCCTACATTTTCAATGAAAGTATTTTACTATAAGATTATCTTATAGAAATAGGTTCATTATACATTTAGTCCTCCATATGAATATTCCTATACAATGAGAAAAATATCAAAAGTAGTTTTGATTGAAAAAATAACTCTAGAATTTTAATTTCCTTGCACAATAATAGAAGTTCTTAAACATTTTCCCCATGGATTTTGCCTTTAGGATGAACCATCCGTATGATCATGTCCATTTTATCATTTTTGCTTTTGTTTTCTTGTCTTTCTTCTTTCAACCATTGTTTTTTTTTCATGGGCTATCATAATAAATTGATATCAAATTTTTTAAACTTACAGTGATGATAAAGTTAATGTTAAGAACTGTTATGGAAAAAATAAAATTAATTTGTGGTTCTCCTCAATTGCCTAAATAAATGTTGTCATCAACATTGAAAGTTAGAGGGAGACTACCATTCATGATATTATGTGAAAATAATAATGAATTTATGAAGAAAATACATAGGGCTATTATTTTTTGTTTGGGTCATGAGATTCTGTGATGCCACAAAAGGGAAACCACTGGCAAGTTATGGTTGAAATTGAAAAGTTTGTACATGCAAGAAATTTATGATTTGTTTTTTAAATGGATAATGAAATAATGAGTTATATTTAAATTGTGAAGTGCATAAAACAATCTAAAAACATAGTTTTAATTGATATGCAACAAAGAATGAAAATGGCTGAGAAAAGAAAATTTTCTTCCAAAAGGGAAAAAAATAATAATTAATGGACGTTACAACAAAGTTCAAAAATGACTATTTGAAAAGAAAAAGAGGAGGTCTACTTTTTCTTATCATAAATAATTTCTGAAATCAAATGAAATACTAATTTGAATTCACGTAGTATATATATATATACAAAAATTATTAAATAATTTCAAAACACTAAATAAATGTTATTAATATATTAATACAACGTGTTAATACCAATAGAGTATGAATAAATATTTTTAGAATTATTACTTTTGTAATGAAATATAGGTACGACATAAATGCATTATATTTACAATATAAATACACTATCATTACAATATATTATAACATAATTTAATTTATTTTTATTTAATTTTTTCACGTGCTATATTACCCAATGAATAATTGTGAGTTATTCCATTTAATAGGTGTGTGTTAGACAATTAAATATTTATATATTATTCAATTGATGAGTGTTCATAAAAAATAATTATTCATTATATTATGATAACAAAGTTTTTAATTGTATGTTTTATATATAAAACGATATAATAAC
This sequence comes from Vitis vinifera, assembly GCF_030704535.1. Lineage (NCBI taxonomy): Eukaryota > Viridiplantae > Streptophyta > Magnoliopsida > Vitales > Vitaceae > Vitis > Vitis vinifera. The sequence continues at coordinate 22,101,547 of NC_081823.1, read as the reverse complement.
TTTAGAATATGGTTTTTATTTATGGGATATTAAAAATTATTTTTTTTACAAGGTTCTTTAAAAAGTCTCAATTTTTTTGAAAAAAAAATAGCAAATTTTTAAACAGTGAATTGTTCAAAAGTGACAACAATTTTTTCAAGAAATGTACCGTATCAACCTGTACTTATCATCATGTATGGGCCCCACATCATTTATCAACCTGTACTTATCATTATATATGAGCCCCACATCATTGACAATCTCAATTTATTTATAAATAATATAGAAAACATATTCAATGGTAAAATTGCCCTCTGAAAGAGTGAGTCTTCATAGTCATTATTTTTTCCAGCCCACCCTTTTAGGTAATTCTCCCTATTTTATTTATGAAAAGGAATTTTTTTTTTTTGTGTATAACTATATATATAATTTCCAAAAAAGCACTAAGGAAAAAATAAACATTTTCTTATGTTTAAATGTCATGAAAGGTGATGACAAAATAAATATTTAAAGAAGAGGAAGAAAACTTATTAAAAAAAATTGTGAGAAAAAGTTTGAGTAAAATTATTTCTCAATAATTTATTTATTTTTTCTCCTCAACTTTTCTATGAGTAACCAAATAAGAGAAAACGTTTATAGTAGAATTTCAATATCAAATGAATATCATTTTTTTTTAAAAACAAAAAAGAAAAGTAGTACATAAGGTAATATTATGGATTTTTTGATACATGAAAAGGAAAAAAATCTCTTCGGAATAACTATAAATATGTAATTTCCACAAAAAAAAAAAAGGAAAACATCAAGGAGGAGAAAAATGGATCATTTTCCTATGTTTGATTTGAGAAAAGTTTAAGTAAAATATTTATTAATAATTTTATTTTTTTTTCTCCTCAACTTTTCAATAAGTAACTAAATAAAAGAAAGTTATTTTAAGTTTTCCTTAACTTTTTTCTTTATTTTCTTTTTTTCAAATTTTTCAAAAACCAACCATTCAAATTTTATCCAAGAATTTAAAGCGTGTTTCAAAAGTATCAAATTTTTAAATCCTTAATTAGGATGTGAAATCCTAGATTAAAGGAAAAGAATTTTATGGTGTTATCCTATTAATCATCCCATATTTTCATCGTATAGACTTCTTAAACATAGGAAAATGGAAATTTCATGGCGATGTCCTATTTGCCCTAAATTTTTCATCGTATAAATTTCTTAAATCCCATCAAGACGCAGACATGGGATCTACAAAAAGGTAGGTGAGCTTTCTACTCTTTGCGGTGCTGAAGTTGGTATTTTAGTTTTCTTTCCAAATGATAAGCCATTCTCATTTGGTCATCCATGTATCAAGTTAGTTACTGATGAGATCTAAGGCTCAAAGACAAGTTAGGCTCTATCAGTTGAACCAAAAAGTATATTGAAGCATGGAAGCAGCTGATAGCCGCAAAGGAACAAAAAAACACGATAAAGAAAAACAGCCTGAAACGAAGTAAGGGATGGTGAGAAGCACCCATAAATGAACTTGATATGGATGAGCTCACGCAAAGAGTAGCACTGATTCAAAAGATCCACAAGCATGTGTAGCTTCGAATTAATGAGTTGAAGATCATCACACCAACTTATCATTGTCATCTTCAGCCTCAGATGCTTAGGTAAATTCGACTTCAAACTTTTGTTCCTATTGGCCATGGTCATGGAAGAGAGCCATTCTAAATAAATGTGCTTTCTATTATTGAGTCTTAAGTATTTTAATATTAAAGAAAAATGGTTTTTTTATTTTGATGTTGGGTTGGTTCATTAGGAATTTTCTAATCCTAATCATTAATTGGCCACTTGCCAAGATATTGTAAATGCATAATTAAGATAGTATTTGAATACACTTCTTTAAAGGATAAAAAGAAAAGAAAAGAAAGAACTCTTATGCAAATAGTAAAAGCTATAATAAAAAGATAATGTTTATTTTTCAAAAAATGTTTAAAAAGATACTAACAAATTTTTATTGTTTCAAATTTTAAAAATTTTGATAGCAATTTTTAAGAATATAAGTTTCTACCTTTTTTTTTCATAAGAGTTCTTGTACTTTCTATAGGATTTTTTCAAAAATGAAAATTTTTAAAAGACAACAAACATACACTACACACTATTATATTTTCTAGAGTTAGAAAATAATGGAAGAAAATAATTATTAAAATTTTCCTCAAACTTTCTATCGTGCAAAGAAAACTTTTGACTTAATTTAAAATATATAAACAAAGAATGAGATAGATCATTCATCTATAATTACAATTTAATTATAAAGCTTATAGGAAATGTGTAACACAAACCATCATATTATTTATAAAGTAGAATTGCAAGATGGGTAGTTCTCTAAAAATACCAAAAAAAAAAAGACAAACAAGGACTTGACTCCAAGTGAGAGTAGATATGGTAGAATCTTGAGATACTATCAAAAAAATAAAACACCTCAAACTCACAAATTTGTACAAAAATTTAGCTATAGGAATTTGATTGATATATGAAAATAGCAACATTACAATAAGATAAATTTTTTTATCATTCAATGAAAATAGCACCAAGAATACACAATGAAAATATTTTCCATTCATCATATTTGATGTGTATATATGCATACCAAAACTGAGATGTATAAACCCTAGATGGCTAAACAATATATTAAATAAGACTTAAAAATATTGAATATTGAATCATTCTCACAACATCAACAATTTCAATTCTGAAACAATGTGCAATACTATTATTAGAATGTGTGTAGATAATATAAAGTAAACTTACTGAAATCCATGACCATACCCACTATCAACAAAAGGTGAATTTCTATTGTTTGACATTAATAGTTTTATTCTTCTTTGGTCATGGAGAATGAATTAGTTGGAGGGGTTTGATTCACCACTGAGAATGGCAAAGATGAAGATGATGCCCTAGTCCTTAACTCATTAGCTTGGTGTTGCACATGATTATGGAGCATTTGGATCTTTGTTGCCATTTGCTCAAGCTCACTAATAGGTTCTTCCCACCAACACTTGCTTTGGTTTGGTACGTTTTTTCTAAGAATCTTCTCTTGCTCCTTTGGAACTTCCATTTTGCTCAACAATTCACTATCTTTTTTGTGAAGCTTATTAAATCTAAATTGCCGATAAGCCTGGACAAGATTGAGGGTACCGTCATTTGGTGGTGGGTTTTCATATAAAACTTTGTTTGTACTTGTCTCAATACTTGGATGACCAAATGAAAATGCCTTATCAACTAGGGAAAAAACCAAAGTCCCAACTTTTGCAACACAAAGTAGAAAGCTCACTTGCCTTTTTGTAGATCCAGATCTATGTTCCAAAAAGGTAATTAGGTGATTCTCTTCATTGGGTATCTTCTTCATCTCAATCTTTTGGTGACCTTTAGTTTGGTTTTTCTCCATGATAAAAAATTTGTTAGAAAACATAAATGAAAGAAACGAGATATTGCTTTTCTCATCTTGATGTCATTTGATAAATATAGAGAACGGACTTAGGAGAAAAAGCTAATTCAACACCATGAAATTATGTCAACTTTCCACATATGATTTTACATCCAATTATATAATTTATATTTAAAATACTCTTTGTTGGCATTCTAAATATCAATTATTATATATATTTTTCTCTTTTTCTTATACTAAATTAAGGCCATATATTGATTGGCTACAATGTTACCAACTTTTATCTCTTCTAGAACTTTAAACAATATATGTGATGCTCTGAACCCCGATTAGTTGACTTGGTGTGTAATAGGAACTATTGGGGTTTGGTGATGTCTTTGTCATGCCTTTCCTCACTATGGCATTGCATAGTTTGCAATAGCAACACTATCATGATCAAGGTTCTATTCAAATATTGTATTATTTGAGGATAGGTATGGAATAATAGTCATGCCTTAATTTCAGTCTAAGACATTTTGCTTCTTTATATATATATATATATAAGTACGAAGTGTTTAAACACTTTATTTTTCTTCTAAAATAACCTTATTATTTCTACTATTATATACTTTTATATCCTATCATTATTATATGTAATTAATTAAAATAATATTTATTTTTATTCTTAATTTATTGAATAAAAATTAAATTTAGATAAAAATCAGATAAATACAAAAAAAATTCTTTAGAATTCAAATTACATCTGTTTTTTAGTTATACATACTTATAACCTATTAATATTATTTTATTATATGTAATTAGATGATTTTTTTTTTTTAAAATTCAAACATATAAAACAAATAATAATAATAATAATACTTCTCTTTTAAAAAAATATTATAATTTAATTTTAAAAATAATATTTCACAATGATATTGTTTTTCTTCTCCAAAAAAAGTGATAATAATTTTTGTTTCATTTTAAACATTATTTTCCTTGACTTCTTAAAAAAAATACAAATATTTATTGTTGTGAAATATTTTTTTTTTAAACCCAAATTTAAATCATAGTTTTTTTTTTTAAAATCCAAATTTAAAACAAAAAAAAAATTCAATTCTATAATATTATTCAATGAAAAAATAGTTTAGATAATATTTCTCCTTTTAAAAATGAAAAGTCACATATCCTATAATTATTATATGTAATTAATTAAAATAATAAATTTAGATTAAAATAAGATAAATACAAAAAAAAAAATCTTTACAATCCAAATTACATTTGTTTTAAATACAGATTACATCTTTTTTTAGTTACACATGCTTATATCCTATTATTATTATATTATTATATGTAATTAGATGATTAATTTTTTTAAAAATTCAAACATATAAAACAACAAAAAATAATAATACTTCTCTTTTAAAAAAATATTATTGTTGTAAAATAAAAGAATAAGGAGAAGAAAATACGAGAAAATAAACAAAGATATTCAAAGAAAAGTATAATAGAATGTAGGAAGAGAACCAAATGAATTTTCATTAGAGATATCTCTCTTTAGGGAGTTATAAAGAGATATACATCAATATGGATGATCATCCACAAGTTCCCATAATCTGATAAATTCTCATATTTTATAACACTCGCCCTTGGATGATTATAAGAATATGCCTCATTAAAACCTTACTCGGAAAAACCTTATGGGAAAAACCTTAATGAAGGAAAAAGAGTATAATATTCTTTTGGATTACTATAACAGTCTCGTTAAAAACCTTACCAGTAAAACTCATTGGTACAAAACCTAGACGAAGGAAAAAAAAAAGTGCAGTGTAGTGATATTCTTATCAATTAGCTCTGATTATATTTTCTCTAGTATCACAACATAGAGATCTTTGAGTCGACGTATTCCAAAGAGCTTCTTGAGTATTGCAGTTGACAATGCCTTTGTGAATAGATCTACTAAATTTCCACTTGATCTTGTTTGTCAAATCCAGTTCTTCTAAGACTATTAAAAAAAATTATATATCTAAATATGGTTGCGTCCATCATTAGAGAATATGTTTCCTCGTAGTCAATACTAGGTTTCTACGGGAAACCTTGAGCTATGAGTCACATTTTATATCTCATGATTTCATTTTTTTTTCATTGCACTTTCTTATAAATATTAATTTATATCCAACAACTTTGACAACTTTAGGTGTTTGAACTATAGGTCCAAATATTTCTCATTTTTCTAATGAGTCTAATTTTTTCGGATGCATTCTTTCCATTTTAGCCAATCTTTTCTATGTTGACATTCATTCATAGTTTCTACTTTGGAATCCTCATCATTTCTTATGATGTCAATAGCTATTTGGAAAGAAAATACATTGTCAATGATAAGAGTATTCCAATCCCATTTTTCTCCATATATAAGTAAATAATTGAGATCTCATCAATATCAGGTACTTGAACATTTTTAGGAGCTAATTGTAAAACATATGCATCTCATAGGGCTACTTGTTTAAAATGTGCCTCTTTAGGGGCTGTTTGAGACTGATTAGTCATTTTAATAACTCATTTTATATGCAACTTCTTCAAGAATGCTACATTTCATATATATTTCCTTGTGTTTTCCCTTTCTAAGGAATGTGTTTGCCTCTTCAAGGTCTACCACACTTCAAGCATGTCTTAGACTCATTATTTAATTGTCCTTCAAAGACATCAACTCATTATTTAATCATCCTTCAAGGATATCAACTCATTATTTAATCGTCTTTTAGGGACATCAACGTATTATTTAATTGTCCTCCAGGGACATCAATTTGTACTAGAATATTCTAGGTCTATGAAAATGATTTTGTCACTTCCTTTGCAAGTTCTTGCAAATAAATAATCTTTTTGAACTTCTAGTTCACATTGATTAGTACGAGGATCAAAATGAGTCAAAGTCAATGCATTCCAGATAATTTCAAGTCGTTCTTCTAGAACTAGCTCTTCTCCCACTAACGGCGGGAAAATTGTCTCATTAAAATGATAATTTCACAACATGTCATTCTATCTTTCAAGTGTATAAGTAGACTAGCTAGTCACTAGATAAAAACTTTTGGTTTTTATAATGTACGTTCATACAACTTTACAATGAATTAATGTATCATTGTTTATCCTGAGGGACCAAGTTGGTCTTACAAGATTCTTCTGGATTTAGTATCTTATAAAGTGTCATTCACATGGAATCAAATACTACTAGTGACATAGTATAAGTTCTTCCAGAGCCTTTAATCAAGTTTCTATCACCTAATATAGTATTAACATTGTCTATCATCAATGTTGTGCAATTAATGAGACAAGAGTTTCATCCAAATAACAAGTCATAAAACATGTCATAAAGACCTCACCTTTATAGAGTTAAAGAAATAGAAAGAGTTAAAATCAAATGGAAAAATACTAGTCATCGATGATGACTTACCTTAATAAGTCGTGTAAAAGCAATAAAATCATATATAACACAACAAAACAAATATGAAAAAGATAATTTAAAGTTATATATTTCTTAAATATCTCACACATTTGATTTTGTAAGTGTGGAGCAATTTATACATGAAATAACTAGGAAGTATTTCAATAATCAAACTAATTGTAGTGATAGATCAATAATTTTTATTCAAAATATTATTATGATCTAAATCAATGTGCAAAAATTAATTCATAAATCAAAATTTCAAGATAACATATTATGATTTAAAGCATCTTGTTGTCTCAAAACTTTAATTGAAATACTACAAATCCATCTAAACATAAATGTAAAGATATAACATAATATATTGAGAATAATAGTTGAACCTATTGTAATTTCAAAATTATTTTTGGATAATGAAATTATTGCATTAATAAAAATACCATATGTGGCAACATACAATAATATATATTATTTTATATAACTCAAAAATTTTCAATTATAAAAACATGTTATAAAGAAAATTGACATGCAAAATCAATTTATTAATCATATGACCAAGTCATATATTTCACATGTATCCAAAAAATCCCAATTTTCTAAATCAAAAGATTATTGTGTATTAAACAACTAGAATAAAAAAATATTTCAAACTATCACCTTTAATACAAAAATATCATACTTTCATGCAATCCAAAATTCCACATCTATATGTAAAATTTTCTACTAATGATGGTATAACTTCCAATAATAAAAATTTATAAAAACTATCAAACAATTACCTATTTATATAACTTGATATACAAAATATTAATCTTTTGATAATATGTAAATATTATCTATATGCTTGTTATCATAGCTTTAGGCTAGCTATAATAACTTTTGGTTATATAAATTTCATAATGTTGTACAAAATTGTTGGTTAACAATTTCGTTCTCTATAGCTTCTAGTTATAAGAAAGTACATATTAACAACTTTGGCATAACCTTTGAGTAGCACAAAGAATAATAATTTTCTTATTTTCATAACTTCGAGTTATGAATAATAATATTTATATAACTTCTAGTTATATAATATAAATTTATAATAAAATATATATTTTTTCATATAGCTTCAGGCTATACAAGTTTTAACAATTATTAATTTACTAACTTTTTCTTTATAGCTTTAGGCTATGAATAATTAAAATTTAAGTACTATTATAATAACATTAAACAATTGGCAATTATGTTATGATATAACTTCAGGTTATATAACAAAATTTAAAAAAAAAAAAAATGTATCTTCTAGGTACATAGTTGTTCATTAACAATTTTGTTTTGTATAATTTTTGATTATACAAGAGAATTAGAAATTGTATGCATAGCTTCTGGTTATGAAATAATTGTTAATAAAAATTGTTTCAATAATTCCTAGTTATGAAAAATGAGTGAATATGAAATAAAAATTAAAGGTTAATATTTTTCATAACTCTAAGTTATGATTATTTTGTCAAAACAAGAAAATATGCAAATTTGTACATAGCTTCAGGCTTTGATTATTTTGTTAGAACAAGAAAATATTTAAATTTGTACATAGCTTCAGGCTATGAACTATTTTTTTATATAAATTGGTGCATAGTTTCAGGCTATGAACTATTCATTATGTAGATTTGTGCATAACTTCAAGCTATGAACTATTCATTTTATAGCTTCTGGCTATATAATATTATTTTGTATAACTTTTAGTTATACTATATAATTTAAAACAAATAATTATGAGTTATATATATAGCTTCTGGTTATATCTTTGTAATTTTGGATTTGTACATAGTTTCAGGTTACGAACTATTCATTATATAGCTTCTGGCCATATAATGTTATTTTATATAACTTGCAGTTATATAATATAATTAAAAAGTACTTAGGGATCTTATGCATAACTTTCGGTTATGTATTTGTAATTTTGTAATTTACCCCATAACATCTGGTTATGAAATTTTTTCTATATAACTTCTAGTTAGTAAATAATTAAAATCTGTAATTATATGAAATATGATTCACATAGCTTCTAACTATAAAATGAAGTAAATAATAATACAATGCATACTATTCATATTTCATTCAAAGAGAATAAGGCTACATAGCTATAAGAAATTTTGTAGATAAATTCTTCTCTTTTTCTATCTACTCAAAGTGTCGTGTTGATAACATGTTGCAAAATAAAATAATAAGGAGAATATAAAAAAATGAGAGAATAAACAAATATATATATATATAATAGAATGTAGGAAGAGAACCAGATGAATTTTCATTAGAGGTATCTCCCTTTTATAGGGAGTTACAAAGAGATACATCAATATGGATGATCATCCACAAGTTCCCATAATCCGATAAATTCTCATATTTTATAATAATTATAATTTAATTTAAAAAATAATATTTCATGATGACATTGTTCTTCTTCTCTAAAAAAGTGAAAATATTTTTTTGTTTCATTTTAAACATTATTTTCTTTGACTTCTTAAAACTAAAAAATACAAATATTTATTGTTGTGAATTATTTTTTTTAACCCAAATTTAAAGCATAATTTATTTTTTAAAATACAAATTTAAAACAAAAAAAAAATATTCAATTCTATAATATTATTCAATAAAAAACTAGTTTAGATAATATTTCTCCTTTTAAAATGAAAAGTTAAATATTATTATTGAAGTTTTTTTTTTCATCTTTCTCTCAAAAAAAAAAATTATAATAATGATAATTTACGTTATGAGTTTCTATCATGTAAAAAGCTTCTTAAAAATAAATTATATGAATGTTGGATTCTAAATACCTTGATAAATGTTAATGGTCATTATTTACTTATTTCATATTTCTTGTGTTTTTATTTTACTTCTTATAATTAATTTTAATTTTGTAAGTTTATTAACTAAAATTTATATTTAAGTATCACCAATATTTTATAAATTTAAAAACTATCATGATCTTTTAACTTCTATTTCAATTGTGAAAAGATAATAAATATTAACAAATTAAAACGTTAGAGTCAATCTTTTCATTTCATTAATTTACCTCTTAAATATGTTTATCCTATTAATTTTTAATACGCTTTTATGTTTTCTTTTGTCTATTACTCTTATTTTCTACTCCTCTTATTAAATTTTAATGTGCTTCTGCATTTTCCCTTATCTATCTTGTTTTATCTATTACTTTTATTTTATGCTCATCTTATTAAATTCTAATGTGCTTTTACGTCTTTCCTTATTTATCATTCTTATTTGTATAATTTATTTCATACCAACCAATTACTAGAAATTTTCCAAAAACTAGGTGTAACGACCCGCACCCAACCATGTAGATATTGTCCGCTTTGGGCCTGAAGGGGCCCTCACGGTTTTAAAACGTGTCTTCTTGGTTAAGAGAAGCCTCTACATATATAGCGCCAGGAACATTCTCCCCTATCCGATGTGGGACATCACAAACACCCCCCCCCCCATGCAAACACAACATCCTCGTTGTGTCCCATGAGATTGCGGGGCCAAACAGACAAACACCTCTTACGGAGCCAAACAAACCCCCACACCGGGGTCGAGGATCGGCTCTGATACCATTTGTAACGACCCGCACCCAACCATGTAGATATTGTCTGCTTTGGGCCCGAAGGGGCCCTCACGGTTTTAAAACGCGTCTTCTTGGTTAAGAGGAGCCTCTACATATATAGCGCCAGGAACATTCTCCCTTATCCGATGTGGGACATCACACTAGGTGTCAAATCCCATATTTTCATTTCTTCATATTAGGTAGACAACAACTCTCTTTCACTCTCTTATTTTCTTCCAACCATTTTTTTTGTTGGTTGTTTATCACTATACAATGTGTTTAGATTCATTTTTATGATATTTTAAAAATTGAGGACATGCGGTCAATGAAAAATGATGAAGAATCCTTATTGAAGGAGTTGTTGGATAGATATTTTATGCCTTGAGAGGTATGTAGATTTTCTTATTATCATTGTTCAACTATGAATAAGTTGTTAATCTAAATTGTTATGTTGTTACTTATTTCATTTCAATAAGAGGACACATTTATTATTTTTTATGATTTGTTATTTTTTATTTTTAAAATTTTTTTAATTTATTTTGACTACATATCTGACTCTATTTTAAGGAATCAATTTTTTATTTTGATTTTTCATTATTATTGTTTTGAGATCAATTTTTTATATTGATTATTCTTAATGATTATAGATATGATATTTTTGGGTCCATTCATTTGGTTTATACCTTAATTGATAATGAGGAATGTAATCGAAAAAAAAATGAAAATTTTCTAATTTTCATTAATTTAACTAAACCTAACCTATTAGAAAATTCAAAAATTTTCAATTTTCCTTCTTTCTGAGAAGAATCGGAGGTGTTATTAGGCAACATTGGATCTAGAGATATTAGGTTTCTTGTATATATAGGTACACATTGCTTGGCGATCTTGTTTAGGTTATTTATAGGTACACAGTTGAGTTCTCAATGATAGAGAGTAACTATCAATGATGACTGATTACAATTTAAATAGTAATTTTTTTAGTCCATCAGTACTATGATTATGTCCTCATGGTCATGTTTGGTTGGTGATGGGTCACTTATCCTATTCTATATTAAACCAAATATGAGATTGGATAAGTCATAGAATATGTTATCTAACCTCGTTTTTATATCACTTCTATGTAAGATATATTAATTGTAAGTTAAGATATGGGATGCACATATCCCACTTATCATAAATTTATTCTTTTCATCATTTTTTTTATATTACTTATTTTACAAAAAAAAATGATTAAAAAAATTAAATTTGTAGTTAAAAAAGAAAAATGTAAAATCCAAGGAGATAATATTTCATTGAAAATGATATTATGAGAAATATATTATATATCCAACAAGATATGATATCATAGGATGTACATATCATATCTTATCATATCTCGCCGACCAAAAGTAACCTATGGGTTTTGTTAGGCTTAACTAAAAATTGGTCCAAGCTTAAGGAACATAAATAGCCCAACTTGTGTTGAGTAAGTGCATCATTGTGACCCAAGGTTGCATGTTGTTGAGGATAATAATGCCTTTAACCTTATTAATGTTGTTTCCTCATAAGCACTTAACCTCGAGGCAATAAAGAAGCTCGTGTTTTGGATGGCATGATTTGGTTGCTGCAATTGTTGAGGAAGATGTTGTGAAGTTTATGGACGTTGGTACATAAAAAATATACTGGGATTTAGTTCTTAATACATTTATTTATTTATTTTTAGAAATTGATTGCTAGGTTTGGTATCATAGCATTACAAAAAGAAAGAAAAAAAATCAAGATTTAGGCCTTCATTCATTTTTTGGAATGATAATGACATAAGAAATGGCATTATTGTTGAGAAGTGGTGCCTTTCCAAATTATGTCCTTGATTTTTGAGTGATAGAAGAATAGTAAATCTTCAACTATCATTGAGTTTATAACAATTGGATAGTTAATGAATCAATACACAATGTAACAACGCATTCCTAATCATGTAGATCTTGTCTACTTTGAATTTGCTGGACCCTCATAGCTTTAAATGCATCTACAAGGTTAAGAGAAGTTCACATATATATAGCGTCAGAACCTTTTTCCTCTATCCAATATGGGATATCACAATCAACCCCCATGTAGGCACAACATCCTCATTGTGTCTGACGGGATAGGGCTGATTATGATATTTCACATAAAATATGGGAAAAAGTTCTTAGCGTCATATATGTGTAATTTCCTCTGAACTTTAAAGATACATTTTAAATTCATGAGGGTTCATTGGACTTAAAGCAAACAATATCTACATGATTGGAAGTAGGTCATTACATAATGGTATCAGAGTCGATCCCTCAATGTACGAGTTTGTTTGCCACATAAGGGGTGTCTGCTGCCTATTTAGTCTATCTATTTGGCCCTATAATCTTATATTGTGTCTACATGAGGGATGATTGATATCCTATAATGGATAGGGGAAATTTTTCCTCGCGCTATATATACATATATGAGTTCCTTTAACTTTATAAACACGTTTAAAGTCGTAATAATCCTGTTAAACCCAATGTGAATAATATCTACACAATTAGGACCACATCGTTGCACGGATTATATGCTCTTTAATGGGCTTAAGTTGTTGCCAAAAGAACAACCTTCAAATTGGCTTGAAATAATCTATAGCCCCTGGGATTGGACTAAGGGCCCTAGCCCAATATTTTACAAGTCAAATAGAAGACTTTCTTCTTTCTATGCATTAGTGTGAAGTTTGGTCAAACGAAAATGCATTAAATTTGTTTTTCTTGTTAGTTTCAATTTTTCTTTAAAAAAAAAAAAGAAAAGAAAAAAAAGAAAGAAATAATCTTAGAAAATGAATTATAATTTAATAAAAAAATTCAAAATTTTTATATTATTAACAAATTATTCCAAAGTTATTTTGCCCCTTAATAAAACCAAAAAATGAGTGTTAAAATATTAGTACTAAATACAATTAATTGTCCCATGATGTATGAAATGTTCAAAAATTATACGAACATCGTATTAAACAAGTTGATTTATTCTACAAAATGACTTAAATATCACATTAAATAAATTGTGTTTTCTATGAAACCTCTTAATAATAATATGAATGTCATGCTAAACAATCATGTTTGGTTGAAAACTTTCAACTTGCTTCATCATATAAGTCATGTTTCCTACAAAATGCCTCAAAATTGATGTAAACAACGTATTAAACAAGTTATATTTAGGTGGAAGACTCTCGAGAAATTAAGCAAATTATGTTTTTTTATTAAATACTAAATTAAATAAATTGTTTTTTATTATTAAACAACCCAAAAATTGAAATTAAATTGATATCTTACTAAAATTGTGTTTTCATATGACTTAAAAGATAAAATATCATGGAATATAATAAAAGAGATTGCTAAATTTGGATTAACGGCAGGGTCTTTATTGATCATTTGAAAACTTTTACATTTTTATTATTTAAATATTTATTCTTTCCTTGTTAAATAAAAAATTAAGGCCAATTTTGGTTTTTATTTTTATTTTTATTTATTTATTTATTTTTAGTGGAAGTGTCTAGACAGATAAGCAAAATAAAGAAGAAATAATTTTTACAGGCATTTCAGATATTGGAAAGTCCACTAGTGTTGAAGGCCCAAAGGGTGAGGCTCCCAATATAAAACCCCATGCTCTTTCTTAATTCTTACGAACTCCTGATTCTCAACCGGAAGAATAAACCCTCGAAATTGAAATTTTTGTGCAGAGTAGAAAGAAGAAGATGGAAGGTGCAGGCATCTTGTTGGCAGCCACTCCCCAATGTCTTCTGGTCATCGACGTGACCAAATTGAAAATCAATCACTATCAGTCTTCCAAATTTGAGATACCGCCACTACCTGCATTCGAAAAGTTAAATTTGGTGGGGGAGGGGTTTCCCTTTGGAATGTGCTTTTTCGTAAGAGAATCCAAACTCTTCATGGTTGGCGTTGAAAAACCAATCGCAGAAGCACTACCAGAAAAGCTTCGTCTTAGGTTCACGGTGGACCTTGATGAGTCGTTTGGAGAGAGAGGGTTTTCCCGTGACATATACGTTACAGATCTCACCGAGCCGGACTCTATCACCAACTTCCGTAAGCATCCTGTCACCATGCTGGCAGAAAACCAAGTCCCATTGTTGCAGAGATTGAAGGTAAGATTTACGTGCTGTCAGGTGCTCCTTGGCACATGGACTGTCTACTTCCCAGACCCACGTTTGAGGTTTATGACCCATTGGTTGGAAAATGGGAGGCCCTGCCTGAGCCTCCCTTCTATGCGGCACATTCTTCTTCTGATTGTTACGATTATCATGTATATGACTACTCTGTAGTGGGAACACCATTTATGTGGTGGCTGCCGACTATGGTGGCGAGAATTATTTTTCTTACTGTGTCAATGACAAAGAATGGAAGTCTCTAGGGAAATCACCCTCTGATGTTGGCATCCCAGTCCTCTTGTTGCCTTTGTTTAGTGGCAAGTTTGTTCCTGCATACAATGACATCTTCATCTACTTTTATTGGGATAGCTTGTTTGCAGCCTGGATCCCTTCTGATTGGAGTCCTATTTGTTATCAGGCTTTGAAGGAGGTGTCTGAGGATTATTTCCTCCGTGATATGGTATCAGAGAGTGGAGTAGTTCTTGACTTGGGTGAGCATGAGATGTGCATCATGAATCCTGGTCTGCTACTAGAAGTAGATCCATCATTAGAAGAGCTACAATCAGAAGATCTACTATCAGATGGCCCTATTCCTGGCCGCACTACTCTATAAATGGCCACTTTCCGGGTCAAGAAACTACATTCCTCAGCCCAAGCCCCTAAGAGAGCCGAAACTAATACCCATGGTCCGTTAAAATTGGAACAACACAAAGCTCGTGATCCCAAGCTAGCAAAGACTGCTGATGCCTCTGACGTTTCCCAAACTTCTCAGCATGATAATGGTAATTGTCATTATAGACATCCAGGCTATCATATGAATTACTCTGGTTATTTAACCAAAGAATTTTATGTTGTAGATGTTCAAGATGGCGCTGTTTCAGTACCATCACCCTTCTTGTCTATTACTTGTCTGAGCAAAAGTTTCTATGACCTTGATGCATGGTCCCTGACACATCTCACATTCGCAGTGCCTTCTTCCATCGATGGTCTGTCTTCTCTCTTTCTCTCTTGGTGCTTTTCAACAAACCATGCCTCTCATACATCACTATTTATCCTAAGTATATTATGTGTATATTTGTTCATCTTGTGATATTCACTCTTTCTCTATTGTGTATGTGTATACCCGGCCAGTGCACATATTCCTACGTACTCCACCTCACATACATTCCTTTGTATCATTCCTATGTGTATATTTGTTCATCTTGTGATATTCACTCTCTCTATTGTGTATTTGTATACCCAGTGCATATATTCCTACGTACTCCACCTCACATCATTCCTATGCATATGCATGTATGTATTTGTTCATCTAGTGATATTCAATCTAAAATAGCTACCATCCAGAAAGTTATGAAGTTACCTTGGTGGGGATATTTCTTACTTATTTGATAAAACTAATGTTTGTGTGTTTTCACATAGACGCCTATAGGGTTACTTATGGCTGCCATATCTCTTTCTGTCGTACCAAATCTACAATTGCACTCTTATTTGAGCATGACAAGTCTTATTTTCACTTTTGTCATGTATGTTTTTGTGAATTGGTTTAGGGTGTATATAGAGAATCACACTTTGTCTATAATTATATATATATTGAAGGTAAAGATGAGGACTACTTGGAGCTGCCATAAAGAAGAAGCACTTTGGAAGGTCTAAAGAAAAAGCTCTTTTAGTCATTCGTGATCATGGAAAATAGTAGATTCACCATTGTATATGCCTTTTGCTGGTGGGAATTACACTACCACAACTATATAACAAATTTTCAGTCACATGCTCTACTTGGCTGCTGCCTTATCACTCCCTCATATAGACGGGGAAATATTGCTGGTCCTGACTGTATGCTGTGTCTGCGCAAGCTATAAGTACACTTTGTTGTGGTTAGATTTCACTGCATTAATTTTTCTATACCACAAGTATTGTATATAGCTACTACTTATGGCCACCACAATAGCCTCCTCTCCTTATGGTGCAATACCACAAATAAACATATGGATTTCCTGTTTCCATTTGTGATTCTGAACTACGATATCATTAATATTGGAAGGAAATGATAACCATGAACCCTTGCACATTATGCTATGCACCATGGTTTTTATAATCCAAACTCTAAAGATGTCACTACATTGCTCAATGCACTGGACTAGAGATACATTCACCTATCAATCATATGTTAACTAATTTATAATAATCCAATTATTAACTAGATAGAATGACTTAATTTGAGTTGCTTTCAAAGATGCAATACCAACATCAATTACTTATTATTAGTAAGAATTTGAGTAACTTATTTTCATGAAAACTACGTTTGGCAGTGTTTTTTAAAATAGAGAACAAAAAGCATTTTTTTTAAAATATTTTTAAAAAACTAGAGTGTTTGGTAAGATGTTTTCAAAAATAGTTTTTTTTTTTTTTAAAAAAAAAAAACCCTTGTTTGGATGAAAGAATTTGTATTGTTTTTAAAGACAATGTATTACTTTTATTTTATAAAAATTTTATAAAATTAATTTATAATAATATGAAATCAAGTCTTATTAAAAAATAAAAATTAGACGTACAATTATATGAGTTAAAGATAAATAATTTTTTTAAAATTACGAAACAATTTTTTTATTATAGTGAAACAAAAATTTATACGAGATAAAAATAATTTTAATATTCTTTTTTAATATAACTCAAATAAGTACTTTAATTAATTATTTTTTTTTTAACTTTTTGTTTGATCATAATTTCTTATGTTTTTTTAGAAACTTTTTTTAAGTTGAAGAATAAGAAAAGGTTTTTAAATGCTTTATAAAATTAAGGATATTTGGTAAGTTATTTTTATAAAAGCATTTAAAAAAAAAAAAAGAGGACAAATTGTTTTTATTTTAAAAAAAATGTTTTGATTTTGTAAAAACATTTTAAATTCAAAGTATATAATATTAATTAAGTAAATTTAATTGAAGTCTTATTGAAAATGAAAATAATTTTGTAATTACAAACAAATTTAAAAATATATAGTTTTTAGTAAAACATAAATAGTAATATTATAATAAAATCATAAATTATATTTTTAGTAGAAAATATACTATTTTATTATATGTTAGAAAAATGATATTTTATTATATTTATAAATTTATGGTATTAATTAGTTTATTACTTTAGTTTTAAATTATTTTTAAAAATTAGACCTTTTGACAAATTAAGTCTTGTTTAATTTAGAGTTAATTTGTCAAACAAAAAAAAAATTGAAAAATAATAATTCTATGTAGAAGAGAAATAATAGAGTGTATGTGTCTTTCTATTATTTTTAATAATTGGTGAAAATAACTTCCATTTATTCTCCAAAAGTTGTTTTCTATTTCACTTTATTTTTAAAAGTTTGAAACAAAGAACAATAATCAAACAGTATTATGAGTTTTTAAAAACTGTTTTTAAAAACTTTACCAAACATGATTTCTCTCTTCTATATAGTATTGTCATTCACCTTTATTTCCACACCTATTCTCATCCATATTCTTGCATGTAAAACATATCCTAAGGATGTCCCTCAATTAATCTTGATTGATATACTTGAAGAGATTCTCTCAACATCATGAGACATCTATTTCTGGAAGGGCTTGTTAAGGAGCTCCATATGGAATGGTAGGATCTAGCTTGGAAGATAGTTGCTAACCAAGATTCAAGGGGATGAAAACCACCATGCCTTTCGATCCAAGCACAACGTTGTCTTCCAAATCAAAATAAGAATGGTTTTCCCAAAAGACTATATTAATGCTTGTTGGATGCTTTGATTGTTTAATTAATATCCTTGATTTAATGTTTTCTATCTTGAATTATTAAGAAGAAAACCATTTGTGATAGTTAATTTAACTTGTTATTTCATGGAAATAAAGATCTAAATTAGCAACAAACTCACTCTCAAAGAGTCCTTTTTTATTTTTCTATTTTTTTTACTCAAATCTCATTCTTAAACTTTTTGGAGATTCACGTCTAAATGTTTGCTATGATTGAAGTACTAAAAGTTTTAATACTATCTAAACTTAATTAATATAGTCATTTGGTGAATTCATGTACCCTTCATCTCTTCACCTATGATCTATTAAATTCTCTTTGAAATTAATCAGTTTTGACTCCTTATTGGAAGATATTTTTAATGATTATAGTTGTCCATGAAAAATTAAGTTAATTAACCAATCGAAATTCTATGGGAAATCATCTGACTTTGTTGATGAGAATTAGCACAAATGTGTTATTTTTTTCTTGATATTAGTCACTTGCCAAGATTTATTTGCTACAAATGCACAACTAAGATAGTATTTTAATACACTTGTTTGAAAAAAAAAAAAAACTCTTATACAAATAGTAAAATCTATAATAAAAAGATGATTTTTTTTTTTTTCAAAAGCATTTAAAAAGACATTAACAAATTTTTATTGTCTTAAATTTTAAAAATTTTGATAACAAATGTTAGCTTAAGGATTTCCCTAATCATGTTTTGATGATAACAAATCATAGTTATTATATTAACAAGTTTAAAATCAAGATAAGCTTCAGGGTTCAATCGAAAAATTCTAATAAGGAATCAAGTCAAACATCAAGGGAACCAAGAAGTGCAAGATCAAGAGAACATGAAGATGATTAAAAAATGAGAACTTAATGTAAGATGTTCACTTGGATGCACTTAGGAATTTCAATTCATGCATCATTCTTACACTCGTTTTGAGTCTTAAAAGAGATTTTTTTTTTTTTTTTTTAACTCAAGTTCTTAATCAAAATCCTTTCAATTTGGTTTATAAAAAATGCTTAAAGATGTTGCCTAAGTGTTAGAAAAAATTAAATTTGAAAAAGACAAGTCTTGAGATTGTCAACCAGTTGAGGAAAGGCTTAACTGGCTCAACTGATTAGGGAAACAGTAGATAGGTTACCCTTTTTGGATAGAGGACCGACCAAAGGGTGCACAAAATTTTCTCTCTCTCTTCTAGAAAGGTTGCTCATCCAGTTAAGAGAAATCCTTTCTCAGTCGAGGGTACCCCTTCCCAATCGAGGTCCAATCAAACCCCCAACTGTCACCTGCCAAACATTTAATATCCAACAGATAGTTAACTAGTCGATCGAAGCTCGACTAGGAAAGGCCTCTAAGAGTACTTTTTGGTGCACGAGGTTGGAAATCTATGAACAGAGAGCTTCTTTTCTTTTATTGCATAGAGAATACCTACTTTAAACTCGTTACCAACCTATTCCTCACATTCATAGCTCTCATTCTCTCTTTTAGTGCATTAAACTCTCATTTCCAAATCATCCTACTGCACCTTTGTTGTTTATCCTAGCTTTATTGTACTTGTTCTTTAATTGTGCTAGATTGAGTTCTCTTTTATTCACGTTTATTGAAATAAGGAATTGAGTGTTGGTGCTTCAAGTTGAAGATATACTAAAAGAGAAGTTGTAGTGCTCATTGGAACTAGAAATCCAATTATAAAGACTTGGAAGCTTGGTTGAAGCTTCAAATTAGTGGAACCCTCACTCGAGGAGAGATTGAGGAGGGTGGTCGTAGGTAGAATTGGCCGAACCATTATAAAATCAACATTGCAATCTCTCTATCCTTTATCTCTTTATTTTTATTATTATTTCATTATTGGTTGAAAATAGTTTTTCAATAAAAAGTTTTAAATCCCAATTCACCCCTTCTCCCCTCTTGGGTGTTTTTATTAAACTAATTAGCCTTATTTCACAATTGGTATTAGAGCTAGGCATCTTTTTTAAGATTTAACAATCTAAGAGGAAATGGTTAATTCATCAAGTTCACCTCATTTGGAAGGTTTAGCAGCTAATAGACCTCTAGTCTTTATGGAACCAATTATCCCTATTGGAAAAAAAAATGACTTGATTTTTACAATATATTTGGGATGTCATTGAAAAGGGGTCCCTATGCTCCTACAAAACTAGTGAATAGAGAGTTGGTTCCAAAAACCAAACAAGAATAGGATGAGCATGATAGAATGAAAATTCAATTAAATTCTAAAGCAATTTATTTCTTACATTTTGCTATTGATAGAAATGAATACAATTGTGTATGTCAACGTAAATTGACTTAAGCGATTTAGAGATTGCTTAAGGTAATTCATGAAGGAACAAATCAAGTAAAAGAGTAAAAAAAATGTACATGTTCATAGTTATAAATTATTTGTTATGAAAGAAAATGAAACTATTGTTGAGATGTTTACTAGGTTTACCGATATTGTGAATGGTCTTGAAGCATTAGGAAAGACTCATAAAGAATTGGAGAAAGTGATGAAAATATTGATATCACTTCTAATGAAATGATAAGCTAGGGCCATAACAATTCAAGAATCAAAGGACTTGACCAAGTTGCCTTTGGAAGAATTGATTAGATCTCTAATGACTCATGAGATTACCATGAAGAGCCATCAAAATGTGAAAGGCAAAAAGAAAAAAAAACATAGCTCTCAAAGCCGCAACTTATGAGGAAGAAGTGGAAGAAAATGAAAGTGAAGAAGATGGAGACCTTGCCCTTATCACTAGGAAGTTTAGAAAGTTCATGAAGGGTGAAAAAAATCAAAGGAAGAAGATTCACTTCTAGAAAAGATTCCCAAAAGAAATAAGCTTCATCAAATAGTGACAAGGAGAAAAATGAGGACAAGATGGACTTAGTGTGCTTCAAGTGCAAGAAACCAGAGCACATTAAGTATGTCCCATCTATAAGAGTGAAACAGAGAAATGAAAGAAGAAAGCAATGGTAGCCACTTAGAGTGATACTGAAGAAGACTCCTCATAAGAAGAGAAAGAAAAGGAAGTGGCAAACATGTGTTTCATGGCTATTGGTGAGGAAAATTCAAACATTAGCTATGACGATTTACATGATGCATTTGAAAATATGAGGATATTGAAAAGCTTAGTTTGGAAAATGTTTCCCTTAAAAAGAAAATTCAAGAACGTACTTGAAAAAGAACTTGAAGAAGTGTAAGAAAAATGTTCAAATATTGAAAATGCTAAAACTTTTCTTGAAAAGAAGAATGAGGTTTTGAAAAAGAAGAATGAATGGTTGACCTCCTCTCTTTTTATCTTTTCTTATAGAAAAAAATATTTTAAAATGATACTAGCAAGCCAAAAATAAATCTTTGATAAGAAGGGCCTAGGGTTCAAATATACAAAGGATAAAAAATATTTCAAAAATTATTTTGTAAAAGAATCTACAAATGCAAAGTCTTCAACCACTTGCAACTTTTGTGGAAGAAGTGGACACATTAGTAGTACTTGTCCACTTAGAAATGGTTCTCAAAATATTTCACATTCAAAAACCAAGAAGATTTGGGTTGAAAAGTTTAAAGTTACTAACCCTTAAGAATCCAAAAAGATATAAGTACCTAAATCTACTTGAGTTGTACTTGTAAGGCTTAAAGAAGGACAAGTGGTTTTTAGATAGTGGATTCTCAAGACACAAGACAAGAGATGAATCTAAGTTTGCATTCACAAGGAAGAATGGAGGATATGTGACTTTTGGAGATAATGCCAAATGGAGGATCATTGGGCATGGAAATATTAGTAATAGCTAACATATCCTCTCTTATGGAAAATGTGTTACTAGTTGATGGTTGAAAACACAATCTCTTGAAAATTAGTCAACTATGTGACAAAGGTTTTAAAGTGATTTTTGAAACATCTCATTGCATTATCAAAGATATTTAAAATGATAAAATCATTTTTATAGGTCATAGAAGTGATAATGTTTACACTATCAATATTTCAAAATATAATGGTCATGATAAATGTTTTTCAAGCATGTATCATCAAAGTTGATCATGGCATAAGAGGTTGGGACATGCTAACATGAACTTCATTTCACAACTCAAAAAAAATAAACTTGTTAGATGTCTTCCCAAAATAAATTTTCAAAAAGATAAAGTTTGTAAAGCATGACAATTGGGAAAGCAAAAACTCTTTTAAAAACAAAAAATTTAATTTCCACAACTAGAACACTTGAATTATTACATATTGATTTATTTGGTCCCTTTAGGACACCAAGTCCCTTTAGGACACCAAGTCCCTTTAGGACACCAAGTCTTGGGGAAAAATCTTATGCTTATGTTATTATGGATGACTTCTCCAAATACACATGTGTTTTTTTTTTAAGTGAAAAGAATAAAGTCTTTTAAGAAATTTCAAAGTTTTGCAAAAGGGTTCAAAATGAAAAAGGCTTTACAATCACTTGTATAAAATCATGGGATAAAATTTGAACACACTGATTTTGAAACTTATTACGATAAACATGGAATTGACCATAATTTTTCAGTTCCTAGAACTCCTCAACAAAATGTGGTAGTTGAAAAGAAAAATATAACTTTACAAAAAAATGGTAAGAACATTGTTAAATAAAAATAATTTATCAAAATATTTTTAGACTGAAGCGGTTAACACCTTTTGCTACGTTCTAAATAGAGTTTTATTAAGGCCTATTCTCAAGAAAACTCCCTATGAGCTTTAGAAAAACAATAAACCCAACATTTTCTATTTCAGAATCTTTGGATGCAAATGTTTTATTCTAAACACCAAAGACAACTTTGCAAAGTTTTATGCAAAATTGGATATTGGAATTTTTCTTGGATACTCAACTTCAAGCAAAGCTTTTAAAGTTTTCAATAAAAGAACCATGGTAGTTGAGGAGTTCATCCATGTGATTTTTTTAATCTAACAATATTCTTCAAAGAAGAGATAGTGTTGATGATGATTTAGGTTTGGAATACTACATGGGAAGATTGCAATGGAAGACAACAAAAAGAATTGGAGGTTGATTTAAAGGCATAAAGATCACCTTGACACTTCTCCCTCATTAACAAGTACAAGATGAATCAAGTCAATATCTTCCAAGGGAGTGGAAATTTTTCATCAACCGCCCTCAAAATCAAATCATAGATAATCCATCTAGTGAGATAAGAATTAGATCATAACTTAAAAATATTTGCAACAATCTAGCTTTCATCTCTCAAATTGAGCCTAACATAAATGATGTTTTTAATTGATGAAAATTGGATGATTACTATGCAAGAAGAACTAAATCAATTCGAAAGAAATGACGTATGAGAACTTATACTTAAACCTTCAAATCAATTTATTATTAGAACTAAATGGGTCTTTAGAAATAAAATAGATGAAAATGACATAATTGTAAAATACAAAGTTAGGTTAGTAGCCCAAGGATTTAACCAAGAAAAAGGCATAGACTATAAGGTAACCTTTGCTCTCGTGGCTAGGTTAGAAGCTATTAGGATGCTACTTGCTTCTGTATGTTTCAAAGACTTTATTTTATATCAAATGGATGTGAAAAGTGCATTCTTAAATGGTTTTATAATGGAAGAAGTCTATGTTGAACAACCACTCAATTTTACAAGTTTTGACTTCCCTAACTATGTTTATAAACTTAAAAAGATACTTTATGGTTTGAAAAAGGCGCCTAGAGCATGGTATGACAGGCTAAGCAAATTTTTCTTAGAAAATGGTTTTAAGATGGGCAAAATTGATACAACTCTTTTTATCAAAAACCAAAGAAAATGATATGTTTATAGTTCAAATATATGTCAATGATATTATATTTGTTGCTACTAATGTTTCTCTATGTGAAGAATTTGCTAAGTGTATGCATAGTGAGTTTGAGATGAGTATGATGGGAAAACTCAATTTCTTCCTTGGACTTCATATCAAACAACTAAAGAAAGACACATTCATCAACCAAACCAAGTACATTAAAGACCTTCTTAAGAGGTTCAAAATTAGGAAACAAAATCAATGGGGGTAATTTGTTGAAATTAGTAGAGAAATAGGGGTAATTTCAATTTGACTCGATCTTTGCAAGTGATGATATGTTATACCTGATCTATGTGTGTTTTAAATTTATCTTCACGCCATCTTGTTGTATCTTATTTAGACATATATAAGAAAAAGGTCAATTCTTGACCATAAATCAAAATTCCCATAGTAAAAAACATAAAATAAAATATAAAAAAAAATTCAAAAATGGGCTAAATAAGAAACAAACAAGCAAAATTTAAAGGGCATTGATCAGTATTGACCCAAGCAATTGACTAAATGGGGAACCCATCAACAGGTTTGTCGATGGCTGGGAATATTAAAAGCCTCCCACGCTTCTTTTCTTGCCCTATTTGCTCTAAAACTTCAAAGGGTTTTGCCAATTCACAATCGAAAAAAAAAGGTTTTGCAAGTTTCTGGCCTAAAAAAACTTATTTAATGTAAGATTCAAGGCTCTCTTGGCTAGGGTTTTTGGTTTTTTTACCCTTTTCTCTCCACCTATGGTTGTTCCCAATTGTGATCGGCCATCTTCTATAGCTCTACGAAGAGAACCTTCTGCTTTTAGGGCACAAGGAAAACATCTAGCTGAGGTAGTCGAGTCGAAGGCTTATCGGAAGGTAAGATTTTACTCCTCAAATTTCAATATGGACAATGAGTACAAAAGGTATAAAAACCTCTTCTCACAAAGGAAAGTAGTTTTAGGCCAAGACATCAACTCCATCTCTATGAGTTATTTTAGTTTTTAGGAGATATTTGCATGAATGGGATGGTTGTTTACAGTTACAATTACTAAGTCGGTATTTTTGACATTAGTTCATGTATTCTACTCCAAGATGAGATATAGATATGGAGGACCTGTGACTTCTAATGTGCGAGGAGTTAAGATTCAGCTCGACCCAAATAGTATTAATTATATTTTCAACAGCTCGACTATTGGTATTAAGATATATGAGGCCAAGGCATAGCCCACAATCACAGGCTTTGATGCAGGAGAGGTGATTTAGCACATTTGTGTACTTCCTAATGCCACCCGGGTTGGCAAGCCTTCCACACATGGCCTTATTGTGATTAGTAGAGTGATCCATCACATGCTATGTTATAGTTTTTTGCCTAGAGGTGGTCATCAAGACAAGGTCTCATATTTTGAGGCTTTCCTCATTAATTTGATATTGACTAGATGCAGGATCCACCTAGGCTACATCATGATGCATCACATGATGGCATGTTGTGAGAATGCAACTTGGGTGTTGTCTTATGGACACTTTCTCATGAAATTGTTCAAAGAGACAGACATTGACCTTTCTAGAGGGAGAGAGATGTGGAGGTTTCATGCATATATGACATGTATAATGACTTTTCGATAGGACAAATGAAGTTTGAGAGAGTAAAGGATGGTTCTTAGGTGAGGAAGACTATTCCAACTAAACCCAAAGAAGTGGTTCATCCACCCCTAGTGCATAAGAAGGGAATGGGATTAGAACTATGGAGAGAGAAATGGACCCATAGGATGGCTAGGGAGATGGACCTAAGCTCGATATCCTTCCACTCTAAATTGAGCATCTTACACAAACCACATAGCTTGAGACAAAGTACTTTATTTGAGATGCCTTCACCAAGCCCATGGGGACAAAGCAGTCTAGAAAGGGTGTCTTTTCTGAGCCTATGTGCACAAGGCCCATATTTATTGAGTCTTTCTACATTGAGCCCTTTTACATTAATCCTTCCTACACCAAGCTTGCTTATATAAAGACACTACACCCTTAGGCTCTTCAAGCCCTTTTTGTTGATCATGCTTCCTAGACAAATATATTTGCTCATATTAGCTCATTGGGGACTCATATGGAAAAGTTAGCTCTTGTGAGTGATCAAGGTTTCTACTTGATTGAAGAGTGTATAGATCAATACTAGACCAATTTCACCTAGATTGAGTAGTTGGGGACTCGTATGAGTCATTTTTCGATTCGAATAGATTAGTATCACAAGGAGATGAGAGCTTAGTTTGATGGTGCGTGTCTTTACATGGATTAATCATCTTAAGGCCTTTTTTGTCACCCAACATGTTGATATGATGGCCTATCTAAGATCAATCTTTCCTCCGCCTTCTCTATAGCCTTAAGACCACTCAGAGTATTCCTCTAGTTTCTTTTTGATATTGTCAAAGGGGAAGACATTTTAGACACACATCTATGAGGCACTTTGCATATTTTCTTTAGACAGACACTTGGATAGTTTTCGAAGGATATTTCATATACTTAGATATCTTTTTAGACATATATACTCTTGGACATGTTATTATCCTCTCTACATACTTCATGTATGCTTAGTTTCAAATATCTTTTGGATATAGATTACTATATGATGATTTGATGATTGTTTTGATTTTCACTCTCTTGGCTTTATGACATAATCATTACATGATGATTGTCTTGATTATCATTCTCTTGATTTTATGGCATGATTATGCTTTCATCATTATACACTTACACTATGTTATATGTCATTTGAGCTAAAGTATCTAGATTTATATGCATAGCTTGATGGGGAGAGTTAGTTTCCTCTTAGATAATCAAGGTTTATCATCATAAAAAATGGGGAGATTGTACTCAAGGGTTCCCCTAATCATCTTTTGATGATAACAAATCATGGTTAGTGTACTAATGAGTATAAAATCAAGATAAGCTTCAGGATTCAATTGAAAATTTCAAACAAGGAATCAAGTTAATCATCAAGGGAACCAATAAGTGTAAGATCCAGGGAACATGAAGACTATTCAAAAATAGGAACTAATATAAAATGTTCACTTGGGTGCACTTAGAAGTTTCAATTCATGCATCATTCTTATACTCGTTTTGAAACTTAAAAGACATTTTTTTAAACTTGAGTTCTTAACCAAAATCATTAATCAAAATTCTTTCAATTTAGTTTATAAAAAAGTGCTTGAAGATGTTGTCTAAGTGTTAGAAAGAATTGAAATAAGTCTTGAGCCAAATTTTTCCAACCGATCTAGGAAGGACATAACTAGCTCAACCTATTAAGGAAGCGGTCAACCAATTACCCTTTCCTAATTGAGGACCAGTCAATGGGTGAATAAAATCTTCCCTATTTTCTAGAAGGGTTGCTCATCCGATCAAGGAAAATCCTTTCTCAATCAAGGGAAATCCTTTCCTGATCAAAGGACACCATTTCTAGGTCAAACCCTTAACAGTTACTTGTCAAACATTTAATACCCAACAGCTAAACAACCAGTTGATTGGAACTTAATCAAGAAAGGCCTGGTAGAGCACTTTTTGGTGCCTGAGGTTGGAAACCTATAAGTAGAGAGCTTTTCTTCATTTATTGCATATAGAGCACCTACTTTAAACTCCTTTCCATCCTGCTTCTCACATTCAAAGCTCTCATTCTCTCTTTGGGTGCATTAATCTCTCTTTTGGTGCATTAAACTCTCATTTGAAAATCATCCTAGTGTACCTTTGTTGTTCATCCTAGTTTTCTTGTAGTTGTTCATAATTGTGCTAGATTGAGTGCTCTTCTATTCACATTTATTGAAGTAAAGAATTGAGTGTTAGTGCTTCAAGTTGAGGACATACTTGAAGAGAAGTTGTAGTGTCCATTGGAGTTAGAAATCCAATTTTAAAGACTTGGAAGCTTGGTTGAAGCTATAAATTAGTGGAACTCTCACTTGGGAGGAGTTCTAGGAGAGTAGACATGGGCAGAATTGGTCAAACCAATATAAAATTAGCTATCATATCTTTATTTTTATTAGTGTTTCATTGTTGCTTGAAAATAGTTTTTCAAAAAGTTTTTAAAACCTAATTCATTTTCCCTTTTAGGTGTTTTTATTAAATTAATTAGTCTTGTTTCACAATAGCTTTTAAGAAAATAAGGTAATTTTTACATTTTTTTAAGAGTTTTTATATTTTCTACATGACTTTTCTATCATTTTTTATTTTTATTTTTTTTAATTTTAAAATGTATCCAAATACCATTCAATTAACTATTGGATATGACAGTTAATCATCATTTTAATGAAATGTAGGATTTTCTTCTTGAGAATGGACTAGGCATATATATATATATATATATTAATATTTAGTCTCATGAAAGAGAATGAAAATTTTTAAAAGGCAACAAACATACACTAAGCACTATTATGTTTTCTACAGTTGAAAAATAATGAAAGAAAATAATTATTAAATTTTTCCTCAAACTTTCTATCATGCAAAGAAAACTTCAAACTTAATTAAAAATATATAAACAAAGAATGAGATAGATCATTCATCTATTATTTCAACTTAATAATAAAGCTTATAGAAATTTTGTAACACAAACCATGATATTATTTATAAAGTAGAATTGCAAGATGGGTAGTTATCTAAAAAAAGGTAGACAAACAAGGACTTGAATCCAATGAAGGATAGACATGGTAGACTCTCAAGATACCATCAGAAAATAAAACACTTTATCATATGTTGTCAAACTGAAGATTTTGTACAAAAATTTAGCTACATTAATTTGATTAATATATAAAAATATATAGCAACATTACTATAAGAGAAATTTTCTTATTATTCAATGAAAATAGAATGAAGAATACACAATGAAAATACTTTCCATTCATCATTTTCGATTTGTATATATGAATATCAAACTGAAATATATAAAGCCTAGATAGATAAACAATATATGAAATAATACTAAAAAAAAACATTGAACATTGAATCATTCTCACAACATGAACAATTCTAATTCCCAAACAATATTTGAAATAAGACTAAAAATATTTTCCATTATTTAGAATGTGTTTAGATAATACAAAGCAAACTTATTGGAATCCATGACCACCCATTATCAACAAAAGGTGAATTTCCATTGTTTGACACTAATACTTTTGTTCTACTTCGGTCATAGAGAATGGATTAGTTGAAGGAGTTTGATTCACCACTGAGAATGGCAAAGATGAAGATGATGCCCTAGTCCATAACTCATTAGCTCGATGTTGCACATGCTTATGGAGCATTTGGATCTTTATTGCCATTTGCTCAAGCTCATGCATGCTAAGCTCACTAATAGGTTCTTCCCACCAGCCCTTGCTTCGGTTTGGTACTTTTTTTCTAAGAATCTTCTCTTGCTCCTTTGCAACTTCCATTTTGCTCAATAGTTCGCTATATTTTTGGTGAAGCTCATTAAGTCTAAATCGTCGATGAGCCTCAACAAGATTGAGGGTATTGTCATTTGGTGGTGGGTTTTCATATAAAACCTTGTTTGTAATTTTCTCAATACTTGGTTGACCAAATGAGAATGCCTTACCGGCTGGGGAAAAAACCAAAACCCCAACTTCTGCACCACATAGGGTAGAAAGCTCACTTGCCTTTTTGTAAATTCCAGATCTACGTTTTGAAAAGGTAATTAGGCGATCCTCTTCATTGGGTATCCTCTTCATCTCAATCTTTTGGCGACCTTTAGTTTGCTTTTTCTCCATGATAAAAAGTTTGTTAGAAGACACAAATCAAAGAAATGAGATATTGTTTTTCTCATCTTGATGTTATGTGATAAATATAGAGAATGGACTTAGGAGTATAGTGTACTCAACACCATGAAATTATGTCAACTTTCCACGTATAGAATTTATATTTAAGATACTCTTTTTTAACATTCTAAATCTTGGGAACATTTTAAATGTCAATTATATATTTTTCTATTTTCCTTATATTAAAATTAAGACCATATATTGATTGGCTACAATGTTACCAACTTTATCTTTTCTAGAACTTCAAACAATAGCATATATGTGATATTAGATAACAATAATCTTTATTGTTTCCTACTTAATAAATAAAAATTTTCTTGAGGTGTTTCCATGAATGATTAATTCATTAATTATGCATTTTAAAATGAAAAGAATATGAGATTAAGAAAGAAGGCAAGGGAAGAGATGGGTAGAAAAATTTTTAAGAGATTCCAAAGCCTTCTTCCTGAAAAAATATAGAAAATTAATGACATATTTACAAGCATAGAAAAAACTATGACCTTTCTAAAGAGACATATATATACATGCCACCTTGGATCTAAATAAGCTATAAAAAAAACAATAGTCAACAATCGTCATGTTCATTAATGAATTTTCTTAGAAGTTCATTCCATAACAAAAAAAAATGTTAGAAAAGAAAAAAAAAATAGAAAGAAATCTCAAATTCTCTTAATGAGGAAAATATAAAATATAAAATATTAAATATTAAAAAAAATTTACATAAATATTTTCAAATTCTATGTTCTTTTTCTATAAGGAGAAATAAAATTTATAGAGTTCAAATATATATATTTTTTTATTTTTCCCTTTTTCATCCCTCTTTTTTTTTTCTTCAAACTTTCTATGCTCCAAATGAAGCATAATTTTTTTTTTTTATAAAACATTGAATCGGAATAACTTATTCACCATAAATCTAAATTGACCTAAATCTATAGTAAGATGATGTCTTAATGATAGATTAAACTTTTTCATGGGATTCAAAGTTTTGCTCCTTCAAAATATTAATTGACAAAAAACAAGCTTTGGGTGAAATATATATATATATATATATATATATATATATTCCCAAATATCATCAATTGGTCTTTCACAACCTCCAAATTTGTTTTTCAAGTTAGTATTGTATAGTATTTAGGTCATTGCAATCATTAAAGAGAAGGAAGCTCAACTTATCATATTGCGATAATTTAATTAGTCATTAAACAAGGAATAAAAGATTTGGGCAAGATTTTCTGAATTAGGAATTAGATAAAGGTCTTAGACCCAAGTGTAGCTTTTATTGTCATGTTGTAAAATAATCAAAATTACTGTTATAATATGTAAAACTATGAATATTAAAATGAATATGATAATTTTTACCCCAAATCAAATTTAATCACAGTTCTTCAAAGTGATGACATATGTACAACTATGCATATCAAAATGAAGATGCACCAATATTCTATGTCAATTTGGGTGCAACCAACCATATAAGGAATGACCTATGCAACATCATTTATATAGAACCTTACAAGGGATAAAATGTAATTTATATTTGAAACCGAGAATATCTACCAATTTCACTTATCGGTAATTCTCAACTATGAACTATGAATGTTGATTTCACAATAAAACATATTCTTGTGCTTTCTAATTTGAAAAAGAATTTAGTATTAGTTCATCAACATACAAAATACACCCTTGTATTTGATTTTTTTTTTTTTTTTTTTTTTAACTTTAAACTTTCATTTGGATTTTTTTAGTAAAATCTACTATTTTTTTGTTAGGTAAAATTCATTGGGTATTGTAAGGACCAACACAAATTAGGCCTAAACCATATTTTCTCAATTATATTTATTTATTAATAAACTAAACCTCCTTCACATATCTATATCCATTGATAATGAAATTAGAATTTTATGGATAATTCCTTAAATATCATAATTTAGTTGAAGTCAATTCGAAAGGAAAATTAAAATATTTCAAAGTGATAGGGAATAAGAACTTTTATTACATTTTGAGAAATATCTTAGCAAATGTCATATTGCTCACTAAATTTCTTGTCAATGATCCCCATGACAGAAAGGAAATTTTGAGCATAAACATAAACATGTCATGAATATTGGATTAATTGCATTATTTTAAGCTAATGTCCTACCTAGTTTTTGGGTGGATGCCTTACTGATAATTTTTCCTCTTATAAATCAGTTTCAACACTCAAAATCTATAGTAGCTTAAGCATCTTCAGCTATCATTACTCTCCATGCTAACAACTTTGATACTACAGTAATCAAATATGACAAGCATTAATGAAAAATGCAATTAACACTATTCAATAAGTAATCATAGGAAGATAAGTATAAGGCAAGAAGACCATACTTGTGTATTCTAGAGTAAGTCACATAATGCACATCTTCATGCTTATGTACTTGAAACTAAACAAGGTAAAAAAATAAATAAATAAATGAAAATTTGTGAATATATAATAACTTAGACATAGTGAATAGGACATACTCCTACATACATTAGTTTCTATGTTGCAAATAGTTTATTTCTTGACTTATAAACAACACTCCTTATAACAAATTAACAAAATAAGAAGAAAAAAAATTGTTTTTGCACTTTCTTTACTTCAGTACTTCATTAAATCCAAAATACATGTCCAAAAATTAAAATGTCAGCTTAAAATTACTTATATATATATATATATATATATATTATAGCTTTATTATATCAATAAAAGTCCAAAATCCATCTAAAGATGTCAAAAAGATAACTCAATGCTAAATTTACAAAAAAACTTGTAAATTGTAACTAGCATCGGTTCTTTGCATACTTTTCTCACATATCACCCAATTGTGATTCTTCATCATCAACTACCATTACCTTAAATTTTGGTTTATTAAGAGGAAAGAAACTAGTAAGCTATCTAGCAACACTCCCATCAATATCAAAACTTCATCCCAATATATTCTTTTGTTTTCCTTGAAAAGAGAAGAAGCTTGTAATGCAAAAGTACTAAGCATTCAACTGTTTTTTATGCCAACCTATTTCACATAATACTATGAATCCTTTAATAGATACTCTAATTTCTCTCACAAACAAGAAAGAAAATGTAGGTTGTATAAACAACTTAAAACTTGGAACTTGCAATGGTGGGGTTGAAGCACCATGATTAGCCTATCATGAAATAGGTTCATTATACATTCTTGCTTCAATAAGATGTTTCTTAAGGTATTCAAATCTGTTGGAAAATGTTCCACATTTCATAAAAACTTTTTGAAGATCATTTAGATTTTGAAATATTCATTTGAAGAATTTGCCTCTATTTCAAGTAACCTCTTTATCCTCATGTGATGATAGTTAAGAGATTTTATTACTTCTAATGAATAATCTATTATGGAAAATAATCATTCAAGCAAGAAATATGCTAAACAAAAAATATATTAATTTTAAACCTTTGGAGAGAGGATTGTTGGAGGCTTAATATCAACATTGACAAATTTCAAAACTTTCATTCTTTTCATTTTATTTTCTCATCAATTCAACTTTACCCTATATAAGATGACTTATCCTTGTATGTTTTGGTAATAGCAAATTATAGGTTTGCCGTTAAAATTTCTTTTTTTTTTTTCTTCTCTAGTTTAATTCTTTATCAATATAATTATGATTTAGAAATATTCTTCCAAAATATTTTCAAGTTTCAATTTTTTCTTCAGAGTATCATAGGAATCTTCTATTATTTCTAAAATGGCCAACTGTGAAGAACCGAAATTGATAATACGATCTTTCCATCAATGCTCAAGTCTTTTTAATTTCTTTCTTTGGTAGTCTCAAGTCATACCCTTGATCTAAAGCTTTGGTGTAGCACATCATTTGGTTGATTGTGAGAAACTAGAAGAAACCTTGGGAGAAAAATATGGATCTTGAATCTGAAATGTAAATTAAAAAAAAAAAAAAGACCTACTCACTTCTTGGTTACTTGGTGTCATGTTAAAAGAAGTTCTCATATTCGTTATTAGGATGGAAATAGTAGCATAACTTGGGAAATACTTACAAGAATAATTGCAACCCAATAACAAAGAGAAAGAAGTCCAACTAAAAGACTAACTATTTGCATTCAAGACGGTTCATCAACTCTTGATGATTAGATTTAAAAAGTTAGATTTCTTTGTGAAAATTTAGTTGCTATTATTAAACCTAGTATAGATAAAGTTTTTCAACTTGCAAGGGGTCTTGGCCTAAAATATCAAGATTTTTAAATAATCCTGTTTTCTAAACCCCTTTATAGTAAATTTAATCAGCTCATTATATTTCTTCAAAGTCATGAGTAGATTCAAATAAATAAATAAAAAAAAAAAGTAAAAGCAATTTGTTGATCATGCAAAGGCCTTCTTTGTATAAAGAGGTACAATTCGGAGAAATATAAAGGAGGAGGATTTCAACAAAGAAGTCGTATTGGATTATCATACCACAAAAGCTTCACTTAAAAATCTTAGTTCCAAGATGAAAGTCAAGGAAAAACTCAATCATACAAATATGAAAACTCAAAATGGTAACAACCAAACTACTCTAAAAGTTATATGTCAAATCTATAGTCATGCAAATCATTCTACCATTAAATGTTACAATTGATATTATTATGCGTTAGTAAGACAATGTTCCTCAAGCCTTAGAAACATTAAATTTAAATAAAAGTAGGGGAAATTAAAACCTCTATGCAAATTCAGAGTTTTATCATACATGAAGCACAAGTAAACTTATTTGTGCAAAATCATAAGAAGGTAAGGAAAAGATATTTGTTGGTGATACTCATGGTTTTCAAATCACACACACTAGAACTATACTTCTCCAAACACCACATGGTAATCTTAGATTAAATGATGTTTTAGTTATTCTTAATTTAAAGAAATATTTGCTTTCAGTAAGCCAACTCATAAATGATAACTCGTGTTTTTGAATTTTCTTTTGGTTTTGTCATCAAGGATCAACACAATAAAAACTCCAATGAAGGGGCATAAAAGAGGATATTTGCATGCTTTAGAAGAAGAACACTTATAAGCTCTTAAAGTCATTAACTCTAAGATAGTACTTGTTGGAATATGGCATCAAAAAATGAGACATCCCAATTTTAAACTTCTACAAGCTTTAGAAAGAAAAATGTTATTAACTTTTCAAATTGGCATGACAAGTGTTCCATTTGTACTAGCTATCAAGAAGGCAAACATTGCAAGCTTCTTTTTTACCTTCCAAAATGAAATTTGTGATTTCCCCCCTAAAAAAACTCATAATGATTGATGGGGTCAACCCCAATTTCTTCCACTCAATATTTAAGTTACTATGTCATTTTCACTAATGGTTAATAAGATTTACATCACTTTATACATTAAAGCACATATCTAATTTTTATGATTTCTTTGTAAAATTTCAATGTCTTGTTGAAAATTATTTTGATTAAAAAAAATCACAATGACTAAGGGTTGAGTTTCACTTCCTCAATTTTTTTGTGAATCATTATACATAATGTGATATTTCTCAAAAACTTTCTTGTCCGCATATTCCAAAATAAAATTGTTGGGAAATAAGAAAGAATCAACTTGTAGTTCAAACTAGCTAAGCTCATAATGATGTTTAATGCAAATCTTCTTACCAAATTATGGTAGATGTGTTTCTCACAACAATATGACTTATCAATAACTTATCATTATCAATTTCGAGTATGGAAACTCCATATCACAAGCTATTTAGAAAACGCCTTAATTACAGTGGTATGAAAAGTACTTGGTTGTAAGTGTGTCACTTGTCTAAAGCACCATGAGAAGAATAAATTCTTAATAAAAAACTTTCCCTTGTGTTTTCATTGGATAGAGTCATTACATAAAGGATTTAGGTGTCTACATCTAATCACAAATAAAGTTTTTTTTATCAACTTGTGTTTTTTTATGAAAAGTCTTTCTTTTCAAAACTATAATCATGGTTTCTTTGTAATAATCACTTACACTAACTACATTTTCAAAATTTTATGAGTGGTTTTTAAGATCAAATATAAAGAAAATTGATCAAGCCATTAAACAAAAACAAATTGATCATTTTCTCAATCTCTAGTCCACTTCTTGCATCAATATATTACATTGAAAATGAACCAACTATTACCACTTACGATTATTGCCCAACCACTGAACTTGAGAATCATGCTTATTCACTGAGACCCATAAGAAGCTCACTTATTGACAATGAACATGATAAGAATACAATAGTTCATAATTTTTTTTATCTAAGTGGAGAATCATTTGTGCTAACTGCCTATTTTTGAGAATATAGAAAAAAAGTCCACAACCCATAGTTGCTCATTGACAACTCATGAGACCATGGCTATTGTAGGACTATCACTATCTCAAATGGTGAAACAAATTTCAATAGTAATATCCATCAAATGATTATAAAAAAAGAAACTCATGGATAACCCTAATTTAGGACACAATATGGTTCTAGTTTTGTAAAAACTCAACAAATTCTAAAGCAAAAACATTAAAATCAACTATGAATTATTCCAATTAGGTAATAGCAATGCAAGAAGAAATTGATGTTTTGCACCAAAAAAATACCAACATTGTTTGGTATAAACAAGTTTTTAAGACAAAATATAAGGACAATGGTAGTATGGACATATTCAAGGCTTAGTTGGTAGTCAAAGGCCTCACACGAATTTCATTGTTAGACATTGAAGAAACCTTTAGCCCTATAGTTAAACCAACCACCATAAGAGTTATCTTTTCCATTGCCATCATTTCAAAATGGCAAACAAGCAATTACATATCAAAAATGCATTTTTGGATGGAAATGTCAAAGAAATGGTATATATGGAGCAACTTCCAATATTTATTCATCATTTATATTTAAACCACGTGTGTCTTCTAAAGAAATCTCTTTACAATTTGAAACATGCACCACATGCTTGGTTTGAAAAATTATCTCAATCATTATTTAGATTTGGTTTCCATTATAGCAAAGACTTCTCCTTATTCATCTACAAAACTACTTATAATATAATTCTTTTCTTAGTCTATGTAGATAGTGTTCTTATTACAAGAAGTAGCTCCTTTCTTATTCATCAATTGATGAACAAATCTGGGAAGGAATTTTCTCTAAAAGATCTAGGTAAATTGAATTATTTTTTAGGGGTGGAAGTCAAATATTTTGTTGGTAGCCAATTCTTATCTCAAACCAAATAAGTGAGCTTCTTACTTGTTGTAAAATTCTTAAAGCTAGTAAAATGTATGAACCTATAGGTCTTAAATCTTCTTTCAAGTAGATGATGATCAACTTATAGATCCAATTGGATATAGATGAATAGTTGGAGCTCTTAAATACATGACATTCACCTGCCCTAATATCACCTTTGTTGTCAACAAAATTCACTAATATTTTTAGACACCTCGTCTTAATCATTTCAGGGAAGTAAAATGTATACTTCAATATCTAAAAAGTACCTTAGACCATGGCATTAGATTTTTATCTCAAAGCACTCTAACTCTTTCTAGGTTTCATAATGCAAATTAGGTTGGACATTAACTAACAAGAAGAAGCACCAATAGTTTTAGCATTTTCATTGAAGCTAATTGTTTTTCATAGTCTTCAAAAAAAACAATCCACAGTTGTAAGACTAAGTGCAAAGTTTGAATATCAAGCTCTAGCCTTTACAACAACTTAAATAACTTACATCACCTATTTACTAAAGGATATAGGCATCAAACTAACCAAGCCATTTAATTATTTTTAAAAATTTTAATTGTTTTACACACATCTCAAATTTTAGTTTTCCTTGCTCACACAAAGTGCATCGAGAAAAATTATCATTTGTGTACGATAAAAGGTTGGTGGTGGCTTCATTATCACACGTTACATTACTTTTTGACTGCAAATAGTTTAAGTTTTAACTAAACCATGGCCACAATAGTCCTTCCTAGCATTCAAGTTCAAGCTTAGCAATCATCCTATTTCACATATTAACTTAAGGGAGGTTGATCATGAAACACTTGGCATAGAAAGCAGTAATTCAATCAATAAGTTTTTTTTAGGCAAGAATATGTTAATTCTAAACCTTTAGAAAGAGAACCATTGGAAGCTCAATATTAGCATTGAAAATTCCAAAACTATCACTTTTTTCCTTTTATTTTCTCAACAACTCAACATTAATATAGGAACTACCATTGTATGTTTTAGAAATAACAAATTTGTGTATGTTTTGGTAATAGCATATTTGTAGGTTTGTTCTCAAACCTTTCTTTTTTTTTTTTCTCCAGTTTGAAATATTTGTATATATTTACATTTTTTATCAATACAATTCATGGTTCAACAATATTCTTTCAAAATATTTTCAAGTTTCAATTCATTCTTCAACTTCCACCATGAACCTAAGCATTAAAATAATATCTTAGAATCAAAGAATATTTCAAGCAAACTTTTAATCCCCATGTAATGATAATGAGAAGATTCTATTATCGTGACTGCAAGCATTAGAGTAGTATCTTAAAATCAAATAATAAACCAAGCAATATAATGGGTTCTTACTCTTATTCCACTTACTTTCCATAATTTAGCGTATATTGAGTTGAACTATTATATTTTCCTTTATGCTCAAATATGATCAACTTCACACATTTTTAATCATTATATCCAAAATATCGCATAGGAAAATCAATGTTTATAACTCTTAACATGTTTAAGAAAAGATTTCTAAAACTTAAGAGGTAATCCAAGCTATCCCACTAGCTATCATCCATTATAGATTTTTCAACCTCATGAGTTCCAATTTTAATTGGAGTGTTTTTATTTCCTTTATAAATCCTCTAATTGCATCCATCACCATTTTTTCAAGTGTCGCCTTAACTTTTCTTTGTTGCTTAGTCATGATAATGTTTAATGTGAGCTTTGTTTTTCTCATCCTCAATGAACTCAATTTAGAATAAGTGTTCAAAAATAAATAGTGTCATGTTATGGTTCACCACAAAATTCAATTAGTTTGTAGATCACTAATTAAATCAATAATCCCTTTGGATTGAACATATTGAGGTAAATTTTCATATGGTTAACACATGCTCTTTAAGGTCAGATTTAGGTTATGTAGAACACAGGAATAAAGGTTAAGGGTATTTTGCTTAGTTGCTTTACCCTATTGCCTTGTCATTAGTTGCATCGTCTAAAATAATTTGAACAACGTTAGTTTTGTCAAGCTCTTGCATTACCTTTATCAAAAGGAATGCTACATAATCTCCATATTTTGCATTTCCATTTAAATCAATCACTTTTAAAAACCCCTTTTTCAGAACCAACCATTATGCTCACAAGATGTTCTCCTTGACTATCTATCATATATGTGAAATTGTGGACATCCTTTTTTAATTTCCCTATATCTCTTATGAATTAGAGCAAATTAGTCACGTTCTCTCAACTAATATACTTTGTCACAAAAACAATTTACTTGTAAAAAAAAAAAAGTGAACTTTCATAAACAATTTTTTATATAAAAATTACTACTC
Source organism: Vitis vinifera (assembly GCF_030704535.1). NCBI lineage: Eukaryota > Viridiplantae > Streptophyta > Magnoliopsida > Vitales > Vitaceae > Vitis > Vitis vinifera. The sequence continues at coordinate 22,062,168 of NC_081823.1, read as the reverse complement.
ACTAAAACAGTATTATTATACAAATAAAAATATCACACATAAATTGTTCTAAAAGTAATTGTTGTCTTATGAATATGATCTTTTCACCATAGTTGTATGATAAATATGATCTAGCCAATGACAAAAAAATTTTATGATTATTTTTTTAGTTTCATATAATATTTATAGAGAATATATTTTTTTAATCATAATAGTTTTAACATTTTAATATTTTTTTTAACTACTTTTTTTATTGTCCATTTTATAAAGAAATTAATGAAATATTGTTGATATATATATCAAGAAGGAAGGATGAAAATATTGGTTCTTATGGATATATAGCAAAATATCGGTGGATATTTTGACACAAAATTGTGGGAAGCTTTGCTTCACATGTCCTTCCCAAATTTAAGACCCTTTGGTTATCCAAGTTAAGTAGATAATCCATCTGGACCAAGATAAACTCCATCTAGCGCAAGAGGAGAGATAAATCTTCTTCTTTCTTAATGCTAAACGAATGGACAAACCAAGCCGACTGGGACTTCCAGATAGACAAACCAACCTAGCCAGAAATTCTAGGCATTGGACAGATGATTAGTCATACACAATGCCTGAGCGACAATCTAGATGACATTTACACCCAAAAATCAATGTTAATCAATCATTGCACACAATCAGTGACATTGACAAACGTAAATGCACAGTCAACAATATGGTCAGAGATTTTTGCATGACAACCAACAAATGGCACCAATCAACAGTTTTTGTTTGGTATGATTGCCCAATCTGCACTAAGATGATGGCATTGACTACCTTATTAAGGCTTAGTATCCGCCATGATGGTGATAATTTGTACAAGAAAAGCATGAATGCACAATCAACGTTGTGATGATGGCGCCATATGTTCTATAAAAACCCTTTGAGAAGCATGAAAAAGGTACGCGCATACATAGCCATTCAAAATAGTTGAATTCACTTTTGTTGGTTTCTGACTTAAGCTTCGGAGAGGCGTGCCTGAACCACCTGTTCAGACATCCTTTTGTGCAAGAAAGAAGTTCATATGACTCCAGTGAATCTAGATGAACCTGTATCCAGTTAGCACAATACCAACTAAAATATCATCTCATATATATATATATATATATTATAAACATAGATATATCAAGGATGAAGGATGAAAATATTGGTTTTTATGGATATATTGGGAAATATCGATGAGTATTTTGACACAAAATATCAGTGAGATGAAAATTGATCAAAAGATATAAAAATATTGAGAAAAAATCTAAATAAATGATATAAAAAGTAATAATAGAACTTTTGAGGTTATTTTATTAAAGAAATTGGTACATGTATGATATAATTTGTGGTCCAATAATAATATTTAAATTTTAAAAATGCATTTTATAGAGACTTATATAATTTGAATGTATTCAACAACATAAAAAAATGATAATGCATGTATAAATATTTTTTTATTTTAAAATGATGATAATTTTATTTATAAACTTATATTTATTTTATATTTAATAATTATACAAAATACCCAATAATTAAAATTAATTAATTGATAATAATTTTATTTTAATTAATTTAGAATATATAGTAATTCATGCATGTAGAATTTATAATATGTATTTATATACAGATAATATTTGTAATATAAATGCATAAGGATACTATATTTACATTTATGAATCTTATATATATTCTTTATATTGCAAATAACAAAGTTTGCCTGATGGTACAATTGCCTCATTTCAAACTTGAGTCGTGGGTTCAATCCCTAAAACAACATCCAAGCCAATATAAAAAACTTGCAAAGAGTGTTGTGGTTAGCCAACACTAGCCAACAACCCAATCAATAATCCAAAACTAGCAAGAGGTATAACAAGGTGCTCCATGTGAAATGTACTCTATATGAATTTTATGAAATCAAGATTTCTTTTATTATTTACATTTCCCAATCAATTTAATCCATTGGTAATAGCGATGATCCAAATCCATTGGATAGTCTATCACTAAAAAATTTTATTGGCGATGGAAAATTCTCATCAATAGACTTTTGCCACCACACCTTTCCCTAACTACCATGTGTCAGGATTATCAGTTGGTAAATGTATATCCCGACAATGTATATCAGTCGGAAAAAGAAAAATTTCTTGTAGTTAATGGAATATCAAAGTGAAAACAAAATATCATGTAGAGAACATAATAATTTAGGTTTTTTTTGGCTTAAAGACTACATCCATAAGTGAAAAACAATGAAGAACTTTTATTATTGTGCACAAGAATATCGATTTTTACAAATATACCGGTAGTTGGATTTTATGGATATATTGGGATATATTGAAAAATATCTAAAAATACTTTGACAAAAAATATCAATAAAATGGAGATTGATTAAACTTTGTAGAAATATTAAGAAAAACTTCAAAATATGATAAAAAATAATAATAATGCAAATATTAATCATTTTCATGACTTGAAAATACATTTAAAATAATTGATCATTATATAAAATTTATAATTTATTTATAAGAATATCTAGTAACAAAAGAATATCAAACATTAGAAATTTTTTCAAAATAAATTTTAGAAAATTTCCAATAATATTCATTTTGACTTAAATTTCCTAGCTTCACTCACACCTTTAAAAGGGTTTCATTAACACCTTTAAAAGGGCCCTTAAGTACCCTAGACACCAATTCACTTGACTATAAGAATAAGGTTAGTCATCATATTTGTTAGATTATCCACTATAAGGATTTTTGCACTATAATGTCTCCATGAGTAATCACACCTGATGATATGCATCTTAACATTAATATATTTAGTCATCTTATTGAGTATTTGATTTTTAGTCAAATGTATAACACTTTCACCATCATCCATGTTACCAAGCATAGGTATTATATATATATATATATATATATATATAATATTATTAGAATAAAACCCTAAAAAGTATGACATGTGTAACAATATATAATTTTATTAATATTTATATTATAATTTTAGTTTTTAGTTTATTATCTTATTTATGTATTATAGTTTTCAAGTTCACATCTATTGCATTATACATAACTTGGATGTATATAGAGTGTCACAAAAGATCCAAGTTATGGGTTCCTTGCAAGTTGATGAATAGTTTATTGATTCATGGATTTAAACAATCTATCTAAGGTTGTAGTTCACTACCTCCTAATTGGAGGATCACTTATCTTGCTCATCAAAATGAGTTTCCCATGGTGAGTATACTAGTTTTTAGAAAATTGATAGACGATAAAACCTTTATTCACCATGTTGGAATCTTATGTTAAATCATCAAGAAAATTAATAGGAAGACATACCTATATCCATTGGAGTGCAACAATGGTGTTTCAATCTTCCACATCTGAAACAATGTATTGCAGAGAACTTGAACGTCACTTAATGATGGGATGTAAGTAAAATATCGATACATTCCATTTAGACTAGGGACCATAACCCCATTTATACTTGTACTCTATTTTATTTTATTTATTGGTCTATCATAAATAGATTAAATAATATATATATATATATATATATATATATATATATATATATATATATATATATATATATATATATATATATATATATATATATATATATATTAATTTAACTAATAACTTTTAATAGGTTAAAAATAAATAGTGCACATGTATAATTAATGTTAATATGTAGGCTCATAATTAGAAAAATTTCTCAACATTAATGTGTATGATTACGCATTAGATAAGACTTATCGTGAATCATGAAATTGGATACAAGGTAATCAAGATTTTACCAAGTGACTATGTTTTATGAACTCTCAACCTTAAAAAAATATTGAACTAGTATTGAGGTCTTCAATGACTTCAAACTACTATTGAGATTTAATGTTGTTATATATCTTCTATGGATTGAGGTTACTATTCAATAAGGCATTTGGTAATAGATATTATCAAGATAGGCACCATGATAATTCATAGGTTTGAAAAAATATGTCCCCTTAAGTGATCTTAAAGATTTGTGATCATGAAATTTGTGACTACAATGACTCCTTTAGTGGAATTTGACATATACTCTTTGTGAGTTAGAATATGTTAGTTATTCAAATGATAGGAGAATATGAGACTTAAGGATTGTAGAGGTAATCTTGAAAAATTGATACCTCATTAGATTGTATACACCAGGTCATGGGGAGCCTTTATGTAATGGTTAATAGGTCATAAACCCAAGAAATTCATTAATTTGGATTTAATCAATTACCATCGTCTTGATATAATTACAAGGGATTGATTGGTGCTCAAATATGTACCTCGGAAGAGGATAAATGATGTGTTTTAGATATGAAAAAAAACATTAATCACTACCTTTTAAATTGTACTAGTGTCTATAACATGTTATCTTGAGTGAAAAGACAACAAAGAGAAGAAAAAAAAAGTGAAATTGAAGCAAACTCAATAACTACGATAAAATGAGGGTGAAACCATGTTAAGAAAAAGAGTTGGCACTCATAGGAATGAAAAAAATAAAAATATACTAAGGCATGAAATCCAAGAAAAATCAAGGAGAAATAGCAAAAGAAGGCTAGGAAGAGGAGGAACATGAACAAGAACCCATGAATTTGAAATTGTATGCAAATTAAAAATGAAGAGAAAAAACAAAAAGAGCAAAAATTAACATCCCAATTCAAAATTTTCAAATTAAGGATAAGCATTTTGAATGGAAGAGCAAAAATAGAGCAAATGTAGTGTGTGAATTCAAAATTGATCCTATTTTAAATTCAACAAGTGCATTTTGAATTGAAGATGTCTCACTTTGAATTTGCTCACCAAATTCCAAAATCAAACAATTATTTTGTATTTTTTTAGTGTTCTTTATATTTTTGGAAATACATTGCTAATAAAAGGTTGTCAAATGTTGTTTTGAGATAGTTTGTTTGATGATGGATGGATATCTAATTTTGGATAAATGTGATTCAAATCAATTTTTAGAGCTAAATATAACATTCGAAGGAATTTAAAAAATTAGAAACATGATTTTTGAGTGTAAAATGAAAAAAAAAATGACAATGAAAATCCAATTATCAAAATTTTCAATATGCATTTTGTTACAAAATAGGTCATTTTGAAAGGAGGCCTTATATCGAAATTGGATTTCAAAATTTCAATATTGGCTTTAGCATATGAACACTACAAATTTGGAAGTTTGATGGTCTTTATCAAATATTTTTTATACTAAGTACTCATGTATCAAAACATTTTATACTAAGCTACAAGTCTTGAAAAATAAAGTCTGTATCAAATTGAAATCAATACATGTATATTTAGTATCAAAATTTTCATATTGTCTACAACATTTTGCAAAAAATATCTCAATTTCTTCATTTGTCAAAATTTTCAAGGTGCGTATCATAAAAAATTTTATAAACAAGTTTACACATTTTGATACAGCATGTCGCCACCTAGGTTAAGGTATCCAAGTCATTCCATCATCAATTTTAGTTTTTCTCTATTTCAACTTTTGTAGTTATTGATTTTTTGAAGGCTTAAACATCACTTATATGTGATTCCCTACATTTCTAAGCTACATAAATAACCCAAGGTCTATTTTTTTTAATTAGTTTATGTTCTTTGATCTTAACAATGGAAATGAGGTTAATATAATTTCTCTAGTGGAGAATCCATTGAGAAAAGCTATTAATGGATGTTCAAATATTCCTACTTCTATAGTTGTTGCCATTATTATTGGAGAAAATTGCAGGCATGCAGCTAGTTGTTGAAGTTCTAAGAGATATTATTGAAAATGTTGCTCATACTATTATGACATCTCATGATCCTTAATTCCCATGGACCTCTCCTCATTATTTTAGGTACATTTATATTTTGTTTTCTTTTCTTTTATTTTGTTTTAGGATTTGTTACTATTTATCATTTCTCATTGAGTTGTATATATCCATTTTCTTTATCTCTCCATTTTGTTAACTAGTTGTTTGACTAACTTGCTCTATTCTTAGATGATTTTTGTTTTGCGAAGCAAGACATTATGTTGAATGGGAGATGAATGTAACCTTTTTTCACCTTTATTCTATTTTGGTTTTTCTTATTTGTCATATAACAAGGAATTGTACAATTTAGGTTGAAGTGTGATACCTTAAATTCTTGAAATTGTTTGCTTGTTTACTTAGGATATCACTTTTCGCTCAATTGAATTGTAAATTTTCCTTCAACAAGTGTTGAATACTTCTTAAATTTCAAGAATTTATTTTAATACTCTATACAAGAATTTAAATCGATTTAAAACATTATTTCTTAGTTTTGATGATGCTTTGAGAGACTAGTTATTTTGAATTTGATATGAATTGATTTACTTTGTTATAAAAAAGATTGATTTGGTTGTTAGGTAGACATTTTAAGATTTTCGTATCTTTTTTATTTCTTAATTCCATTAAAGACTCAAAGCACATATAATGTCTTAAGAAGAAATATTTTTTACAATGCATGGTTAAGGTTTTAGTGTGTATATTGATTGGAACACCTAAAAAAATGAACCCTATTGCTAAAATAATTTTTTTTTTTTAAAATACATAAAAAAAAAAAAGGTTTTTAAGGCAAAGTGCAATGGTTAATGGCTATTGTAGTCTTTAAGCCTTGGTTCTCATAACCAATTAGTTTGGAGTCACCAACGCCTTATTTGCTACATGAGTGGAAGGGTTAGTTATCACTGAAACTAAAACTAAGTTGGAAATTAAACCTTATTTTAGTACTTAAGGTGAAACCTGAGGAGTTAGTGGCCTTAAATGGTTCTTAAAACCTAGCCACTTTGATGAATACCTAGGAGGTACTAGTGTCACCTTTTCAAGCCATAAACAAGGAGATTTCTAGCTCAAACAAAAAAACAAAACAAAACTAAACAAAACAAAAAACAAAAAACAAAACAAAACAAAACAAAGGAAAAAAAAATGAATCAACATATGTCTTGCCTTAAAGAAAATAGAAAGAAAGAAAGAAATGAAATTTGAATAAAATAAAAAAGAATAAGAAAGGTGTTTTCCAATTGTACTCAAGGGTATCAACCTTATTCTGGTTAAAGGAGTGTTCTTTTGTTAGCCAATGTCCCCTATCACCATCTTATACTTGTTTTTTGCTCATTAGTGGTTTGGTTGCAGATTTAAAGTTGTAGCCTTTTTGCATGCATGGGATGTTCAAGTCTTGATGGTTATAAGAGAGAATGCTAATCTCAATGCATGGTGATGAAAGAATCCCCAAAGGATACCCTTATCATGAACATAAGGCAAGTGAGACCATTCCTTATGAAGTCATATTACCTCTTACATGATAGTAGGATGGATTGTGTTGTTAGTTAGTGAGGGGAAAATGGGTTGCTAGTGAAGAGATTACTTGTTAGGTAGCATGGTCAAATTTAAGATCGATAATAACTCAATTGTGCACCTAAATCAACAATCAATGGTGCCAATATCTAATGTATTTTTAATGGATTTAAATCTCTTTAAAGTACTAAATTTGCCAAGTTTGTATTTTTCAAACTAGGCACTATTCTCGCTAAGTTTGCTTTTCTCAAATAGTTTTCTTTGGACGACCTTCTACAATACTCTAAACTTTCACTAACTCTAGCAAATGTCTCCAAAAGTTGAAACTATACATTAGTATCACCTAAGTTTAGATTCATTTAAATTTTGAGAATTTCATAACTGATAAGGTGAGAATAATCTATTCACTTGAAATGTCTAGCAAATACCTAAGCAATTTTATCCAATTTTGCCTTTGTTTAGTTTTAGTCAAAAGTGAGTTGATGTCTATGCATAAAACTTTCTCATTGCTATATTTTTTAACATCTCATTTTAAAAATAGAAAGTGAAAATAAATTAAGAGCTTGAAAATTAAATAATAAGAAAAATAAAAGACCTATGAACAAAGAATAAGACCACGAGGTTGGATTGATTTCATAGAAGTAGAAATTATTTTTGTAAGTTGAATTATAGCTCTTCCACAAGTTTTGTAATCACAATGAAGCACGTTTTTTCAGGTACCCGTCTTGTTTCATTCTTAATAAGATAAGTTTAAAGTTTAAATAAATAGGTTTTGGATAAGTTTGAGATTTTTTTTAAAAAACCCGAGACAAATTCAAGTATTGTCTTATCCCATCTTGCCCTGATTATATATAAAATTAATTTTAAAAATTGATTTAATTTAATTTTTATTTTCCTATTTTTAATATATAGATGATAATAATAATAATAAAATACTTTTTAATAAAATAAGTTATACAAAATATAATAATTTAATTATTTATAAAAATATATTTATTCTAATGTAATTAAAAACATTTAAAATAATTTTTAAAACATAAAAAAATTTCAAGAAAAAACTAAATGGGATAGGACAGGAGGAGAATTAGCCTTCGTGTTGTCATCCCTGCACAAGTTAATCTTACAAAATATCTTTAAACTTAAAAAAATTATAATACAAAAATAAAATAATATTGGTTTAGATTTTTTTTTTCAATAATGCTAGCAATTGCTTCCAAATTACGAATTTTTTCTTTTCTTTTTTATATATAAATATATAAATTAATCATTGATTTAAAAGATCTAAAATATAAAAAATTGGTAACAAGTGGAAGTAGGAGTTTATTAAATAATTAATATTTTTAACATCTAATTTTAAAAATAGAAAGGGGAAGAAAAAATTGGAAGAGTGCAACTGTTTAAGGGGCGTGGAGTGGAAGAAGATTGGGGAAATGGGAGGTGGCAGCTCCAGCAAGTACAGTTGCGGCAGTGCTTCTGAAACCCTAGAATGGATACACGCTATTCACCAATTTCTCACTCCATATTCTTTCCTAATCAATGCTCACGTAGTCAATTTCTTCAATGATCGACTATGGGAAGCTATCGATGAAGATTGGATTGATTGCCTCAAGAATGAGCCTGTGGACCATCTTCTCCAAATCCCATCTGGAATATTCCAGGTAAAAACTTCAATAACTTTTGGTTTCAAGTATGATTGAGTTGTCTAAGTGCTGAATATGTGCTGGAAATCTCCCAAATTTGGTTTCAGGATCACTGGCCTCCTTCGCTTCAGCAATTTGTCATTGCTTTAAGCTCCCTTGTGCTTCCTCGACATCAGGCAGGGTTGGAGTCGGTAATTTTCATATTTGTTATATCAATTCCAACTCTTGTATCTATTTGTTTCATGGATTACTGCATACTTTGTTTTGTAACTGTTAGTTTTTGGATGTAATTTAGCAATTCCAATTCTCAGTTCTAAGTGTTTCATGGATTAGTAAATACTTTGTTCTATTCATTGTTGTCATACTAGCTTTAGATCATACCTTTTTAGCTTCCTGAATGAGACAAAATTATGCTTGGCTTCTGTGACTACCACAGCTAACACATTTTTATGGTTCACCTTAGATAACGGCTGAGCCCAAAAGGTTCAATAGTTGTAGAGGATTGAATTATTTGACTAGTCCCTCTGAGCCTGAGTATTGAGTCTTCTTCAACATTAGCAGCAGCTATTGCTGAAAAAGTTTATCTTCTTGGGACAACCCTTGGCCTGTTGGCCTTTTTCTTTTTTCTTTTTTCTGTTGCCTTTATTGGGTCATTCCTCTTCTTGTCATGGCATTTCTTCATGGCTTGCCTTTACCCATTGTCTGGGATTTGAACTCAGCCTTTAATTTGTAATCCACCAAGCAACTTGCTGCTGCCTTGAGTGTGGGTAAGTCTTAAAACCCCCCTGCCTATAAAGTTTTGCATAAGCCAACCCTTGGAGTCCATTCTTATAATTGACCCACTTGACCTTTTGGCCATGTTATTTATGACCAGCCCCAACAAACTGAACCTGTTGACACAATCAACCATAGTGCATGCCTATTATCTCTTTATTGAAAACTTTTGTGTCAACAATGTGGTGTTGAATGGGATGAACAGGTTTCTTAATTGCCTCTTTGGCACCATCTAGGGAAAGATCTAAGTGCGACCTGGCACTCTATTATCCTTTGTTAGGTTTCTCCAGTGGAGCTTGGCATGAACTGTACAATGCCTTCTTGTGCTGGTAAATCATTTGCTTCTTTAATGCCTTAAGGCACTGCTCCACTTAAGGAAAAGTTTCAAGGTCTCTCATATTCTGTATCCTGTTGATGAAATTCAGTTTTGAGAATTGCATTTTGGTTGGGTCATTAGTACTGCTTGATTGTCCACCAACCATTGCTTTTTTTTTTTTTTTCTTTTAACTAATCAATTTAATCTACATGCCCCTTCCATGAATACATACTTCAACTAGCCTTGTGTTATCCCAATGAAGAATCCAAACACCGCTTGAAGACAATGCAGGCTGGAGACTTGTTGTATGGAACCAATTTAGTCAAATGATCTCATTTTGTGCTTGATCCATGACATGCATACCACATGGGATGCCTTAGGAGCCTTGTGGGAACAAGGTGCAATGGCCACCGCACAACTCTGTCTAACGTGCTATTGCAGCTTATCTCAACTATCTGTTGGAGTATTTTGGACTTGTTCTTACATTTTCTATCAGTTATTTGTTTTTTCTTTTTTTTCTTTTCTTTGGTAAGGATCTATTGTCCTACACTGTACGTACTAATTCATTTAATGAGTTTTTTTCTTATAATATTAAAATTGGAATACACAATTAAGGTTCTAATCCTTTCCAATTTTGGACAAATCAAATCTTAGTTAAAGGATCATTCAATGTCTCAAACCATGCCTTGGGAGATTGTCTTAGGCCATATAAAGCTTTTATCAGGCATCACACTTTCCCTCACTTCCTGAAGCTCTAAATCTTGGGTGAGGAAGCATATACACTTCCTCATGAAGCTCACAAACATGATGCTTTTTCACATCCAAATTAGGAAGGCATTCTTTGCTACAAAACTGATATTATATAGACTTATTTTTACTTCAGCATAATGCTAGAGAAAGTATTATTATGTTATAGACTAATTAGTGAGGAGAAAAGAGGACTTTTGTACATTCTCTGAAATTTAAACCTAGCTAGTTCCTTCTGGATATAGTTTATTTGAGAAATTGTTCAAGGATCATACTGGTAGCTCCTTTTACTCAAATTGAGTAGTTTGACTTGGCTTTTTGTTTGTTTGTTTCTTCTCTTTTATTTATTTATTTATTTATTTTTATTATTTTATTATTTTATTATTTTTGGTTATTAGACTCAGTAATTTTTTATCTTTTGTGACTTTTGTAGATATTGCCCAACATGGGCATGACTTCACTTGATAGTGTTCTTACTCAGGGCATGAATATGAAGAAAAAACATGAGGTAGGTCATTGAACTGTTCAGTTTTTAAACTTCATTTTTCTTTTTTCATCTTCTCCATTTCATTTTCTTTTTTCTGTATCTCATGGAATCTAGGCCCTAGAAAAATTTAAAGTGAAGGTTACACTTGGATAAACTCCTTACTGAACAATCCAAACATCAGCAGGTCCTGCTTCTTGAATTATTTTAATTTGTCAAGAAATATATGGTTAATAACTCAGGTGATAGATTTTGGGATGGATGATCAGGGTTTACCAATTTACTTGATCGGCTTCTAGGGAAACAGCTTGAAAATGTTGATTCATGTCCAGCACGATTTTTAGATATGGTTTTTATGTTTGGTCATTGGCTTCTAAGCAAAAGATTTCAAATTCCCAGTTTTCCTTCTTTTCTTTCTAGACATTGAATCTGTAAGGATTCTGAGATTTGGAGGAATGGCTTTTGTGGACAGGTAGAGGTTCTTTCTGCTGTTGTCGATTCAATTGCAAACAGTGTGGGAGCTGATACAATAGTAGATGTTGGTGCTGGTCAGGTGGGCCCTGTTCTTTCTTCTTCTGTTTTCCAATTTTGTACATGTGATCCTAATGTTGAGACTGCTTAATTTTTTCCCTTTTTAAACCTCTCATTTCCATTTGAACATGTTTGTGCAATCAATCATTAGCCAGGCATTATATGCCATCTTAGCTGATGCATGCTGATTCTAAGAGTTCAAATATCTTACTGCATTTGGTTAATCTAGGTGTGTTTTGATGTTTATTAGGTACATGTGGTTTTTTAGAATGATTTTAACTGTTTAAGTTGCCATTTCCTGCTTGTAGAATTGCAACAATTGATAAGAATTTTGAGGAGCTGCTTCAGCTTTTGTTTTTATATTGTCCTTGGAGAGGAAATGTGTATTCTTTGTTTTGTTCATTCTCTCTTTTTGGGATCAATCATCCTTCTTTTCACAGCCTCATTGGTCTCTTTACTCTCTCTCTCTCTCTCTTCCTCTTATTAATAAACAGGTACAGTTTTATAGTTTTTACAATAAATGTAATGAAAAGGAACTATTTTACTCACTCTGAATTGCAAATCTGAATGATTTAAATTGCCTCGATTAACCAATGAAAGATTAAATCATATCATTCCTTATCCTTGGACTTGTTTAGGTACACTAAGTTGAATGAAACAAACCACAACAGATAGTGATACTTCAGTATATGACCACCAGGAGAGTAGTAAAAGATCAATTGTTAACAATGATGGGAGAACAAGCTACTATAATGTATCTATAGAAATATAGAACCATGTTTAGAACATTGAAAATGGAGGAACACTGGAAACACCTAGGTTGAAGTAGTAAACCATATGGAACATGAAGCAATAATAAAGACATGAAGTAACTGCTCCCACAATGGAAGGAATGACTATCACCTGTCCCAGGCATATTTCATTTACCAGAAAGGCCCCTAAAAGAAAGAAAATATGAACTCAGTAGCTAAGAAGGATAGCGAGGGTATAATTATTCAACAAAATGCTTTGGACGTAGCCCAAATGGTTAAGAATGGTACATAGGATCACATGGCAAAGAAAGGACATTTTTTTACACATGAGGAAGCAAAGAGACTGAGTCAAAACCATAAACTACTAAAGGTGGGAGCATCAAGCAGTTATAGAGGACATGAGAAAGGAATTTTTTTTACTACGATACCATATTAATGTAATAGAGAGAAAGTATCTCCATCAAAAGTTTAATAGAGCAACTTGGCGGAAAGTCTTAACTCTGGATCAAATCGAAAGGAGGGGGTTCTATTTGACAAATAGATGTTTCCTTTGCCTCTTTGAAGTAGAAACAGTTGATCACATTCTTCTTCACTGTGCAAAGTTGTGGGTTCTTTGGGATCTGCTTTTTTCCCTCATTGGGGTGTCTTGGGTTCCCTCTTGCTTGGTGAAGGAATCTCTTCTTGGGTGACATGGGTCTTTTATTGGTAAAGCTTGTAAAAAGGCTTAGCAAGTGGTCTCTTTATCTTTATTTTGGACAGTGTGGAAGGAATGAAACTTGTTAGCATTTGACAATAAGGAGTTATCAATCCAAAGATTGAAAAATTCTTTTGTATGTAATTTGTGGTCTTGGTTTAGGGTGTCTATAGATATGAGCCCTAATTATTTTGTTAGCCTCATTGATTGGTTAGGCTCAAAGTAAAGGCAAGTGATGTTTTTTGCTTCTTTCCCTTTCCCTCCAGGATGAGCCTTGAAGCTTATACTATATACTCACTATATACTTTGAGTGCACTGTTTTTGGCATCTCCTCTTTTCTATATATACTACTTCTCTTTACCTATTAAAAAAAATCAAAAGTTTAATAGCTCCCTATGCTCCAGAAAGGAAGTCATCTTCAACAACATACAGTATGAATCCATAATTTGCCTTTCAATATCAATATCTTTTTTTTTTTTTTTTTTGAGAGATTCCTTTTAATACCAATATCATATCTTTATCAATTTCAGTTTTCAACTTTATTTTCCATGTCCAGTGGCAATGTTTAATTTTCTGCATCAGTCTAATAATGTTTACTGTTCAGCAGAAATATTGTTTGCTTCTTATTATCTTTAAATTTCTATCTTTTTCACTTTCTTAGCACTAATTTCCTTGTTTGTTATCACATGCTTTTGGTTCAGTATATTAATTTCACATCTACACATTCACATTTCAAAACATCTAGCTTATTTCATTTTTTGTTCTTAGTTTTAATTTCAACTTAGTGGGTTTTTGCAGTTAGTTTGACTAATCTAAGTAGAATGTATATTGGTGTGCTAAAGCTTACTGACTGATCCAGATGCCCTGACTTGGAGACATATAAAGTGAGTAGCACTGAGTGGTGGAATGTGATCTACTGGCTTCTAATCAATTGTTTGTTTATGAACATTACGGATGTTCGATTCTCTTTCTTCCCTCCTAACATAAGGATTTGATAATTTGACCAAGGGGTTAAATTGGGAATTGAGTTACACAACTATAAAAGATGAGGTGCAAGAAATTGGAATGTGCTATAAAGTCAAAGTGTTGAAATTAAAGAGTATTGATAAGCTAAATAGAAATGTTAGCAAATGTATGTACATGTCTGCAAAGGAAATTATGTGATAAAAAACCTGTTCTAAGAAATCTGTAATGATGTTGGAACCTTGAGCTCATTTGGGAGTGATTATCATAGAAGCGTTTTTATCCTGTAGCTCTTTTGTCAAAAGTGCTTCAAACAAAAACATTTTTATGAAGAGTCAATTAGTGTTTGGAAATGAGTGAAAAGAAGTGCTTTGATAGTGGTTTTTGGTGATATGTATGTTAACAGAAAGCTGATTGTTAAAAGAAGCACCTATCTAGTGTTAGTCTAATAATCAGCTTAAGTGTCTCTCTACATGTTTAAAACTTTTTCAAATGTCTAATTTTGGTAATGAAAGTCTTCCAAGCATTTGGAAGCACTTTTAACCTTTCAAAATCACTCCCAAACTAACTCTTAATTCACTAAGATATAGAGAGACCTGAGAAAGTAAATGCTACCATTGTTATGGAGGTCATTGCTTTATGTTATGGTGATGACTTTGTTGTTAGTACGAACTCTCCCAATTTCTTTTTAGTTTCGAACTCTCCCAATTTCTTTGCAACACTCCTACTCTTACATTTTTTTAATGGTTGATGGGGTTGACTATGCCTTTTGCTTTCTGAAACTTCGGTACTTGTTCTTTCTTAGGTGTATCAATTTCTTTGTTATTCTATACTATTGGGATTACCGATCAAAAAAAAGTTATTCTATACTATTGGGATCTTGTGCAATTGCTTTTGGTTGAATTACTTTGGCTTCACCATCATTTTTAGTGGCTGATTTTCACCTTGTTGTCTTTTGGGACACCCTTTTGGTACACAACATATGGCTGAGATACATAGCAAAATGTTCTTCCTATCATGGAAATATTGACTTCATGCCTCCATTATTGCTCCACTTTCCTCATTATTTTCTCTATGTGACAACTTCTTGGGCATTTATTTTTTGGTTGAACAGATGCCACCTGTCTTCCCTGTTTTTTTTTTACTGCTAACTTCAATTATTTTATATCTCCTTTAAAGCTGGTCAATCTGTTCAATCTTTTTCTGCTGTTAGCTTATATTCTTTCCCTTTGACTATTTTTTTTTCAGTTGTGCTGCTATGGGGCACTTGTCTCCTTCCTGATTAATTTAATGATTGCCCTCCAGTCACATGTCCTTTCGAAATTTGATTAATTTCTGTTGGTGTTGTTACAATATCATTTTTGTTGCATTTCCTCCAATGAATTCTAGGGACCTTCTAAATACAAATTATTTACCTATCAAATAGAGGATTGCACAGTGCTACATTTATGACTAATTACCATAATGGACTATCAGTCTACACAAGCACCCTAGTACTGGATTGGGAGGAAGATTAAAATTGGATAAAAGAGCAAGAATATAAGCTTGTGAGTAGTAAAGATAAAAAATATCTGTTCTGTTTTTCTCATCAGTTATGGGTTTGAATCTATGTGAAGTGTTTGGGAATTTTTACATCTTGATATTTTCTCGTCTTTCCCGAAAGATAAGGAGAGAAAAGGTTTCCACCAAAAGAAAGTTTCTGTTATAGGCTTGTGTGACCATGAAACAAAAAATATTTATTAGTTCTATCACCAAGTATGGTTTTGAATCTAGGGGAAATGCTAGTGTCTTTGTTGTCATAAGATTTTCTTGTCCTTCTTGAATGATGAGGAGAACAAAAGATTCAGTCAAAAGAAAGTGACATTTGAAGTTTATCAATGCTTTAGTTGTACAGGGAGGGACCTGGTGTTTTTTGAATCATTATGCAATGGATTACAAAAGGAATACTTTTAATAAAGATGTGAATAAAGGAAAGGTTGGTTGTTAAAATATGACTGATCTCAACCCCAAAGTTCTATAGGCAAAACTTCCACACAGTTTGCCTATTGTCTTGAACAGATCTAACTCCAAAAATGTATAGGAAGCCTAATTAATCCAGCCCACATCTCAGAGCTCACACACTGCTCCTGAAACACCTGCAACACTATTAGTTGGGGAAGAAGAAGAATATTATTCCCTTGAAAGCCCTGAAACCTTTTTGAGTACCAAGTCACAACCCTCTTTGATCAAATCTTGGGGAAAGGACTGCCATTGAGAGCATTCACACTGACTCAACCCTTCTTCCACCATACCCTTTTGGTCTGGGACTCAATCACAAAGCAAAAGGCCATGACCTATAGAACTATTCCACTGTTCAATGAAAATATTTCTCAAGGATGACAATCTTGAAGCAATAGAGGAAGCTTCCAAAGCTAAATCACCATCCATAGATCCTAAATGCAATCCCTGCTTCACTACCTCTGCAAAGGATCTTGAACCTCCAGTAGAAATATTGCTGGCCTGCACAACTTAGTTAAGTGAGTGTCACCCTTCTCTAGCCTAGGGAATGAAATTCTTAGGCCGGAGCCAAAAATAGGGAATCTTTAGAAAGGAAGAGCACCCTTTTTCTTGCTACAGCATTTGATGAGAAGTTTGTTGGAAGAGTGAAAGCAAACAAAAACTATTATGCCTGTGGAAACGTGTGTGAGGTGGTGGGACGAAGCTGCCATGCATCACCCCATTCACCCCTTTTATTTTACAAATTTCATTTTTCTGTCTTCTTCATTTCTTTTTTTTTTTTTTTTAAAAAAAAAATAGGAAGTTTATAATATATTTTAAATATTCAAACCCACCCAGAAAGTTCTTATAACTATATTCAACTCCCATAATTCCTGTATGAATGGTAAGTTTTAATAAATGTGATCATGCCTTGAATACTTGAATTTTAAATTTTAACTTCATTGTAGCCTCATACATTGTATGTTGTTAGGCTACTAATTTACCCAAAAGCTTAAGCTGTTATGTAATAAAAAAGCAATGAACATCAAGGTAATTTGGATTAAAGTCCTAACACTACGACTCATGGGCATGGTCCTTTGGGCTTCTACTTAAGACTCAATAAAAGTGAGAGATAAACAAGCTGGCAGGTTCGAATCATGACTTCTCAAAAACCAAGGCTCTAATGGCATTTTAAGCTACCAATTCACCTAAAGGTTTAAACTATTAGGTAATGGACAAATAGTAAATATCAAGCAATTTTGGCTAAAACCCTAACACATTTGATCATGTAATTGCTGGTAAAACAATGATGGGTTCTAAGTGAATGGAAGGGGAGAAGAAGAGCTTGAAAATCATTTTTTCTCTTTTACTCGTTCACTGTAACTTGATGAAGGTTTTGGTTTTTTAGTGGTCTCTACTCATACATCTTATGGTGTTTTATGGATTTTCTCCTATTAAATAGCCTTATTTAAACTACAGATTAAAAAAATGATATCTGACCATCAATTTTGTGTGATAGGTGTAATCTTAACTGTCAATTGAACAAGATATTTTATCAATCTTCTTTCCTTTATTCATTTAGCCTTTTTTCTTTTTGTTGGGGTTAGGGGTGGGGGGAGGAATTAAGCCAAAATGATTTTGCTTACTTCCTATATAACTTTGTTGTCTTTTTGTGATTCAAAATTTCTTTTAGGGCTATCTTGCACAAGTACTTTCCTTTCAATATCAGCTCTCTGTGGTTGCAATTGATTCTTGTTCTCATCATGGAAATGTTACAAATGCACGTGCAGAACGAATCAAGAAGCACTATGCAGCTCAGATGCGTAAATCTGGGTACAAGATATGATCACCTAAAATTGTTATTTCTTTTTTATTTTAGTTTTTTGTTAAATTTTTTTATTGCAGAATGGAGCCTAAGGTACCTCTCAGGCCACTGGCAGTATATTAGTACATGTTCTACATGCTTAGTTGAGCTCATTATCTGGTCTTATTTAGGAATCTCTCACAAAATTACTTGGTTAAGTATCTATTAACTCATTTTTTATCAAGTACATGTAATTATTGTACAAATCCTATTGTATTTTTTTTATAAATAAATAAATAAAATTGTTAGTGGACCTATTTCCTAACAGCTTAAGCTTTTTGATCAATTGGTAACTCAACATGGTATCAGAGTTTTGGTTCACTACACTTGTTAAGTTCGAATCTCTTCTTCTCTTTATTCCACCATCTGTTTTGTTCATAATTGTGATTTGTCTGTCCACAAGCTGGTGTGGAGCCACATGTAAGGAGGGTATTAGCTTGGTATACATTGTGGGCTCATTTCCAAACAGCTTAAGCTTTTAGGTCAGTTTGTAGCTTAACAAAAATAAAGAGTTTGTTAGATTGTATGTACCATCCAGCTAGTCTAACATTGAATTTAGGCTAAATATTACCACATGAGTGAGACTCACTAAATGCATGGTGCTGGTACCCTGATTTTGTCATAAATGGTCAACTTGGTTGGTACCTTAGATTTCAATAATTAAATTTTATTAAATTTAGATTCTTTTTCTATGTTTCCTGTAGTTCTCAATGATACTGATACTTTTTGCTCTATTAGGTCAGGGAGTAGGAGTTTGAATGTGCCAAAGACTGTAACATGCCGTGTAATGTCTGCTGACATGTTGAAAGCCGTGAATGACATGTTACTGTCTGAAGATGATGTTCAGTGTCCACAGCAGATTGGACAAAGCATAAGCCAACCTTCTCATCCAGGACTAGATAAGAGAAGATTGCCATCTTTGTGTGATGTACATAATGAGTCTTCATTTGTTCTTGCTGGACTTCACGCATGTGGAGACCTTTCAGTAACAATGCTTAGGTGAGTAATGAGGCATGCTTAGATTTTCAAACTTGCTTTTTTCAATTCTGGAATTTAATGAAAGAAGCCCCCTCAATATTGACTTACAGATGCAAATTAATAGATAACTTGTGTAAATATATACTAGCCTCCTGTTGTTACAATGAAATGCTTCACTTCATCCATAACACTCTGGCGAGAGGAGTTTATCCATTAATGTTTCTTTGGGAGTGGCACCTTCTATCAAATCTTTAGGGCTGGAAAAGATCGGCAAGCTTTGACTTGGGTGTTCCCTTAGAGATGTTAATGAGGATTGATTGTGGCTAACATCAGTCCAAAGTAATGAGATGATGTATGGCTCTAAAATGGCTAGAACTAGTTTTATATGGTACACCTAGGTTCACTACCAATTGCTCATACCAGTTGATCTGCAAATGGACTCAATATAAAATCTGGAACACTTTCATTCCAAAATGCAAAATTAGTCAATCTGTAAGTTTCTTCTTATTCTTTCCTTAGTTTCTCTTTCCTTTTTAAATTCTCTCTCTTAGCAATGAAATTGGTCATAACTTGATTAGATAGTTGCCAAACAAAAATAATGTTCTTTTATCATTCTTCTGTTGCTAAGTAAAAAGTTGGTCTTGCATTTGAAACTAGCCAATTTCAATTAAATGATCTAAATAAAGCTATTCATGCACCATATTTAAAATAAATAAGGACATCCACAATGTACCACATTTCAATGTTATTCATGCACCTTATAATCAGTCTAGTCTAGCATAGTAAATAATGGGACATACCTTTGACCCATTTCTACTTCTTATATCCATGTACCATAGAAATCCATATTGCAAGTTATTATAATAGATTTATGATGATATATAGCACTATGAAGTGAAATGGACTTAAGTTGCCAACAACTCTCATTGGCAACTTAATAAGCACCCAACTAGGCTACTAGTCAAATGAACTATTCTCAACAAGCCAAGCTTAAGCAATTAGGCTTGAGTAGATGAGGTAGGTTGTAGGCATTATGAGGTGCCGTTTTGTAAGATAAAAAGAAAGGGGGTCTAGGTGTTAGAGCCTTGTCTACCCTCAACAAAGTGTTACATAGAAAAAGGTGTTAGAAATTTTCTTCAAAAAGAGATTTTCTGTTGAGGTGGATGATTGAGGTAAAGTTTAGGGAATAATTGAGAGGTTGGTGTTGCCATGAAGGAAGGGAGGCTATGGTGTTGGTTTGCCCATAGCTATTAGAAGAGGGTGGGAATGTTCCATTAGAAATCTAGGCTAGAGGTACTTAATGGAGAAGAGTTAAATTCTAACAGGATGTTTGGTGTGGCAACTCTTGGTTGAGAGAACCTTTCTTACTCAGTACTCTGCAGCTTCTTAGGTGGCTGATTTTTGAGAATATTTGAGTGGGAAGGGGCTTTGGGACCCATATTACTTTAGGCAGTTCCAAGTTAGATAACATTAAGAGTTTGTTTAATAAGTTTGGGGGAAGACTTAGAGAAGATGAGGATAGGTTGGTTTGGGATGGTACCAAAGATGGGAAGCTCTTTATTCAATCCTTCTATCATGCTTTGGATGATGGAGAGGCTTTCCCCTCCAAGGAGGTTTAAGAGTCTAAAGTGGGCTTTTTTGTTTAGGAGGAAGTTAAAGGAAGGATTCTAACATTACTACATCATACATATATAAGAGAAGAAGAATTAACTAATCATATCCTCGTCCATTGCAAACAAGCAATTTGTCTATATATATATATATATATATATATATATGTATGTATGTGTATATTGGCTTTATTCGACATCTATTATATTCTCTCCAATTTAGTGAAAGAGGTTCTTAAAGGTTAGCATGGGTGTTTTATTAGAAAGAAAGGGAGAAGAGGCTGAGGGATAGCCGCTCTGTGTTTCTATTGAAGTATGATGTATTCCTCGTTAAGAAACATCCTTTTGAATTGACATGGAGCCTTTGTTAAGAAAAAAAAGGAAGAAAGCTTAGGAAGTAGCTCCATGGTGTTTATTTTGGACCATTTGATTGGCTGAACTCTAAGTAGGAAAAGAGTATTGTTTTTTGTGTCTCCCTCCGCTTTGTATGGCCTTTTGGCTTTTTGTATACACCATGTATACTTTTGTGCACTCTTTTGTTAGGTACTTTAATAGATTTGATCTTTGCCTTGTAAAAAAATAATACTATGGTGAACAACCTGTGTTGAGGGATACATATTCATCCTAATCACAATCCATACAATTGTGAATCTAAATCTCCCTACTACAAACAAGGAACGCAAATCCAGGTAACCACTCAAGGGGTGGGAAGCCCCCATAATCAAGCTTTTTTTAATTACCTAAAATATACAAGGGAAATATAAAAACACACGCACACATATACATATCTAGGTATTTATTTATATACCTATATTCATGTATTGTATATATTGAATCAGGACATTTTTGGAGTGCAAAGAAGTTAAAGCAGTGGTTAGCATTGGTTGTTGTTACAACTTACTATCTGAAGAAGTATGTGAGAGTTCTTCTTCCCAATGTGGTTTTCCAATGAGTAATGTTATTAAATCTGCTGGCTTATCACTTGGAAAAAGTTCACGCGACCTTGCTTGTCAGGTACAATTTTATCTTGCCTTTCTTATTATCAGTTCGGTTTGCAATGAAGGCCTTCAAAGATATTCACTTATCCAAGTTTATGTCAACATTTTGCATAGTACTAAGAATTATAAGCAAAATGCGGTACCTTCTCTCATTTTTATTTGTTGGATCATGGACTTGAAAGAAGGTTAGGCACCACATCAGTTGCTTCATGGAATTTAACTCCACATGGATGCAGATAGCAAAGGTGTATAATTTATTAGGCAATTATGTCGTAGATGACCCTGACTAGAGTTTTCTCTGGGTCCAGTCTTGCATGTCTTGCCCCTTTGGTTGAGTAACTAGAATTTTGATCAGTGACACTTTCTAATGTCAAACAGTTAAAGCTGGAAGTAAAATTGTTGAGAGAATGATATTGTGTAGGTTTAGAAGTTGACTGATCTCTGTTAAACTGAACTATCTGAGCTTTGTGAGGAAGAATCTCTTCTTTTGGTCAGTGTTTTTTTACCTCAAAGAAAATCTTCAAGAAGGGAGGGTAAGACGTCACTTCAAACCTGAGATGCCCTTGATGTCTTCATTTAAGTAAGCTTGAAGACTTGTCTAAATGCTGAGAATTTTGGACCACCAAAAGGAGTTAAATATTTGGCAACTGGAACTGGTAGAGTTGAATAGTAAGTAGTTTATAGTTCTTTTTTAATTGACCTATTGGAAATCATTTTTACTCATTAGGCATTAGAAAGAGCATAGATGATTGATGAAGTTAATATCCATTTTCAGGTGAGGCAACAATAAAAGGGTTGTCATTCTCACTCAATCAGGTGATTAGGGTTTTTAGAGTCTTAAAAATTATAGTTCTAAATGAAATGAAGTTGCATTTAGAGTCTAAATTTGCAAATGTCACTGGGTTATGCTTTGCATTTTGTTGGAAAACCATGCTGATCAGTCTTTTTTTTTTTTTAGGCAGTGTACTTTAGCCTTATATAGATATATCCATTCACCTCACTGCTCTTATTAGAGTGCAGAGAGATGGAGAGTCATGGGAAAGGATGCTGGTCTTCAAAATTTTGAGTTGCATGCTTTCCGGGCTGCCTTCCAGATGGTATGTGCTATCAAACAACACTTGTAATTGTCTAGTGCAACCACTCAAAATATTCTAGGCAAACTATAATATTTTGTGTCTATATGTGCCACCTTGAAAATCTTAATGGTTCTGATATTTCTGAGGCCAATATTTGCATGTATTCATGTGGTAGTATTATGTTGGTTTAACTCATCTATAGCAATATCAAGAGATCTTGGCACTTCTTTTTATTAAAAATAAATAAATAAACCAACCTTCACTGGCTGGTTTTGGTAGTGCCCCTTGGTTGGTTTGGTTTGGTTTAGATTTTTCTCTTACCAATTAAGTTCTGTTTGGTTACTGTAGGAATTTTTTACAACCGAACTAACCCAAGCCCATGTCTTCAAAGCCTTAATAGAAAAACCTAGAAAAGAACCTTTTATTTTATTTAGGACTGACCTGATAGCACTCTCTTACCCTGCTGCTTATCCTTAGAAAACATAGAACCAAATACCTTGCAATTTTGACATTTATTAGCTTCTATTATTTCTGGTCTCCTTTCAGTGCAAGGCACATGATTCATATGTCCATCAGTTATCTGGTTCTTTGTATTTGAAGCTCCATCAATGCACTTTGCAATATATCATTGTGGAATTTCCTAAGAGATGTTGGGATATTTCATGAATTTCTCCCTAAAAGCTGTCAGGAGAAAAATGTTTGGAATATCAACAATATCCCCAATTTACATTGAAAGTATGAGTGATATCTTGACAACAGTTGCTACAGATATGTGTTTTGATCTTAAGCTTTTATTTCTCTGTTCTAAGTTCTAACCTTGTTTTATGCTGCCCCAGAAAAAAGAAAAAAAAAAGAAAAAGAAAAACACAAAAAAACAAACAAACAAAATGGGAACCTTTGTGAACTTTTTACCTGATAATTGTGATGTTAGAAAGCCCAGTTACCATTTCTTGCACCATAATTCAATTGCCACAAGGACTTCCTGCATTGTTTCATGATATAATACTCTTTGATCCGAAGAATAGTTTATGTACATTGATACAAGCATGCATGCAAAATCAAATCAAGACTACCCAGCGTTCATGTGACATGCTAGGAAATGCACACCATTTTTTTAGTGTTTTTTTTTCCAATACAACTCAATTCCTTTTTTATAGGTTGTTTAGGAATATCACCTTTTTGCCTCTCCTACGATGAAGACATCATATTTTTTGTACCATGTGAAGGTTCTCTATAGGTATTATCCAGAAGTTTTGATTACAAGCCCTGCTATAGGGCGTCAAGGGAAAGCTTTGCGCCGCCAACAGCAAAGGAGGAATTTGGAGTCTTCTCTGCAACCTGAAAAAGGTACACATTTACCTTTGTCTCAATGTCAATAACACTGTTGGATGAAAAGAAGCTGCCCAACCAAGTTGACAAAATTTGAACCCGGTGAATAAGGAGTGTACTGCTAATAAGTCTACCATATTGCTGTCAGTTTTTCCTCCTTTGTCTTGGAATTGATTAGGCCTTAAAGGCCTACCAAAGCAAAGCTGTACAAGCAGTGTACATCCAATAGAGCTTAGACCCATTGTAATGATGTGATTCAGCTTAAGATAGTCCTCTGCGGGACTAAATTAGTGTAGTGCGTATGATTGTTGTTTTATGATTATTTATGTGCTACGAGGAGACATTTGAACTACCCGTCAAGATGACTGCAAGTTACTATTGAAACATGTGCTGCAGATGACAAAGCAGCTTTTGCAATGGAGAAAGATTCCTTATTTCAAGGGATTTCTTCTGATGAGACTACCATATCTGACGCAATTAATTCTGTTGATAAGTATTCCCTCTTTGAGAAATTTTGCAAGTCTGGGTTGTGCCGCCTTGGTCTCAAACCTTTGCCAGATGTGAATTTTAAAGAGGTGTGGGAGGAAGCTGCACCATTTGCTGTATGTTACTCTCAGTACCTAATTGATTTTACTCGCATATTTATATATGTAACAATTCGACTTCACTTCTATAAGAGAAAACTTGCTTGATGTTTAACAAAACTCCTGTGTATCATATTCTTTCAACTCTATGCTTCATTAACAGAGTTGATATTTCACCTTTATGTCAGCATCTATGCGGGATGCCCATGTAAAATTATGGGAACCCCTGTGGTTTATCCATGGTGATGAATCTTATCATTCATAGCATATGGTTTTTTTGGGTTGTAATGAGATGTGTTGTTACAAAGTCCAATGATTTGATTTGTTATATTGGTATTAGATGAGCACTTTAAAGTTTGTTAAATACCTGTCATGGAAATGACATGACCAAGGTTTAGGTATGGGATATGTTTCCAGCTTGCTTAATTACCCTTAAACTTACCTAGAGAAGCTAACCTCATCTCTGATTATGGTTCTCTCAATTATGGTGTTAGATTTTTTAAGAATCATGAATATACTTAGAAGCATCATAAATTAACTTCCAAAACTTAAAGAGATTATACAGTTTCTAATGAAAGAAAAAGAACTAAATCTCACATTCTCTTTTATGAGTGAGCTTGTCTATTCATAAATCATGTTGAAAAAAATGTTCTATAAAATTTCTATACATGCACTTCATTCTTATAATTGTGGTACATTGTTGGTGTCTTCTTAGTGTTTATATTGTATTGCAATATGTTATTTGTTAAGCTACCAATTTAACTCAAAAGCTTAAGCTGTCAGCTAATGCACCAACCGTGTATATCAACCCAACTTCGGCTAGAGCTCAAACACTATGCCAGACAAACAGCCTTCTTCGGGCTTGCTCTTGCACCTGTGCTTGATGAATGGGGGAATAAACAAGCAATAATGTTTGAACTCATGACATATTGAAAATAAAGGCTCTAGTATCATATGAAGCTACCAATTTGACCCAGAAGAATAGGCTAATAGGTAATGGATCAAAATATATATCAAGCCACTTCGGCTAAAGCCCCAGCAATATGATTTATTTATTTGTTATCATTATTTCAAGGCATGTGTCATTAAGTTTGAAAATTATGAAATACTTTAGATCCTCTTATACTATAATACTTTGTCCTAATTCATCACTTGTTCTCATACAGATTCTTCCTTGTGGAAATAAATAACAGTGTGCATGCCATTCACTTTATTTATATAAGTCAGCTGGGTAAGCACTGATTAACATCACAATTCCATGCAGGAATTTATTGGACCTTATTGGTCTCTTCGTGCTGCTTTAGGACCTCTTTTGGAAACACTTATTCTGCTTGATAGATTATTGTTCCTCCAAGAGCAAGGCAGTTCAGTGGAGGCAGTCATGTTGCCTATTTTTGATCCTGTATTATCCCCAAGGAATGTCGCCATAATTGCAAAGAAAAGAAATTGACACAAATTTGAGAAGCATTGAGTTAGATACGGTGCAACTTGTATGCAGGTAATACCTTCTTTTTGTTAACCTTCACAGACTTACAGGTGGTTATTTATCTGATATTATATAGTTAAAATGGGAAGATGTAGTTTTCTTTTCCTGATAGGTAAAATTCAGTATTACCATTACATGGAATTGAAGCAGGAACCTCCCCACGAACCCCACCTCAACTCTCAGATTTTTTTCCCCCTCTGCATGTCTTAAGCTACTACATGGCTTCTTCTAGGCATGAAATCTAAATTCAGCAGCTGCCTATTAGGTTCTGAGGATCACCATTTTTTCTTTTCCTTTATGTTTTACTCAATCATCCTTCATGCATATATTTTTTTTGTTGAGTCAGCTTCCTTCAACTTCTTTGTCAGGGCCCAGAACCCGTGGTTTAATTGTTAAGGTGTTGTAGTTGTTTATTCCATAATATCGTACTTTATTGAAATTAAAAATATGGCGATGTCCCTGTCATTATGGGCCATTATGGCCTGAAATAAGATAAGCTCAAGAGCTTAGAGTCCTCATGTCCTCATTGCATTCTAGCAAAGACAAATTGGAGTTACTTATGCATCTAATATGCTATTTTAGGTGCTATTTACGGTCTATTCAATTAAGGCTTCTGTTATTAAATACCAAAACAATTCCAAAGCCGTTAGTTGTTTGTATTTGTCTAAAAACAAAATGATGCAACAGGTTGATTGCTGAATTTCATTGGAGTGTCGCTCGTCTTGTGTTTCTTCTGGTGGGAATGAACACCTGTATGACCAGTCTCCCCCTACAAATCTCTATTGCTTAGGAGGCTGGAATGAGTAGGACGGCTTTGTTTGCATTCCAACTTTCACCAGAAACACCTTTGAGGCTTGACCCATTCCATGAATTCCTCTTGAACTCATAAAATTTTCAAAGAAACTACAACACAAGCCAAGGTACTATCAACTTGGTACATTGTATTAGTTTAATCGTTAGCTGAAGTAGACAGATGGTAGGGTCTGATTTATTTATTGGTCTGTATCTGAGGTAGAAGATTCTTCTAACTAATTTGTGAAGAGGAAGACATTGCATTTTGTTAAACTAATAGGGGGATCACACTTGTTCACATTTGACTGACTTTTTGTCTCTTTTAGAAAGTTGTAGTCTTGATTGGATTAGTCTTTGGAATCCAAGTAGTATTTTTGCCCGTGAAACCTTCTACCTGATGATTTTTAGTTTTGATAGAAACCGATGCTAAAATCATGATTTTGAAAGGACAATGACCAATTAAAGAAGTCTCCTTAAATTTGAAACAACTCCCTATACAAGCCAAAACTGGGCTCTCTCGAATGTGATATTTTTTTTCTTATGAATCCTTTTCATAAGTCTTTTTTCTTTTTTTCCTATTGAATTACCCAGATAAATTCAAAAGCTCTTACTATGCTTAAAAAAAAAGCTCTTTGTTAAGCTTTTGTAAACTGATTATTGATTTCCAAAAAAGCTTAACA
The DNA here is from genome assembly GCF_030704535.1 of Vitis vinifera. Taxonomy (NCBI): domain Eukaryota; kingdom Viridiplantae; phylum Streptophyta; class Magnoliopsida; order Vitales; family Vitaceae; genus Vitis; species Vitis vinifera. The sequence goes on along the minus strand of NC_081823.1, from coordinate 22,034,572 downwards.
TGGATGTAAGAAAATGGATGTTTTTATCGGAAAGCAAAAGCGAAAGCATGTGATTGAACCAAACAAGTGAAAAAAAAGAGGGAAACTCTTTGAGCTTTTGCCTATGACTTTAACTCCATGTTGAGGTTGACATTGAACTCGTAGCTTTAAAAGGATAATTTTGATACTAAGAAAAAGTTTTATTAAATATGAAATAACTTTTCGTGTTGAAAAAAGAAGATTTGAGAAAAACCAACGTTGTTCTCGATTCCACGTCCTCTTTTAAAGACTTTAAGCAAAGAACACTTTTACGGACTCATAAGTCTTTTTAGGTAACCAATGGAATTGGGTTGTAGTTGGACGATAAGTAAGGATGTGGCTAGCAGTTTGGATGAGAGCAAGATGAAATGAACCATTGCTATCACTAGAAAAGGAGTCATTCAAAGAAATAAAAGAGGAGAAAAGCAAAATACAAAGGAGTCCACTTCATCACCTATCTCTTAAAAGATTCCTCAAAAGGTTAGCCATTTATGCTAAATACGACTGTTGAAACTTGAAAGCTTCCCTTTTTTCTCTTCCTCTTCTTTTGCTTTCACTGTCATTTTAAAGTTGGATGATAGTGTCAATGTCTATTTCAAAATTATTTAGGTTGGACTTCCATTTTTGACCAAGTTGTGGATTGGGCTTTTCTAGTTTTGGATAAGGAATAAATAAACGTCGATTGAAGTTTGATTTACGAAAATTTCACTACATATGTGGAAAAAGAAAAACAAAGATATTGGAAGAAAGAATGAAGATATTTTAGTGGAGTTTTGGAGGTAAATCTTAGTACGGAAATGCATCTTTTGGAAAAGACATTAGAGCTTCTTCCATTAGGTGTCAAATTTTAATTCAAACTTCCATTGCTTTACGCCATTTACTTTAATATAGCCATGAAATGAATAGTTTATAGTGGGAATGGTTGGTGACAGTTGAGTTTTCCACAAAAATCTTGTTAAATATTGAATTTCTAAGCCCCATTTGGATTTTAAAACATTGGAACAAAAGAAAAAGAAAATAGTGAAAAAAAAAGTAAGAAGAAAAGATTAAAAAATGAAGAAAAAAATAATTTAAATTTATAAAATTTTCACATAGAAGTGTGAAGAATTTGAATATACGTAAGTTTTTTTAAAGAGGGTTTATTTGAGAATTGTTTTTCAGAATAGTTTTTTATTTTTTAAAATAAAAAATATAGAAAATACATTTGATAACAAAAAATTGTTTTTTATTTTCTGTTCTTAAAGATAGAAGCAAGGTGTTTTTAAATAACATATTTTAATTATTTTATGTTATTTTCACTTGTTTTTTAAGGATTGTTTTAAAAAATAATCATACAAAATACGTAGAATGATTAAAAATAAAACACAATATATAAAATATATTTTTAAAAATATTAAAGATAGGTTTTAAACATTTTAGGTTTTTAAACATAGTTTTGTCCTACAAAAATCAAATAAAATTTTCTAAAACTGTTCTCAAAAATTATTTTTTAAAATTGTTTTCGAAAACAGTTATAAATAACAACTAAATAACTTTTATTATATGTTATCTTTAAGGCTACTTTATGGATAAAACTGATATAGATATTTTATTTATTTATTTATTATTATTTCTTTAGTGTAGATTGATTGATGAAGTGATCTCGATTAAATTGGATAAAATAAAAGTGAAGTGACCAATTCCAAAGTTGATATTTATCATACCATTGTATTGTCAAGTAAGGCAATGGTGTGTTGAATACGAAACTATGATTGGCATGTTTTCTTGTCGAAATCAACAAGCCGGTGCTTGCTAGGTAACTACCCTTTTTCTCCCAAAAAGCTCTCATCAACGTTGGACAATATGGAATATTCGGTTCAAGAGAAATCGTATACTACTTCTCTTGACTTTTTTCTAACATGTAATATTAAACTTTATATTATCGACTATAAAAATAAATAAAATATTAAATGCTCTTTTGATTACACTTTATCGTTGATATTTCTAAAATTAGGAAATAATAGCAACTTTCATATAAGATATAAAAATTCTTAGAGACTATATTGAAAAAGTAAAGATTTAAAAACCGTTTTAAAAAACTGAGGTATTAAAAAAAATTATTATCTTAAAATTTAAAATTTTAGAAATTATAAAAGATAAATTTATGTTTTTTATATAAGAGATTATGACAATTTTCATATAAGATATAAAAATTCTTAAAGACTTATATTGAAAAAGTAATGATTTAAAAACCGTTTTAAAAATCTGAGGTATTAAAAAAAATTTATTATCTTAAAATATAAAAATCTTGAAATTATAAAAGATAAATTTTTGTTTTTTATATAAGAGATTATATTTTTATATAGAATTTATTATTACTTTTCAATTTTAAAAACAAAAAAGTAAAAAGTATATCTAAATAGACATTAACTTATCATGGACATAACTAGCTTTTCCCTAATTACGTGGGCACGTGTTGGCAAGAGATACTACCTTTCTATCTTATTCTATAAAAAGAAGATATAGGAAAATATATAAAGGTTTTAAATAGACTAGTCAAATTGTTCCTATTTCAAAATTTTATTACATTAAGATCGTGATTATTTATGACAAATTTTTTAATCTGATTACTATGATTGGGGATACAATCTATGGCTTTTGGTTTTATTATATTTTTGTGCTTTTTAAAATCATTAACATTTTCTATTAGAGTTATACTTCTAGTTTGACATTCCATTTTATCTTTTAATTGCTTCATTGAAAATTATTTACCATTGCAAAAACTTCATTGTTGTCAATCACATTTGTGATGTTTATTTTATTTGGGTCTTTAATGATTGTTATCGAAATATTTATATATATATATATATATATATATATATATATATATATATATATATATATATACATCATTTTGGAGATCTATATAAGATGTCTACATATATATATATATATAGACATACGTTTTGAGATTTTAAATATTAAATTATGATATTTACATTATTTTGAACTCACTACTACTATGGAATAAATTATATACTCATACCTTTGAATTATATATATATATATATATAGATAGATAGATAGATAGATAGACACATTCATATTGATGGTGTGCTTAATGGGGTTTATTTTCTATAATCATTTTGTTTCAATGATAGTCCATGGATTACAACTTTTGAAATTATGCTATATATCTATGGATGTCAACATAGAGAATGGTTGATGCATTTGTGATATATATGAACTTTATTGATTATCTTTTGATGAAATTTTCATATAGGTAATGCACAAAATATTTTTGACATAGACCAAAGAAATTTGAGGGAGAATTTTTTTTTTTCTCTATTATTCAAATTGATTATACTAATGATATTTATGCATGAATGGTTGAGACCATCCACCTTAGAAAAAAAATCTAATCCTTAATTTTAGGAGAGAAAATCTCTCATAAAATCAAGGAATAAGTTAGAATTGGAAATACAAATGTAGTATAACTATGACACAACTATAACACAATTGTAACAAAGTTAATACTGGGAAAAGAAGAATATTTTTGGCCTTCATTATCAAGTTGAAGATCATAGTTGACCTTAAGAACTTGCCTTTATTTTGCATCGCGCCATTGTTGTAGGCAAAGCCTTAAGAAAAAAAAATTGTGAAAGCAGCAAAGACTACAACAAAACTATCACTATCACCCTCTTGTCTCAACTTTTCAACCTCACCGTCGCCCTTGGATCTTCCTTGACGTTGACATTCTCTTCACCTCAAACTCCCACCCTCGCACCACTACAAACTCATTGCAAAATAGAAATCATGCCATCATCATTGCCATTGTCTTTGCCAACGACAACAATCATTGCACATAACGTCTCCTCCTCACATTGATTCTCTTTCTCACCATTGCTACAAGTGAAGATTTTTCCTTCTCCATGTATCGTCTCTTGTTCTCATTGCTAGTGCAAATGTATATTGCAAAGAACAATAGACAACGGGAAGTGTTCCTTGCACTATAGATATTATTGGAAATCGAGAGTATCAAACCTCCGACACCATTACTACAATTGCCACTATCCTACATTAACACTAGTGGGAACTCTAACACAGTTTTGAGCCCTAAGAGTAGTCTTTAGGGGCCTTTTTATATTTCCAAAAAAAAAAAAGAGAAATGAAAAATATGTGAGATATTAGAAATACCGCTATGCTACTCAATCTAAAGAAGTGACAACTAATCACAACATAAGAGAATTGCAAAATCTTCAAGTGGCATATAGGCTTAATAGGAAGAATAATTTAAAATGGTCACAACTTGTTCATACCTCTCTGAAGGGAAAAAAGAAATCAAGTCATCTCCTAGGAATTGGACCAATGAGATGATACCCTTGGTTTGATGCTTATGATGAGTAAGACTTAATGATTATGGTATGGTTCTAGAATTCAATGATACTTGAAATTAGTGACACATGTATATTCCTGACAATTGTTAAAGATATCTGGGATATAGTTCACTAGACATACTTAAAGGCACTAGATATAGCCCAAGTATACGAGATAAAAGTTAAAACTAAAGTAGCGAAATAGGGAAACAAGACAATTATAGAATATTCCAATATTTGAAAAATCTATGGCAAGAACTTGATCACTATTGATGCACTGAGACAAAATGTTTAAAAAATGCAATAATCATGAAGAATTATATCGAAAAAAATCGAACCTATGATTTCTTAGTTGATCTCAATGTTGAGTTTGACTAAGTTAGAGTTCAAATACTTAGCAAAGAGCTCCCAAACTTGAATGAGACTATCTTTATTATTAAATTTAAATTGCATATAAATTAAGAGAATAAGGAAAAGAGAATGCAAACACAAGATTTTTATAGTGGTTCGATGCAACCCGACCTACGTTCACTCTCTTCTATCTTCAATCCCAAGTTTGAGGTTCCACTATTTCAAGGCTTCTAAACCAAGCCTTCAAGCAATACAATTGGATTATGGTTTCAATCCACCCTCTTAGACTTTTGGCTCCAAGCACCCTTTACAATCCTTAAGAGATACCCCACTCTTGAACAACCTCTCAAGTGATACCCCACACTTGAGAATCCCTAAGTGATACCTCACGCTTAGATTCTTCCTCTCAAGGATATACAAATAATTTCACAAAATCCTAGTACAAAACTTTAGGCTCAAATGATATAAGAAAGCTAGGATTGAATGGTGCACTAAAAATATGCAAGTTTTAGAACAATGGTGCACTCAAAAACACTCTCCCAAGGCTCAAATATATTCAAGAAAGGTTTAGGAAGGTTAAAATTTTGAAACAATAAAGATTGAAGCCTTTTTATAGAGGAAAAAGACCAAACTAGCCATTGGGGGTTTGACCGGTTGACTACCCGTTAGCATTTAATGTTTGGCAGGTGACCATTGGACCTCAATTGCCCCTTGATCGGACCTCAACCGGTTGAGTTGGAGGTCGACCGGTTCCTCGATCAATTGAGCTAAGGGTCAACAGATTGAGGTTCAACCTTGACCGGTTGAACAACTATTCTGGAAGAAAGAGAAAGTTTTTTTGCACTCTTCAACCGGTTGAACTGGGGGTCAACCAATTCCTCATTTGATTCAACCGGTAAAACTATTTTTGGCTCAACAACCAACTTTTTCAACTTAAAAATCTTTTAAACAAGTTTGGAAAACATTTGACACAAGGTTTTAGTTGAAAACATGAAATCATCCAATTTTAAAATATTTAAAATAAAATAACTCTTGGATGATTTTTGGTGCATAAGTGAAGAATGTAATGCATGAAAATCCTAGTGCACCAACAACCTTACAAAGAGATCTTATGAAGTTTGGGTCTCGAAAAATACTTCTCTTTCAGGTCTTCTTTTTCTTAATAATTTCTCTTTGACTTGATTTGTCTTTGTGATGACCACTTTGGAAATCTTCTTGCCTAATCACACTTGAAATAGAATCATTAGTTTTAAACCTTGTTTTGTTATCATCAAAACCGAGATTAACCAAACCTTGGTTTCACACTTTTTACCCTACTCACTATTTATTTCAAGACCAGGACTTGGGGAAGATGATTGGACTTGCTAAGGAATGGAATGAGCTATACTACCTTGAGACACCAAGCAAATCATTCATATCTTTTCTTTCTAACCACCACATTTTCAATAAAGAAAAAAAAACTAGATTCATCAACTAGACTTGGACATTCGTATTTAGAACTCTTAAGATCTTAATTCCTTCTCTATTTAGGAAATTTAATGTTGAGATCTTTCATTGTGATGTATGTGAACTCACCAAACACAAGCATTTAATCTTTCCCACCAATAATAAAAGAAGTTCAAAGTCTTTTCATCTAATCCTTTTTGATATTTTAGGTCTTTCCCTTATCCCTAATATATCTAGGGCTTATGTCTTTCATTCTTGATTGTAATAGGGTATCTTCTTACATAAACACAAATCTAATGTGAGCTTTGTTCTCTCAAATTTCCATAATAGATAAAAAAAAAACCAATTTGGTATTTCTATCGAGAGGTTTCGATCCGACAATGATAGAGATTATTCCAATAAAGTCCTAACTCCATACTTTCAATATGAAGGAATAATTCATGAGTCATCATATGCAAACACCTCACGACAAAATAGAGTTGTTGAGAGGAAAAATAGTCACCTTCTTGATACAACATGAGTTTTTTTGTTCCAAAAATATGTGCCTAAATCTTATTGGGAGAAAGTTGTCCTAACCACCACACGCCTTATAAACCGATTACCTTTGAAAGTCTTAGGTTTCAAAATTCCATGGAAATACTCTCATCGTTTTATCCTATTATGAGAACCACAAACCATCTTACTCCTAAGATATTTGATTATGTGTCCTTTGTAGTTGTTCATAGTCCAAATAGGGAAAAATTAGACTTAAGAGCAATTAGATGTATTTTTGTAAAATATTTTTCAACTCAAAAAGGATAAAAAGTATTACCATCCACCATCATTTTTTTTTTGTCTTCACTGATGTTGCTTTCAACAAAAGTGAGTCTTATTTTCCCGCTTCTTATCTTTTGTCAGAGAATTCCATTGAGGAAGATAAGGATCAGGATTTATGTTTCATTTATCCATTTCTCATTGACCCTCTTAAAGTGTTTGATCTAGTACTTGTGTCTTTCTTCTTTGAACTTGAGTTGTCATCCATTGACTTTGCTCTTGAGAATCAAATGACTAGAAAAGTCACTCAAGGAAGAAAGTTGCACTTCCTAAGCTTATATAAGTTCAAGAATCTAAACCGATTTCTAGAAATGAGGTAATCGTCTCTCATCCTCCCTTACAAACTGAGTATGAACTTCAATATAAAAATATCATAAATCAAAACCTCTCTATTGCCATCAAGAAGGGAATAAGAGAATGCACTAAACATACTTTGTATCCATTTTCCCATGTTGTATCATTTGAAAAGTTGTCTTCATCTTATAAAAGTTTTCTTACAAGTTTGAAAAATATTTATATTCTTACCACTCTATCCAAGGCTTTATCTAATGAAAATTGGAGACAAATCATAAATGTAGAAATAAAGGTCTTGGAGAAGTATAAAACTTGGGAGTTGGTAGACTTGCTTGTAAGAAAGAGGATAGTAGGATGTAAGTGCATTTATACTCTTAAATATATAGCAAATAAGACATTAGAGAGGTACAAGGCAAGATTGGTGACCAAAGGATGTATTCAAGCATATGGAGTGGATTATCTAGAGACGTTTGCTTTGGTTACTAAGATGAACATAGTAAGAATTTTGTTATCATTGGCAACAAAATATAATTAGGATCTACAACAATTAGACATCAAGAATGAATTTTTGAATAGAGATCTAGAAGAAGAGATTTATATGGAAGTCCCTCCTGGATTTGGAAACAACCTAGCCTCTAAAAAGGCATGTAAACTAAAGAAAGCTTTATATGGACTGAATAGTCTCTAAGGGCATGGTTTGGAATGTTTGCTAAAGTGACAAAAAAACATTGAATATGGACAAAGTTAGGGATATCATATATTGTTCATCAAGCATTCAGATTTAGGGAGAGTTACAACCCTTTTGGTATATGTAGATGACATCGTCATGACAAAAAAAAGAAAAAGAATGAAATGGAAAGAAAGACTTTGAGACAATGATTGGCCAAGGAATTTGAAATTAACAAGTTAAGGAAGGTTGAAATACTTCATAGGAATCAAGGTTGCACATTCTAAGTAGGAAAATTTTATTTTTTAGTAGAAATATGTAAAAAAAAAAAAAAAACCTTATCAAAGAAACAAGAAAGTTAGTGTGTAAACTAGCAAACACACCAATAAATCCTAATCATAAGCTTAGAGAGGCTAAGGAAGATGTTGCAATAGATAAAGAGATGTATTAACATTTGGCAGGAAGACTCATTTATCTTTCTCACATAAGAATTGATATAACATATGTTGTAAGTATGATTAGCCAGTTCATGCATAGTCCAAAAGAGGTTTATCTGCAAGCTACTAACTGAGGGCTATAGTACTTTACGAGGTCTCTAAGAAAAGGCATCTTATTTAAATGAAGTTCGAGACTAACACTTAAAGCATACACAAATGTAGATTATGTTGGATCTGTGGTTGATAGAAGATCAACGACTAGGTATTGCACCTTTCTTAGTGAGAATTTGGTGATATGGAAAAGTGATAAACATATCAATATGGAGGTGAGGTCCAATGTAGAAGCAAAATTTTGCACAATGGCCCAAAGAGTTTGTGAACTACTATGGTTAAAAATCATTTTGAAATATTTGAAGCTTAAATTGGATGACCCAATGAGACTTTACTACAACAACAAATTTGTAATCAATATCACACATAATCCAGTGCAACACGATCGAGCAAAATAAATAGAAATAGACAAACATTTTATCATAGAGAAACTAGATAATGGATTTATTGGTACTTCTTATACATCTATTGACCACCAACTTGCAAATATACTCACAAAAGGTTTAAACAATCTAAGTTGTGAATGGAAAACATTTATTCATCAGCTTGAGAAGGAGTGTGGAAGAATGAAATTATATAAGCCATGATTTTTTAATTAAGGAGAGCATTAGGCAATCCCATAATCAAAGGGATCTTGTGTAATTGGGTTAAGAAAGTTCCAAATTTTAGTGCTAGGAATTTTTGTGTATATGTAGGTCTCTATACAGGCTGAAAGTCAAGGAAAAGAATTTTATACCTTTTATTCCTTCCATTTTTTCTTCTACAATAGCTAAATTGATTGGAAGGAGAAAATTCACCTTGCATTATGGTGCATGGATCTTGATTTAACACTTTGCACGTATGAACCAACAACTCTGATAACATCAAGCACCTAAAGTGAGAAAACATATGAACATTAGAGTGATCTAATTGCTTAGGTTGGATATTTATTAAGTCTCACATTAGGAAACTTAATTCATGTTTGATTCCTAACTATACCAAGGTTAAAGAATATCCCAATGCTATTTAGCAACAATTTAAGACTTTTGATAAGGCATTGACTACCACCTTGACAACAAAGATGTATTCCATGAAATTTACATGTACTAAAGGAATGTGTGAGCATATTATGGAAACAAAGGATATTACTGCCCAACTTGATGAAGTCATTAGAGATTGAAATATCTACTTAATTTATGGTTCACTTCATCCTTAACTCATTGTCATTTCTATATGGACCTTTCAAGATTTATTATAATACACATAAGAAAAATGGCCAATCAATGAACTTTTAACAATGTGTGTTCAAGAGGAAAGGAGACTAAATCAAGAAAGGATTGAAAGTGCTCATTTAATGACTCATAAAAAGAAATCGACCAAGAAAGAGAAAGGAAATTAATATGAGCAATGCCAAGTGCCTCTTTTATAAGAAAAAGGGACACATAAAGAAAACTTGTTCCAAATCAAGCACTAGCTTGAAGAGAAAGGTATATAATATCATCTCTTTGGTGTGTCAAGAGTCTAATATGGTTCATGATTCTCAAAACAATTAGTTTATTGACTTTGGTTTCACAATCCATATGCCAATACCATGTAAAGCTTTATAAACCAAAAGAAACCAATGGAAAGTGAAAGTTCTATCTATTTAGAAAACCGAATACATTCACATATGGAAATGGCCAGGACTCATAGACTTATCTTAGATCTAACTTTGTTTTATACCTTGAAAGAACTTTTTATATTCCATCATTTTTTTTAGAATCTTATTTCAATTTGAAGACTTTTACATCATGGTTTTAGTTTCAATTTCATTAATGCTTTCTTTTATTTATTAAAAGATATCATATATTATTATTGGTGATGGTATTTTGGATGAATTCTTCATACTTCATTTGAATCCCACTTTGGATTTTAACTTTTTGACTATCAATGGTAATGTTAGCATTAAGCATGCTGTTATAAATGAGAAATCCTCCATATTATGACATAGGAAATTGGATCATATCTTCATTGAAAGGATTAAAATGTTGATAAATTAAGGAATCTGTAAGCCTCTTAATTTTATTAATTTTTGTATGTGAATTTTCTTAAAGAAAAATAGAATTACAAAACCAAGGAGGGTGCCAAAAGAAGTTTTGATATTTTAGAGTTAGTATACACTAATATGTATGTCTCCTTTGATATGTGCTTAAATGATCAGAGATATTTCATTACTTTTATCGATGATTGCTCATGATATATGTATCTCTATTTGTTTTATGATAAAAGTGAAGCATGATATGTTTTCAAAACTTATAAAGAAAAATTCGTGAAAGTATTAGATAAAAAGTTACGATCATAAAGTCACATAGAGATGGAGAATATTCTAGTAGGTACACTAAAATAGGACAATTAACTAGTCCATTTGCGAGGTTTCTACAAGAATAAGGCCTTGTTGTTCAACACACAATGTCGAGTTCACCATCCCAAAATGGTGTGGCTAAAATATAAAGTTGAACTTTGAAGGCATGGTGAGGAGCATGATTAATAACTCCAACCTTTCACTATCCTCGAGGAGTGAAGCCGTGAAAACTATGGCATCTATCCTAAACATGCTAAAATGGTTCCCAAAATGTCTTTTAAGATATATGGAAAGGTTAGAAACCCATTTTAAGGCATGATCATATATAAGGTTGCCTAACTAAGGTTAGGGTTTATAACCCACAAGAGAGAATGTCAAATTCAAGAATAGTCAGATGGATATTTCATTGACCATGTAGATTTTATTGTCCTTACGCAACAAGAATGATCAAATCTCAAAATGTAAGGTTTCTAGAGAATAATAAGATTAGTAGGAGTGGCCAACCTCAAAATTTAGTGTTTGATAGGAAAATCGTAGTATTGAACCTACTCCAAAGTCTTCAAATAGATTAATTGTTTTTCAAAAGAGTTATCAGGATTCAACAATCCAGAAATAACCAATTATTAAAGAATCACATCATTATGTAGACCTTGAATGAGCATGTAGAAGCTCATTCATAAAGATATGTACTACATATGATTCTCATTCAAAAAAGAAAAATTATATTATAATATGTGGGAGGTAATTCTTGGCTTTGGTGAACTTATTGCTATAATTTATGCCATTTTAAATTTTCTAGGTTGGGTAAAAGGATTTAATATCCAAGGAAATTTTTTTTGTTATGTATTAATACATATTGTAAGGTATGGGCCAAGTGGGAGAATGGTAGGCACATCTATAATATTTGAAAGTTAATTATATTCATTAAATATCATGTTATTAAGTACTATGGGCACATGTTGATAAGAGATAATTGTCCATCTAGCTCATATTTTTTTTTTTTTAAAGGAAGAAGATATATAAAATATATATACATGTTAAAAAAAAGGGGGGGACAAGAGAGTCTAGTTTACAAACGAGTGTATGAGTTTTCTATCATTACATGATAATAGATCTTGGATAAATCATCCAAATTGTCCTAATAAATTGAAGAATATGAAATTTAATATATTGAAGAATATGATTATTTTTGACAAAATTTTTTAATCTAATTGCTATGGGTGCAGGTACAATCAATCTATGGCTTCCAATTTTAGTATATTTTGGTGTTTGTGAAAATTATCAACAACATATGCTTCCAAAGCATCAATCAACATCATTATAACAAATTTCACCAATTAAAATAATACTAAGATATAAACATTCTAATCATGCTTCTCTTTTCCCATTGGGTTTTGTCATGGGTTGGATGGTAAGCATGAAATTTTTCCACCGCAACATGAACGCAGTAATAGTAATACCATACTTGACCCATTGATAGGTTAGACTTTGATGTATAATATTGTTATATTGTGTCTATCATTGTATTTTGAGGATGAATTATGACTCATCAATCTTTAACTAAAAAGGGGAGAAATGTTGAAAACATTGGCTTCATCTCTCTTTACACCTATCAATTTTTTTTAAAACAAAAGATTGTATAGAAAGACAAAAATACCCTTTTCTTAATCTTACCTCCATATTTATTTAATAAAAAAAGAGGGGGATGTTATGGTCATTATTAGTTAATTAATTTGAAAGAAGGAAAATTCTACTGTACCAAAGTGATTATCAAAAACACTTTTAATACTATAGCAAAACCCTAAAAAGAGGAAAGAGGAAAAAGATGAAGAGAATAGATTTGAAAAAGAAAGGAAATGGAAAATAAAGCAAAAGAAAGGTAAAGCGAAGAGAATGGAATTTTTTTAGGATTAAGATTTTAGGTGGTGTATGATGAAGAAGGCAGGAGAGCATTATTACTCTTATCTGATTTTTTTTTTTAAAAAGGAAAAAATAGAAGGGCGTGGAAAAAGATTAGAAGGATGTGTTTAACATTTCCTTTAGAAAGGAAAAAAAAAAATGAAAACTAAAGATATTGATTGAAAGAGGTGAAAGGGACAGTGAAGAGTGAGGACAGAAGCATCATGTGGGCTTGTCCTCATTCAAATTGTCTGGTTTGGGTGCCAACTCCATCCAACCCCACAATAAATTCCAAAAACCAATCGCTTGCTATGACTACATCAGCAGGTTGGCAGTAGTTGGTTAGCCCACATCAACATTACCCATTGCCATAACTATTCCTCTTTCTCTTCATCTTCCTCTTCCCCTTCTTGTATATAAGTGCCTCCTCATACCAAAAATACTAGTTGACTTGAGATCCCATACATACATAAACAATCCCTTTACTTTTGTTTTTTATTTATATATAACAACCCCACAATTGGGCAATTGCCATTTCTCTCTCTCAACTCAAAATGAGCATTATTGAGATGGTTGAGTCAAGGTTGCCACCAGGTTTCAGGTTCCATCCAAAAGATGAAGAGCTTATATGTGATTACCTGATGAAGAAGGTCACTTCCTCTGAATCTTCTCTGTTCATTGAAGTTGATCTCAACAAGTGTGAGCCTTGGGATATTCCTGGTGAGTCCACCCTCCATATCCACTATCTTGATCATCTTCATCTTCATCCTCATCTTCTATATTTTTACTGATTCTGCATATTTTCATGCTCATCATATATATTTCTATTGCTTTTGCAAAAAATAATAGTTATCAGAAAGATAGAACAAAAAACAAGTGGGTGTAAAGCTTTTTTTTTTCCTTTTTCTTCTTTCTTTTGGTGTGCATCTCTATCTAGATGTTGTACATGGTGTCCAAATTGTTGAAAATTCAGGTATTTTTTATCTTGAAGCTGTATGTTGAAATATTTTTGTTTTGTTGCATGGAAAAAGCTTCCACTCACATATCTTTGTCAGAAAATGAGAGAAAATAATAATGAAAGGGAAAGGGTAAAAGAAAAAAGAAAAAAAAGAGAGAGAGAACATATATCCAAGTTTCACCCAATAAAATTTTTCTTCATTTCTTTAATTTCATTTTTTTCCTTTTCGAAAAAAAAAATCAAAAGTTTTAAAGTTTATATAGCTTTTGCCTCTAGTGGATTATGAATTACTTTTCAAATAATACATGTTACACCATATAATATAGCAATTAATTATGATGATCCTTCAAATAACCTCGCTTTACTTCGGTTTTTTTTCCTTTTTATCGTAGGTTTTCAATTACTAAAATTTCTTAATTATAAAAAAAGAAATCTCTTTGTGTATGATATGCATAAGAATGCAGCTCTCACCATGTTTGTCTTTATTGTTAAATAATTTTCCTTTTCAATTTTTTTAAATCATTTATTTTAGAAAATATCTCTCTCTAGCTATTATTTTCATTTCTTTGTTTTAAAGACAAAGAACAGTCTTGAAATCAATTTTTTTTTTTTTATTTCTCCCATGCCAATCTAGTACTATTTTTAGGGTTTGAAGCTTCAATTTCCTTTTTATTCCTCCATATTTTTATATGGCTTCAAAATCAGGAAAGAAAATTTAAATGTGCATTTTGATTAGATGGAACAAATATTTCAAGGAAGACCCAGTACACTGATAGATACCTCATATGCATCCCTTCCTTTTTGAAGAAACGGACAGTTTTGGCAGTTTGAAATAATTCAAAGGCAAAGAGGTGGTGAGAGTGATATTGAGATAACAATTCAGACCCAAAATTCATATATGCTCTAGATTTTATATGTCTACCACACACCTGTACTTCACTTACATCTCATGTTTCAATGGATTATCCTTCACGTATGTTTCACTTTCATTATTAATTTCATGCACAAATAAAAACACTACAAACTCTCTCTCTCTCTCTTTCTTTCTTTTGAGCCACTTTGACACTCTCCTAACTTTATGAGGAATTTTCTACACTTTTATAATAACCCCACAAATGGTAAGGATCTTATATTAATTTCTTAATTTTGGGGTTTATTCTTGCTTCTGTTAGCTAGCATGATTGATATTTATGGTTCTGAGTGAGCCTCCAAAGTATTAAAGAAGTAAAAAAATTTAAAGTTCTCTTATTTGATTTGTTATAAAAGAAAAATAAAATACAATACAATAAAAATTATTTCAAAAAATTATATTTTTAGATTTTTTATTCTCAAAGTTGAATTACTTTTGAAGATATAGTAGTAAAATTATTAAGTGGTGTTTGTTTTTTTATTCAATTGAAATGAACTTATTGATATCAATCAACATAATTTAACTGAATTCATTGATAATAAATTCACTTTAATTATATTGATTGATATTAATAAGTTACTTTTAATTGAAAAATAAATATCACGTTTTAAGTAAATATTTCGACTTTTTTTATTAAGTTAAAAAACAAACACCAAGTTTTAAACTTATTTTTGGTTTTTCCTTTTTTTTTTTTTTTTTTTTTTAACTTTCCATGATATAAATGAATACTAATCATAAATTATTTTAATCACTTTAAGAACTATTAAAGTGCTAGAAAATATTAAGAAAAGGAAAAATCGTAAAGAGAAAATAATATTTTTTTTATATATAATTGATAATATGTGAAAAATATATATTAAAAAAACATACATAGAAAAAAAAAGTTAAAAAAATGAAAAAATAATTCTTCTTCATTTTGATCCTTCAAAAATGGGAAAAGTGTGAAAACTTTCCATGCAAAATCAAATAAAAGAAAAAATTTATAGGTTTTTTTCTTTCTTTTTCCTTTTTAATCCTTCCATTTTGGATATAAAATTTGGTGGTTTATCATGAGCTAGTCAACTTTCATATTTTGGAAGGATAATGAAATGTCATTTTTTTCTAAAAGTTATCTTTCTTCTATTCATATGACCAAGAGCTCCAATAATTCCCGCACTATTTATTGACATCTTGGCCTGCAAACAGTGAGCCGCCCTTGAATCCTTACTTGTAGCTTTCACTATCATGTATGACTCATCAATATTGACATTTCATGATTCCTCTTTTTCTTTAAACTATATTTTATTATTTTTTATATTTTAATTTTTTGTATATTACTTATAGAATAATCCACATACAAATGAGTTCCTTAAGAAACAAGTTTAATTATAAAAATAAAAAAAAATAAAAAAAAATGCGTCCAAAGTTGATGTTTCAATTTCTTGGAACCCCACTTTTTTAAACATAGCAAGCAACATATTTTGACTTTAGAAAAATTAATTTGTCATTTTTTGAGTTACAAAATTTTCAAAAAAAAATAAAAATGCATCCCCATTCTACATATTTCTTATATTATTCTTTTTATTTTTAAATTATTGATTTATGGAGTCCATTTATGGATTGATATTAACTTGATGATGGTTGATGTGTATGTGGGTGGGGCAGAGATGGCATGTGTTGGGAGCAAAGATTGGTATTTCTACAACCAGAGAGATAGGAAATATGCAACAGGACTTAGAACAAATAGGGCAACACTATCTGGATATTGGAAGGCGACAGGCAAGGACAGGCCGATCCTTAGCAAGGGCACCCTTGTTGGCATGAGGAAGACCTTGGTCTTCTACCAAGGTAGGGCACCCAAAGGCAAAAAGACTGACTGGGTCATGCATGAGTTTCGCCTCCAAGGCCCTCTCACCCCACCTGCCATTCCTTCTCTCAAGGTACCTCTTCTCTCTATTTATCCCTGTTCTCCAAAAATATTGATGAACTAATTTGTATAGGCATTACTTATACATAATATTATTATATATAGGAGTTGTAGAAGATAGAAATTCAATCACTAAAGTTACGAGATTATTTAAGTCACAAGTTGGTTTAATAGGCAGTGGAAAAAGTGGACAAAGAGTTGTATATACTCTCATCAGTTTGAAATTAAACCAACTGACGGAGACTTTCAATAACAAGGACAACTTGTGTCCTTTGTGGCGAATTTCCTGAATTTTCGCCTCAACTATGGGCCTGAATTCTAGGTTCCCAAACAACTTGCAATTAAGAATTAAAAATAGAAAATTACCCAAAGCTTGTCCCCTTCAAGAATCATTGCTTTTAGCTTTTATTTAGTCTTTGGCATATATGCTTGCTCATCTAATTTGAATAGGACCCATCAGCTATGTGAGAATCCACTTCAAAATTATAGTGAATAATTATACATAGTGGACTGCTTCTTTTTACTTGATTCATCCTCCAAGTTCTTAATCAATTTCTAGTACTGATCTAGCAATCTGTCTGAATAACTTAAGTGTTTAATTATTATATTGACCCAACATGTGCTAGTCAATTTTAAGGCTCAATTTTCTTAAGGGTTGGTTAGTTTTCACTCTTTTCTTTATTATCTTGTGTATTATTCCATGATTCTGTGACATTAAGTAATTCTATCATATATACTCCAAACTTTATAAATCAAACTCAAGAACAAAGTATTGTGACTATTTATAAATTTAGAAGCAATTTATTCATACATCTTACAATTTTAAGCATTATCCTTTTCCTTTTTCAAAAGTTCACTAATGGAATTTTTTTTTCCACTCTCAACTTTGATGTAACCTGCAGGAAGATTGGGTTCTATGTAGAGTGTTCAACAAAAGTAGATCAGAAGCAGCAGGCAAGGCAATAACAAGCAACATGGGGAATGGGTACTATGACAACATGAACATGGGCTCTTCAACTCTTCCACCACTAGTGGATTCTTACATCAATTTTGATCAAACTGAAATCAAACTCAATGAATATGAGCAAGTGCCCTGCTTCTCCGATATGTGCTCCCCAAACCCATCAAACCTAGTGTTCCCACACATCACCCATTTGGAGCCACACTTGCTCACTAAAACTATTGCACCCATATTTGGAGGAATGCCAGACTTGGGTACTTTCTCTTGTGATAAAATGGTAATAAAGACTGTGTTGAACCAGCTCTCCAATGTGGAAGAGTCACCAAGCTTTGGGGAAGGGAGTTCATCAGAGAGCTACTTGTCTGAAGTGGCTCTGCCCCCCATTTGGAACCATTATTGTTAGTACTGTTCCTGTAAAGGAGTTGTATGAAATATTTCATTTATGAGAAGGGTTTCTTCTCTTGTTAGAATTGTACATATATGTGTCTTTGTTTCCCCTCTTGAGTCTTGACAACTCCTTTAAAAGGGAATGTGTAATTTGAGTCTTGATTATAGATTACTCTTAGAGCTCTTGAAGTTGGGTAATATATTATCCCTCCATCCTCTCATGGAGCTTTTGAGCATTTTTCTCGTTGCATCATTAAATCTACTTTTTAAATATGCATGCAATTTGAAGGTTTTTCCTTTGAATTTGTATCAATTCTATTACTATTTTTTAATTAAGCAAATATTAAAATGATTAAATGAGAATAAAAGTTGGCTAAATCCTTAAATTCCTGAGATTAACACTAATGCATTTACTAAAGTTAAAAAAGTTCCTTGTGCTTTTATACACTTTCATACTTGTACATGCATTATTGATTGTTTTTCCTTTGTTGTTTGAGAGGTTATGTAATGGTATTGGGTTATGCTGCTCCATGAAATGGTATAGCTTTTAAAACACTCAAATGACAGCTTCATGCATGTCACCTTTTTGGCATTGCTCCTAGCATTAACAAAAATAAATTGACATTATTATTTTAATATTTACATTGGACAGAGATTATCAATGCCAAAATATAAATTAATTTGGCATATTCTTCTAACATTGGACCTCACAAATACTCTTATAGACGCTACCATTTCAAAATTCTTAATAAGACAAATGTGAAATCTCTTAAGTTGGATTTTTCTTTGCATTGTCTTAAACCTCTTAAGCCCTAGGTCACTTAGGTTTCTGTAAGAAGGGGAGAACAACAAGAATTTATCTAAATAATAAATAAAAAAATTGAAAAGCTTTTTTCTTTGTTCATCTTCCTTTTATTCTCTTGGCTATCATTCATGTTGGTAGAGAAAAATAAAGTTGTTCCAATTTTTCTTCCGTCTATCTTTTGATTATATAGAAATATTTGGTAAATTTCTGGAAGTGAAAAATCCCGAAAGTTCAAATTTGAACCTAATATCAACCTAAAAATGTTATATATGTTATCATAAAATGGATAAGTTTCCTTTTTGTTTAACATGTTGAAAAAATAAATAAATTTTAAAAGTATTTTTCGCAATTGTTTTTAATAATAGCTTTGTTGAGAACTTATTCTAAAATTAATAGGATATTAGATATATCAACCTATAGTAATCACCTTAAAAGGCGGTTGAATAGGGTGATAGTTTCTTTTTGAAAATTTAAATTATATGAATGTAAGAGACAATTATATGCAAATATATAATAAATACAATGAAAAGTAATTGCATATAAAGTAAAGAGATTAAGGAAGAGAGAAAACGAACATAAGATTTATAGTGGTTCAACTCAATTATGGATTCCATTCACTCTCATCCACCTTAATCCTAAGCTTGAGGTTCCATTAATCCAAGGTTCCAAACCAAGCCTTTAAACTTTAAAATTAGATTGGTCAACTCCAATGGGCACTTACATATACATCAAGAGATACCTCACTCTTAAACACCCAAGTGATACCCCACACTTAGTAAACACTAAGTAATATCTCATGCTTAGATTTTCCTCAAGTAATACCCCACATTTGATTTTCCGTTACAAAGGTTTACAAGAAATAACAAAAAATATTTTCACAAAATCCTAGTACAAAATTTAGACTTAAATAATACAAAATAAACTAGAATTCACTAATGATATGCAAGTTTTAAAACAAAGTGCACTCAAATCATTCCCTTAAGGCTAAATGATGTTCATAAAAGATTTAAAACTCCTACACTTGAAAACAAAGAAGTTTGGAGCCTTTTTATAGGATTTTGGAGGACAAACTAGCCGTTAGACATAGTTTAGAGCCATCTAATCGAGCATTGGTTTCACCATTTCACTAGTTGCTAGCATTTAATGCTTATGACAAGTGATCTTTGGGGTTTAGAGCTTCGACTGAGCCTCAATTGGTTGAGGCTTAACCTCAACCAATTGAATACATGCTATTTGAAGAGAGAGATTTGCAAATGCACCTCAACCATTTGAGCTAACCAGCTTAACTGGTTCCTCCCTACCTTAATTAGTTCACTGTAAGGTGCATAAAAGACCTCAATTTAAGGCTTGAAACCTCTTGTAACTTGTATTCGACTTTTTAAAATTTTTTAAAACAAGTTTAGAAAGCATTTGACATAAGGTTTTAATTGAAAACATGAAATCATCCAAATATAAAATATTTTAAAACAATTTAGCTCTTGGATGATTTTAGGTGCATGAATAAAAAATAAGATACATGATCTTAGTGCACCAACAACCTTACAAAGAGATCCTAAGGAGCTTTAGGTCTTAAAGCACTTCTCTTTGAGGTCTTCATCTTCATCTTAAATTTCCTTTTACTTGTTTTGTCTTTGCAATTGCCACTTTGAAAATATTCTTGCCAAAAACATACTTAAGATAAAACATTTATTCCAAACCTTTTTTGTTATCATCAAAACCAAGATTAACCAAACCTCGGTTTCACACAAATGCTTTTTAAGAAATTATTTTAATTGTTTTCACAAAAGATCCATTAGGAATTGGGTACATTAGGAATTCTACGAAAGATCCAAATCATAAATTCCTTACAAGTAGAGGAGTTATTTACAATTGGCTCATGGACCTGAGCAATCCATTTGACTTTGTAGTGCACTACCTCCTAATTGAAGGGATGACTTATCTTAGTCATTGAGATGGGTTTTTCATAAATTCCTTGTGCTTTTATACACTTTCATACTTGTACATGCATTATTGATTGTTTTTTCTTTGTTGTTTAAGAGGTTGTGTATTGGTATGGGTTATGTTGCTCCATGAAATGGTATAGCTTTTAAAACACTCAAATGACAGCTTCATGCATGTCACCTTTTTGGCAGTTCTCCTAGCATTAACAAAAATAAATTGACATTATTATTTTAATATTTACATTGGACAGAGATTATCAATGCCAAAATATAAATTTGGCGTATTCTTCTAACATTGGCCCTCACAAATATTCTTATAAACGCTACCATTTCAAAATTCTCAATAAGACAAATGTGAAATCTCTTAAGTTGGATTTTTCTTTGCATTGTCTTAAACCTCTTAAGCCCTAGGTCACTTAGGTTTTTGTAAGAAGGGGAGAACAACAAGAATTTATCTAAATAATAAATAAAAAAATGAAAAGCTTTTTTCTTTATTCATCTTCTTCTTTTTATTCTCTTGGCTACCATTCATGTTGGTGGAGTAAAATAAAGTTCTTCCAATTTTTCTTCCTTCTTTCTTTCTTTTGATTATATAGAAACATTTGGTTAATTTCTAGAAGTGAAAAGTCCCGCAAGTTCAAATTTGAACCTAATATCAACCTAAAGACGTTATATATGTTATCATAAAATGGATAAGTTTTCTTTTTGTTTAATATGTTGAAAAAATAAATAAATTTTAAAAGTATTTTTCGCAATTGTTTTTAATAATAGCTTTGTTGAGAACTTATTATAAAATTATTAGGATATTAGATATATCAACCTATAGTAATCGCCTTAAAAGGTGGGTGAATAAGGTGATGGGTTCTTTTTGAAAATTTAAATTATATGGATGTAAGAAACAACTGTATGCAAATATATAATAAATACAATGAAAAGTAATTGCATATAAAGTAAAGAGATTAAGGAAGATAGAAAACAAACACAAGATTTATAGTGGTTCAACTCAATTATGGATTATGTTCACTCTCATCCACCTTAATCCTAAGCTTGAGGTTCCATTAATTCAAGGTTCCAAACCAAGTCTTTAAACTTTAAAATTGGATTGGTAGGCTCCAATGGGCATACCTCACTCTTAAACACCCAAGTGATACCCCACACTTAGTAAACACTAAGTAATATCTCATACTTAGATTTTCCTCAAGTGATACCCCGCACTTGATCATCCGTTACAAAGGTTTACAAGAAATAACAAAAACTATTTTCACAAAATCCTATTACAAAATTTAGACATAAATAATACAAAATAAACTAGAGTTGAGTGTAGCATTAATGGATATGAAAGTTTTAAAACAAAGTGCACTCAAATCACTCCTTTAAGGGTCAAATGGTGTTCATAAAAGATTTAGAACTCCTACACTTGAAAACAAAGAAGTTTAGAGCCTTTTTTATAGGAGTTTGGAGGCCAAACTAGTCGTAAGGCATAGTTTAGAGTCATCCAATCGAGCACCGATTTCACGATTTCACTAGTCATTAGCATTTAATGCTTCTAACAAGTGATCTTTGGGGTTTAGAGCTTCGAATGAGCCTCAATTGCTTAAGGCTTAACCTCAACCAATTGAATACATGCTATTTGAAGAAAGAGCATTTGCAAATGCACCTCAATCATTTGAGCTAACTAGCTCAACCGATTCCTCCCTACCTCAACTAGTTGCATTGTAAGGTGCATAAAAGACCTCGATTTAAGGCTTGGAACCTCTTGTAACTTGTATTCGACTTTTTAAAGCAAGTTTAGAAAGCATTTGATATAAGGTTTTAATCGAAAACATGAAATCATCCAAATATAAAAGATTTTAAAACAATTTAGCTCTTGGATGATTTAAGTGCATGAATAAAAAATAAGATACATGATCCTAGAACACCAACAACCTTACAAAGAGATCCTAAGGAGCTTTAGGTCTTAAAAGCACTTCTCTTTGAGGTCTTCATCTTCTTCTTAAATTTCGTTTAACTTGTTTTGTCTTTGTAATTATCACTTTGAAAATATTCTTGCTTAAAACACACTTAAGATAAAACATTTATTCCAAACCTTGTTTTTTTATCATCAAAACAAATATCAACCAAACCTCAATTTCACACAAATGCTCTTTGAGAAATTATTTTAATTGTTTTCACAAAAGATCCATTAGGAATTAGGTGCATTAGGAATTCTATGGAAGATCCAAATCATAAATTCCTTACAAATAAATGATTTATTTACAATTGGTTCATGGACTTAAGCAATCCATTTGACTTTGTAGTGCACTACCTCCTAATTGAAGGGATGACTTATCTTGATCATTGAGATGGGTTTTTCATGATAAGTTCACTAATATGTATGATTACACATTAGACAAGACCTACATATGATGAGTCATGACATTGGCTATCATGTAGTTATGATCTCACCAAGCTACTATATTGTATAGGTTCTAAACCTTGAGAGGATACTAAGTTGATGTTAAGGTCTTTAGTGACTTTGACCTACAAATGGGATCCTAAGGTGGTCATATATTATTCCTTATGGAATGAGTCACTGGAGATGGAGACTGATGACAATATGTACACTTAAGATAGAGACCATGATATCTCATGGATTTAAGACAGTATATCCCCTTGGGTGATCCTAAAGATATGTGATCAAGAAATCTATGATTGTAACAATTCCTTAATTGGAATTTGACATATGTTCTTTGAGAGATAGAATATGTCAATTGATCAAATAATAGGAAAATTTAAGACTTAAGGATTGTAGATGTAATCTTAAGTCGATAACATCCAACTTGTTAAATTATTAATATCGATTTATGGGGAGCCTATTTATAGTACGTGGATAGTAGGTCATAGACCTAAAGTTAGTATTTTGTTATAATTTCATAGAATATTATAATGTAGTTGACTATTTATAATGGGATATTGAGTAAACTTGATAATTAGATTCTGAATGAGCCAATATTTGCCTATGGCACATTTATTGAAGGGTATTTAAATTCTTTATTCACATGTATGCATAAAGGCATTTTGGTAAATACACAAGGTTGCACAAGAATTTGTGAATGGTCTCTTTAAATTAGATTAATTGATTAATTAAAGCTTAATATAGATAATTAATCAATTATGACCCAAATGAGTTGGATTAAGTAACCAAACCCAAGATGGGTTCAAGTCCCTTAAACCCACATGAAGTCTATATAAACCCTTCTTAGGGGTTAGGGTTTTCATTCAGTCTTCTTATTCACGCTAGAGAGAAGAGAATCCTAGCCACCGCCACTTTGTGAGACTTTTAGGTGTTAGAAACAAAGGAAAGAGAGGGATTGGGTGGAAGAACTCTCAATTTACAAGATCCATGTTTACCTTTCAATAATTGGAAACAATATAGGAACATCCAAATCTCAGGTAAAGTACTTTGAACCTCTAGATCTAAGTTACTAATATGATTTTTCTTCCGCTTGTTAAATTTAGAGAGCCTTAGGAAAAGTTTTGCATGCACCTAATGGTTCAGGGATGGGAATGGAGATATTAAAGTGTTCCCAACAATGGGTAATAAGGAGCTAGTTCTTTGTAGCTCCACGTTTAATATATTAGTGGTTGTGGGTTGTTATTTCCTAATGTGTAATAGGTTGTTTTCTTACTTCTAGCTTAAGAGTCATTTGTAACTTTGTCTATATATGGGCTTCACGTGAATGGAAATATGGTACTAAGAAAAGTTTTTTTATCCTAGATTTTTATTATTTTTTGCTCTATTTTTCTTCTTTGCTCTAATTTATATAATTTATAATTTACAGTAAGGGTATTAAAGCCTAGTTAAAAATAGGCCTTTGTGAGATAAGAAAAGTGATAACTTTCTTTCTCTTTCACCTTGTTTTTATTTTGTTTTGTTTTTGTTTTTGTTTTTCTATTCCTTTTTTTTTTTTTTTGCAACAACAATAACAGCAATGATCAATGGTGTCAAACAAGTTTGTACAACCAAATATTCCATTCCTTTTTTTTTTTTTTTTTTGCAACAACAATAACAACAATGATCAATGGTGTCAAACAAGTTTGTACAACCAAATATTCCTCACTTCGATGGTCACTATGACCATTGGAGCATGCTAATGCAGAACCTATGTTTTAAAAATTAGACTGGTTCGACCAATTAGATTGTTGGCCAGACCTTAACCTGATTCAGTTCACTTAATTAGGTCAAAATAAAGTTGAACTATCATTGAACTAGTCCACCTAATGATCCAACTGCTAAATCAGTGGACCGACTTAGTCGATTCATCAATTAAAACACTTCTTTTTTTTCCATAACTCACATCATAGGCCCAATTGAAACAATCTTTAGTTTTCCAAAACTCACACTATGGGCCCAACATACATGGACATAATCACGTACACCTTCGAAATGAGTCAACTAATGTTCTCATTAATGCCATTTTACAATTTGCCTTTGCAGCTTTGGCTAATTAAATTTCTGATGTGGGATTCACTATTTTTAAGGGCAAAAAGCCATCTACTAGGTAGTAGATGGGGTTGAAGTTGAGTCTTTGGTGAGAAAAAACATAATGCACCAAGTCAACATTCATTAATTAAAAACCATTTAAAATATATACATATATATATTAAAAAAAACTTTAAAATAGATATAAATAATTATGATTTATCAATATATTATAGATAATAAATATCAAACTAATGTGAATAAAAAAACTAATAATTTTCAAATAATAAAAAATATAATTATTAAAGTTTAAACAACTTTAAATAAGAAAATCTTATTTTACCTTAATAATTGAAATTTAAATAAATTTAATAAAATTAGAAATACTAATAATTTAATAAAACTTCATGTTATGCTTATCATAATTTAGGCTATTAGTAGTAACAATAAAGTGATGAAATGTATTTAAATTTTTAATTATTTATATTTTTTTCAATTTTTTTATAATTATTTTTAATTTTAATAATATATAAATTATATGTTTATGACATTATTGATTCGATTGTGGTTCAACCACCAATCGGACCATTGAACTGTGAACGGATAACTTCTCTAACACTTGAAAACATTGTGGAGACTTCTTGAGGTCCAAAGGGTATTGACAAGTGATTGATTCTTAGGTAGAAAAACCAACATATGTGACGAATATGCAAATGACAAAGATGAAAGGACTAAAGCTAAAGGATTTAAAGGCAAATAACTACCTTTTTCCAAGAAATTGATCATTCTATCCTAGAAATAATTGTCAACAAAGACACTTTCAAGGCAGTCATCACTCAAATACTTATAGACTAAAGTCAATAGACAAATCTAGTGTTAAGTGTTTCCGATGTCACAAGTATGGTCATTATCAATCATAATGTTGAACTAATTTATTTAAAGGATGTATTGAAAAATCTAATTTTGTAGAAAATGGAGAAGAAATATCTTTGTTAATAGCTTGTCATGTTAATGAGGAAACCCACAAGAATTTGTGGTATTTAAACATAGGCTACAATGACCATATGTGTGGAGACAAGTCTTCATTCTCTAATTTAGATGAATCTTTTCGTGGCGCTTAAACAATTCTAAAGTCTTTGTTATAGGAAAAGGAAATGAAGCAATCCAAACCAAAGAAAATTTTATTTAGAATATCTCTAATGTTTTGTTTTTTCTAGATTTGAAAATGAACCCGATAACCATTGGTCAACTTCAAGAAAAATGATATGAAATCTCTATCAAAAACGGAATATGCAGAATTCAAACGTGCTTCGTTTCACATGAGATTTTAGAAGCATCCCTACAGAGTGCGATTTGAGTTTGGTTTGATTCTTGGTTTGTGGTATGGTGGTTTAACCTAAAAACTTTTATTAAATATTCTTTTATAAAATAAAAAAATTATAGATCTTGTTGTTAGGAGATAAATATGTTCATATTAATGTTTTCTTCATGTCATCTGGGTATATGACTATAAACACCTGAGCTTGAATGGCCATAGCCACAAACACTTAAGCTTAAATAGCCACAAGCACTACTACCTAAGCTTGAACAGCCACAAACACCCTCTATTGAACCTACTATGACCATGAACAAAGGTTCAACTATAGGGGGGAACTTGCAACTACAATCTCCTTAGACAATTATTTATTCAAGATGGAAGAATACTCAAAAAGTGGAACACTTGATAGATCTCTTGCAAAACCATGAATGTAGCTTATATCAGGTACTCAAACTTTTAACCCACATGTTACTTTTGAAGGTGATTATCTTAATGTTCCTATAGCTCTTAGGAAAGGAACCCGATCTTGTACTCAACATCTAATCTCTAAGTTTGTGGCCTACAATCACTTGTCATCATCTGTTCAAGTTCTTGTAACTAATTTGACAGTAATGGAAGTTTTGAAAATTATATAGGAAGCTTTATTAATACTAGAATAGAAAAATGTAGTAAGAAAAGAAATGTTAGTTCTAAAGAAGAATAGAACTTAGGATGTTGTGAAAATGTCGAGGGAAAGATCTTTTATTGGTTGGAAGTGAGTTTTTACCATTAAAGATAAGTTAGATGGATCTATTGAGCACTATAAAGTGAGATTAGTGGTGAAAGGTTTTTCTCAAACCTATGGAGTTGATTATCAGATGACGCTTACACTAATAGCAAAGCTAAACACTGTTTGAGTACTCTTTTCCTTGGTAGCAAATTTGGACTGGAAACTCTAGCAACTTATGTAAAAAATGCATTCTTAAATGGTGAGTTGGAGGAAGAAGTCCATACGGAAGTACCACTAGGATTTGATAAGGCTAGAATTCATGGAAACGTGTGCAAGTTCAGAAAATCTCTTTATGGTTTGAAACAATCTCCATAGGCTTGGTTTGGTAGATTCACGAAGGTTATTCATCAGCAAAGGTACCAACAAGCTCAATTTGATCACACTATATTCTATAGACATAAAAAAATGTGAGATTATGATTCTCATAATATATGTTGATGATGTGATTTTAATTGGTGATGATGTTATAGAGATGGAAAGGCTAAAAAATACTTTTGCAACAAAATTTGAGATTAAAGATCTAAGCCCATTAAGATATTTTCCTGGTATGGAAATAGCAAGAAATAAAAGCAGCATTTTAGTCTCTTAAAGAAAGTACGTGCTAGACTTCTTGGAGGAAATAGGGATGTTAGGGTGTAATCCTGCAAATACACCCATAAATCTTAATTTGAAACTAGGAGAACAATCTAAATTTACACTAATTGATAAAGGTCAATACTAATGTCTAGTATGAAAGTTTATCTATTTTTCCCATACTAGACCTAATATTACCTTTGTGGTTAGTGTCATGAGCTAGTACATGCATTCTTCTAATGAAGAACAAATGGAAGTGATGTGTCAAATTCTGAGATACCTTAAATGGACTTTAGGATGAAGCCTATTCTTTAAGAAAAGTGAATAGGTGAGTATTGAGGCTTTTATAGATTCAGATTAGGCAAAATCAGTGAAAGATAGTGTATTGGATAAAGGTTTTCGAACACATGACTCAAGTAAGCCAACAAAACGAATAATGATCTCATTTCCTCATGAAACCAAGGAGTCGTATTCATTAGAAAACGAGAGTTCAAGTCCACAGTCATCATAATGAGGAATTTTTTTCTATTACCTGGCACATCTCCTAAAGAGATCCACATGTCGAGGGCTAGTAAAACTATAAATACTTTAAATGGCTCATAAAAAAAACATTGAAAAGGTACCAAAATAAATAGGAGATCAACAATCAAATATTGCACCTTTGTGTGGGACAATTTAGTGACATGGAGAAGCAAGAAATAGACAACGGTGGCTAAAAGTAATACTAAGACAGAATTTAGAGCTTTAGCACAGAATTTGTGAGTTACTTTGGTTGAACATATTGTTGGATGAATTTAAATTTATGAGAAATGAGCCTATGAAAGTTTACTATGACAATAAGGTTGCCATCACCATCTCTCACATCCTTGTTCATCATAATAAAATAAAACATATGAAGTGGACAACCACTGTATCAAGGAAAAGATCAAAGATAGGAGTATTTGTGTTGTCTATGTGCCTTCATCACAATAAGCTGTAGATTTGTCGAATAAAGATTCATTCAAGCCAGTATTTGAGAAGTTGGTTGACAAGCTAGGTCTATTCATTTTGTTTAGTACAACTTGAGGTAGAAGTGTAGAGAATCTCGAATAATTCTTATTATTTGAATAAGGATAAAATCCAAGATTTGGTTTATTTTCTAAATATGGGAGATTGTGATACTTATTTCCAACTGTAATATTACAATTGGTTTAAATATCCTAAAATACAGTTGGTATTGATCTCCTAAAATAAAAGGCAACTGGTGTAAATCTCTTAAAATAAAGTGTTGTGGTTACAAAACCTAGCCTACAAATCTACTTGTATTAAAGAAATAATTATATATAACAAAAGTAATCTCCACTTTGTGGTCTACCTTTTTTTTTGTAGTGGTTTTTCTTTCTTCTTTTTTTTGTTTATTGCCCAATTTTAGTTAAGATAAAGCCCTTAAAAGCATGATATAATGTAATAGATTAGGAATTCATTATTCATGTAATGATATTTTGTTTTTACTTTTATCTATCCTTATTCTATGTCTTTATGAGCATTCTAACCTAACATCTCTTGCATTGTACATGACTTAGGTGCATTAGGAGTTGCACGGAAGATTCAAGTCATGGGTTCATTACAAATAGATGATTTGTTCACAACTGGTTCATGGACTTAGGCAATCCATTTGAGGTTGTAGTGCACCGCCTCCTAATTGGAGAGATGGCCGATCTTGGCCATTAGGAAGGGTTTCCCATGATAAGTGCACTAGTGTGTATGGTTACACATTGAATAAGACCTACAAGGAGCCATGACATAAAGTTATCGAGTAGTCATAATTTTACTAAGTTACTATATTGTATTGTTTCTCAACCTTGAGAGAATTGGATTGAAGAATTTCACCAAACTTTAGTGGTCAAATAAGTAAGTTGAATTTGTGTCATGTTAGCTTTATTGTAGAAAATGTTTTAGGAAGTTAGGAAAAATCTTACCTATTACTTGAATTGATAATTTTGGTTTTTTCAAAGAATTAATTATATTGGTAAAAATCTAAGTATAGGATTTTATATTTTTTAAAATTATTTTTTAGTTTAGATACAATAGTTATAAACAAATTTTTTTTATAAAAATAAATAAATTTTAGAAAAATTAAATTATGTTTAGGGGTTTTAAAAAAGAAAAGTGATTAAAAAATATTGAAAAGTGGCTAAAAGCCACTACGCACTAAGGAATAAGATAAAAAGAAAAAAAAATGTGAAAGTTAATAAGAGGCATGAACTAGAGGAGAGGTTAAAAAAATGGGGGGAAAAAAAAAGAAACAAAAAATAAAACAAGACTTACAGAAAGGGTGTTCATTTGGAAGTGGGAGAAAACATTTGTCTTTGAGATATCATTTAACAAGCTAAAAACATACTCCGTTTCACATGAAATTTCAGGAAAATGTCCTACTTTTCATAAGGAGCATCCCTATGGAGTCCAATTTGAGTTTTAACTGTTAGATTTTGTGGTAGGTTAATTTAACCCTAAAACTTTTACTAAATATTATTTTTTGAAGAAAAAAAAAGTATAGATCTTGTTGTTGGGAGATAAATATGTTCATATTTGTGTTTTCTTCATGTCATCTAAGAATATGACTATTGTTTAGATTTTTTTTATAAATTATTTATGAATTGTTGATAATATATAGATTGAGGAAAAATTATTTTTGTTGATTATTGGAATGATTGGATTATGTTTGGAAAATAAAAGTACGTTTTGGAAACTAATAGTTGTTAATATATGGATTTATTGCATTTCATTTGCATCATGGTTGTGTGATAAAAAAAATGATAAAAGGTTATATGAAATAGAAAAAGAAAATGATGATGTAAAGTAAAGGCTGGGAGATGACGAATTAAGAAGGAAATAATATTTTTAATGTAAAAAATACAAAAATTTACCTCAAAAAGACTTCGAATTAGGAGTGTATTTGGGTATGGCACGTGCATCCTTCGATAAAAGCCTGAATGTAAAAAGGGTAAAACATAGTATTTTGGGAATCTTCAATATATTGAAAAATGTATTGACTTACAGAGAAGAAGATACATACATAAAGAACATCAGGTATCTTATTCTAAGAAATTATATGTACACGAATCAATCACAATTAATCAAAAATAATCTCTCCCATATTAGCAAATCTCATCCTAAAATTATGTGATTCTTGATTCTTTTGTCGTAATACTCCCTCTCAAGTTGGAGCATGTATGTTAAGAACACCAAACTTGTTGAGAAGGGAATGAAAAGTTGATGAATTAAGTGGCTTAGTGAACAAATTGACAAGCTGACAAGCCGATGGAAAATGAGTAGTTACTATGGCACTTGACTGAATTCAGTCTCGAACAACATGGCGATCAATCTCTATATGCTTGTTACGTTCGTGGTAAACTGGATTAGTAGCAATATGGAGTGTTGTTTCACTATCACATAATAGTTAAGCTAGTTATGAGTGTTCTACCCACAAGTCATCTAACAAATGATTGAGCCACGAAAGTTCACACATAATGGAAGTCATTACTTGATATTGTAATTCAACTGAGGACCTTGACACTGTTGTTTGTTTCTTGGTTTTCCATGAAATAAGAGCTCATCCAAGAAAAATACAATAATCAATCATAGACCTTCTTGTGATTGAACATCGAGCCTAATCTACTTCACAAAATCCCCTTAGTAGTAAATTTCCTTTGGGAAGAAAATATAATCCTTGTCCAGGTGCACCTTTAAGATACCACAAAAGATGATGAACAACATCTAAATGAGGCTTTCTTAGTTCTTGCATAAATTAGCTTAAAATGTGAACTTAATAACTTATCTCTGGCCTTATAATAGTAAGATAAATTAGTCACCCAACCAATATTCTATAAGTGGATGGATTCTTCAATAAATCTCCTACTATGGGTAAGAGTTTAATATTTTCTTTCATAGGTGTCGACAATGGTTTGGCCCCAAGCAAGCTTGCTTCATCTAAGATATCAAGAGTGTATTTTCCTTGGGATATTGAAATATCATAAATAAAACAAGCAACTTCAATACCAAGGAAATATCATAATTGACCGAGGTCCTTGATGCAAAATTTGGTGTGCAGAGACTCCTTAAGAGCCGCAATTGTATTCTCATCATTACCAGTTATGATCATGTCGTCTACGTAGATGAGCACGACTGTGAAAGAATTACCAGAGATTTTTGTGAAAAGTGAATAGTCAACCCTTGATTAATGAAAGTCATTTTGTTGAATAATAGTAGAAAATTTTTTAAACCAACTATGGGAGGCTTGTTTAAGCCCATATAATGACTTGTTGAGTTGACATACGATAAGTGTCTCCCTCTGTCGATGAAAACTAAAATGCAACTGCATATAGACTTCTTCAAGCAAATCACCATGGAGAAAGGCATTTGAGCATTCATTTGGTGAAGTGACCAATGTCAGACAATGACTACAACAAGGAAACATCGAACTATTTTTAACTTAGTCATAGGAGCAAAGGTCTCCTTATAGCCAATCCCTTCATGTTGAGTGAAGCCTTTTGTCACCAATCGAGCTTTGTATCGCTCAACCGTATCATTTGAGTTATGTTTGATCTTATACACTCATTTGCACCCAATTGGACGATGACCAAAAGGAAAAGGTGTGAGTGCCTAAGTGTGGTTTTGTTCAAGAGCAAGGAGTTCTGCATCCATAACTTCCTACCAATTCAAATCCAATACTGCTTGTTCATAAGTTGTAGGTTCCATAAGAGTGGTGATGGCACAAAAAAAATTCCGATATTTTGGTGAGAGTTGTGCATAAGAAATATACCAAGTCAAAGGATGACTCATACCTAACAAAGAAGAAGATTGGTTAGGAGCAACCTTGGTTGTGTGGTAGAGATGAAAATTTCAAAGTTTGACACTTGGTTGCTTGATACGATTAGAATTGTGAGTAACAGGAGGTGGTGGTATCACAATGGTGTCATAATCAGGTGCAAGTTCATTGAAGGTAGACACAGGGGATGGAAATAAAGGAGGTAAAGAAAAAAATTGATCATCGGCTTGGGTTTCAGTTATCTTTGTGCTTATGGGTTCATCTGAGGTTTGTGGTAAAGGAAGAACGACCACATCATGTTGCTCTTCTTGTGGATTAGTATGGACCAGGAAGATATGTTCATGAAAGACAAAAGAAAAGAATTTATTACTTTCAAGATCATAAACCCAATAACCTATTTGACCAAGAGAATAACCAACAAATATGCAATGATGAGCTCTTTGATCTAATTTATGTATGGGTAAGAAATTGGTGGCATAACAAACACATCCAAAAGTTCGTAGATGGTTACATGTAGGTAGCTTGTTGTGGAGAAGTTGGTATGATGATTTGTGAGAAAGAAAAAGTGTGGGTAAGTGATTCATTAAATAGCAATCTGTTTAAATACTTTCCCTCCAAAATTTTAGTGGCAAATTTGCTGGAAAATGAAGAGTTTTTCCCACATTTAAAATATGACAATTTTTCCTCTCAACCACTCCATTTTGTTAGGGGTGTAAATACATGAATGGTGGTAATTGATCCCCTTAGTATCTAAATATTGTTTCATAAAGGAAATTTCAGTGCCATTATCGATCTAAAGAGTTTTAATGAGACAATTGAATTGTGTTTCCACCCAAGAAATGAATTATTGCAATATCTCTTGTGTTTCATATTTAAAACTCATAAGATTTATCCATGTGTATTGAGTATAATCATAAAAAATTGTTAGGAAATAATGAGCCCCAAAGTAGGAATTTATTCGATGTGGTCCCCAAATATCACAATGCATCAAATCAAAAGGTGTTTGAGAAGAAATTAAACTAGATGGAAAAGGTAAACAAGTTTGTTTGGCTAAAGGGTAGAGTTCACAAACATGCTTGGAATCAAAATAAATTTTAGGATTAATTTTAGCAAGAATTTGAAAATGACTAGATGATGGATACCCAAGACGTTAATGCCAAAGATTAGAATGTTTACGAATGATGTAAACTAAGGCTGGATTTTGGTCTTGTGCTAGATGGTAAAGGTCATTATGTTGCTTGCCTAGGCCAATCGTCTTCCTCGTAGTAGCATCCTACACAACACAAAAATCAAAAAAGAATATCACTATACATTGTTATACCTACATTAGTTTACTAACTGATAGCAAATTAACTTGAAATTTTGGAACTTTGAGTACTTCATCAAGTTTAGTGTGAGGTGTAATATGAAATGAATCAATTGACTCAAGATGTGCCTAACCACCATCTAGCAAACTAATGGTGGTTGTCCTAAGCAAAATTTTCAAATCTAATCATTTAGCTAAGTTACATGATTCGTGGCTTCATTATCAATAATCCAACATGTATTCGACTGTGGGCAATCAAGAATAATTTTGGATGATGGCATATTTATACCTATGGCATTTGCAAAATGTTGTTACTATCATTATTTTTCTAAACCATGGCCATTAGTTGGTTATATTCCTTAGTTGTGAGCCTTGGTCCATCATTTATTGGAAGAAATTTTGTTTTTGTCTCCGCAACCTTGTTTGTTTCCACCTTCACATTGTTTGCATTTGAGTGACGTTGATTAGGAGGCCTCATATTCTTCCCATGAAGCTTGTGACCTATTGGAAAGCTATGTAGGTAGTAACACTTCTCAATGATGTGATAATCACGGTCACAAGAAGAGCAGTGTAGCAAAGTCTTTTGCCTTTGAACCTGGTGTGCTGGAGTGGCTTTATTGTCCCAATCCGCAGGCATGGCATGATGGAGAAACTTCAACCTGCTTTTCTTATTGAAGGACAATAAGTAAACTCAACATGTATTAGGTAGACGTTGCATCAATAAGATTTGTCCACGAATGGCAACAAAACTATCATTCAATCCCATAAGAAATTACATAACTCTCTTTTTCTCATCTCTTTCCTTGAGTTTCTCCAACCCTCCATAAGAGCAGGATAACACTTCATGATAGGATGAAAGTTCATCCCAAAAAGCTTTAGGCTTTATATAGTAAATCGAAATTAACTACTGCCCCTACTGCTTATGTTTCACGATGTCTCGTTTGATCTGGTAAATTCTTGAATCATTTCCTTAAGAAAAACGCTCTTGTAGATCTGCCCAAATTTCCACTGCAATTTTGATATAAATTACACTATTGGCTATCTTTGGATGAATGGAATTCAATAACCATGAGATCACCATATCATTGCCAAGAAGGAAAACTATCATCTGTC
The DNA here is from genome assembly GCF_030704535.1 of Vitis vinifera. Lineage (NCBI taxonomy): Eukaryota > Viridiplantae > Streptophyta > Magnoliopsida > Vitales > Vitaceae > Vitis > Vitis vinifera. The sequence continues at coordinate 21,999,646 of NC_081823.1, read as the reverse complement.
GAAGAAGGTGGCTTGATTGAACCTGTGACGAATCCAATCTTGTCTTTAGTACTCAAACTAATTATCATAGCCCGACTCCATGTGCTATAGTTATCTCCTTTAAGTACCTTGGAGATGAGTACCATAACTAGGTGGTCCAAGGGGGGTAGAGAGAAGGGATCTAAGGCTTCTATGATAGCCTTAGACAATGTCAATCTCGTTCTGTTGTTAATGTCCATGGCAACGGTTGTAACAAGGGTTTAGGTTACGAAAGCGTTTGGAAGAATTCAAAAAGAATTCAGAGTCACCAAGTTTGGTGCTCTGATACCGTGTAAAAAGGGTAAAACATAGTATTTTGGGAATCTTTAGTTTATTGAAAAATGTATTGACTCACATAGAAGAAGATACATATATACAAACATCAAGTAGCCTATTCTAGGAAACTATGTGTACACGGAGCAATCACAATCAATCAAAAATAATATCTCCCATATTAGCAAATCTCATACTAAAATTATGGGATTCTTAATTATTTTCCTGTCATACCAATAACAACAGTGAATTGTATGATTATGTGTTACATTTTTATTTTCATTTTCATTTTTATTTAACTATCAAGAAGTGTATAAGTTGTATGATCATATAAAATAAAATGTTTGGTTTAAAGTTGCAAGCTTATTTCAATATTTGAATGTTATTTTAATGTCTATGTGTTTATTTTAATCTGAAAGCAAATTTACTATTAGTAAAAAGTTATAAAAAACAAACATCCTCGGTTTCTATCCTCCTTTTATTATTGTTATTATTTAAAAGAAAAGAAAAAAAATGGAATTTGAATATAGTAAGCAGAATGACAAACACATTTGCCCAAAAAATATAGATTTGGCCAATTTTAAAACCTTGTGACGGTCGCTTTCATCCATTTAATTAATTGGAAAAAGAAAGAGTGAATCCTTACGAGCTCATCATTTAGATTTGATGACTTCATTTCATTTCATTTCGTAAGGCAATGTTTGGTGTAATAGTTCTCCAAAATATTCCATTTAAACTCCAAAAATCCCACAAAATCAGGAGATTGAGAATTGACTTTGGATTTTTGGACCGACTCAATCTTTTCTAAAGTTTGAATGTTACATTATTCTTATTATAATGCAAATTTTATTTGTATCACATCTCCAACTGTTCTTCTAAATTGATACAAAGGAAATTATTTTTACATAGATATTAAAAATGGAATTTCCAAGCTTGGGAAAATCCTCCTTCAAACTCTTCAATTTTTTTAATCCTAAAAAATATTCATTTTGGACAAAAATACCCTTATTTTTTTCTTACAAAATAACTTTTCTTTTAAAATGTACATATAAATAATCAGTATATTGAGAGGCATTTATGTAAAAAATAAATAAATTACTTTTTAAAGATAAAAAAAATGAGGAGGTTAGATTTACAAATATAAGATATTTTCATCTCTTTTAATCAATTATTTTTAAAATAATTTACATCATAATTGATAAAAAAAAAAAATTAAGGGCTATTTAATTAAAAGAGTCATTCAAAACCCAATTTTGGAAATTTAACCATTTATCCTTTTTTAGCCTCATTTTGACAAAAAAATCTCTTCATTCTTTTATGGTAAAAATAATCATTTCTTTTAAAACCTACATATAAATATTTGAAACAGTAAACAATATTTTATGTCAAAAATAGGTTATTTTTCAATAAAAAAAACATAAAAAAAGATTAAATTCACAAATATAGGGATTATTTCATCCCTTTTAACTAATTAATTTTAAATTTAATTAATATTTAATAAGACACTAGGAAAAAAAAAAAAAAAGTTGTTACACTATGACAACATGCAAAAATTGCAAGGAAGGGAAATACTAAAGAAAAAGAAAGAAATTTTAAAAGATTTTTCTTAACATTTTCCTTAAAAATATGGAGATCAACTTTTATATCTATTTTGATATGTTGAATTATTTATAGATCCTATTTTTATTGGCTATTTCCTCAAATCTAATATCTTAATTGTAAGGGTGGTAATTATTGAGTCACGTTTTTATATGATCTGAACACAGCTTGTTAAATAATTATATCAAATTTCTTTGACACAAAAACAACAAGAAGACTTATGTAACTCATTTCCCTTGATATATTAATATTAAATTAATAAAAAAATTGAAATAAATTGATCTTATTTACTCTTAAGATCCTTACTTTAAAGAAAAAAAAATCAATGTTTTGAAAATTGGACCAATAAACTGGAAAAGTTATCGGTTCATGATTCGATAATCAGACCAGTAGTTGAACCATCATTAAACCGATAACATCATAAATATATATATATATATATATATTTACTTATATTACTTACATATTTATCATTATAAGAATTTTTTAAATAACATATATATTTTTTATTTGACGATTTTTAACAGAAACGTAGTGGTTGCACCACTTTTCCTTGAATCCAAGGTTCAAGCCCTTTTCTTGGATGTTTCAGTGCTGACTATCAGTAGTCTTTGGGCCATTGTGAAAGCGCCGCGCGTGGCCCAACAAGGTTCTGGCCCATTTGTCCAATGAAAAACGCAAAAAACCAAGTGGAGTATAGGCGAAGCTAACCGTCTCCGGTTCTCACCGATTCAGCGGTCTAATCGCCAGCTCATCCAGTGCAACGCCAGTTGGATGTCCCCTCCAGCTCAAAAGGTGAACCGGAGACAATAGATAAAAGGGAGAATTACCGTTAAGGGTCGGCTGGGAAAAAAAATTACTGAAAATGGTGGGTAGATTTGATAATTCTTATGAAGGCCTTATATTTTTATTGGACCAATTTACCCTGAAGTTCTCAAGTCTATTTACCAATTGAAAAGTACATCTTCTTTCTTGGTAATTATAAAGTATAAGTACAATATAAATACAATATAGTTATAATAAAAAAATATTAACATTACGATACTACAATAAACTAAAATAATAAAATATTGAATTCATTTTTTATTAAACCAGCATTTCTAGGCTATCATGTTGTATTCCTATCATAAAACATCCTTGCAAGCCAAAATTATAAAAAGACAACAAAAATACACTATTGTAATTTCAATACATAAAGTTGTTGATGGTAATCCAATGATGTATATAAAAAAAATCTATAAAATTAATTTTTTTTATATAAAAATATAAATGTACAATAAAAATGTACTACAATTATAATATAAATACAATAACATTACGATACATTACGATAAAGTAAAATTTTCAAATTTTCAAATTTCTTATAAAACTGGGCAGTTGTGGGTTTTTTGGCATATACATATATAATATACAACAAATATTGTTCTTTATTATATAAAATATGTCTTAATTGATTATAATTTTTAGTTTTCAAAAAAAATCCAAATATGTTCATAAATACTCAAACAAAGTGGTTCCCAACAAGCATGAAACAACTGAGAAAATTTTTTATTCTGTCATATCAAACAAGTCTCAACAACAAAATTAAAGTGCAAACCTTTTAAATGGAAATCAATAATAATCATATCAAACAACCCACCCGAAAAATAAATTAAAAATAAAACACACATCTTCAATGTGACCAAAATAATATAAAAAAAATTCAAAATAATAAATTTAAATAAAATTTTACAAAAAAAATAAAAAATGTAATTTCTTTCTCAAAACCTCCTTCAATATTTCAGATCTAATATCTTACATCTAAATTGTTAAAATTATTAACTTTTCATTTCTTCAATCCGATTTTTAAATTATTTATTTATTCTTTCCATAAACTGAAGTTTTTTCTTTTTTGGTATTTAAAAAAAAAAATTGACCTTTAATGGATTTCTTGTTAGATTCACACAAAAAAAAACAAGTTTCGTGTAAACAATTTCAGATCATGACCTGAAGTGTTTGACCTTTTTCCTCTTTCCGTTTTTTCTTCTACAACACCGACAAGCTATAGGTAGGTTAAAGAAAACTCTTTTTTCTTTGCTGTTGCTTTTCAATTTGCTGTTGTTTTTCACTTACTAAGGGTAGTCTTGGCATTTAAACAAAATAAGGCCTTTTGAGGAATTATAATAATTTTACCCTACCCTTCAAAATAATTATCAAATCTACCCACCCTTCTCCGTCATACTTTTCCCCAGCCTACCCTTAACAGTAATTCTCCCTAGATAAAATGTGTCAAAACAATTAAACTATATTTCTAAATAAAACTTCAACCCTAACCTCTTTATATCATTTATTGATTTTTCCAACCCAACCATGTATTGTGAGCATTTTCATCCATAAAATCGGTCCATTGTCTCTTTATTTAAACAATACTATTTTCAGAAAATAATTTGAAAAACCGACAATTCAGAAAATGTTTAGTTGTTTACAAAAATACAAATTTTTTTCTTTCAGGTAAAATCGTAATTTCCTTTAAGGTACATAATTGCAAAAGAAATCCTGGCCTTGTAAGGTTGCAACCTCACAAGTCACAAGTTGGTAACTTCATCTATTTATGCAACACACATCTCTCGGAGATGGGTTTCGTACTAGGGCTTCAACTTAGGCGGATTGGTTGGATTCATGAGTAACCCAAACCCAACCCAAATTAAAAGACAATTAACCCAAACCCAATTTAACCTAATCTTTAACCCAAGCTCAACCTAATCCAATCTTTAACTCGAAATACTCAACCCAAGCCCACCTCAATCTCACTTTTCTGAACTTGAGTTGGTTGAGTTAAAATCAAATTAATCGAGTTAAACTCGAATTAATCGGGTTGATTGAGTTGCATGATTTAAAATCTATCCATAGTGACTTTTTTTATAAATAAAAAAAATCTATATATTCATACCCAAATTTAAATAGTAAATAAGATAACATTTTAAGATAACTAAAAAACAAAAATGAACTTAAATATATTTTTAAAAAATTGAGAAAGTATATGATATAATTATAATTTTATTTTTTATTTAAAATAAAAAAAGAAAACGAATATTATTATATAAGACATAAATATTATAAAAAATTAAATCGAGTTCAGGTTAGCTTCGTGTTGTTCGAACATTAGCCCAAACGCAATCCAAATTAAGTTCGAATTGAGAAAACTTAATCCAAACCGAATATTGAAAATATTTACCCAAACTCACTCAAACATCGAGTTGGATTAGGTTGGCTCGAGCCAACTTATCCAAGTTACACCCTATTTAGTAACTATGAAATAGAAATAAAAATAAAGGTGAATGGAATAATTTTTATTTCTAATTAAAATGAAAATACAATGATAAATAGGAAAATAGAATAGATTCTTCATTTTCATTATCTATTCCAATGTTGTAACATACTCTTATGGTCTTATCTTATGATGTGGGGTAATAGAAATAAAAGCAAATATTATAATAGTGCAATGATTGTATGTTTAGAAACTGTCATAAAAATAAGGATGGTCTTGACAATTTAGATGATTTCATCAAACAAAATCTCTCTCCTACTTTCATAAATTATGTTGAGTAACTTATGAGACCTATATATATGGGGAGTTATATTCAAATATCCTTAAAAATTATATTTGAATTTCTTAAATATTTAAAAAGCTCTACCAAATAAGACTTCATCTATCAATAGGTATTCACTACTGAGTGATGTTTCTTATCCCTTGCTGTGCATTTATCATCAAACTAAACCCTGCTACTATCAATTCAAGATTTACCTTATGCAAACTAGAAGTTGAAGAGAATGTTTTCCAGCTTGATTGAGGTTGGGGCTGAGCAGAACCATCTCCCGTTTCTGCCTTCAGTTTCAAATGCGAAAATCCCACCTCTTCTGTTTTGTGGCTTTTGCTGCTTGGCCCAGCACTGAATTCATTTGCCCAGCTTTGTTTGGCACTGAAGAAAAAATGCAAAGAAACAGGACAAAACTCTCATTTTCCTAGAGAGAATAATGAAATGATACCATCCCTTTTTTTTTGGAAAAAACCAAACAGATCAAGACAGAATGGTGCTTGATGCAGCACTAGTCTTGAAATGTTAGCATGGAAAATGAACTTTTAAGATCCAACATGTATATGCTTTGCAAAGATGATGCAAGGTCTAGTTTTGTTAATGGAGGAATCAATGTATTAATGTCTAGATGAACAATTAATGATTTCCAAGGCAAGGGTGTCTTTCTCTACCGACTCAATGATCAGCACCTTCCAATTGCCGCCCAACCACGTCCAGAGGAAGTCACAAGCCTGCCTTCTTTGGCAGGTCACAGCCTCAAGGTTTGACCATTCTATATTTCCCAACCAGAACTCTCCAATCACAATCTTCACAAAAGAGGAAATGGAATGATATAGGTAGCCGGGCAATGATCACAAAGCATTTTCTGGCACATGGGGAGTCATGCAAGTGATAACACAAGGGAACGGCCATCGATGTATATACTAGCTTGTCGGAGTGGAGGCAACATGACCCGGACGGATCCTATTAGGCAGAGGCCTTGCAATGAGCCCATCAGTGGCCCAACCTACAAACTCGCTGTCATTTTTTAAATGGTTGAATTCCCTTTGCACGTACTCTAAAGATATCTGCAGCCTGCCTCCTGGTCTGCAGTCATCAGAGGCACCCATAGATATGATTCCTGCATTTCTTTCCAACCAGTAAAGATAATTGACATGGAACACTGATTTCAGCATGTCTTGTGGTGAGCAACTTTCTTTAAGTATCACCTGGTTCGATATTTCAAACACAACTGATAATATAAGTTTTGCAACTTCAAAGAGAAGAAAACATAAGAAAGAAGAGAATGAAAGAAAGAAGTGCAAAACAAACAAGGAAAATAAAGAGAGCCCCTTTTTCAACAAAGATCCCTAATTTCTGATCTATTCAACCCGAACCATTGTGATTGGCTACAGATATGGAAACAACCCAGTGCAGTAAGGCTGAACTCACTTTTTCCTCTGGTTTTCTACACTTCTACCCCATGTTTTGTCTTTGGAAAAAGGAAAATACAAGGGAAAGAAAATAGAAGAAAAGAAAAGGCAAAGGAAAAATAAATTATTGTTTCATTCTTCTTCGAACTCATTTCATTTATTTCTTCTCTTCCCTATAAAAATAAAATAATTTTAAAATGCATGAGTTTTTAATCAATTTTAATTATATTTATTTTCTAGTGTTTTTCATGGTGAATCAAATATGAGAAAATTATTTTCTTCAATTTTTTTTTTTTTAAATTTTATTAGTACTTTCCTATAATCAAACATAGTGTTATCTTCATATATTGCCTTACTTTGTATATGTCTTGAAAATTTATGCACCGAGATAACTTGCAGCCACCACTTCTTATTTTTGCTTTTCATTTTTTTTTTTTTAAGGGGAGGGGGGGCATGATAAGAAATGATCAATTCATTGCATTGAAGTAATAAGCACAAAGAAGGATGAGATTCCTTCCAAGAAGTATAAAATCCTACATCAAAGTCCGATAAAAAAAAAAGGAGAATAAGCATATACTAGTTCAAAAAGGCAAATCTCACAAGGCTACTTATCTTCCTCAATAAGTGTCTCGTATAAATCAATTTAAACTTGTGAGTATATGCAAGCACTTACACAAACAGACACTTTATGCTTGCAGTGGGAGTATGATGTTGGACAACATTTTGAAGAAGAATAAGCAAAAGAAAGTGTTTAAAGAAAACAGGCAGGTTTGAGGATCTCACCACAAAAAGGTGTACAATATTATTCTATGGACCATGTGACCATGTCTATAGAATAACAAAAAAATGAACCCCATGAAATGAGATTTAACAAACCAGCCTTACTCGTAAAATTGTTGGGAAAAAAAAAAAGGCCTTCTGCTCCTTAATATTCAACCTAGAAATCCCCATCTCCTGTCGTAGTCAGGCAACTGGTCAATTGGCAATCCTTCTTGGTTTTTCAAGTTTTAACCCATGCAATCTTAATGAGCGTGGTTAGTCAGTTTAGACATTCATCCCACCAAATACTGCAAAAGCAGTGCATCATATCTCAATGTACCAAAACAGCATTATTATTGAGCCATCAACTGATTTAGAGATTACTAGGTTTTCATATGCTTATTGGGTTGGTGAGAGATCACACCTGAAGTCCACAATAAGCTATTGTGCCTTTGCAGAACTAAATTTAATAACTAGTTCAGGTGCTGAGTACCAGGTTGCATCTGTTGTGCTAAATGATGTGAGTCAAATCTGGTAAGATATGGATGGTTGTAGTTGTGCCCAATAACCAAGCTACAATATACATGAAAAGGAATCCTATATTTCAACAGAGGGACGGATGTAGAGTGAATTCTCACTTCACCAGAGAAGGAGATGAGTAAGCAGATAATCACTCCATACATATTTTATATACCGATATATGCTTGTATATACATAGACACATGTCTGTGTGTGGGCATTGACAGGAACCAATAAAGATTGCCATCAACCTAGGACCTCTGAGCAAAAAGTGGGGCATCATCTGGTTTGCGTGCAGGTTGTGCATTACATTGGCTTCATACAGGGGAAAGTTCATTTGGGGCCTTGTGGTAATGGATAAGAGGGGACCTTTATTCCTATTGGGCATAGTGGTCTAATAAGGTAAAGGCCTCCTCTATTCATGAAAGCAACAGAACTACTTGCAGCTTACATTAACATCTTTAATCCTAAGTTGTAAGACCATCAATAACCAATTATAGACATCATTATCTACTTGCTAGTTTTTCCTATATAAAGTGCCTATCCTTTTTTTTTCTTGATAGGCATACAAACTCACTATCCTTGTCATAAAAGCAATCCTAAAAATTTTAGGTACCAGACTACTCATTCAGAAATAGGGGAATCAAATAATGTTAATTGATATTTCAGCCATTTTGACATTTTTGACATTTAAAAATGACATAATATTATTAAAAGAGAATTTGATGAGTTAATTTAACCATTTAGCCTTTAAAGTAACAATAGGAACTTTTATTTTTTCCTAAGAAGCAATGGGATACCAATAAAATGCAATGAGAATAAACTAAAAAGCATAGAGGGGGAAATCAGCCTAACCCATCCCTTCTCTCACTACCGCCCACAAGAGGGGGAAAACACAAATAAACAAACAAATCAACTAAACAAGGTGTTAAAAACAGGGCTAGTAATTTACTTACAAAAAATCGTCCCTTGTGCTCAGTCAAAATATAAGCTTCATTTCTATACAGATCAAACAGTGCAAGCACATCCTCCTTGCTGCTAACTACCTCACTGAGCTTGGATCCCAACTGCAACCGGCGCTCTATTTCAGCAGCTGCATCCTTGGCTTCAGTGGATAGTACTGCTGATTGTGCCTTAAAGTGACATTTCAAATCACACACAACTCAGACAATTAGAAATCAAAAGGTCTACTATGAATTAAAATGAAATAAAACACATCATTAAATTGTGGTTGAATCACATATTGAGTAATTTGAAGGAACCTAGCAAAGCCAACTTCATGTCAAAACTTAAATTAGGCGGGGTATTATCAGAGGTCAGCAACACATATTATCTTCAAAAAGTCTACCCAATCAAGGGAAAAAGAATTATAGACAACACTCAAGGAAACAAGAAACAAAAATCAGCTCACTTTATAAGTAGGCTTTGCATTAAGAAGGGGTACAACTGGAAAAAGTGGTTCCTCTTCATTAACCTCCTTAATTGAAGGAACTTGGCCACTAAGCAGATATTCACTGAAGACTAAACCTGTTAAAACAATCAAGAAATACGTTTTCAATTATAAGATGAATCCAATAAGCAAAACAATATTAGCGCTGGTCAATGATATGAGCCCAAATAATAATTTCATTAATAAGTTTTTCTGTACATCACCACATAATCACTTCCAAGTTCCCATGATAGGCTTTATGGAACACCAAAAAAAAAAAAACAGTTATTGGGGATGACCATAAAAATAAAAAAGTGCATTTTGTCAATTTTCCTTTTTTTTCTTTTTTAATTAGAAACAACTCGTTTTCAATGAGAAACAACACATAATTCATTGAATCATGAATAGAAAGTACCAAAAGGATAGATATCCTTAAAGGAAAAGTAACAACCACAGAAAGAAAGGAAAGCCAAAACCAACAAGAAAGGACTCAATTTTCCTTTCTCTTCTCTGTAACAGAAGAAAGAAATGCAACACGTGAATAAAACAGTAAGAAAACGATGAGGTGGAAACGACATTGGAAATGAAGAGGACCTGGTACAAGTGGTGGATGCCACTCAGAGTAGGAATGTCAATTTTATGTAATCCTACTAGGGCACTGGATCCTAGGTGTACATATATGGATACTAAGACTTTCAATGTGCACCACCATTCCAAAACCTTCAAAACCACTATGCTCATATAACACAATGAATTCCAATTTAAAGGTTGGTCAACAATGTTGCACTATTTTCATATTTCAGGCACAGTAAATTACTTTATATCATATAAAACAAAACTAAGATAGCATTACAATAATTAAAAATAAAAATAATAAAAAATAATAAAAGAAGAAGAAGAAGAAGAAGAAGAAGAAAATATTACTTGCACGGTATGGATTCAAAGTCCTTAATTGAATGGATTGGTATGACTTCAAATTGCAGAACATATGGACCGCAGTTACCACAGTAAAAGAAGCAAAGGAAAGAGGTGCAGAGGAGCCTATGCAATTAGCTAATGCTATGCCAAGCATGATTCCAATGGATTTGCTCACCATTCCTTGAGCCTCGCCCTTTGCAATTACCTACCACCAGTAATTCCATAAAGGTAGAAGCACAGGTCACACAAAAAAAAAAAAATAGCACAACTAATTAGAAAAAGACAAGCCATTTCTCCAACAAAATCAAATACAGGCAAGTTGGATGGATGTAAAACACTTGCCTGCTTCACGAAAGGTTTCCACATTTAATATTTTAAACAAAGCTATCTGGAAGTAAATTCATTTTACCTCAGCAAAATTCCTTTGAGCAGCAAAGCCAGCGTAGAAACAGCTCCTTGTAGAAGCCTGTGAAATGAGAAGTTTGTACTTTTAAGATATGAACATCATAAGGTCCATATGAGGATGATAACAGGTGAACAGTGATCTTATATTGAGATGCTGATGGACTATCTTAAAAATAAAAAGATTCAGAAGAAGGTTTAATTAAGAAAATTTACACAGTTCTATCATAAACAAATCATGCCAGTCTAGTGACACACAAGATTTTGCATGGGTAAAATTAAATAAATAATGACAAACCAAAATGCATGTTAGACATGATTAGAAAAGTCATGGAGATATCCAATCCCAATGGCAATGGAAGTTATAGAGAAAAACCGAAAGCAACCACACTGCTTGAATTGGATGGGGCATTCCAGAAGGAGCCTAACAATATACTAAGGTCTCACATTTTAGTGAGGCATGGAATATTTCATTTGAAGAGCATTGCAGGATTAAGATGTGTTTCCAATTACATATCTTAAATCTATATCTAAAGCATGTGGAAATTTCCTCACATCCATGAGTTTATCATGGTGAAGATGACAGAGTTCAATTATGCAAGGACACAGAAGTGAGAATTCTAGGAGGATAATATGTCAAGACATTGTTCTTCTTTGTGGTTTACCTCTAGAGATCTTTATCCAAAGTCTATGGCAATTTGTTTAAAATTTTCAACTTCCTACTTGGTATCTAGCTATCATAGTCTACTTAGAACATGGGGTAGTTGATAGCTATGGAGTAAATGAAATATTGTTCTTGATAAAAAATAAAAAAATAAAAAAAGGACTCCTCAAGGAAAACATAGTTCAAGCTTCTTTCCCCAAAAAGTCAGACCCCACCAGCAGCATGTGTTATAACTGAGTGGCTATTCATGCTTCTAGGTCTTTATTTGGAGGAAACCATAGAATAGATATTTGAAATTGACTAGGGGGAATAATAAGCAATTTCTTGGCTAGTTGGAAGAATATAAAGTTTCCATTAAGTGGTGAAATTACCCTGGAAAAATCCACCCTTCCAAAATATGGCTTACTTCATGTTCACTGTTAAGTGTCAGGCAAGATTTCTTGTAAACTAATATCAAAGTGCATTCTCGGCAATCAAAGTTGGGAAAGATTGGAAAGATCACCCTTCAACTGATCAATTGTGCTTTACCCTAAGATATTAGATTGGCTACAAGGTAGCAGTATGGTGACGATGCTTGTTCCATTAACGAGAAAGCTTGTGTGGCAATTTCCTGGGCAAGATTGCTTGTAAACTAATATCAAAGTGCATTCTCGGCGATCAAAGTTGGGAAAGATAGGAAAGATCACCCTTCAACTGATCAATTGTGCTTTACCCTAAGATCTTAGATCGGCTACAAGGTAGCAGTATGGTGACGATGCTTGTTCCATTACCGAGAAAGCTTGTGTGGCAATTTCCTGGGGATTCTAATAGCTTATGGCTGCCATGAACTCAGGTACAGATTCAAATAGCTAGACTGCATATCCTCATACTAAGGAGACTCACAAAGCCCCTTAAGAAGCCATCAGTCAGGGTAATAACTAGTCATTCCTTTATAAGTTTGCCCTTAGCTCCAGTGACAAAACCAAAAACCAGAATTACAAACTAATGCTGGTCATTCAAATTCTTAATGATGACAATTCAACCCCTAATTTTTCAAGACCAAACATTTGATTTTTCTCAAGCCTAATGGATCTTTCTGTGGCAAATTATTTTTCAAGCTTTTGCCACTGAAGAGGTATCAAATTTTCCTAAATTTTCTTCTTCTAAGGTGATTTAATCTTGTAGAGTGCTACTGAAACTTAAAGGGGTTGCTTGGATAGTAGTTGAATAAAAGGTTCATGTCAGTCTTGCCAGAGATGCATCAAAAGGAAAGAATTTTTCAAAAATAAATAAATAACCTGTACCCAATTGCCCTGCTTTTGTAGGATCACTGAAAACCACAAATGCATATACATGATTCCTTCCCAAGAATAATGTATCAGGTAAACCTAGGACCTCCTAAGAAGGCAGTGACATTTTCACCACCATCTCCTTCACCATGAGTTGGCATCTTCCTTTTGGAGTTACCAATAGCTGGATTGTTCAAGGGAAAATATGATCCCAACAGTAATGCAAAAGATGAAAGATGGTTATGTGTATGAAAAAGCAACTGTTCTACATCAAAACATATTTCTTTTAAAAGAAATGAAACTCTTGGCAGGTATTGATATATATGACCTAACATTCCAATTTCCAACAGGCGATTACCTGGATTAACGCAGCTGCTGATCGTCCTGCTCCAGCAACAGCACCAATTAGGAGAAATTGATGAGGAAAGGCAGGAGTCAATATCTCCAATCCATAGGCAGCATTTTCCAAAAGATCGGCAAACAACCTCCAACCCTTGGGATGGACATCAAAATGCCGGCCATATTTTGACAAGAGGATTTTACTGAGGTAGCCGATTCCATCTTTGAGTACCCAATTGACTGCAGCGGCAGTCGGAATGGCCCCTTTCCCCAATCCAACCGCATAAAGCAAGGCCTGTCAAAATCAACATAGAATCAGCAAGGCAGATTAAACAAGACAGGACAGGACAAAACACAATAACAAACAGCCAAAAAAACCAACTTGGGTGGCAAGGACTCCGCTAATTTGGCTGGCAACACCCTGCACACCCCTCCATAGGGTGTAGTCCAAGTAATCCGAGGTAACGCTGTGTGGAAAGCCCTCCGGCAGCATCAAACGCAGAAAGAGCTCCTTGCATTGTAGCCACAAATTGGGAAGAGTCGAGGACTTGGGAGCACCAACAGCTCCAATCCCAGGTGTAACAACAAGAAATTCGTCCTTGGAAGAATCCGGGATTATCTTATGCCATTTGCCTCCTCTCACTTCCCAAACACCCTCCTCCTCTTTCTCCTTGGACAGCGCCGTATCCAATTGAAAATGGAAGAAGCTATACAAAACCGAAAAGACGAACAACAAAACTGCCCTAAGCATGTGTGCAGTCTCAGAACCGTGTTCATGGAGCACACGGGAGCAGAAGAAAATGAAAAGGGCATTTTCCTCATTACCCCACCAGCCCCAATTCCAATTCGAACCCCAGGAGGAATTCCAACCACCACCACCACCACCATTACCGCCATCATTGTTGTTGTTGTTATTGTTGGAGCCATGATTTGGCAGCAGAAAATGAAATGGAGAAGTGGGGCTTCTTACGACAACAGATGATTGCGATGGTGATGATGATGATGACAATCGTTCATAAATTTGTTGCCATTTGGCTGTGGATGATAATGATGATGTTGCTGCAAGTCTATTGCTGTTGCAGCACAAAAACCCATCATTGCTGAAAGGAGTGGAAAAGCAAGTCGCTGAAAGGAGCAATCGACTACTGCTGCCCATTATTTTCTAGGGCTCATGTCCACCACCAGAGCTAAGCTCTACTATCTGGTTGTTTGAGAATCCAAAAAACGGGGAGGAAAATGAAAACAGGGGAAATTAAAATTACAATTACAATTTGTTGCAGTGACTATCTGTAGAAAAATTTAATCTTCTGAAATTCCTAAGAAACAAACAAGGGACGCAACACAAGGATTGCAGAGAGTAGCAGGGGGTTGATAGAAAGAACGAAAACCCAGCAGCTGAGAGAACCCAACTTCGGCCTAGTAGGCAGGACCCAGAAAAATCCAATGAAATGCCTATTTCGGGACATAGAAACGGCGCCGTTTTGAATAGTTGCCTTGTGAGAAAGGGAGAGTAGCTTCTTTTCGAGAGATTAGATTTGCCGGCCATGTTAAATTCAGTGGTTTTCTTTTCCTTGTTATGGAGGAAGTTTGGGAGAATTATGCTGTAGTTGGATGTAATAATAAAGCCCTAATTTGTCGTCTCTTAGAAGAGAAATTACAGTGGAGTTTGACCATGACAATCCTCCGACAAACTCGACTATATAATAGTTAGAAACCGAAGCTTCCATGAGTAATTTTTGCCCCTCCATCTCACCATTAGCCTTTATTCATTTTTAGCTTCTAGTACTTGATTAGGCCTTGTGCAGTACCCATTTTTTAGCTTATTTTCCGATTGATTCACTTTGATCACCCCTTGGGCTCAGTGATGGTCAATGTCATCCACGACCCCTTCTTATACATCTTAGCTCTACAGGGCTTTTCTCTACAAGGGATTTTTTAAATTTGTTTCAAGGGTGTTGCTTTTTACTAAATTCAAAATTTGTTTTAAATTTAGTTGAGTTCCGTTAAGGGTTTGGGAAGTTTGAGTTTGGATAATTTGGTGTGTTTTAGACATTAGTTCTGTTATTTGGGTTCATAATATAACATTTTTCTATCAACAATTGCAAGTCCTAGCTTGATAAATAACTAATACAAATGTAAAGTTATACTGAGATTTAGGGATGGCAATTTTTTGGGCTAATCGGGTAACCCGCCCCGCTCCGCCCCTATTGGGACGGGTCTAAAATATAATAAACGGGTATAGGTCGGGTATGGAGATATTTTAAAAACTTGAATCGGGTTTGGGACGGGTATGGATTTTGTTCCAACCAGCCCCACCCCGCTCCAAATATACATTTACAAACTTACCCTTCAACAACTACTAAAATGTCAAAAAACTCCCCATATATATATACTTCATTCTTCCCCATTTGCCCTAATTCTGACGGCCGCTCCTTCTTCTTCTTCCTCTGATACAGTGGTATTTCATTCTTCCCAGCCCTAATTCCGACAACCGCTTCTTCTTCTTCTTCTTCTGATGCACTGCTTAAAACCCTATTTCCAGGATCAATACTACTTTTTCTTCCTCCCTCACACCAACTAAAATACTCTGAAATCAATTCCATCTTGTTCTTGGTTTAGCCTCAGAGCCCAAAACCCCTCTTTCACAACATGAAACTAGTCACAGACTTCGATCTCCTTGCCCCAAATATGTGCAACATAATCATCTAGAGTATCTTGAAGTCTTTGTCTGAGAGCACACACACAAAAGGAACGTGAAAGCCTTTGAAGTAGTGGATTTGATGAATTCTTAGTCAAAGATTGGCTTGAAGAGGGAATCACATCCATGGCTGATATTGACCCATTTTCTCGTTTGGTTCAGTTCTCATTATGTTCTCTTGTAAATGGTTCAGATGGTTTTTTTTTTTTTTTTTTGCATTAATTTTGAATCATTTAAGCTAACTATGGGCTTAAAATTATTGATTGTTGTGGTGTTAATTTCAATTTTGATATTATTTTTTCATATTTGGTATATTATCATAATAAGTGAAAGGAAAGTGTATTTGGGTATGAGATTTGCTCATTGCCAGTTAGGGTTAGGGCTAATGGACATTCGGGTCAGGACGGGAATGGGGTTATTAATTCTTTTGTTAAAGGGGATGGGAACCAATCAACCTGCCCCGACATAGGTTTGTGCCAGAGATGAGAAATAACTGTATAATCGGGTGTGGGAATGGGATGGGAATGACCCGTCCCAAACCCACCCCATTGCCATTCCTATTGAGATTATTATTAAATGGCAACATTTCAATGTATTACATAACAAGTGGACATAATGTAGTGAAATCGGTAAGCGTAATAGCTATTGGACCAAACCTTATAATATCTGTCCTACTAATATGGTTGTCTAACATGATCATAATATCTGTCCTACTAATATGGTTGTCTAACATGATCACAAGCTTATTCATGTGCATCAACAACAGTGTATAAATTGTTTAGTCACACTCCTCTCTTAACTCTGTAATATTGGTGATCATTTTATCCCAAATTTTTTTAAGGAACTTTTACACACAAGTTTTGCAAAAGCCTCATTGTAATTTAAATCTAACTTAGCATACACAATGTTATCTAGAAGTGACCAAACATCTTCTTTGTCTTTCTTTCCTCTAATTTACATCTTCTTGTCAATGATGTTAAACTTTCGTGGTGTTTGTTTTTTAAATTAAATCTAAATAGAATTCAATTTTACTTTAAATACAACTTAATAGTATTAAGTATTAAGTTGTTTAGTTTTTTATTATTTTATTTTTGTTACGTATTAATAAGGTGAGAGTCATATTTAAATTGTGTTTTGATTGTTTCAAAAAATTATTTTTAACACCCAGCAAAAAGTAAAATATTTTAGATTTTTCTATCCAATAAAAAATTTAAAAATAAGTTATAAGTAAACAAAAATTTAAATCATCTAAGTTTAAAAGCAAATTGCATTCAATGTTAAGTTGAAAAAAAAACAAACACTATCGAATCTATGATTTTATTTTCTTTTTAATAGAGGAAGTTTCTAAATAGTTTTAAAACACATAAAAAAATACCCCTTCCCCCCTTTTTTAGTTAATATATGGATCTCTGGGGTTAACTCATTTGGATACATAATAGTTCAATCCCTAAATTTATGAATGAATAATTATTTAATTATTTCTTGCTATACATCATACTTAATTACATTTTCTAAGGTGTACACATAATCCCTTAAAGTTATATACTATACAATATCATAAATGTATTCACAATTATATAAGTTATAAAGACAACATAACTAGTCAACGATGAATGCCTCAATGTCAATGTAAGTTAAATAGTCTTCCTCTTGAGTCGATGTCTTATAGATTCAAACTAACCAGTTACCTTATATGTCATATAAGTATAAATTAATTCATTTTTGTTAGAAAAAATATCAAATAATGACATTGATTTATCATTCAAAACATAATCAAAAGTGCAAAGAGTATTGTTATGGGCTATTAAAACTATAATACGCCTAAGGATCTCACAAAATGAGAATGTAAGGATTAATCACTTACTTTTTGTATTAGTTATATTCAAGCACATATAGTATAAAATACATGTTATAGTGGATTATCTTCATTTTAAGAGCATATGTCAAGCTACTACCATATGAACTTTAACCAAAAGCTTTATACCAACAACTTGTTTGAATTTCACATCTATAGTTTTCCTTAAACTTGCTATGTTAGAACTCCATACTAGTTTAAATAAGAAAATGTAATTGTAAGAAATTATATTCAATTAAGATGTCATTTATTAGATACCTCATCTTGATACTTAATTAGGCAAGCACTCATCATTTTGTATACTTTTTACTCCTTTATCAACATAAGTATATAGTATCTCATCCCCAACTTATAAACACGTCAACTACGGTAGTTGCTTATGTTCAACCTGTTGACATACCTTCAAGTGCTTGTATATGTTAGCACTTATTTTCCAATTTCATATTCAATGATATGAATCACAAATGCTCATCTCATTTATCACTTATGAAATGTCTTACATCCAATTAACAATGATTCATGACATTTGATCAACATAAATTATAACCTACTTAGTCCTAATAACTTTACATGTTTAGAAACACATGCCTCTTTGGATGGATTTGTGAATGGATCATCATCCATTTCACTTGTAGGTAAATATTTTAGGATCACCTCTTTTTATGTGGTAATGTCTTTTATAAAATTATCCTTATGTTTATATGTTTCATTCTTATGTGATATTTTGGATCCTTTATATATGTGATTACAATTTGACTATCACAATAAATTTAGTTTCCATGGTTAACATCATACAAGTTTGTTTCTTGTTACCCTATGAGATAACACCATTATTTACTAAGAATGTATATCTTATTATTGGTTTGTGCTTATCTAAATCTCCTACCTAATCGACATTTGAAAAAACCCACTAAGCACAATTTTTTGCCTTGTAC
This sequence comes from Vitis vinifera, assembly GCF_030704535.1. NCBI lineage: Eukaryota > Viridiplantae > Streptophyta > Magnoliopsida > Vitales > Vitaceae > Vitis > Vitis vinifera. The sequence goes on along the minus strand of NC_081823.1, from coordinate 21,980,983 downwards.
ATAACAACATGAATAGTTCATAACGCCTTTTAGAAACTTAAGAATCTCTTTACTTCTCTTCAATGCATCATTTTAGGATTACTTATTAGTAGTTGGTCATTTCTTAACCAATTTTCTCTATCGTCTAAAATGTTAATCCTTTAATGTAGCAACTCTAGTCAAGAGAAACTAGAGAAAAAGTCACTATTGTTGGGTTTGAGCCCTAGAAAGAATGACATAATGTAACAAATTAAGATTCATTTGTAAATTTATTTATTTATGTTTCTTAGTTTCCCATTTATCATATCATATACATTAATTAGTTATTTGAGCATACACGCCCACATTACTTGCATTATACATGACTTTGGTGCATTAGGAATTACACAAAAGATCCAAGTCATGGGTTCCTCATAGAGTAATGAGTAGTCCATAGTTGGTTTATGGATTTTGGTAATCTATCTAAGGTTGTAGTGCACTACCTCCTAATTAGAGGATGATTTGTCTTAGTCATCGAGATGGTTTTCCCATGGTGATTGCACTAGTGTATGTGATGCACAGTGGATAGGAACTATGGTAAATCATGATGAAAAGTTATCAATTATCATGATTCACCAAACTATTATATTACATGGACTTTCAACCTTAAGAGGGTATTGAGTTGATGCCAAAATCAACATGAGGCTTTGACCTATGAGTGGGACATTGGTCATATATCCTTATATATTAGGTCACTATTGATAATGTTTAGTGATAATAGATATTCTCAATAAAGGCATTGTGATAGCTCATGATATTGAGATAGTGTGTCCCCTTGGGTGATCTAAAGGACATGTGATCTAGAAGATTATGGTCATAACCTTTCACTTAGTGAAATTTGACATATACTCTTTAGAGTTAGAGAATGACAATTGATCACATAATAAAGAGGATTTGCAACTTAAGGATTAAAGAGGTAATCTTGATAGGTGATAGCACTACCTTGATAGATTACAAATACCAGTATATAGGGAGTTTACATGTAGCAGATGGTATATCACAAACTCGAGTTTTGTCTCATTATTATATACATAAGGTACTGGAATATAGTTTATTCTCTATATTAGGATGTTAAATCAACTTCATGATTTGATTCTGAGGGAGCCAGTACTTCTTGTGGGTTCCAATGGTTCCTGTTCGACCTCATGTACCTCGATGATGTAGTTGATAAGCTTTAGGTTCACTTATGTGCATAAGGACATTTTGACAAGTACATAAGGTTGCATAGGGGTAAGTGAACGATATTTTTGGATTAGGCTAATTGATTAATTGAATAGCCCTGTTGGGTTAATCAATTAGGACCATTTTAAAGCTAGATTAAGTGACTTAAGCCCCTTAATGGGCTCAAGTCACTTAAACCCAGTGAGGAACCCTATAAATACCCTATAAAGGGCTAGGGTTTCCATAGAGTTGTTTTCTACCTCCTAAGAATAGAGAGAGCTTTAGCCTCTATCCTCCCAAAAACCCATCATTTAGAGTGTTAAGATCAAGATTAAGTCATTGGGTGGAAGATCGTGAGTTTATGAAGCTTTTGATTATTTTGATTCACATCTTCATCGTAAGGAATTGACTTGAGAACATCTAAATCAAAAGTAAAGTTTTTGCATAATATTGGATCATATACTACAAGAAATAGGATTTTAGGTGACAGTCACCAACCGTCACCATATCTTATCAATTCGTGACCAAAACCTATTGTCGTGGTCTTATGAAACTATGACCGAGCGTCACAGTAGGAGGCACAGGTAAAGGTATTGGTCATGGTTTCCTAAGTGATCGTGACCATATGATTTCTTTTTTTGTGATGGTCGCACAAAAACTGTGACCAAGAGTTAGGAATATTTTGTTGTTTTTTTAGCTAATTTAGTCACGATTAAGTAATCCACCGTGACTATAAGTTAACTTATAGTCATGGTCAAGTAATAAATCGTGACTAAATGTACACTTACAGACACAGGTTAAGTTAGCAACCATGACTATATGTAATCTTATGGTCACAATCAATTCGTTAATCGTGAGTAAATGTACATCTATGCACGGTTAACTAAGTGACCATGACTAAATGTAATCTTATAGTCACAATTAGTTAAGTGAATGTGACGAAATATACACTTATGGTCACAACTATTAATGACCGTGACTAAAATTAATCATATGATGTCTTCTAGATCACTAAATTTTGGTCACAGTTCATTAAGAATTGTGACTAAAAGTAGACTTATGGTCACTAGTTTTTAATGGTCATGACTAAAATTTATTATATTTAGACATTGGTCTTTTATAAATTCAGATTTTCCAAACCTGTTATAAATATGAACAAACTCATTTTAGACTTGTGTATGCAATTAAGCAATTAAAATAATTTCATAATTCAAAATTTCAATATAGTACAATATATTACAATTAATTATCCCAAGCTAGTTCATAACTTATATACCAATATGGGTCATTAAATAACAAAAACATAATATAACAAAAAAAACCCACAAAAGAGATTCAAATTTAGTTTCACATTCTAACACAATATAACAAATCAACCAACCAAACATCAGATAATAGTCATAGAAAACAAAAAAAGTTAGGAGAATCTATCATATAAATAAGTAGCATAATCTTCAAAAAAGTTAAGAGAATCTATCATACAAAAATGTAGCATAATCTTCAAATTTCTATTGCCTTTGCTAAAATTGTTGCATCGTTTCCATCATCTGTTCTTGAATTTGTGCTTGTATTTTTCTTTTCATTTCCATCATTTTTTTCTTTAAACTTTTCTTTCATTTTTTTCTCATGTTTTCCTTTGAACTTCTATCAACCTCTCTTCAAATGTTTCTTACACATGTGAGAGTTCTTCTTTCACATTTGAGAGTTTTTCAATTTCAGTTGTAAACTTTTGTTCTGCGGCTATTAGCATCTCTTGGGCATTTTCAAGTTGTGTTGAAAAAATAGCTCCTAATCGCCTTTTACTAGTAAAACCAAATATTAAGGTAAGGGTAGGACCAAATCCATATCCTCGAACACGACCATGTTTCTCTGGACCCATGACTTGAGTATATATCTCATCTACAAATGTAGATGCTCCAGATGATGCAGAAGCAGAAGAAGATGTCCCCTCAGGTTGGGATAGTAATTGCTGAAATTAATCCTGAAATTATAAAAAACAAAAATAATTATTAGACTTTTAAAATAATTTTAGTATGTGGCTATGATTGAAATACAAGTATATAATATTTATTTACTCCACTACCATAATCTCCTTAAAACGATCACCAATAGGCGTCCCATCTTTTTTTGTATGTGTTAAAGCAAACATCTCAATTCTATTAGGCTCAATTCGATCCTACTTCTTTTATGCCTATTTTTACAAGTAAAACAATTGAGTTATTTATGATGAATTATTTATGTACAAACAAATCATATTAATAATAAATTTCCAACCTGTTCATATCGAATTTGAGCATAACTTTTTGATCCTGATGTATGCTTTATCACTTGATTTGCCCTATTTGCCTTTTTTTTTTTTTTTTTTTCTGAGATATCCTACATCAATTAAAAAATAGCATGTCACCATATAGGTAATAGAAACATAATAAAAGTTATATACATGAAGTATTAGGTTAGATATAACTAATAAATATCATTTTATGTGAATATGAGTATCATAAGATACACTATCAACAAAAGATCATTATATTTACCTTGACCTCAGGTGTACCTCAAAAGTGGATGAACCACCTCCAATCATCATCCGATAAATGTGGAGGTCGATGGCATAATCACTCCTCATCTATATTATAAGGGTTATAATACTTGACCTTCATTTTATTTCTGTAGCTTCTAAACAAATTTTCATAGCATTGAAGAATGTAGCTCTTACATGTTTCTTCTATTTCATATTTTTCTTGTATTGCATTAAAATGCCATGTATAAATAAGAGTGTGGACCCGCATTTTTCACGTGCGCCCCCACTCAATTAACAAGACTCGCTTTTATTGATGAAAAATTAGTTTTGAAAAAGTTGGAGTCGTCATTTATTTTATTTTATTTTAAAAAGAAAAATAAAACAAGAAAGAAAACCCTAAAAAAATAACTCCATAATTTTTGGAAAAGCGTATCTTTGAAAAACCCAAGTCTAGGTCTGGAAATCAGGTTACTTATTGGGAAGGTACCTCTAAAAGGTAGCACCCCTCTAAGCCCTATAAAGGTCTCTAATGACTAAGTTGAGGGAAATGGGACAATTAACTGGTTAATTATAGATACTTAGGTAGGCTAAGGTGATTTCAAAAAATAGCATGTCAAACAAGATCAAATCACAATAAAGAAGAGTTAGGGTGTGTACCTGAACTGCTTCTTAAGCATCATAAAAAAAGCATCAAAGGTGAGAAAACAAAGGCTATGCTTAATTAAGAAAAAACACCCAAAAGGGGGGGGGGGGGGGGGGGGGGGGGGGGTGAATTGGGTTTTTAAAAACTTTTCAATCACAACAAATTCAAACACAATATAAGCAAAATAAAGAGATAGAGTTAGAGATTTCAAACTCAGGTTTTATAGTGGTTCAACACTTCCTTGCCTATGTCCACTCTCCTCAATCTCCTAACCGAGTGAATGTTCCACTAACTTGAAACTTCAACCAAGCTTCCAATCTTCTTACACTTGGATTCCGACTCCAATGGGCTCTTCCACAATCCCTTCAAGACTCAAACCTCTTGAAGGCTTTAACACTCAGATTTTTACAATAAAGAATCCCTCAACCTAGCTTAAGGATAGCTCAAATACAAGACAAAGCTAGGATGACACACAAGAGTGCACTAAAGGATATGTAAGTGATGATTTAATGCACTAAGAAAGAAATGAGAGCTTTTTTTTTATCAAGAACAGGTAGGTAAACAATTGATTGCAAGTGTTCTCTTATCAATAAATGAAGTGGAACTCTTAATTTATAGGTTTCTAAGCTCGGGAGTTAAAAACAACAAAAAGTAACCTCGATCAGTCGAGCTAGGGGTCGACCGGTTCACTAGCCTTGGAGCATTTAATGCATGACAGGTTACCGTTGCCTCGACCGAACCTCGACCGGTCCTCGACCGAACCTCGACCGGTCCTCGACCGGACCTCGACTAATCCTCGACCGGACCTCGCCGGGAAGAGAATCACCTCGACCTGGAAAAGAAGGCCACTGGGAGAGAGATAAAGTTTTTGGCATCCCTCGACCGGTCCTTGACCGGACGAGGGCAACCGATCGATCGGTTCCTCGACTAGTTGAGCCAATTGGCTATAGCCCCGACCAGTTGAGCATTTTGGCCCCGAAAACCTATCTTTTTCAATTCCTTTATTTTCTAACACTCAGACAAGGTCTTTAGGTGAATTATTAAGTCAATTATAAAACATTTTGCCTAAGGTACATTAGTTAAAAACTTAGGTTTTAATGAAATCGAAGTTTTAAAGAATAAACTGAGTTTTCTAAGTTGCATGAAACGTGTGTAAATCCTAAGTGCACTCATGCATTCATCTTACATTAGTTTCCTATGATCACAAGTATTCCAAGTGTCTCGATCATGTATCCATTTGGTCATTTGATGAATTTTCGAGTTTATGCTTGAGATTCTTAACCATTAAACCAATTAGTCACTTAACCATGGTTTATTATCATCAAAACCTGATTATGAGAACCCTTAGGCTAACAAAAGGTTAGTTTGAAAATATGACACATAACATGCATTTTTATCAAAGATGATCAAACAAGCATCAAGGCAATCAAGTATGGCATCAAACATGGACATGGCTCATGATAACATACACATTCATAGAATTTTAGAGTTGGAGGGTAGAAAGAGCGTACCTGATTAGCGAGCATCCACACCTCTATGGGAAACAATGGTAGCTCAACAATAAATACAAAAAAAAATTCATGTATATCATCAAGAGGAATCAAAAATCAATCAAATATCAAGCAAACAATATCGAAGATAATATCATAAATGTCGGGCCCTCTCCAAAACCCAAATTAATTTTGCATGAGTTAATTCCATGCATTCCATTATTTGGAACCATGAAGTTTATTCATGCTTGTTAAAAATCAACAAAATCATGAAAATAGTTGAAAATAAAAGAAAATAAGGAAAATGCATGCCTGAAGGAAAATGACAGCAAATTTATTGAAAATTGGATTTTAGCATCTAGAAAAGATTTAAAGATGGATTTTTCGAAGCTGGAATTGTTTAGTTGAAAAATGATTTGAAAATTCGATTTAAAGTAGTAAATTCCCAATCAAATAAACGAATAAAGGAGGAGGTGCGTAGTAAGATGGCCAAGATGGAGTGAGATCCGAGAATGTGATTGGGACTGCATTGTTGGTGGTTGCATGAGGAGTCTTCTGTAGATTACTGATAGGTCTGGCTTTTCATAACCATAACTCGAATTATCAATAAAAGATTGTGATAAAGCAGCAAAATCTAGTTTCAGATTTGACTCTCTTGCTGTCATTCATTCTGAAGTTTCAAATCCTCGCTCAGGAGTTCATTTGTTTCATCTATTTTCTCACAATTTTCGTTTGGATCAATTTCTAACTCATATTCTTTGTTTTCATGCTTATCATGAGCTTCATCCTCTTCCTCTTCAGTTATCCTAACCAATCATTTGTAGCTTATATGAGAGAGTTCACCGATGGCCCACTTCCATCATTCGAAGATGTAGCTTTTCGAATAAATGCGCAGACTATTGCAATGTCTCCAAGTTGTATGTGTGTGGTGTTCCTTCTGAATTTTGGCAAGTGCTTTAAAGCTTATTTTCTTCTAAAGCGGGTTCCAATGCTAAGTGGTCCAGAGGTTGGATCAGTTCTCTCTGTAGGGATGTAGGAGCATGTCTTGAAGTTACATCTTCAACAGTTTGTACAGGTAAGAACAGATTCAAACTAGACAACACCATTTCTCATGTTAATCCATGGGCTAGACAAGGGGATAATAAGGAAAAGGATTTAAACATAAACAGAGTATTGATCAAATTTAGGCACAAAGTCACATATTTCAGCAGGCATCAACGACACATAAAGGAATCATAATCAAAACAAGGCAAACAAGCATGCAACCAATCTCAACCAAACAACTTGTGGCCTTTTTTTGTCCACACCAATCAACAATACTTTGAATATTCAGAAATGACCAAATGGAGAAATCAAATATGGATAAGAACACCGAGAGTAACCATAAGTGTACCTGGATAGTTTTGGCTGCAATCACCCCTTTCTAGTTCTTGTGTGCTTTTCCACAAAGGCAATCCCAAGAATTTTCTTCCTTCTTTTCCAACATCCTTTCTTACGTATATATATCAGCCCCTAAAACCTAAATCTGTTCTAAAAGGGAAAATCCCCCATTTCCTTTCTTTTTTTTTTCTTCATTTCTGCAATCTTCGTTTCTTTCTTTTGTATTTGTATCAGCCTCCCAAAAACTCAATTTCATGAAGGAAATCCACTTTCCTTTCTTTTATTTCCCTTTCTTTTCGAAAATTAGAATGATTTTCCTTTTCTATGCAGGATCTCCTCTTTCCATATGTATGCAGCCACATTAATCCCTTTCCCTCCAAAATATATTTCTTACCTTCTTTGAGTACACGTGCCTTAGTGAGAGTTGATCAGCAACCTCCAATTCTCTTGCCAAACGATAAAAAACAAAAAATTAAAATAATAAAACCAAAAAAAAAAAGTTATCAATCTTGCAACATATAAAAGAATAAAGTAAAATAAAATAAATGAATAAAGTAAAAGAAAATAATAAAATAAAATGGTCAATCCTATGCGGGTGATGCAAGTCATACGACTATGTGAGTCATGCAAGAAATGCTAAAGAAGGTCTAATAGGCCAAGTGTGTCTAAGAGGGCTTAAGTGAACCTAGATGAACCTAAGGTGTCTAATGGGTCGGGTATACCTATATGGGCCTAGGGTGAGACTAGGTGGGCCTAACTAAGTTTGAACTAAAGTGCACCTAAGTGAAACCTAATCTAAACTTGAAGGGCATCTAATGTTATAATGTGGAGCCGGATAAACCCTTCAACCAAAGTCTCCAAAGTAGCTCAGAAAATGTAAGTTACTCGAGTAGTAATGGACCATTAAAGAACCACTGTGGAACACTAGAAGTGAACTTAAAGACATATGCTAAAGGGACAAAATGGAGGGTCTACAAAGAGATATCATTTTTAAACAATAGCATTACAATTTAGATTGAATAGTGGCTAGCATATACCAATACTAAGACCCAAATCTTTTCCTTCACATTTTCACTAACATGATTCCAATCTTGAACTTGGATGGGTACATGTGTTGAGATCGCACCAATGTCCCCATATAGCTTGATAATCTTTCCCATATTCTATCATAAACAACTTGCCCTCTGGTATTGAATCATGTAGTTTTTTTCCCCCCGGTTTCATGCTAGGTAAATCTAAGTTGCGTGTTGGGCCACGTGTCTTTTTTTTGCTAGAGGAGGAACTTATTAAGAGTAATAATAAAATTGAAAGAAAAATAATTTATTTATCTTATATAAAATTAAACATTAAAAACCTATCATTCAAGAAATTAAACATATGTAAACACATTTATCATATGCAAAGTTAAACATAATCTTCTTAATCATACCAACAACAGAAGGATCTGAAGAATCAAAAGGACCAGAACTACTAAGAGTAGTAGTTGCAAATAGAATGTATGTCTATGAGTTGTTGTAGATTGTCCAACTCATATTCTAGAGACACTATTTGTACTCTTCCCATTCGATGTGACATTCCCTACATAATGAAGTAAATTAGAAAATGTAATATAAAATAAGTTACATAAATAATATGAAATAAAGTAAAATTTGTATATCAAATAATATATATTTATGTGCTTACCAATATTATTAGCTACACATCATCTATATCATCGTCATGAATAAATTCATTATCTTTTTCAATAGTGTTTCCTTATCGTGATAGTAGAACATCCGTTTGGACAATTTCTCCTACAATATCATTTCAATCCCAATCGATTAAATCATTCTCGACCAACTCATGCACATCATGTTGACTATGAAGTGTTATAGGCTGTTGATATGGCTCTCGATCATTAGTAGATACTTTTTTATTCATATCATAAACCCCTCGAGTTTGTATCTCTACAACGGTGTACCAATTTTCCTCATTTGAATTTTGAACATAGAAGACTTGTTTTGCTTGAGATGCAAGCACAAATGGTTCATTTGTGCATATGGTACATTCAAAATTCAAACACGTGAACCCATATTCATCATTCTTTATCCCATTTCCAATATTGATTACATCCCACTTGTTACACTTGAATAAAATAAGTTTATTTCCACTAAGGTAATGTAACTCAATTACATCAGTTAGCACACCATAGTAAGAAACATGACCAGAAATTGGGTTCATATCATTTGCACTTGCAAAGCTTGATACCTCTATGGTCACAACAACTCCACTATTTTGAGTTTTTTTTTTCTTTTTTCTCATTCTCTTATGTGAAATCTGAACACATTAATGATGTATCCTCTATAACATGTAACTAATGTACTTGGTCCACGAGACAATGATAGTATGTGTTCAGAAATTGGACCTTCATGTCGCATTTGTATAATCTATATATTCAAATATAAGATGTCAATACATACATGTTTATTAGATAATAAAATAATTTATGTAATGAATGTACTTACACATTCTTCAAACCAACTAATGAATTCTCTTGTGTGAATCAAATCTACATCTCGTGCACGAATACGAGACTTAGCCCTTATAGATTGCTTATGCTCTTTGATAAAAAAAATTAATTATTATAATGCTCACAAAGACCAAAATTAAATTTTTGCTTGAGAATTAGTATAAATTTTTATTCAAATAAGTGTCTTACTCAATAAATGACGTCACTTCCTCACAATTAGTCAACACATAAATGTGCTTGGGACCATTCTTCTATGCTAAGAACATGAGATGTTGACTTTCCTATTGTATGTCTCATGGATTTGAAAATGGTTAACCCTCCATTTGTTATGTTATTTTCAATGACATAATTTCTTTCTTCACGGTCATGCTTTGTTTCAACATCATGCAAATATCTTGAACAAAAGGTTGCACATTCTTTTGTTATGTACCAATAAAACCTTCTAGACAACTCTTATTACGTACATAAGACTTTAATGTGTGTAAATATCTGCCATTCCACAACATGATAGATTTGTTTCATAAGACAGAACGTCAAACGAAAGAGGTGGGTCCACAAAGTCGGACGCTCCCTCAACAATGTCAACACGGCTATCAATCAAATCATCAAAAGCTATAAGGTCCTCAGCAGACTCCAGAGCAGGGGTAGTCAGGCTCTTCTCGGCAAGCTCGATGACGAATACCCCGAAGAGATCAAATGATGAAGCAAGCCCAGGCTGAATAGTCTCCTCAATCAGGCTCAGGCTCAGGGCGAGCATCTCGTCGATGTACACGTCGTGTGGGACGGCTCCGTCCACTATGTCCCCAACCTCAGCAAAGGTCCCATGCTCATCGGTCTCGTCCGGGAAGCAAAGCGTCATAAGGCTAGTGCGATCTGGAGAGGAAGGAGCGATCAACGCAGAAGTCGAAGGGCCAGGGGCTCCGTCTCTCAATCGTAACTGCTGGACGAGGTGCTGAAGCTCGGCCTCCTGGGTGGTGCTAAGTCCTCTGATGACCCCATCGGATGATGCATGCGGCTCCGATGCCCTCACAAAGTAATCTGCTAGGCTCCTGGTGTACGGGCGCACAGGATAATAGAAAGGCATATGAGTCAGCCGAGCCCTCACTTTCTCCTTGCGCAAGCGCGCCATATAGAGATAATCGGCCTCAGTGGGGATGAACCCAAGTCCGAATGGTACGTCATGATCAGGAATGGTGATGAACTCGCTCGGTCCATGCTGACGTCGACCCAATCCCATGCCAGGAAGATAGGACATGTCTCTCATCATATCAAGCACTACAGTGCTGCCATGCTGGTCAAAGGACATAGCGACGAAGTCTTGGCAAAAGTCCTCTAGCTCAAGAGTCTGTACCTCATCAAAAGTGAACCCGGTCAACAGTAAGTCGTCATCGCTATGGCTGATCTGGAGCACGAGCTCAGCGGAAATGAACATGTCTCCTGCCGACTGTACGACGACTACCTGGCCCTCATGGATGAACTTCACTTTCTGATGAAGTGAAGAAGGAATGGCTCCAGCTCGGTGAATCCATAGTCGGCCCAAAAGCAGGTTAAAGGATGTAGGAATCCTCAAAACTTGAAAGACAATGATAAATGTGGTCGGGCCTATCAGAAGCTCAATCTCCAGTGTACCCATGACCTCTCTACGGGTGCTGTCATAAGCTCGGACGGTCTGAGCGGATGGGCCGAAATCGGATGGTGTGTATCCAAGAGCGATGGCGGTGGCCAGAGGACATAAGTTCAGGGCCGAGCCATTGTCCAGAAGGACAGATGGAACTCGGCGACCTGAACAGCCAACAGATATATAGAAAGGACGCGTGTGGTCTGAACCCTCTGGTGGTAAGTCGTCATTGGAAAAGACGATACAAGTGGCTCTGTCAGCCGTCATCATATGAATGAGTCCCTCGGGAGTGGTCGTGGTATCAACTCTGATCTGGCTCAGAGCTCGAGTCAGTGCATCCCGATGAGTACTGGAGGACGCTAAAAGGCTCCAGATAGAAATACGAGCCTGAGTGCTCTGCAACTGCCTCAAAATCTCGTCATCCTCTGCTCTAACCTCCTCTTGGGATGACGTACCCCCTAATGGTCTAAAGGCAGCGGCTGGAGGTGGTTGTCTCAATACTCTCCCTCCCCGGAGATATACTGAACGTCCGGAGTCTGAGGATCATCCCTGTGTGGAGCCTGAAACTCCTCAACATCTGGGACTAAAACGAATGGCGTCTGAACGCTATAGCGCGTGGAAGTCGGAGGCTCGACAATGGACGCATGTACTGAGGCTGTCTCAGGAAATAATCTGAAGGGAGTGGGCACCTGAGGCCCCAAAGACATGCTGCTCATCTCATAAATATCATCCAACTCTATGGGCTCTGGATCTATGTCATCCCAGTTCATCATGCAGACATGGTCATCAGAATCAGCAAAATCCAGGAAATGAATACCTCCGTCTGGTGGAGGAACTGCATGCGTGGTATGGGCCGGTAGCGGGTTTTGGGTTACACTCGGCTAACCCAAGTGAACCAAACCCTGATCAATCAAGTCCTGAATGGCGTGCCTCAGTGCGGTGCATCGATCAATCTCATGTCCTAGCCCCTGATGATAGGCACAATGCAAATCCATCCTGAACTGAGGAGGTAGAGGCTGAGGGGGCGGTCTCGAAGTGAGTGTAGTCAACAAACCGGCCTCTATGAGCTTCCGAAGAGCCTGGCTCAACGGCATGCCTATCTGTGAAAACTGTCTCTGCGTCCTCAAAGCAAAAGGTGCAGAGGTCTGCTGAGCTCGAGGCCTAGGGTATGAAGGTGCGGGCCTCGGAGTGAACTGTGCAGCGTAGCATGGCTGTCCAGTGGCCGTGTATGAAACAGGAGGCCTCTCAATGCCCTAAGTGGCATAGTAAGGTAGAGCCAATGGCTGAGCCTGATATGTCTGATAAAAAGCCGGGCAAGGTGCCCGTGGCCTGAACTGCTGAGGTGTGTAAGACGGATGAGTCTCAAGGAGCTGTGGGGCCGGCTGATGACGCCTAGGAGGCCTCTGACTGGATGAACTGATAGCACTAACATCTGTCGACCTCTGTCCTATGAATGGTTTCTTCCCCTTAACATCACTAGGGGAAGAATCTGTCCATAAACCTCTCGAGATGCCGTCCTCGACATCATACAGAGCCATAACCAGAGACCCAAAATCTGTGAACGGGGCCCCTACCACATGTCTGGCGATCCGCGGCTGCAGGTTCCTCAAAACCATCTGAATCTGGTCCCTCTCTGATGGTCTATCGATAATCTCAGCTATCTTCCCGCGCCAGCGGGAAATGAAAGAAGAAACAGACTCCTCCGCCCTCTGTCTCAAAGCCTCGAGCTCCCTCCTCGATACATCTACGACAGTGTTAAACGAAAACTGTCGTAGGAACTCCTGGGCCAAGTCGTCCCATATACGGCGCCTCGAGGCCTCCAAAGATGCAAACCAACGCTGGGCCGCCCCACTCAAAGATAGTGGGAAAAGAGTAATCATCTGAGGCTCGTCCAGTCCATGAGCCCTCATCACGGTGCTGTATAATCGGAGATGGAGGCGTGGACAACCAATGCCAGTATACCTCTCAATGTCAGGCATCCTGAACTTAGCCGGCAAGCTGGCTACCGGTACTCCATCAAAACCCTCCCAAGTAGTGGCTCTGTCTGAAGTCCTCAACTGTCTCAAACCCTGCTCAAGCCTATCCATGCGAGCATGTGGGTCTTCTGAGGTCGGGGTGGGCACGGTGATGGGAGGCGGGGCAACCCCGGTCTGACTATGCAGAGTGAACGGCATGGCCTGTGGCGCTGACTGACTGGGTGGAGGAGGTGGTGGCACTGTAGGGTCATACTGGGCGTCATCCCGAGCCACTGGTGGTCTACCCTGCTGACCACCGATCTCCTGCCTGAGGCTAGCCAAAGCCTCCTGGATAGAAGCCATGGTGGCCGTGAACTGATCCATGGTAACAACCTGCTGATCCATACTCTGTCTCTCTGAATATCGAACTAATCTCCCCTCAACCCTGACCCAAGAGGGTGTATCCAAGCTGTGAACAAAATCCGATCCTGACAAGACTCCTCCTCTACTCTATCCCACGAAGGTATATTGATTCGACTCATGGTAGCTTAGCTTTAAAGGCGTATCAACAAAATTTATACCTTGAATACTATTACTAAAGTAGCCAAGCTACTATAGCATAGTGGTTCTAGGATCGTTCACTGGGAAGGGTTTTCGCCAACACAAGTGATATTCAAATTAGGAAAATAGGTGATTTTCTTATGGATGTTAGCTTTAAAAGAAGATGTAAATGTTTTAGAAAGATTTAAACTAATCTAAGCTAACATTAAAGACTAAAATGAAAGGGTGTAAAAACAAGTTTCTCAAAGATAGGATAGCTATGCTCTGGCTCTTATGCAAATTGGAAATCTTAAGATAGGCTCCTCGCGTTGGGGTTGCAACTATGGTGATGCTTGCTTCCCGAACCGGTATGGATTTAGCAAATCAAGTTTTAATCCTTTAAAATGACAAAACAGATGGTAGTGAATTTCATCAATGGTTATTCACCTTAGACTTCCTTTGAATGGCTCGTAAGAGATAACTAATGGTCTAAAGCCAAAAGCTTACCAAATATTGGCAACTCAAAGTCATTCCAAGTGATAAACTCACCTTTCAATGGCCATTGAAATTGGTTCTAACGGATTAATACAAAACTTGGAATTGAAAACCTCACCTTCCAATAGCTCGTAGGAGATAACTAATGGATAGAAATCCAAAAGCTTATCAAGTATTGGCCGTTGGAAGTTGTCCAAAGGAAATAAAAACCAAACTTTGCATTAATGAACCTTTAATGAAAAACGTCTACCTTACCTTCCAGGTGCGAGAAATTTCCATGGGATTGCATCCAAGCCATCACATAACATCCATACTTTGAGAAACTAAAAGTTTTAGCCAATCATCCTTTGAGGAAAAACCCTCAGAGGCTGTTTGGCTACTAAGAAAATAGAAACGGGAGAGCTCTGTAAATATTCTCTATCTATATATCAATATATCAAATTGTTACAACGGATGCAAGGGGATATAAATAGAGAAGTTTTTCCAACCTTCCTAGCTAAGAAATCTTATGATTGGTGGATTACAAGGAGAAGAATGGAAATTTATACAAAAATATCCAAAAGAAAAGATCTCGTGTGGAGTCGGTAAAAACAGAGGAAAATTCGCACCACGCAAGGGGGCGTGCGAATTTGGAAGGTGTTGTGCGAAAATTTCGCACAAGCCTGGAGCAGTTGTCTTCCGAAGGCCATATCTTCCTCATTTCAGCTCCAAATCATACACGGTTTGAAGCGTTGGATTCTTGACTTCCTGAGCTTTGAAATGGTATATAGAATGTAGAAAATGGACTTCGGAAAGTGCTCCAAAAGTGCCAAAGTAGACTGTAGCTGCTGTCCTCTATTTTCCTCTTTGCTTCTTTTTGCTTCTCTTTGCTTCTCTTTCCTTGCATACTTTGAACGATTTTGGCAAAGGGCTATGGGACTCCAAAGCTTGGTTCTTCATGAATTTGAGCTTCCAAAAGCTTTGCCATAACTTGTCCAAGTAGCTCCTCCATCATTTGGCATGCTTGAATTGATTCATAAGCTGATAAAAACATGTAAACTTGCCACAAAATGGTTAAAACCAATTACTAAGGACCTTAATGAATTAATTGGGTTAAATGAATATGATTACTACTCAAAGGTGCTTAAAACCATTATAATTAGGTCTACAAAATAGCACTTTTTGGTAGTAATCATATATCCAAATGAAGAACAAAGGTCCGACCCTGAGAAAGCACGAAGAACGGAATAAGGATATGGCTCTGAGAATGTACAAAAGAAAAGGTAATCTAAGCGGGAACCAGCAAAGCATCCAAGTGAAGATGAACGGTCCGACTGTACTCAAAACTAACACTGATCTCTGTGCGTTCTCAACTGGAGACTAAAGAGGGAGCGTCGAATCCAAAATGTGACCACAGAGGCGCCGAAGGCCCTCAGATGCACCCATGTGTAGGGAGGGAGTCCTAATTGGAGGATCTACGGCTCAACCTACAAGGTGAAGGTGGCTCTAAATGGATATGGGTGGACTTTAAGAGATCCCTAGCAGAGGCGATCATACCCTCCGGCGGTACGCAACCCTCTGCACGCCTCAAAAAGAGACGGGGTGCTTCCATGCAAGGTGGTCATCACTTCCACACATGCACTACCTCGACATCCCAAGGGGTTTCCTATGGTGAAACCTCTCAAACTCTCAACGCTCAATGGGCAACTAAAGTGCACAGTGAATGGTGTGGGTGCATCCGAAAACCCTAAGAATCTAGAGCAGAAGAGGAAACACATTGGTCGCACGACTATCCATGAAACCTAGCTCGGGGCTATACAGGTCTTCAATGATCGAACTCCAATCGACGTCAAAGTGTCTCTCTCCTCCAGAATGCTCCCGTGCATCGATATAGCCCGTCGCTAGACCCTACTCCTAATCTCCGGCTCGGTTAGAGAGCAAGCACACAGAAGGTCTCACACTTGCAATAGTGAGAACCGAGATGAAAGGAATGACCGAGACCAAGAGATTTGGAAGTAAGGGGATAGAAGTGAGACCTACATAGACAAGCGACATGCAATCATGCAGAGGGAGGGCAGTCATGCATCATACAATCAGGCAGAGCAGGATATATCACTCATGTGCACACAAGATAAGCGAGAATACTACAATCAAGACGAATAGTGATACAAACATCATGCTCAAAGACGATCAAAATAGTATACAAGTCAGAGAATCAACATGTCAAGCTGAGTGATATACAATGGTGAGTGTATGCATGTGAAGTGATCAGAACAATCATGCCAAAATCAGAATCAATACGCTAAGCGATGCAATAAGATCAATCATCAATAATCCAGCATGTCAAAATCTCAAATGAATACGACATCTAAGCATGCATTAAGAAATCCTCAATGTACAATCAAGAGATAAGCATCCACTGATCGTCCAATCAAATGCCACGTTTGCTTCACTCTAAGTTCAAGCTTGACCCTCTAAAAAAAAAAAATCCCCAGTGGAATCGCCATTTTGTGGATCCCGCATTTCGGCTCATGCGTTTTCCACTCGATGGCGAGCTCGATTTTTATTTGAAAAATTGATTTTTTATTGATTATTTGAAAATGACTTGGAGTTGCCACTTATTTTTGTTTTATTTTTAAAGGGTAAGCAAAATAAGAAAGAAAAACCCTAAGTGTGACTCCTTGTTTTGGAAAAGGTGGTCTGCAAAAAAAACCGGATCGGGTTCGGGGGTCAGGTTACTTATCGGGAAGGTACGGTAAAAACCGTAGCACCCCTCTAAGTCCCTAAAGTCGGGTCTCTACTAATAGAATGAAACTGACGTGACAATCGAATAAGAAAGTCAATGGATACTCACATCAATTATGCATATATGAGAATCAGAATATGTATAGTGAATGTTCAGAATGAGTGAATGCGTACCTGGGCAGCAAACAACAACGCGCTATCATGGAATGAGGTTAGTGAATAAACGCAAAATGATTATATGTATATCAAAGAACAGAATAAATCGATCACACATGGCAAATGAATCAATCAATCAATCAATCAATCATGAAATCTCATATGTGGGGCCCCCACCAAAGCCCATTCTATTTTGCACGAATTAGTCTCACAAATTCCATTATTCTGAAATTATGAAAATAGCATTCATGCTTATATAAAATCAAGAGAAATCGAAGATTATTTGAAACCCGAAGAGAATTAAAACTGTTAGAGAGAAAATTGGATTTTTGAGATTTATTTGAAAATTGGAGTATTGGGAATTAAATTTAAGAATTGGAATTTTAGGATGTCAAACTTGAAAGAAATTAGAATTTTAGAAATCGAAAATTAAGTTCGGAAATTGGGATTCAAATAAATGTTTAAAAATGAAATTTTGAAATAAATAAATGGAATAATAATAATAAGGACGAAAATAATGATTAAATAAATGAATGGGAATATGGGAATTTTCGGGTTTAGGAATTTAATTCGGAAATCAGCGGTTTTAAAGAATTTGATTTAAAATGGAGTTTTGAAATAAATAAATAAATAAAATACTAATGATCAAATAATTTAGTGGGAATAGGGATTAGGAATTTAACTCGGAAATCAGAAGTTTTAAAGGATTGATTTAAATTGGAGTTTTAAAATAAATAACTAAAATACTAATGATTAAATAAATTAATGGGAATACGGGAATTTTCGGGATTAGGAATTTAACTCGGAAATCAGAAGTTTTAAAGAATTGATTTAAATTGGAGTTTTAAAATAAATAAATAAAATACTGATGATTAAATAAATTAATGGGAATACGTGAATTTTCGAGATTAGGAATTTAGAAATTAAAATCGGAAGTCGGAAATTTTAATGAATTGTTTAAAATGGAATTTTATAATAAATAAATAAGATAATAATAATTAAATAAATTAATGTGAACATTGGAATTTTTGGAATTTAGAAATTAAAATCGGAAGTCGGAAATTTTAATGAATTGTTTAAAATGGGATTTTAGAATAAATAAAAATAATAATAATAATTAAATAGATTAATGTGAATATTGGAAATTTTGAAATTAGAAATTAAAATCGGAAGTGGGAAATTTTAAAGAATTGTTTAAAATAGAATTTTAAAATAAATAAAATAAATATTAGTGATTAAATAAATTAATGTGAGTATGAAAATTTTTAGGAATTGAATTTTAAAGATCGGAATTTTGAAGTATTATTTAAAGGTTGAATTTTAAAAATAAACAAATAAATAAATCAATAAATAATGATTAAATGAATTGGTGTGAAAATTAAAATTTCAAAAATTGGAATTAAAATTTATTGAGGAATTAATGTTTTTAGGAAGATAAATCATACAAATTGAAAACAAAAGGGCTAATTTGAGGTGGGTATGGGCTTGGAATGGGCATGGACTAACTTAAGGTGGGTGAACAAAACAACTTGAAGTGAGCATGGGCTTGGAATGGGCATGGGCCAACTCAAAATGAGAGAACAAAACAAACTTGAAGTGAGCATGGGCTTGGAATGGGCATGGGCCAACTTAAAATGAGAGAACAAAACAAAGGGCCTTTCATCAACACATACGGGCCTGGGCTCCAACTTAAGCCCACATCTCCAACTGGGCCAACTTAAGATGGGTCAGCAAAACAACTTGGAGCTTTTTATCTTCACATACGGGCTGGGCTCCAACTTAAACCCACAACCTTGAAGGCATAGCCTTTGCTTCTCTTCAATATAAGGTCGTGTTTGGGTGATGAGCGGGTGGATGATGAGTAGGGGGAAACTTAGAGAGAGGAAAGTGGGTAGATAGTGGAGGTTAGTGAGGAGTTGGTATGCATGAAGAGCATGTGGTGTAGAGAGAGGAAAGGTGGTGGGATGAAGTGGGTATGCATGGGATGAATGAAGTATGGTGGGCATGAGCATGAAAGATGAGAGGATGAGGGCTTGAAAGTGGGTACATACATGAAACCTTAGGCACGTAGGAATCAAGCAAAAAACGAAAAATGGATAAGTAGGCATAAGGGGTGGTGGTGATATGCATTGAGTGGTGGCATTAAAGAAAATGGGTACCCGGTGTAGCTTAGGGAGAGAAAGGTGGTAAGGAAAGAATATGAAGGTATAGAGAGAGAAGTGGGTAGGGAGGTTAGGTGGTTCGGTTTGCATGGTTCCCATGCATGTGAGTGGATGATTTGGAAAAGCTTTTGACAGCCACGTATGGTGCAAGAGATGGGCTATGGGTTGGTAGGTGTGGTCATGGGTATGGTGGTGGTGTAGAGATGGAAACTATAGTAATGAGATGGAAATATGGGAAAATGGATATGAAGAGGTAGGCATGCAGAGATGGGAAATGGGTATGAAAGAAAGGTATGGGTTATGGAGAGAGAAAAGGTGGTGAATCATGAAATGGGTTTTATGAGTGTATGGGATGAGAAAATGGGTATATATAGTTGCTGCATCATCCTCATCCTGAAGCAATAGATCCAACTCAAGCCACAGTGACTCACGCCATACAGTGAAGTCATCCTCAATGCATTGATCATCATCCCCAAGACCCATTGAGATAATGCGCTTTTCACCCTCAGAGACTGCTGAAATGTTTGTCTCAGAATCAACAACTGGATAATCATCATGTTGTTCCCATGCATCCATCACAACATTCAAGTCCATCTAATAGCCATTGCCCAAAAGCAGAACGTGAAACATTGGGAGATCACAACATTACAAGTCCATTGGTGAGAATGTATTATCTATGACTCCTTGCTCCCATGAACAGAGATGAGAAAATAATATGCTCCAGAAACAGATACGGGAACAGGGGAAGATGGAGAAACAGAGCACAAAAGAAAATAGATAAATAAAGTAAAACTCAGAGACTTTACTTCATGGGTTTTTAGTAAGTCCCCTGTTTAGGTGAGAAAAACCATCCCAAATGCAGCTACGGGCATCATCATAATATAAGCAAAACATACCTAAATCAACAATGGCAAATAGGAATGCAAGACTTCACCTCAACAAGCTACTATTGGCCTTTAATATCCACCCCAAACAACATGATGCTTAGAAGTATAATAACAATCTAAAGAAAAACAATGAATCACAAAGAATGAGAGGAAAACAGTATACATACCTGGACTCCTTAAACCAAAAGAACCGAGCTTCGACCCTCTCAATGAATTTTTCTCCCTCTCTGTAACCGCTGGCCTCTCCAGAAAGTTCAAACCTCCTGCTCGCTCCCAAAAGTCCCCCCCAGATATCTCCTTTTCTTTCCGAGCTCCTCTTTTCTTCCCCTGTTTTGTGTCTTCCTCAGCAAGCCATGTCCGTATCCCGTCCCATCTGCCGCCCAAAAGCCTCCCCCATCAGTCCCCTTCAGCCGCCCGAAAGCAGCCCACTTGAGAGGCCCCCTGAAAAGCAGCAAAAAAAATGATAATAAAAAGAAAACCCCCCAGCTCCTCGGGGGGGTCTACAGTAACCTAAAAATCATTTAAAATAAATAATAGACTTTGGTCACGATTGTGAGAACCTCATGACCATAGGTTCAAAATATTTAAAATAAACATTTGTGCCTTTGGTTATGGTCAAATGTGAAATTTGTGACTATAGGTTACCAGATAGTCACGGTCAATCAATGGCATGACTAAAAGTCACAATATATATATATATATATAGTGACGGTTTTACAAAAAACTATGACTAAAACATCCTTTCGTTACACTTTTTGTCACGAATAATAAAATTACCATGACTAAAATTATTGGCGCCAAAATTTCCCTCCATAAATTTACAAATAGTTATAGTTTCAAATATATTTGTGACTAAAATATCATCTCATCAATCCTTTTAGTGACGGTTGATAAAATCATTGTGACTAAACATGTTTTTTCCTATCCTATATTGATAAACACATATAATCACAATTTTATCCCAACTATGACAAAAGAATATCTTTGGTCACAATATTTTGTGGTCGTGACTAAAGATTTGTCATTAAAAACCTATTTTTTTGTATGACCATAAAAATGTTTTTTTTTTCTTAAGATCTAGAGGCCTAGGGTAGATTGCATGTAAAAATTTGATCTAGGGCTTAGGAACAAAGTAATTTGAGGTTCCCAATAATTGTAACTTTTGTAGTACTTTGGGTATCATCCTCAAGAATTGACCTATGAACTTTATTAAACTAGGTCAAAGGATTTCTTTTACCAAGTTTTTTAAATTTTGAATTTATGAAAATTTATTTTGCTAAATGTTAGGATAGAGCTCGTAAAAGTATAATATGATGTAACAAATTTAGAGTTTATTTCACTTTAATCTATCCTCATTCTATGCATTGTACCTTATAAGCATTCCAGCCTACATCTCTTGCATTGTACATGACTTGGGTGCACGAAAGATCTAAATCATCGGTTTTTTACAAATAAATTATTTGTTCACAACCAGTTCATGAGTCTAAGCACCCATTAAAGGTTGCAGTGCACTACTTCCTAATTGGAAGGATAACTAGTTTTGGCCATTAGGATGTGGTTCACATGGTGAATGCATTAATGTGTTTGGTTACACTTTAAACAAGACCTACGGTGAGTCATGACATAAAGCTATTGGATATTCATGACTTCACCAAATTGTTATCTTTTATTATTTCTCAACCTTGAGAAAATATTGAGCTTGTGCCAAAGTCAACAATGGTTTTAACTTACGGGTGAAATCCTAAATAGATCATTTATTCCCTATGAATTGGGTCCATGTTAATGAAAGTAAGTAGTAGTATGTATTCTCAATAGAGGCACCATGATATCTCATAGGATTGAGACAATGTGTCTACTTGGATGATCTTAAAGTGAATCTTGACATAAGCTCTTAGTGAGTTGAGATATGTTAGAGACAACTTTCACCATGAGCACACAATAGAAAGATTTGTAACTTAAGGATGGTAGAGGTAGTCTTGAGAGGCTAATAACTTTCACCTTATTAGATTACAAAAATCAGTTCATAGAGAGACTATATACAATAAATGACAGGTCATAAACCCGAATACTTAGAGTCTTGTTGTTATTTGCATAAGGTATTAGAGTGTAGTTGATTTTCTACAATGGGATGTTGAATCAACTTCAA
The DNA here is from genome assembly GCF_030704535.1 of Vitis vinifera. Taxonomy (NCBI): domain Eukaryota; kingdom Viridiplantae; phylum Streptophyta; class Magnoliopsida; order Vitales; family Vitaceae; genus Vitis; species Vitis vinifera. The sequence goes on along the minus strand of NC_081823.1, from coordinate 21,958,581 downwards.
ATTTAGATTTAAGGCATCCAATACTATCCTATGGGTCTTAGTGCTCCTTAGTCAAGCTCATATGCCTTGTTAGCTTGGTTCATGAGGGTTGGATCAACTATTAGTGCACTTATGTGCATAAGATTGTTTTGGTAATATTTGAAGGTTGCATAAGGATTAGTGAATGGTATCTCTATATTAGGCCAATTGATTAATTAAATGGTCTTGTGGGGTTAACTAATCAATTAAGATCCTTTTTGGGCTAAATTGAGTGATCCAAGCCCATGGTCGGCTCTCTTAAATACCCTTTTAGGGATTAGAATTTCTATAACTTTTAGTTTTCTACCGTCAAGAAAGAAAGGGCCCTAAACTCCATCCTCACAAACCCCTCACAATTGAGTGTTAAGAAATAAGGAAGAGCCATCGAGTGAAATATTTTGGGTATATGAATCTTCTGATGACTACAGGGTTCACTTTCACTAAAATGAGTTGATATGGGAACATCGAATCTTCGATAATGTTTTTGAAACCATAAATATAGATCTTTTTATTGTTAAAATTTGTCATTTTGCTTTTGTTGCTAGGATCTAGAAGCCTTAGGTAGATTTTCATGCACCTAACTGGAATAGGAAACAGAGTGATCCAAGATTCCTTGCACTAAATACATCTAACTTAAAATGCACAAATTAATTGAAAATTTATTCAAATATTTCAAGATTAAAGTTTCCATAATCCAACTTTGGGTTTAAGCTTTAGGTGAAATAAGAGTATTTGTTTTTATCAATCTTGTGATATAAACCCCAATCTAACTTTAGTTTTAGGCTTTAGGTGAAACAAGAGTATTTATTTTTATCAATCTTGTGATATTCAAAATGTGAGGCAAATAAGATCAACCTAACTTAATAACCAAGGTTTGTATTCCTATCCTACTTTTATTATTATTTTGTTACATTTTGAATTATCTATTAGATAAATAAAGATGAAATCTTGGTTTAGGTCTAGAATTTCAAACTTTTACCACTTTATATACATTTGTCTTAAGCTAGATCATAATTGTGAAACCTTAGATAACCAGGGATAAGGAATTACCAAGAATTCTTAGTATCAAGGAATAAGTAATTATACCATCCCCTAATTAAACCAATCTTGAAGGGTATCATTATTTTAATTAATTAAGTCTTAACCATTCATTCATTTTATTATTAGCTTAAGTTTTATCCATTGTTTTTCTTAGGCTTCAACCCTAGGTTTCCATGTTTTACACCTTAAGAAAGCCTTTTAACCTCTCATGGATGTGTTGTCAAATGTACAATCCATTAAAGAAAGACAAAGAACCCTTCTTGAAAATTAAAGAAATAAAAAATAACATAATTATTGATAATAATGGAAAAGAAAATAAACCAAGATCTTCTCTCTGGTTTTTTTTCCCAAAAAAATCAAGTTCTCCTTAGAAACCCTACAATTTGCGTCTTTATAGTTTGAGTAAAAATCCTACATCTAGCATGTTGCTATTGACCACTTATTTCATAAAAACTACTTAAAATAACTAAAAACTAATGAAATAAAACTTTTGATTTTGGATTGGAGGAGTGCTAAAATGTGTCAAATCTTGAGAATTTGTAGGTGATGTTGAATTAAAGTGCTCATGTGGAATGGATTTTGACATGGTAAGTTGCTACATTTCAACATTGGAATTGTGTTTTGACATTAGAAATTGTTTCATTTCAACTAGTCTACCACAATGCAACTTGCTTTAATTGGTTGTAACTTTTTTGTTTCAACTCTAATTTGCACATTGTTTAAAACTTTGGATTCCTAACCTTTGATCTTGAAATTAATATGTGGTTTGTTCCAAAATTTTATTAGAAAGCACTTCTAAATTTAGCTCAAAGTCAAGGTATTTGTTGTTGTTAGATTTTTACTTCTAATTCCAATGCTGAACATTAAGCGACCTTCAATCTCTTTTATTCATGGTTGTTTTTCCTCTATCTCACTCCATAACATTGGTTCTCTACCTTTCATGCCCAAGAATTGCTCATTTTGCCCTTGTTTGGATCTTCTCATGCTTTTCAAGTTCCAAGTCTTTCTATAGGCATATTTGATCATTTCCTCTTCCTTGGTTTGAAATGAATTCTTGTAACTTGTATTTTTTTTTTCCTCTTAGACTTGAAATTTAACTCAAATTATAGGTTAGATCCATAACTACGACTTAATATCAATTCAACTTAATTTGGATTAGCTGAGTATTTTATATGGCATAAATCATATTATATATTTGCTACTGAAGCACATATTTTAGCATTTAGTTTTATATATATCATAACATACATTAGACTCCTAATAGCATTAGATTAGTGAACATTAATAATTTTCATCTCTTCTTCTAGAGTTTTAAGCTTATAGAACTTAGATCCATTAATCCTAATCAAATGTATCATTAACGGATACAATTATATAAAGTTCCATTGTCCTACTTTTTATACTTTTTTAGGAATTGCATTTTTATTGACCATAACTAGAAAACATATTTCATTAAAGCTACATTCACATAAATAAAAGTAATAATAAAAATAATATAAGCTAGAAAAATAACTTAAAATAGGCTCTAAACTAGTGATGAATAAAATTTTGGATTACCTTTTTGAGGTGCCCAAGAAATTTAATAAATTGTTTCACTTTGGCATGCTTGGTTACAAATGGAATAACTACAAATAAATACTACTTTCGTTACCATGGTTCAAGAGCATTGACCTTATTTCAAAGAAAAACAAAATTTATTTCACAGGATAATTACTTTAAAAAAAAAATTAAAAAAACATATTGTTTCCAAATTTCAAAGTGAGAGAGGGAGATCAAATTTCTCAAAGATTTGTTTGATTCTACCCGTATACAAGACTCGTTTAGTTTATATAAATTTATTAATTTTATATATTTAAAAATCATAAAAATTTTAAATATTTTTTAATTATAAATATTATATAGTTAAAAATTTAATAACAAAGTAAAGTAAAATATTACTTATATTTCATTATAAAGATTAAAAATATTTTATAATTAAAATATTTAAGTAAATAATAAAAAATTAAAATTAAAATTAAAATTATTTTATATATTATAAACATATTATAATTAATAAATAAATACTAAATTAATGAAGAATTTAAAAAATTAAAACGTAGAAAATTAAAATAACTTATAAATATTTTAAAATAATACGTTTATAACTTTAAAATTTTTAAAAAGTTAAATGAGTTATACTCAATTGTTAAATTATTTATATTAATTTATACAAAATATAACTTAACTCATTTAGGGGTTATCATATCATAAATATTTATGTCCGCTAGGTCTTACCAACAAGACTATTAAATAGATTATATTCAAATCGAACAAATTTTTACTGTTTCTTATTTTAACATAATACTAATTCGATATGATAGGATCGATTGTAATATTTATAGATTTACTTTCAATTTTGCTGATTAACCAATGATGTTCAAACTTCTAATGCTTTTCCATATCACATGTCATAAAACGGACTAAAATTTAAAGTAAATAAACAAATTATTTATCTAGTATTTTTAAGATATTTGATTTTAAATATGAATAAAATAATATTTTATTCATTTACTATTTATTTCATATATGTATTCCTTTTATATGGTAGGTTTGATGAGTTATTTCCTTCTTTTATTTGATTTTACTCCTATCAATTTTTCAATTTTTAAAAAAAAGAAAATTGGAAAATATAATCTTGTAGGAAGTAAAAATATGAAAATATAATCCACACATGTTTTCAATGATAATTTTTGTTTTTATTTGAAAATAGAAAAGGAAGAGGTTTATATTTAAGAATGTTATATAATACTCTAAGGCGGAGGATAAGCCGAAACAACGGGAGTTAATCAGGGTGCTGGCTTTGTTTAGAATAAATTTGAAATTAAAGAGGGAGGTGAGAAAATATAGCACTTTGGATTGCTGTCAGGAGATGAAGGTTTTAGTTGCAAAGCCCTAAACCCTGACAGAACCCCGCAAAAGCACACTCTTGCAATCTGCTCCATCCCCACTTCATCTACAGATTGAAGAGAGAGCAATGGATTTAGGAAGACTAGCCCTCAATTTCCACCATTTTCCTCTCAAAACTCTACTCCCATCTGCTTTCCCGTCATCCTCTTTACCTCCCCATATGGGCGCTAAAAGGCAGCAAATGAGACTCCGCTGTGAGTTCGAAGTCAAAGTGAATGGCGCTCTCTCCTCCGACCCCGACCCCCGATTCCTCGACCGGGTTATTCTCTGATAATCCTATGCTTTTGCCTGATATTCAACTGCCCAAACTTCTTCTGACTTTTCAATTTTCATGGAATCAATTGATTTGATTGTTTTTTTATCAGCTAACTATTATTCAGCAGAGAAACTTGTTTGGAAATTTCAATTTTCGCTGAAATATGCTGATTGTATGTTTTTTTTTTTTTTTTTATCAGCAAAAGGCGCTGGAAGCTGCAATGAATGATATCAATAGTTCATTTGGGAAAGGTAGTGTTACGAGATTGGGGAGTGCTGGTGGAGCTCTCGTGTACGTTGCTTTTGATCCATTTCGATTTTTTTTTTTAGCTTCCGGTTAATCAGTCATATGGAGTACTAGAAAACAATGGATTTTTTATTTTGTTTTTGCATTCGAGTTGTGGATACGGCTTCCATTTGACTGAGCAATAGGCTTTAATATGTAAGATTTTGTGGAATTTGCAGTGAAACTTTTCCCAGTGGCTGTTTGACTTTGGACTTCGCCCTTGGTGGTGGCCTTCCCAAAGGGAGAATTGTGGAGGTACTATTATTTTCCGTATTTGCTCTTGCATTTCCATCTAAAGCCTTGATTGGGAGAGGGTTTAGAAGAGATAGAAGTAATTGCTTAGGAATGGTATTTTAAACTGTTTTTATTAAAGATAAAGATGAATATGATATTTTTAAAATTTTAATTAAATAAAATCCACTACTATCATCACTGTTAAGGAAAAGCATGGATTTTCCCGTCTCTTCAAAACATGGATAAATGGCATTGGGAAATGTAGGTGTTGCGGTTTTAAAGTTCTATCTATAAACACTCCTAAAAGTTGCATGTGGACTTTAAACACTGCTTTTAGCGTTTGAGAAGTTCTCCCAAACAGGGCTTTAAGTTCCTTTTGTGATTGCTTTTTATAATTTATCATTAAAATATGCTTTAGTTTCATGTTGGAAAACCTGACCTACTGGTTTTATTTGAATATCCTTCTCACTAGCAGAGTAGAATCTATTGCACCCAAGACACCCCAGCTAAGAGTGCAAGAGGATTAAGAGCCCCTTGTATGGATTTTCCTTGAGGATTCAAGTAGACAACCCCATATCTAGAAAAATCAAATTGAGATGGATTTTATTGATAAAATCTGAAAACAGAGAAGGGTGAGTTATCCCATGCGGTAGAATCCATTACATAGGAGACTCCTCCACTAAGAGCAAGGATGGAAATATTGGGAAATTTTGTTGAAAAATTAGAGAAATCTTGGATATCAGTGGCCAGCGATATAAGGGGTTAAAAAATAAGTTGGTAAATAATCGGGTGGTATCGGGAGAAATAGGTGATTTTATTTGCAATATGTCACACAGGTTGCTTAACAGTTTATTGCCAGATGTCGGCAATTTTTGCCCATTTCAGTGGCAATCAAAATCATTCTTTTAAATTGTAGTGGACATGTTGGTGGGCCACAGTTGCATGTTCAAATCAATAATCACTGCCAAGAGGGATAACTTAAGCTAGTTGAACATTGGGTCACCCCTGCCAGGCTCCTTCCTTTGAAGCCCTCCAAATAGTCTCCTTCCCCTAAAGCTCTCCAGCTCTGATCTCTTTATCAAAGAATAAAGGGAAAAAACAGAAGAAATGTGAAGAGAGAAAGTGGAGAAATGTAGGGAGAGGGGAAATGAGACAAAGCTGGCTTATGTTGGAGTGATTCAATCAAAGTACCCTCTCCATATCCAATGGCCTGTTTTTCATTGTACATGCATCCAACAGCTTGTGAAGATGGTTAGCCCAAGATAATTTTTGGACAAACTAATTTAGGTTTAATTTAAATAGTAATTAGTTTATAATTTACATAGGTTTTGAAATTTGACATTATTCATGTAATTTGTTTCTACAAGATTATATATTATGTAATTTTTTAAAATATTTTGATTTTGCATATTTTCTATAAATATGAATTGTTAATTTTAAAATGTTGTAACTTTGTTGGAGTTGACAGGGGAAATATATAGCAAGATTATTATTTATATGTTGATCATTTGATTTTGTGTAGTTGATTATCTATTTGGAGTTTGCTTTTTACCAAGAACAGTGTCAAATTGCTGGGTTTATTATTGTGCACATTATTTGCAAGGAAAAACAAATCAGAAAGAATTTTGTGAAAAAGAACAAATGGAGCACTAGCCAGCCTAGGGCTGATGGTGCTCCAATGATGAAGTTACTTTGTTGCTAGAATAGGATGAGAGAAAGAAAGACTGTATTAGTTGTGTACCTCCTTTATCAATGATTTATGGCTGGGGCCATTGCTCTAGAGTACGATCCAGCTTTTTTTTTCGATGGTTAAATGTTTGGCTTTTGCTTTGAGTTGCTTGCTTTATTTGAGTTATCGTACAATGGATTTGTTTTTACCATGTGATGGACAACCAATTTTCCTAAAAGTTTAAATATTAGGATTTGGGCCCACAATTTATATCATCCTCTCCAACATTCTCTGTCAAGTGTGGTTCCATACCTGCATATGGAGGGGCACACGTGGCTGTAGGCACATAAACCATGAACAGTGAGGTTGAACATGTGACCTTTTACCAAATATGGCTTTAATATAATTATGTTGAATAACCAATTTTCCTAAAAACATAAGCTGTTAAGATTTTGGGCATATAAGGTATATCATATTCTCCAACACCTATTTGGTGGCAATCTTCCCTTGTTGTAATGATTGTTGGTGAATTTCAAGCTTTTGATAACTTGCATTAAAGTTTAATAATAAAATTGAGTTATCTCATCGTGTTTTTTTTCCCCACTTTTTGAGATTGTAAGTCTGATAAGTTTATATTGGTTGAAAAACCAATTCATCTATTCTTTTCTTAGTGTCATGAGAAATTAGAGTATGGGGGTGGCATTTCCAAAATGTGGTTCTAGAGTAAACTTTAAAATAGGATTGTTTTGAAACAAAACTGAAGTTCAAAAATGTTATTGTATATTAATTTTTTTAGAAGAATCACATTCTCATAGATGCAGTTCTCTTTTGAGAAGAAAAAAAAAAGTTGGTGTGCACCATGTAAGCTGATATGCCTGAGCTGGTTCAAAACTTAAGAGGATGGATGATTGTATTTAAACTCATCCTCCATGTGCATAATATATCATAGCATCCTACTTCAGTAGGAAACTCAATTTATAATGTATTATGCATCTTTTGGATATTGGATTCATCTTTTCAGCATTTTCCTTGTCCTTGTAGTGCAAATAGGGATAGTATTTTATAATTTTTATTAGGTTTAAACAAATTTTTTTTTTCACAATGACTGATACAGGGATCAAAAGGGCTGATAACATCTGCAATTTTCTTTACAGATATATGGACCAGAAAGTAGTGGAAAGACTACCCTAGCACTCCATGCTATTGCAGAAGTGCAGGTATTACATCTAGGTGGTTTTCTTTGTCTATTATGAACACTGGTTTAGGAGGAGGCAATTTTCATAAATGTTACTCCCTGCTTTGAGACCAACATGCAGCTTTTATATGGTGAATATGCAGAAGCTGGGAGGCAATGCCATGCTTGTTGATGCTGAGCATGCTTTTGATCCAGCATACTCCAAAGCATTGGGAGTCGATGTTGAAAATTTAATTGTCTGCCAACCTGATCATGGGGAGATGGCACTGGAGAGTAATATTTCTTTTCCTATCCCATGGTTTCATATGAGAAATGGGATGTGAAAATTTGGAATTTGAATGCGATAATAATGGAATTATTGTATATGTCCTTGAGTCATATTGGTTAATCAAAACTTGGTTGTTTCAGTTGCAGACCGTATGTGCAGATCTGGTGCTATAGATCTTATTTGTGTTGATTCTGTCTCAGCTCTCACACCACGTGCTGAGATTGAAGTAAGCTATCATGTTGCAATTTTAAAATTTTTAGCTTGTGATATTGTTCATGTCTCATTCTCTCTTGCTTTGTTCTTTCACATAGGGTGAAATTGGGATGCAGCAAATGGGTTTGCAGGCACGTCTTATGAGCCAAGCTTTGCGTAAAATGTCAGGAAATGCTTCCAAAGCTGGATGTACTCTTATTTTCTTGAATCAAATAAGATATAAGGTATTTATGACTTAAGTTATAAGCTGCTCTTTTGAGACAATTGCAATTGTTCTGCTTGAGGGGGCCTCACTAAAGATACCAGATTTTATCACTTTTAAAATCATTTATATATTCTGAATTAATTGCTCTCTCTGTATAAAAGTATATATATTTCTTATTTTGATTTTCACCTTTCTAATTGAAAAGAATGTTGCTCTTTTGGATTTTTTAAGATTGGTGTGTATTACGGCAATCCTGAAGTCACCAGTGGTGGTATTGCTTTAAAGTTCTTTGCTTCACTGCGCCTGGAGATACGTCCTATAGGAAAAATAAAGTCTGTAAGCACCTTTCCTTCTTGATTGTTTTAGCATTTATATTTTTAGTCTATGAAATTTTGATCCATAAAAATCCATCTTAGTGCATTCTTCTACTTGTTTTAGAGTAAAGGTGATGAAGACATTGGGCTACGAGTTCGTGTGAGAGTGCAAAAGAGTAAGGTATGTTGGTCTAAATTCAGCTAAACAGTATCCAATGGTTCCTTTGGTTCTACTGTGTTCTTTTTTCATTTTAATTGTAGTGTAGGCATTCATATAACATTCATAATTTTTATGACCCCTTTTCCTTGAGAAAAAAAGTATTGTACCTCTTCAATTATATCTTGGACTTGTTTCATGAATGAAAAATAGCATGATTTGTGACCCTTCACCATGAGATAAAAACTTGCAACCCATTATACAATTAATAGCAATTATTATTGTACAACTTATATGCTCTCTTTTTTATGTTAGTCTTCCATTATATTGCATTTGAGAGTCCCACCAAACCTGTGATATGTTAGCCAAGGACTGGTTGGAACAGACTGTACATATCTATCTATCGCTTGCTCCAATCATATTTTGAGCTCTCCTTTTGCCATGATACTTACCTATTCTTAGTGTGGAAAAGATTTAGGGCTGTTAGTTTCTTCTGCTTCACAGATTATGCAAACTTCTTATGATATGTCCTTCAATAAAAACATGTGCAACACATACCCTGTTTGGTTCACCATCTCTGTGTTTCTTATTGATGTTGCCTGTGTAGAGTGGTCCTTCTCCTGACTGGTTTTATTGCAGGTTTCCAGGCCATACAAGCAAGCTGAATTTGAAATAATATTTGGAGAGGGAGTGAGTAAACTGGTTGGTATTGCAATATAAAAGCCCTTATTTCTTTCCTAAAGGCACAGACTGCACTTTGTTTTGACTTCTATTTGAGTGCAGGGTTGCATTTTGGATTGTGCTGAACTGATGGATGTTGTGGTAAAGAAGGGCTCTTGGTATAGCTATGGGGACAATAGGTATGCCTTTCAGACTCTTATTTTTACCCTTGGAATTAATCTTATTGTGAGTTGCCTTCACATCACTATAACTGGATTATTCTTGCCATTTACATTCTTCTTGTATTTTGAACACCTGTGCAAAATAAGGTTCAATTTGTGACTATTGGGTATAATCATTATGATGATGATTGTAATGACAACAATGAAAGTTCCCTTTTTTGTTTGTCACTCACATAATTGCTAGTGGATGATGGTGAAGTTTAAGTATTCATGGTAATAACTTCCTCCCTCACCCTTCAGACACCCCACACTAAAAAGAAGAGAAGTGTTATTCAATTTTCATCCATATATTTGTTACTGTCCAATTTCATGCACACTTCATAGGACCTATTAACAGCCCTTAACAGCAAAGCGACAGAGGCCAAGGCATGTTTGGTGGCACCTTGCATCTACATGGCGTTAAGACAAAAATTTTGCATGTCTGGTAGGATAAGGGTAATTGGGCAGAGCTTGGACATGCCTTGAGGAGGAAAAGGTGTTGGAGAAGTTTCAAGTACATCTAGCCATGATGAGGTCATGGCTGAACTTGGATGCAGCAATGGAGGGCTAGGCAGTGCTCATTGCCCAAGGCAGCCCAGCAATGCATTTTCCCAAGGGCTTGAAAAATGCTTCAGCCCGAGAAAGCAAACTTTTTTAGGACTTGAAAAGTTACCCCCATGTGCTGCTTGCTCTTTGTGTGCCAATGCTGCCTTAAGTAAGTGTGCATGCCAGCACTGCATATGCATGACTTCATGTCTCTGCATGTGCATGTATGCTTGAATGTGATGATGTATGCAACCTCTGATCATGTGAACTTCAGGGTTGTCTTGAGTGTGGCTTTGCGACTTAAGGCCTCAGTTGCTGCCACCCAAATTTGGCCATGACCTTACCCTGACTAGATGTCCTTGAACCTTCTTCTAAACATTTCTTTCTTCTCAAGGCATGTCCAGATGCCTTTGAAACTCTGGCAAAACACCCTGTTCTACCAGTATGTTTGTCATTGAGCCTTATGTCTCTGAACCACTGACCTTATACCAAATAGGTGTATTGTCTCAGCTCGGACCTTGATGCTGCTTTATGATTATATTCTTGTGTGCTAATGCTGCCCATGCTTAAATCTTTGTGCAAGCATGCAAGGTTGCTTTGCCTTGCCATCCTGTGCCTTAGTTCTCTTTTGCTGTACCTAGTCCACGGCTTAGTGCGTTTGCTCGCTGATACCCATGATATTGTGGCCATGGTGCTTGTCATTCAAGATTAGCATTCATCCTTGGAATGTTTCCATGTGTGCTTTTTTACTCTTTTGCAATAGCCTAAGTGTTGCCCATGGTAAACTACCCAATTTAAAGAGCATTGTGATCCACCCTTGAACCGAGAGGAGGTGTCACTGTCACTATCCATGCTTTAGTTGTCATGGTGGAATAGTTAAACGGAATATAAAATAATCTCAGAAAACCTCTGGCTTCAAATTTGTGTTTCCTCATCTCCAAGGTGTGAAAATGCCTTTGCTCACAAAGAAGGAAATTTGTTTAGAAAAGCCAAAAATCCCTATGTAAATTGTTAGCTGTGTTTGTGCATGTCCCTTGATAAACCTAACCATCTTTGTGGAATATAGGAGATGGGAACCCTTTTGACTAATTAGCCTGAGGGATGCGAAGGGGGCATCAAGGAGAGAAAACATGGTATTGGCTTAGTAGAATAAGAGAACATATCATTGTCCTTAATAATGCCATCACCTTCATTGGAACATGGGAGAGAGGAGTAATTTCATAAAGTAGACTCCAACAAGTAAAAGTGGAGTGCCTTAATTAACAATTTAAATATATTCACATAGTATATACACAAACAGATAATACCAAAGAAGGTTTTTGGCAAAGCTATTAAAGCATAATATGTAAATCATATTTGAGTAGGGTTAGAAACTCTTTGACTCAACCTCAGTTGCAGGAATCACAAACCTATACTGTGAAGGTGGAGTATAGTGTGTTGTTGGCCTATAACCTCTCCATTGTCATTCCTACTATTTAGTGCTCATACATAAGTCCAGGTTTGGAGTTAATTTATTAAATTTCTTTAGACACAAGTTTGTTGCTTCTAAGTAGCACAATATTTTAAATCTTTTAGTAAAATATCCTGTTAATTTTTAATGATTATATTTTAAGATTTGACCTGTTGTAGATACAAGAGCTTTGGTTTACTGGTAGCATTTCTGAATACTCTTCCTCACCTATATTTATGGGAAATGCTGTTCATTTTATTTAGTGGAAGCGTTTTTTAAAATAGTTGTGAAAAACAATTTTTGACAACAGTTTTCAAAAATCGTTCTTTGATATTTTATAGAAGAAAAGTCTGTTTGAGAATTTAAAATGTTTTTAACCTGTTTTTCCATATTTTTAAAATATATTTAAAAATAACTTTTATATGTAGGGCTTTATTTTTAACCATTCTCCATATTTATGTAATTATTTTTTAAAACAGTCCTCAAAAAACAGGTTAAAACAACTAAAAATAACTAAAATATGTTTTTTGAAAACATCTTGATCGCCAAACGTGTTTTATTGTTTTGTTGTTTTGGAGAATAAAAAATTGTTTTAAAAAGAAGTTACCAAATAGGGTCTTAATTTTAGTTGAGTGATTTTTTATTTCATGGGAGCAAGTTGAAACTTAAGCTTCATGGTAAATGGTAAAACATCCATGGAGATAAATGGAGCCTACAGAAAAAATTTTCTGCTGGAAAATTTTCCGAGAGCTATTTCCTGTTGAAACAAAGAGAACCTTTGGAATATATATATGTATCTATCTATATATATATATATAGATATATATTATTTTTTAATGCTGTACTCTTGTTGAAATAGGAACTTGTGTCTTATAGTCATGCCATGTTTTTATATTTCAAAAAGGTTGGGACAAGGAAGAGACAGAGCATTACAGTACTTGAGAGAGAACCCTCTTGTTTGCCATGAAATCGAAAAGGTTTGGCTACTTGATACTTTTCTCTATAAATATGGTTGAGCATTATATTTTTGAATCTGAATGAAGCATTTAATCTTTATCTTTAATGAAGCAACAACACCTTGAATTATTACTGCTTAATTGTAGTGAATATAGATTTGCTCCTCTCACTAGAGCTTTAGGCATGGTTCTGAAATTATGTACTATAATGGGAAATTATTTTTATTTAAGACATGCACTTAAAATTTTAAGATAAATAGAGGAGAAAATATATTTGAAAAAAAAAAATTAGTAATTAGAAAAATAACTACATACCATGTAATTTTAATGAGTGAGCTAAGGTCCTTTTTGGATTGTGGAAATTAATAGGAAAAAGGTAAAAATGTAGTAAGGAATCCAAAATCTTCTGTTTGTTTTCTTACGGAAAATATGAAAAAAATATATGATGAAAATTATTTAGAAACTTTCACATTTTTAAATTCATTGATAAATGAAGAGACATAAATATTGACTATGTTAGAAAAATTATTAAATTTAAACTTAATGTTCATTTTTCTTTGTTTATTCTTTCCTTCTGTTTTCCCCATCTATTTGCCCCCTCGTACTTTCCCTTGTAGGAGCCTAAGATACATTTTTCAAATATGATAGTTCATTTTACTGCATTGATAAATTGAGTGCAGAAAACACTATAATGCCCAAACTTTCATGTTAACAATATGATAAAGCATCTTGTTGAGCAAGTTCAATATGCTCTTAAATTCTAACATTATACTTTATTATTTCGTTTGATATGTTACAATACATTTTAGTTCCTGAGCGCAACCTCAATACATAAATAATGTTTCCAATTAATACAATTGTGGCCCTTAGCCCAATGGAGCGTTGTAATTGTTAGGCGGGGGCATTAGTTGATCTGGGTTCAAGTCCCCATTTGTATTAAGGGGATTTTTTATTTTTTATTTGTTTAAAAAACATTTTCAGGGTGTGCAGTGACACAACCAATATATAAGTGATGTCAAGACATTTTTGAAATGGTGATCCCCAATGAGATTGTTGATTGGACCTATAAAAAAAAATGAGATTGTGGATTGGTAATCATGAAAATATTTAGATATATCTATATGACTACAACAGCTAATGTGATCGTTAGTGCCCCATCACAAGTCACAAGAAAATTTGAGAACTAAAATACATAATCAGAAGCTTATGACAAAAACCACAAATAAAGAAGACATTGGAACTATTTTAGACTCTAAAAACCAGAAAATATGTCAACTTGGACACTACTAAAACATTTATGTTCTGAATCCGGGTTTAGAAATGGTAGGACTTGCATTTTCGCATTTTGCATGCCATTTCGTTTTGGTTTGGCCATTGGGGAGAGGCTTGAGGCAGTATTGATTTGCATGTACAGATAGTTCGACCCATGATGGCTGAGGGAATTGGACAATTAGGCGCTCCACATGTGAGGCTCTCGCCGACATCGCCTGAAGATGAAGATATTCTTGAGGAGATCAGGTAACATGGAGCTAAGACTGGGATGATCCAATTTTTCTTAAACGCAAAGGGCTACATGGGAAATTCAGTTACTCCTAAATTGGGGGTTATGGAGGTTTGATGTGTTGACACCCTCCATCAATGGAAGTTCTTTTCTTCCTTCTATTTTTTTGGCTTTGTTTTATAGTGATGCAGGTGGGAAATTCAAATTGTATTTTGGTAGACAGAAAAAGTATATACCAAATTGTATTGGTTTACCTCATTCCTAAAATTTTTCCAAGTTTTTGTTTCAAATTTGGTGTGGTATACTTTTTAGGGAGATCCATTGGAAGGAAAGTAGAGGCTTTTTTAGCCTCTCCATCCAACTGAGAAAAGGGAATTGAGACTCATGTTGAAAGGGGTTGTTGCTCATTCGGGTCTCTCTCCAAAGCTATATAAATTTTAACTTTCAAATTATGTTCTTGCAAGCTCTTGGGAAAAATATTTGGTGCCTCTCTGTTAGGTTCCAGGTGCTTAAGTAGGAAGGAGAGAACATTGTGAAAAAAAAGAAAAAAAATATAATTAAAATTAATTAAAATTTTATGTAATTTTAAATTATTTAACTTTTATATAAAATAATTAAATTACACAAAATGAGTTTGAAGAAGTGTAGAAATAACTTATTAATTTTGATTTTATTAATTTTTTATTTTTCCTTTTCTTCTAATTTTTCTCCATTTTCTTTTTACTATGATTGGTATGAATTATAATAATAGTTATTGATGTTGTTTGAGTACGATAAAAAGAGTGCGTTTGATAGTTTTTTTTCGAAGTATTTTTAATAGAACGTTCTCTAAAAGCTTATTTAGGAGAATCACCCATAAAGTGTTTTTACACTACAAGTGATTTTTTAATCCATAAGGGATTTTTCATATTTTTTGAAGTTTTTTTTTTTAATTTTATTAAATACTTAATTTTTTTTTTCAAAAATATTTTAGACTAAATACGTTTCCTAAAATCATTGTTAAACAGATTTTAAATATGAAATAGGTTGTAGTAATATGATTAAATAACCCCTAACTAATTTGTTATATTATTGTCATAAAAATGAAAAAAATAGATATAAATAAAATTTTATGCAATTTTAAATTATTTAATTTTTACATAAAATAATTAAGATAAATAAAATGAGTTTGAAATAGTATATAAAAATAATTTATTAATTTTAAATTTATTTATTTTTATTTATTTTTCTATTTTTTTATTTTGTTATTAATATGGTTGGTACAAATTATAATAATAGTTAGTAATGTAGTATGTTAAATAGATTGTAATGATATGATTTAAACAAGTGTTAAGGAATTTGTTATAAGAGTATTTAAATCTTTTGATCTACAATATCTAATTATAGATTTTTTGGTTTTGACCCCAAAAAAAACAAAGAAATTGGATTTTTAGCCTAATAAAACCATGAAGTAGGTTTACTTAGATCAATTAAACTCAATTAATTAGCTCAATTGATCTTATTTTAATTGAACTAATGGAATAGTAAACAACCCTACTATCTATATCTAATTACATGTTCTATAGCACCCTATTCTACCAAACAAATTAATTCAAGATGGATTATTCCTCCCTCTTTGATGCAGGTCTAACTTGTAGTAAAGACCTTTCATACCAAATAAATAATAATAATAATAATAATAAAAAAAGTCGGATCCTAGATGAAGAAATATAAGGAGGTGAACTCATTCTCCATACAAAGAAATGAGATTATCTACGAGTCGGGTTCTTCTCTTACTTATATCAAATAGGATATGCTAAGTCAAGTCTTCTTCATTGCTTACTTTAGATTGGGAAGATTATACGCTTTTTATGAAACCATGTGTTATGGCTCGAATCCATAGTCAATCCTATTTTCGATGGGTGTAGTTGATAATTGAACCTAATTTTTTTCTTTTAAGAGTGCTTTTCGAGAACTTTACATAAGCCTTATTTATTTATTTATATGTATCTTAATATTTTCCTGAAAAAAACATAGAGGTGCAACTTGGATAGATTGATCTGACCCAACCCAAATCCAATCCGATGTTTGGGGGAGACTTGAACAATCATTTTCAATATTTGAATTGAGTTTGAGTTAAGTTTTTTTAATGCAAGCTCACTCAAGCTAAGGTTAGAATAACTCAAACCTAACCCAAACATCGATTGAATGTTTTTATAATATTTATAATGCATATTATTCTATATAATAATATTTCTTTTCTTTTTCTATTTTTAAGAAAAAATGTCAAATTATATTATATCATATTTTTCATTTTTAAGGAAAAATATGTAAATTTATATTCATTTTTTTTGTTACTATCTTGAAATTTTATCCTATTTACTATTCAAATTTTTATGTTTTTTAAAAAAATATTATAGATGAATTTTGAATTATGTAATCTAACCAACTTGAACTCAACCCAATAAACTCGAGTTTAACTCAACTAACTTTAGTCTAACTAAAACAACCCAAACTCAACCCAAGTTCAGAAAAATAAGGTTGAGTTGGACTTGAATAAAGTACTTCGGGTTAGAATTCAGATTGAGTTGAGTTTAAGTTGATTGTTACTTAATTTGAGTTGGACTTAGTTTAATTATCAACCCGATCAACCCGTCCAAGTTCCAGCCCTAAGTTCCAACCCTAGATAAACATAGTCATGCCATGTGAGCTAAGTAATATAAATAGAGAATAACTAAAAAGTAATTTAGAAGTAGAATTATCCATACATAATAAAAATATTACAAGTTTTAATACACAAAGGAAAGTATGTAGTATTGAAGAGTTGAAATAAAAGCATTAGATTACAATAAGAATAGCCTACTGTGCCAAAGCACTTGTGTTGTACACAAGAAGAGCACCCCCAAGTAGAAGCCCTGCTAGGGTCACTGCCCAAATCAATAATCCTGTGGTACCTGCATTTCCCATTTTTTTTTATTAAAAAAAAAAAATGCCACCAAGACCCAAAAAAAAAAAATATATATAGATATTTTTTCTTTTATTTTTTTTATGATATATTTATTTATTTGGAGAGTAGCTTACCACCAACATACACATCACCACCTGGAGACCATTCGTCAGGACTGTAGATTGGACTGCAATGAAATCATTATCAAAAAGTTAGAAATTTTATTTTCCTATTTATTCTTATTATTATTTTTAAAATTTGAATAAATTAGAAATCATTCACAGCATTCAGTATTTTTTTTAAGCCACTAAAAATTAAATTAAAAAAATAAAAATAAATTCTACCTGTATCCATCCACGTTGGCACCGTATTTATCGACGAATTGGTAGACTCCCTTTCCCTAAAATACATTTCAAAAATGAAAAATAAATATCAATTATGAAATATTGAAAAATAGTAGAAAATTTGAATGATGTCTCAAACCAACTATTTTCCTCCATTTATGTAAATTTTCTCAGGATCCAAACAGATGGAATCATAAAATGAAACCACCAACCTTGCCCTTTCTGCCAGATGCGTCAAGTCCATCAGACAATTTCATGCCACCTCCAATTCCTATATTCGTCAGAAAACATTCCAATTAATATTATCAATCAACATGCAAACCCTAAAATCAATTTTCTTCACATGTGCATGAGTAAATAAAAAAAAAAAAAAAAATTTAGTGAAAGGGGAAAGAAGAGTAACCATAAGGCTTGTCAGTTTTGATCTTCTTGCCACCACTGGCCTCAACCCTGAAAGAAGAGGAGCTTCTGGCAAGAGAAGGCAGGCCTCTGACTGCTCTCCTCTCAACACTGAAAGGAGATGGTTTCAAGCTCAATGAGCTCATCACTGAGGCTGCCATTTCAATCTTCTTCAATCTTCTTTTCTCCTTCCTTCCTTCCTGATCAGATTTCTTCAGGTGTTGCTTCTTTTGTATTTGCAGTGGTAACACTAAGACCACAACCAGAGGGAGTGATAATGGGGAAGACAAGTGGCAGTGGGTGTGTGGTTGGGCTGTGGATATGATGTTACAACATTATCACTATCTTCTCAACTCTTTTAACCACTTCTGGCGTCACCAAAGATCCACATATCTCTATGTACCAGCCTATGTGTTGAAGACGTGTGGACATGGGCCTACCCTTCGAAGATTGACCTTTTGTTCTGTATCATTATAATTTTTAATTTTCTTTATTTTTAAAATTCTTTTTATTAGAAATAAATGAAGTTCTCCTAACCATACCATGAAATATTATTTTAATGAAATCATTGAAAAACTTCTCAAACCAAAAGATTGGTGATCTTAATTTTATTAATTTGAAGATATGGAATTTTAATGACTAATGTGAGTGATAAAAAATGTAAATTTAAACCTAATAGATAAGTGTTTGGACAATACAATATTAAAGAACTTTTAATAATTATTTTTATATGGTTAAACAATAATTTTCATTTTTGAATGATAAGAGTTTCAAGATTTTGATTGGAAAGAAATTTAATTCACATGTAGTTATATTCCTCAAAATCATCATAATGAGTTTTCGATAAGAAAAAAAAAAATAGTTTGCTTCCTAATATGAGGTAGACTATATTATATTAAGTTTTAGTTTATGGTCAATTTTGATATGACAATAAATTTATTTTTTTTAATGATCAAATAGAGTAATTCTGATTGCAAAAAATAAAAAAATAACAACAATAATAATAAGGAAATAATTATGTTCATCAAAAGCATTATAATGGAGTGTCATGTGAAATTCTTTTTTGCTAACACGAGTGTTGTACAATACCAAATTAAAGAATTTTTAATGATCATTTTTGGATATAGTGAAACAATAATTTTGGTTTTTTTGAATGATAGCGATGTGAGATTTTGATTCCATAGAAATTTAGTACACATGTAGTTATAATTCCCAATATCATCATAATGAATTTTTATACAAAAATAAAAATTAAAAAAATCAATTAACTCCCATATCTAAGCTAGGCCAAATAATAATTTTGGTTATTTCGGGTAATAGGGTATATTTGTATTAAATTTCTATACAATCAAAATTCCACAACAACCACCAAAATTATAGTTTGGTTATATTGAAAATGACCATTAAAAGTTCTTTAATTTAGCTTTGTGCAACACAAATGTGTTCGCAAATTTATTTATTTATTTTTATATGACACTTCATTATGATGATTTTGACAAACATGACTATTTCCTTATTAAATTCCTTTGCAATTAGAATTGTTCTACCTTATTATTCGAAAGAATCAATATAGAAATATGATACAATATAGTATAGTGCTCAGATTTGGAAGCAAACTATATTTTTTTTTCACATTAAAATTCATTATGTTGTATTAAATTTTTATACAATCAAAATCTAATATTTTTAATTTTGGAAAATTATTTTTAAACAATTTATTTGGATAATTTTACTAAAAAATTAATTTTAAAATATCTAATATTTGTCGGTTTTTGATTTGAAGATTTAGTAGATTGATTGCCATTACTTGATAACGCAAGTAAATTCTTATTAAAATTAGTAAATTTAATTGCTTTTGATCATAATTTTTATTATTTTTCTTTATATTATGGACTAGTTTATTTTTATATTTTATTACACATATTTAGAGTTAAGTTGAGTTGTATAAGACTAGGGCTTAGAGCTTCAGTTGGTGGTGTCAGTATTTGGTAATATAGAAGTCTTTCCGGATTAAACCAAAGCACAACAGTTCAATACATCAATTACTTCCTATAACAAAAGAAAAATAGACGGCCTGTTTTCTTATAAGAAAGGCTCCTTATCCCTTTATGAAGACCGCAAAACTACTACATCCATCCTTCAATCAATTTTTCCTACTTTACAACAACATAAACAAATTCTGCTTAAATAAGAGTATGTTTGGTAGTGATTTTACGAAGTTTTTCTAGTCTTTCTAATACTTAAATTTTTTTTATTTTTTATATATTAAAGATGTTAGAAACACTTTCTAAAATCACTATCAAACACACTTTAGGAGTGAGTTTGACAATGATTTTTAAAAGTGCTTCTAATATTTTTTATACTTGAAAAATAGAAATTTTCAAATGTTTAAAAAAGTAGAAACACTTCTTAGAATCAATATCAAACACACTCTAAGTCGAAGAGCAGAAAATTCAATTGAATTATGAACAAGCCTTTCATAGCTTACAAGGTAGGGGAAGGAGTCATGGTGGAAGGTTTAGTTTGAAATAAGGAAGATTCACTCTTGCTAGTAGATCTAACAATATATTTCAAGACCTAAAGGTACAACTATCTATCAAATTTGTAATCAAGCTAACCATTCTAGGGTGGATTGTTGGAAACATTTTGACTATTTGTTCCAATCTCAAGATTTTTCTAAGGCCTATCCTGCAATGATCCTGAATGAGGATGCAAGTGATCCCACTTTTTATGAAGATATAAACACTAAAATATTGCTTATTACAAATGCTCTAGGTATAATGTCCAAAAACTTTCCAAATAGAGGTACTGATTCAATTTTTTTTTTTCTCTTTGGAAATGGAGACAGTTTAAAAATCTTTCGTTCTCTACAAAAGGAAAGTTAAAAATTGCTCATGATAATCTTGATCTAAGGAAAGTCTTAGTTGCTTCACAAATAAAGAAAAAATTACTATCTATTGGACAACTCACAACCGATAATTCATGCTTAGTTGAATTCTTATCAGATGGCTTTGTTTCAAAGGACCAAAAGCACTAAGCTGTAACCAAAATACATAGACAAGGAGAACTATATGCTTTGGAAAAGAAGTTAGATCATATTTTTTGTAGCAATCCAATCTAGCCAGACACCATTTGAAGTTTGACATCAACACATGGTACATCCTCAAACAAATTGTTAGTACATTAGACTGTATTTTTTATGTTGTGAATTTTGTTCCATTCATTCTGGCTTAGGACTTTTAGATTATGTCTTACTCTCCATTGAAGACTTGAAGTTGTTGTGTGATCAAGCGGAATAATATAGGCATGTATTTTGAAGGTTTGGGAAAGGCTAATTGGATTTAGTTTGGGCATGAAGTTGATTGGAGGTTTTCTAAATTGAGCTAAAATGGTTTTAAAAAACTTTTGAGCACTCAAGCGCTCCTAAGGGTGCTCATGCATTGGCGTCAAAAATTCCATTAATCTCTGCAATTATACTTATTTCTATATTTAATGGATTTTATTTTGAAAATTTGAGTTTTAGTCGACTAGGTATTTGAATTCTATAAAAGCATGCTAAAAAGGGTTTTAATTTTTTGAGGTGAATATTGATAAAAACCTAATTAGCCTTCTTTGTGTCTCAAAACTCTTAAGACGTTTGTCTTTCCACTTGTTGGGTTGAGAATGATATCTAGATCTCCTTAGGTGTTGAGGTAGAATCCACTACAAGCACGCATGGTGCTACATCACAAACGTGAAGTTCAAAGTAGGTATTCAGGAGTAAGACTTAGTGATAACATGCGCTAGGTAAAATTGTGTATTATTATTTCAAATAGTGGATTTTTGATTAGAGGTCTTTTGACCCATGGTTTTTACTTCCGCATAGTCTTTAAGAGACGGTGTGGGTGGTTTTTTCACATAAAAAATCTTTGTCCACGGATTTTATTTTTTTATTCCCTAGATCAAAGGTGAAATTCAAAGAATTAAAAATATTTAATTCTAGGTTAAACAATTCCTAACACTTATTCACCTCGTTTTAGGTGTTCTTTAATATAGATATTTAAACTTTTACTTGGTATTACAATAGAAAAACTTTTAAAAATAATTTTTTTTCTCGATCTTTCTAGATCTAAGTTATGGAACCATCGAGGATTGGATCTTCCATTAATAATTTGTCTTATTTTGATTGCAACATCTATCCTCATTGGAAGTCCCGTATAGAGTTTTTCTTAAAGATGAAAGGAAAACCGCTTTGGAATTCACTAGAATTTGGATGGGGGCCACCATTGAAATTGGGAGATCTATTGGAAAACTTAATCCCCAATAAGAATTAGGGAAATTGGACCATAAGGGTAGTGAAAAGAATGCTTGGGCTCTCTATAGCCTTTTTAATGGGCTTAGTTCTCATGAATTTCATAGGATAGCTACATGCAAGTTATTGTAATAGAGCCTTTAAAAGCAAGACATGATGTAACAAAGTTAGACACGACTTTCCACTTGCTATTCGCTTTTGCATTGATATTGATTTGAACATTCAAACCTATATCACTTGCATTGTACATGACTTGGGTACATTAGAAGTTACACAAAAGATACAAGTAATGGGTTCCTTGCAAGATAATAAGTAGTTTATAGTTAGTTAATGAATTTGGGCAATTCAGTAGAGATTGTAATGCATTACCCTCTGATTAGAGGGATGACTTGTCTTAGTTGTCTTGATAGGGTTGTGAGTGCACTAGTGTGTATAGTTACACATTAGACAAGACCTACACTGAATCATGAGATAGGATTATTGGGTCGTCATAATTCACCAATCTATTATGTTGCATGGACTCTCAACCTTGAGAAGATATTAAGTCTATGCTAAAATCAATAAGGGGCTTTGACTTACGGGCGAGACCCTAAAGTGGTCATATATTCTCTATGGATTGGGTCATAGTTGATGAAGGTTGTGGTAATAGGTATCTCAATAAAGACACCATGATATCTTATAGAATTAAACAACGTGTCCTTTTGTGTGAACTTAAGGATATGTGATCATGAAATTTGTGGTCGTAGTAATTCCTTAAGTGGAATTTGAAATATACTCTTTGTAAGTTAGAGTATTCCAGTTGATCATATAATAGGAAGATTTGTTACTTAAGGATTAGAAAGATAATCTTGATGAGTTCATAACACTACCCTATTAGATTATGAAAACCATTTCATAGGGAGTCTACATGCAATGAATAGTAGGTCACAAACTCGAGCTTTAGCTTGTTGCAAATATTTTATAGGATATTGGAGTGTGGTTGATTCTCTTTGGTGGAGTATTGGGTTAATGTCATAATTGAATTATGAGGGAGCCAACATTTTCTTATGAGCCCTAATGGTTCTTGCTTGAGCTTCCAATTCATGGTGACATTTTTATTTAAAGGATTTGGGTTTATAGTTCATAAGTGTGCATAAAGGCATTTTTGTAAAAATGTAAAGTTGCACTAGATCTTATGAATGGTCTTTCTAGATTGATGGTTTGGGCTAATTAATTAATTAAAGCCCATAGGGATAATTAATTAATTAGGACCTAAGTGGGCTAAATTAGGTAATCCAAGCCCAATTTAGGCTCAAGTCATTTAAGCCTACAAAGAGCCTTATAAAAACTCCCTTAGAGGTTTAGGGTTCAAGCTTCTACCACTTTTACCATTTTCTTTAAGAGAGAGTAATAGAGAAACCCTAGCCACCCTCTTAGGAGGAAGATAAATCTACCATTCTCTTATGCTAGGATCTATGAAGGGAGTGATTGGGTGGAAGACTTTTGAGTAGACGAGTTCTATGACGACTACCACTATTTCAACATTTTCATTGAATGGGATTCAATTTGGGAACACCCAGATCGCATGTATGAAACTTTAACCTTTGGATCTAGATCTTAATATGGATTTTTGATTCCATATGTTTTTGCCATGTTAGATTTAGAGAAGCTTAAGATAGAATACATGCATCCCATATGATTTGGGGCCATGGAACATAGTAATCTAGGTTTCCTAACAACTGGTATCAAAGCCCTAAATTAGGTTCTTGCATGCTAGATCCTTTCTAGGACATGCTAAATTAGTTTTTTTAGAGTTGTTTCATTCATCCCATGATCCTATGGGATGAATGAATGATTATTAATTATTCATATATTGAATATGGATGGATGGATGTGGTTGTATTATTTTTTTTCTCTTTAGATTGGGTTGTATACCTTATAAGGGGTATGTCATTTTTATTTCATTGTAAAGATCTTTTCTTTTTAATAGATGAGTTGTAAGATCCATTATAGGAGCATAGAAATTTTTATTATTGTAAAAATTTCATTTTTTCTCCATCTATAGTGACCTAAGAGAAAAGAAGATAGGTCTTAGAAGTGTTTCTTTTTCTTTTTCTTTTTAAAGATCCATGGCAACATAGGAACCTTAAATTTGACTCAAAATTTGAGATACCTACCATGAGTTTTTTGGAGCAAACCATATATGGTTTTGAAGATTAAGAAGTCAAGAATTCAACGCTTTAAATGGTTTGCAAATCAGAGTTGAAACAAGGGAGTTATGATTGATATTGAAGCAAGGTTGCATCAAGGGCATGCTGTTTTGGATTGAGTTTAGGCAAAGTTCTTTTTGGTTGTTTGGGCCCAATTTTAGGCCTCTTGTTGGGCTCAATTTTTGGCGCCAAATTTTTATTTTAGGGTTTTTCAATTTTCGCTAGCCCTAATATTTGGTTGTAGGGCTATTTTAGATTTTATCTAAAATTTAATAACCAAATATGCAACAATCCTTGAAAGGCCATGGGAGAATATTTTATTTTGTTTGCTTTTATGTTTTTGTGCTATATGTGTTTTAGGCATGTGTTTAGCATTAATTAGATAGTTTTTTTATTTTTAAGGAAGTAAAATTTTATGTAATTTTTTAAAAATAGATGATTTATTAAGTTGGAATGTGTATGATTAGAAAATTTTTATGTTAGGAAAAAGATAAATTGGAAAAGGATTAAGATCTCCTTTCCCTTTTCAAAATTAATTTTTGGATATTTTAATTTTATTTAAAATATACTCAAATCTTTGAGGTCTCTAAGAATAATTTTTTTCCTTTTAATGAAGAGTTCTTAATTTTCCAAATCTTTATAAAATGAGATTTTTCCTATTTTGCACAAGATTTTGATTTAAAGAAAATAAGTTAATTTTTAGAAATTAATGATAGATAATTTATAATTAAGAAGGTTAACAAAATAAGTGTTATAAGATAAAGTATTTTGGTACTCTTAATACATTTTCATGAGAAGTATCTTTTCAAATATTATTTATTTAGAATTGGATGTTGCTAATTTTTAGGTTGTTATTATTATTATTATTTTTTGAAATCCTTTTGTTATGGGATAGATGGTTCTCCAAGCTTTTCGTCCTTGAGAGAAGGAGGATAGCACCAAGTCCTTCAGACTCTCCTCCTTGAGAGAAAAAAGATTATGCTTGGATAATGAAAGTTCAATGACGAGGAAATTGAGAACAATTTCCAATTAGCCCAAGTGTTCCAATTCAAGTAATAAATAAAGGTTTTGAAAACTTTCATGATGGTGAATTCATGATTAAGAAGGGTAACCAAATTTTTATTTATTTATTATTTTGTGGAAGTTGTAGTAATTTAATGGGAATAAAATATTTTGAAAGTACTTTCCAAAATAGACTATTTAATTCATTTTTTAAAGTAAACATTTTTGAAACTTTTTCATAGAGAATAATTTACCCATTAAGGAATTACTAAAGGTTGTGATTTTTGTAATTTTAATGGAATAAATTATTATGGAAATTAAATTTCATGTCTAAGAATATTTATTAAATTGGAAAGATGTAGAAATAAGGAAAGTAATTGTTGTGAGGATTTTCAAATATGAGAAGTTAAAGTTCCTTTCTTGGATAAGGTGCCCTTAGGATTTTCAAAATCTCATAAATTGGTGATTTCCTTATTACACTTGTTATCCAATTGGAAAATAAATATTATGAAAAATTTCATTAGAAATAATTTATCATTAAAGTGTATAACCAAAAGATACATAGTAATTTTATGGAAATAATTTTCTTTAAAAATATTCCTAGATAAAATATTTATTAATTGGAATTGTGTAGAAAGGGATAATTTTTTATGAAAGTAGATTTTAAAATTTGAGAGTAGATATTTTATCAAAATTTATTTTTAAATAAAAATACTCTCATGGAAATTTTAAAATTTTCATGTTGATATTCTCCTATTAGACTAGGTTTCCAATTAGGAAATAAATATTTTTGCAAATTCTTAAAGTAAATAATCTATTCATCAAGTTAATTACTAATGTTTTAAAGAAGCCTCTTTTACAAAATGCTAAGTAGGAGAGGACCACAAGCAAGCCCATAGCCTCCAAGATTAAACCCATTTTGATTTTGGATACATCACCATCTCGAAGATGGGGTAACCTAAGGAATCGAAGGATATAGACTATACTTTATAGACAAGATCCTATATATGTTTGTAGTGGGAGTGACAAATCCTAAAGATGAAACCCTTCACTTAGTAACATTGACGTCAAGGATGTTGGTTAAATACTTAACTTAAACACGAAGTGGTAGAATCAAAGTGGTTCCACTTGCATGGGCTAAGGGCTAAACATAAAGGTATGTTGATCAATACCTTAGGATAACTTTTAAAGTTTAAGGCAAGTTGATTAATTAGAGAGGGTCTTTGCCCTAGTAATAAGAATCATGACTTGCCTAAAGTAGGCTTGATTCTTATGATACTACGATACCTTGCAAAAGGATATGTAGTCCTAAAAACACTATATTTTTGCTAAATTTTTGTTTACCTTGAATGATCAATTATATTAAATGCATGGCTGCTTTCTTTGTAAGGATATCATGTGCATTTGTTATCACTTTCTTTCTTATATTTAGTTATTAGACCATGCTCAATTATTCTTTTGGATTGAATAACAATCTAGATATAGTAACTAATTGTAAAGAAGCTAGTTTAGATAAAGCTAGCTATTCCTTATGAACTAACCTAGAAAGAAGAAAAAGTGTATCAAAGGAGGAATTAGATGAATCAGAAGACTAAGTGTCTTATATTTAGATTTTTGGATAATGGGTTGCAATAGCAACATATGTCTATTACTAGGGACTTTGATATTATCTTTTTAGTTTGCAAGGGTTATTTGGTCATAAGGGCAAGTCAGCTTAGACAAGTTGCCCCTTAGGACTGTTATGAATGCCAAAGTTTATATGATCTTAAAACCTTACGAGATTCCTTTGGAATGGCTAAGGAGATTCTTAAAGAATATATGAGGTGTTCATAGGACAGTCAAAGGTTCTTTAAGCTCTTCTACCAAGAAGAAGAAGAACAACACCAAATAAGGAAAATTTAGAAGAAGAAATAAGAGAGCAAGTTTAGGGGTAAGTGATACATTTGAAGCCTTTTAGGACACTAGAAAAGGAATGTCCAGACTACCTAAGGAAAAAGGAAAGTATACATCATTTTCTCATTGTGAATATATAGTGGTGGATTTCATCAATTATGGTGGATAGATTCCAAGCCCACTATCTATAAGACTTTACAAGGTTTTAAACAAGAGAAAAGTTTATATGATGGGGTTATACTTACCTTAGCTTGAGTTTCAAGAATAGTTATGTAGACTAGTGAGAGTTATTACTTTTCAATTTTATGTGTGATCCATGATCACTTTGCCAAGTAATGAGAATAGTTAGATCTTATTAAAGAAATGAACCTAGCATTAATAAAACATTTGGTATCTAAACCTAGGTCATATTAATCTAAACAGGATCCAAACATTGGTTAAGTTTGGACATTTTGATTTTGAAGGATCTTTTTGTTTACTAATCCTATATAGATGGTAAAATAACCAAGAGTACTTTTGGTTTTTTTTCCTTAAAGATTAGAGCCATGGAATGTTTGGAGTTAATGCATATTGATATGTATGAAACTTTTAGTGTTCATGCATGGAGAGAGTATGAGTATTTCATCATTTTTATTAATGAATACTTTAAGTTTGGTTAAATGATGGGATTGTACTTACCTTAGCTTGAGTTACAAGAATAACTATGCAGACTAGTGAGGGTTATTAATTTTCTCTTTTATGTGTGATCCATGATCACTTTGCCAAGTAATGAGAATAGTTAGATCTTACCAAAGAAATGAACTTAGTGCTAATCAAACATTTGATATCTAAACCTAGGTCATATTTATCTAAATAAGATCCAAAAATTGGTTAAGTTTGCACATTTTGATTTTGGAGGATCTTTTAGTCTGAAAATCCTGCATAGATGGTAAAGTAACTAAGATGACCATTGATTTATTTATTTATTTATAAATATTAGAGCCATGGAATGTTTGGAGTTAATGCATACTGATATGTATGGAACTTTTAGTGTTCATGCATGGAGAGAGTATAATGAATACTCTAGGTTTGGATATATATACCAAGTGTTGGGATTAAGCTCCTAAAAACAAGACATGATATAACAAAATCAAAGTTGACCGTTCCTTTGCTATCCCCTTTATGCATTGACATTGTATTTGAACATTCAACCCATATACCTCACATCATACATGACTTAGGTACATTAGAAGTTGCGTAAAGGATACAAGTCATGGGTTCCTTCTAAATAGATAAGTTTTCCATAGTCAGTTCATGGATTTAGGCAATCCAATAGAGATTGTAGTGCATAACCTCCTAATTGGAGGGATGACTTGTCTTGGCCATTAGGATGGGTTTCCTATGGTGAGTGCACTAGTGTATGAGATGCACACTGGATAAAGCCTACGGTGAATCATGACGTAAGATTATCGATTGTTATGATTCACTAAGTTACTATACTACATGAACTTTCAACCTTGAAAAGATATTGAGTCTGCGCAAATATCAACAGGAGGCTTTAACTTATGGGTGAGACCCTAAAGTGGTCATATATCTCTATAGATTAGGTCACTATTGATGGAGGTTGGTGGCAACAGGTATTCTCAATAAAGGCACCATGATATCTCGTGGGATTGAGACAATGTGTCTCATTTGGTGATCCAAAGGACATGTGATCATGAAATATGTGGCTGCCGTAATTCCTTTAGTGGAATTTGACATATGCTCCTTAGAGCTACATTATGTCAGTTGATCACATAATAAGTGAGATTTGTTTATCAAAGATTGGAGAAGTAATCTTGATAAGTGAAAACATTACTTTGTGAAATTATGCACACCACTTCATAGAGAGTCTGCATATAGTGGATAGTAGGTCACAAACTTGAGCTTTGTCTCGTTGTTCTTTACATAGGGTACTGGAATGTAGTTGATTCTTTATAGTGGAATGTTGAATCAAATTTAGAATTGGATTTTGAGGGAGCTAGTACTCCTATGAGTCCTAGTGGTCTCCACTTTGAGCTCATATACCATGTTGACACAAGTTGTGAGGGTTGAATCGACTCTAGGTTCACTTTTGTGCATAAGGGTGTTTTGATAATTATGCAAGATTGCACGGGGGATAGTAAACAAAGTCTTTGGATTTGGCTAATTGATTAATGAGATGACCTTGTGAGGTAAATTAATCAATGAGGACTTGTTTTGTGTTAGATTAAGTGACCTACGCCTTAGTGAGCTTAATTCACTCAAGCCTAGTAAGGGAACCCTATAAATACCCCTTAGGGGTTAGGGTTAGGATTTCCATGGCTTTAGACAGTTGTTTTCCACCTCTTGAGAGATAGAGAGAAAAAGAGAAAGATAAGGTTTTCATTTTTCCAAAACCCACACTTTGGAATACCAAGATCATGGTTTGAGTCATTGGATGGAAGATATTGGGTGAACGAGACTTCTAGACTATTCAAGCATGTTCTTCACCATGAAAAATTGATTTGGGAACATTCATATCTAGGTATGAGTACTATATTTCTAGATCTATAGTTAATAATGGTTTTTATTGCTATTTAATTCCTCTGCAATAGACTTAGAAATGCTTAGGGATAGATGCATGCACCCTACGAGATCCAAGCATAGGAATGAAGTAAATTGAGGTTTCCAACACTTAGAACGTAGGAAATCCAATGCCTTAGATAATTCATTGAATTTAAGGTGGAATTGGATAACCTATTGGGTAAACATATCAAGGCACTTTGATTGGATCGAGATGGTATGTCTAGTAAGTTTGATTATTTCCTTAAGGAGCACGAGATTATATCCTAATTGTGTGCACTAGGAACTCCATTGAAAAATGGAGTGGAAGAAAGAAAAAATCAAACTTTAATAGACATAGTGAGATGGATGATTGATTTCTCATCACTTCCCATATTCTTTTGGGGATATGTCTTGGAGACTGTGTTATATCTTCCTTACCTAAGAAGTATATTTGTTTATAGGATATCTAAAAGGATTTTGGGGGTTATTTATTTATAGTCAGGATAATCATAAGGTGTTTGTTAGTACAAGTGCCAGATTTTGTATGAAGACTATAAGTAATAAGGTAAAAAATGATATATATATATATATTGGAATACATTACAAGATAGTCCCACTTTTGCATAAGATACTATAGATCCAAAGGTATAAGCACATGTCATTCCCAATACTTCTAGTACATGAGTGTTTCATCATAGTGAGAGGTTTGTATCCTACGAATTATGATGAACAATGAACAATGTTGGTGCTCATATTTGGCAAAGGGCCTTGTGTGTATAAGAAGGCCTAATGAAACATGGTGATGCTCTTAGATCTTGTTGGTATAAGAGAATATTTTTAGAATGATGCAAGGATATTGCCATTAATTAAGATTTGGTTATCTACTAAATTCTAGATGAAAATCTAGGAGGGGAGTAATAAATTCTTGAGATTAAAGTCCTCTAGGAATGTAAGAATAAGAAAATTACGTTATATCACCTACACTAACAAACATTTGGTTAAGTTTATGATGTAGGGCTCCAAGAAGGGTTTTCCACCATTCAGTTTGGAGTTGTCTTTCTCAATATGGGTGTCCTTGGACATTTAAAAAGAGAAATTGCATTAAGGCAGTAAGTACCTTATGCCTTTACAATTGGTAACCTTTTGTATGTGATGCTATGTACTAAACCTGATATTTGCTTTGCTATAGGGATAATGAGTAGCTATTAGTCCAATCCATGATTAGAACTATAGGTGGATGTCAAACATATACTCAAGTATTTTAGGAGAATGAGAGAATATATGCTTGTGGATCTTTGCAATGAGTTATACTTCTTGGGTGCCTGGAATTAAACTTTCAATCTGATAAGGGCTCTTGTAAATCTACCTTTAGGTATGCATATACTTTAAGTGGTATTTATTGTTGTTTTTGAAGTAGCAAAGGAAGTTGTTTAGCTTAGGATGTTCTTTATGGAATTAAGGGTAGTTCCCTTGGCTATATCATCCTAGATGCTAACAATGTGATAATAGTAGGGTGTTGACACACACTAAAGAACCAAGCTACCGCTTGAAGAGAAAACACATAGAGAGGAAGTACTACCTTTAATGTGAGATATGGTAATGTGGGTATGGAGCAGATTCTTTCTATGGCATCCGACTTGCTTTTAAAGCAAGTGGGATTAAGTTGTGATAAAGCCCTTAAAAACAAGACATGATGTAACAAAGTTAGACATGACCTTCCACATGCTAACTGCTTTTGCATTGATATTGACTTGAACATTCATACCCATATTACTTGCATTGTACATGACTTAGTTGCATTAGGAGTTACATAAAAGATACAAGTCATGAATTCCTTACAAGATGAAAATTAGTTCATAGTCAATTCATAGATTTGGGTAATCAAGTAGAGATTGTAGTGTATTAACTCCTAATTAGAGGGATGACTTGTCTTGGCCATTAGGATGAGGTTCTCTTAGTGAGTACACTAGTGTGTATGGTTACACATTGGACAGGACCTACGATGAATCATGACGTATGGATATCGAGTTATCATGATTCACCAAGCTACTATGTTGTATGAACTCTCAACCTTGAGAGGATATTGAACTTATGCTGAA
This sequence comes from Vitis vinifera, assembly GCF_030704535.1. Lineage (NCBI taxonomy): Eukaryota > Viridiplantae > Streptophyta > Magnoliopsida > Vitales > Vitaceae > Vitis > Vitis vinifera. Next base: position 21,926,759 of record NC_081823.1, on the reverse strand, counting down.
ATCAATAAGAGGCTTTAACTTATGGGTGATACCTTAAAGTGGTCATATATTCCCTATGGATGGGGTCATTATTAATGAAGGTTTGTGGCAATAAGTATTCTCAATAAAGACACTATGATATCTCATGGAATTGAGACAACATATCTCCTTGTGTGATCCTAAGGACATGTGACCATGAAATTTGTGGTTGTAGTAATTCCTTAAATGAAATTTGACATATGGTCTTTATGAGATAGAGTATGTCAGTTGATTGCATAATAGAAGGATATGTAACTCAAGGATTGAAGAAGTAATCTTGATGGGTTGATAAGACTACCTTGTTAGATTATGGACACCAATTCATAGGGAGTTTGCATGCAATGAATAGTAGGTTACATACTTGAGATTTAACTTCTTGTCAATATTTCATAATATATTAGAGTAGAGTGCAATTGACTTTCTTTAGTAGAGTATTGAGTTAGCTTCATAATTGGATTTTAAAGGAGCTAGTATTTTCTTATAGGTCTTAGTGGTCTTTGTATGAGATCCTAGTTCATGGTGGCACATTTTATTTGAGGGGTTTAGATTTCTAGTTTATAAGTGTGCCTAAGGGCATTTTGGTAAGAAAGCAAGGTTGCACTAGATCATATGAATGATTTTTCTAGATTGATGGTTTGTTTTAATTAATTAATTGGAATTCATTAGGATCAAAATAGGCTAGATTAGGTGACCTAAGCCCAATTTGGGCTCAAGTCACTTAAGTTCATAAGGAGCTCTATAAAAACCCCCATAAGGGTTTAGGGTTAAGGCTTTTACCATGTTCACCATCGTCTTTAAGATAGTGTAAGAGGGAAACCCTAGCCACCCTTAAGAAAGGAAGAGAATCCCATCTTTCTATTGTGCTAGGATTCATGAGGGAGTGATTGAGTGGGAGAACTTTGAGTAGATAGTTCTACAATGGCTATCGCTTTGAAGCTAAGGAACAAAGCAATCTAGGTTTCCTAATTTAAGCATGCTAAGGTGTTAGGATAGAACCTTTGAAAGCATAAAATGATGTAATAGAATATAGATTCATTAACACATTTATTTATTATGATTTTGGTTCCTTTTTTCTATCATTATTTGCATGAATTGTTATATGAACATTCAAGCCCTTATCACTTGCATTGTACATAACTTGAGTGTATTAGGAGTTGTATAGAAGATCCAAGTCATGACTTCCTTGCTAGATGATAAGTAGTTTATAGTCGGTTCATGGATTTAGGCAATCCATTAGAGATTGTAGTGCATTACCTCATAATTGGAGGAATAACTTTTCATAGTCATCATGATAGTTTTCCTATGGTGAGTGCACTAGAAAGTATCATTACACATTGCGTAGGACCTATGATGAATCATGACATTAGCTATTGGATAGTCATTACTCACCAAGCTACTATACTACATGGACTTTCAACTTGGTGAGGATATTAAGACCCTAATTGATCATATATTTCCTATGGATTGAGTCACTATTGATTAAGAAAGGTGACAATAAGTATTCTAGATAAAGGCACCATGATACCTCATAAGATTAAGACTATGTGTTATTTTTGGTAATATTAAGGACATATGATCAGGAAAATTATGACCATAGTAGTTGCTTAATTGGAATTTGACATATACTCTTTGTGAGTTAGGGCATGTTCATTGATCACATAATAAGAGGATTTTTAATTTAAGGAATGAGGAGCTAATCTTGAGACAATGATAGTAAATACCTTATTAAATTATGAACACTAGTTCATGGGTTTGGATGTAGTAGATAGGATGTCACATAGTTGAGTTATATTTCATTGTAATATCATAGGATGCTAGAATGCAGTTGACTCTCAATAGTAGGATGTTGAGTCAACTTTTAAATTGGGTTTTGGAGCCAACATTTTCCTTTGGGTCTATGTGGTCCTTGCTTGAGCACCTTAGTCTTGGTGACATGGTTTTTTAAGGGAATATGTGTGCGACATGGTGTTTTGGTGAAAATATAAGGTTGCATTAGATCTTATGAATAGTCTTTTTGAACAGGGCTAACTAATTAATTGAAGTTCAATTGGGATAATTAATTAATTAGGGTTCAAGTAGGCTTAGATGAAGTGATCTAAGCCTAAGTTGAACTCAAGTTGCTTAAGCCTATAAGAAAGCCTATATAAACCCCCTTAGGGGTTCTAGAGCTTCATTCTACACTCTTGTTTTTTAGATTCTAGAGAAAAACCCTAGTCTTCCCTTATAGAGAGAAGACCATCCTTCTTTAGCACTTAGATCCATGAGAAAGAATGACCAAGCGGAAGGCTATTCAGTTTACAAGAACTACAATGCCTATGGAACTTCTTCATCTAATTGGAATTGATTTGGGAACATCCATATCATAGCTAAGACATTTGATCTCTAGATCTAGGCTCTCATTTTTTATTCCTCATGTTTGGTATTTTACTTTTTTATTTTTATACTATTTATTTTTCTTTTTATTCAGTCTTTGTAACTTAAAATTAGTAAATGATTTTGAGATATTCCCATGTTTATTTTTCATAGTTTATTTTTCCTATTGTTATTATATCAATTTAATTTCCATATTATCAATTGACAAAAATTAAATGAAAATTTTGTTTTGATGGAAAAATATGGGAATGCAATAAATATGATCTTTGTTTATTAAAAAAAAAAATTATATAGAAACAAACTCAATTAGAGAAGGAAATACCACCAAATCTTGTATTAACAAAAAAAAAAAGGAAATAAAAAGAAATATTCATACATCCTTAAAATGTTTAAATATAATATATTGCACATCATGTCATATTAGAATATAATTATAAAAACAAGAAAAAAAAAAGAATTTAAGATTGTGACCACCTTACTCATTTTTCTCTCTCATTACCTAGATCCTAAGTTTGCTTTCCCCTTTTCTTTTCAGCTCTTGAGAAAAGCACTAAGATAGTTTCCCTATTTTCATCTTCAACACCAATTAAGAGTGCCCTTTTAAATCTTTCTTTGGGAGCTTTTAGTCATAGTGATTTTGAGGTGTGTCTCATTTCTAGCATATTTATTTTCACTTTCTTTATTTGATTTTGATTTTTCATATTCACTTTTTTTTCGATTTTTTTTTTTTTTTTTTTTTTTGTGAATAATTTTCCATTAGGGCTTTGTTGGTTTTTTTTTTTTCTTTTTCTCCCCCTTTTGAGTTCAATTTGTTTGTAAAATTTTGTTGGAATAGTTTGAGTGTTTTGAGTTCGATTTGTTTTCAATTTCTTTTTAATTTACCTTGTAATAACTAATAAATTATTTAGTTAGGGTTAGAACTTGTCTTTGGGATTCATTTGGTGTCTTAGCGTTAGATTAATGGTTGTTTGAGATGTAATTAGGTCTTAATGAGTTTAAACTTTCTTTTGATTTTTTTTTTTTGTGAATAATTTTGCCATTAGGGTTTTGGTGGCTTTGGTTTTTTCTTTTTCTTCCATTTTTGAGTTTGATTTGTTTGTAAATTTTGTTGGAATAGATCAAGTGTTTTGAGTTGGATTTATTTTCAATGATTTTTTTTATATAATAAGTTGTTTAGTTAGGGTTATAATTTGTCTTTGGGATTCATTCGGTGCATTGTAAAGGGCGAGACCAAATTGGGAAAGGTTCGATTGGGTGGTTTGATTAATGGTTATTTGAGATATAATTAGGTTTTAATTAGTTTAAAGTTTTGATTTATCAATTTCAATTGGAAAGGGATTTCAAATTTGTTTTGGTTTGTATTTTGTTTACAATCTCGGCAATGCTTAATTTTTCATAGATTAGTTACGACATTTTGTGCATATTTCAGGCTAAATACAAAATTCTACATTCAACTTAGTGAGGATAAAGTTGAAGGTTCCATAATATCTTGGCATACATATGAATCTTGGTATTATTGGAGGTAGTTGTTTTGTCACAGATATTACATCAGGTAGTTGTTTTAAAACATTTTATCATTTTTTTAAGTTGAAGTGTCATATTAAGGATTTTAGGTACCATTCTATGGATTTTAGGAGTCATTCTAAGGCTTTTGGATGGTTTTTTTTTTTTTTTTGGCTAATATGCCTCAAGGCTAGCCATTCTAGGTTTGGTTATAAAAGATTTTATTAAAAGAATTGAACTAAACAAAAATGCACTATATTACATTATTTTCATAAATTTAGTGCATTTCATGACTAGGGATGATGGCTTAAGCATCTAGCTTCTCTAGGCTTAGATGTTGGACTTTATACTTCTTTTGGTCAAAGTTTTGGGTGAGCCTTTTATTTTGTTAGTAAAAGTATGAAGCATTACACAAAGCCATTGTTGATCATCGTGAGATAATAATCTATGGTTTTGTTGTGTGACTATAACCATGCATTATTTTCTTGTAGAGACAAATGTCTCTTCTGCTAGAATTATGTGGATTGCATTCGTCTTTACCCTTTTATTCTATTAATTGGTTGTCATGGTCCTTTTTAGGAAGCATTAATTCTTTCTATTTTCAGGTGAAAGTGAAACAATCTTTGAATCTCATTAAATCATCAATTTTCCTTTGAATGGCACCTTCATCCGGAGGTATGAGTCTCTATGTAAACTAAAGCACTACCTTTGCCTTTTATATATAATTTAGATAGTTTCTTTTTAGTTAAATGAAAGAATAATAAAACTACATTCATTTTCAATTAAAATACCTAATTTGGAATGTTTCATTTTGAAAAGATTCATTTTAATTAATAGATCTGATTTAATGGCAATTCAAGTATTTTTAGCATGTGGGTAGAACTTGCATGCTTGTTTATTTTTCACTTAAAATGCCTAAATTTGGAAATTTTTATTACATACATATATATTGATGCATGTTGGCGTTTTTATGATTTCAGAGACTATGATAGCATGGCCTTGGACCATTTTTAAAGTTATAGCTAATGTTATTAAGTGTTTACTCTTATTTGACAATTTAGGTTTCCTCCTTACTTATGGAAATCCAATGGAATGAGCAGAGTCGGAAAAGGTATGTATATAGATATGTTTTACACATTTGATTTTGATCAAATTCACTTAACCATCAGGAGCCTATTGCTCCAATGATACTTTGGCAACATTTTTGTGTAATCACAATAATAATTGAAAGCTAGAAGACAAAATTATTTACTTGGTTTAATTGACAATTTTAGTAACTATTCTGAATATGTAAGTTATTTTTTGCTTTATCCTTGTTACTTATTCCAGACGTTTTAATCTTATTATCATTGAAGTCATACATTCACATGCAATATTGGTTTTAATATTTTGATTAGTTAAGAAATAACTAACAATGACAAAGCATATATTCTATAAATAGCACAAATAGAATGAAAAGAAAAATATATCATTTAATGATATGATGATTTTAATTGGAAGGTTTTGATGTTGCTTCAAGTGAATCTTAGCCGTTTTGAGTATTAAATTAATCATTATCATAAGGTTAAAATGAATAAGCAATTTTAAAAGTAGTAGTTAGGATAGCAACACTAAATCAAAAGGTCTCCAACATTAGTTACAAAAGAGATTTCTCAAATTTCAATAAACAAGAGACCCTAAGATTTAATTAGTAGAGACTTTGTAGAAGGTAATGATAATGACAACCCTTGTAAATTTGGCATCTAAAGATCTTAAGTCAACATAGTAGAGTATAAGAAATCACATACTAAACCAATCCAAAGGTAGTCCAAATTTAGATATACCCAAAGGCAAGATATCAAAATTTTTAATTACTTCCATAAATATATCAATAGTAAATGACTATTGATAAGAATATTAAATCATATAAGTGACACAAGATGTAATGTGGAAAAAGCACCTAGAAACCCCTAGGTGTAAAAATATAGATGGACTATTGAATGTAATCAACCCACTAAATTTGAATAAAAAAAAGGACATGGTTTTGCTTGATCGGATATACCTATTCTATAGGATCTTATACTTTTAGTACTTAAAACTCTTTTTCACATCCTAGATATAGTACTTTCTTATGCTCCTTAGTGGATCACCTCAAAAACCGTAGTGAGGTTTTAGCAATTTGAATCTTTGACCTTTACATCACTAGAAGGTTTTTTTCAAGAATGGTCTTGAAAGGTTAAGAAATAGAGTACTTCTTAATGGGATAACTAATCTCTTATACATTATCTTCAACATATTAAACTTATGTATTTATACCAAAACCTTAGGGCATTGATTTGGAAAACAATTATAACTTTAATTTTTTGAAAATGCCTCCAAAAGGATGAAAAATGGAATAAAAATTGCAAAAGATTTAATTCAACATTTGAATGCCCAAAAGGGATGTTCGAACATTATATGGAATGTTTGAACATTCTAAACCATAGCATTTGAATGACCTATAGGATGTTAGAGTATTCTTTTGGGATGTTTGAACATTCCTTTAGGACTTTTGAACATCTTACCCCATGTTGGTGTTCCTAACTTCATATTTCATGCTTGTCTTCAAATGAATAATAGTTAAACTTTGGGATTGTTCCTTTTTCTATTCATAAATAACCCGTTTCTCAGTCATGCATTGAATTTTGATTGCTTTGTCTGTTCAAATGCAACAACCATAATAGTAATTCTTTTCTAAGAATTCTTCAGCTTAATGATGACTTTCCTGATGCCTGCAGAATTTCATGTCCCCTTCATTATTGATTCCAACCCGAGAATGAGATACGGTAAGCAGTTGATATCAGAGAAGGCCATCAGGCTGCATAATCAAACAATGAACTCTTTACTACATGCGCTTTTTAGTTCATGACAATTAACACATTTTGTAATTATTGTTTATATCAGATTATATGGGTCGAGCATTCAGACGTGGATAAAGGTTCAGTTCCAGAAATTTAGCATATCTCTGTGATATCATTATGTGCTAAACATTGGCTTAGCACATCAGTAACATGAACGGCTCACACATATAATGGTTAGAAACAATCCTAGGCCTGCAGGCAAGCATATTACATTTGCAGTACTAAATTCATAACTGAAATCGCTGCATCTGCCCTCTAATTTTGAAAGTGACCGATGTGTTGGTTAACTATTACAGCTTTGTTTCTTCACAGAATAAGTATCTCCTGGGGAAGAGAATCCGTTGAGCATTGCTGAGGGCATGATAAGAAATTCTCGGAGAAATCTCAGTGCCTCAAATGAGAGCACATGGATGTAGTGCCAGTAGATGGTTCTGCCAACATTAAGGCCATGATGGTGGGCAAAGAAGACGGGAGGAAAGTCTTCTGGTCCAGCAGTAGTCATGGCAACAACCATCCATGGCAAGGATGATTTTGATTTCCTTCCGGATGAGAATAGACGAAATAAGGTATGTATGTTGTGATGTACTGCTACCTTCTTCCATGGTTGTCGATCATTCACGGGATCCTTGATCCACATTTCCTTAATTTTTACATTATTGACGTCAAGAAGATACTAAAGCAGTTATACGGTACGTAGAAGTCCATTTCATGAAACCAAAATAAAAGCATTCTTCAGTTAGAGCGAAGACAAGAAGTCTTAAAAGTAATGTAGCTGATTGTTCTTTGACTTAGAAAAATTGAACCATCCCAATCAACACCTTTACCAGAACTGCATCCGACTTAACTAGTCTCCTAATTTCTTATTCTAGCCATAATGCATGCTAACGCCTTGCATATCCTTCATATGGTTGCCCTGATAACTTGCTTCAAGAAAAGTGAATTGTCAATTATTGTAGGGTAAAACTTTAGCTTATAAGCATAAAGGCAACAACTCTGGTCTGGAATAGGAAAACCAGAAATAGAATCGAGAGTTCAGTTACTTTATACCATTCACTGAATGATGTCAAACTTACAAGAGAGAGAGGGAAAATGAAGAAGGGGGTCAAATCCAGAATCTTTGTTTCCAGCAAGAGCTTGTGTAGCTGCTAACTCTGGAAAAAGTAATTTCCGTTGTTGAAGCCAAATGCTGATACATTTTTATCACGACCTCTAGTCAGAGACCTCTAAAAAGTAACTAACTCTCCTTGCATATGAGATCCTAAACTGAGGAAAGGATAAGCTCCCCCTAAATCCTAAACCTAGATCATTAAGACTAGCTAACAAAGAAGTCCTAATTAAAAAGACAAAAAAAAAAAAGAAAAAAAGTCAAGGACTTCTAAAAAGACAATATAGCTTCTAGAGAAAAAGAGACATAATTGCCAGGGATAATGAATAAAATACTAAGAATAGATGCTAGGCTATGGGACAAAATATGCTAATTAGAGAAGCAAGCTCCTAAAAATTTCCTAGATGATGAACTCCTAAGAGAATATAAAAGAGAAGACTTAGAACTCATTAGACTTGCATCTTGAAGTGCAACTAGGTCTTCTTTCCTAACCCGAATTTACCTAGTTTTAGAAAGTGTTAATTTCTTTCATTTCTTACACCAAGTGTGAGATGACCTACTACCTTTCTCAATATCCAAAGTTTTGTTTTTAAGATATTTGATTCATTCACTAGCCTATTAAGATGAGACTGATATTTTTCAAAGAATCTACTAAAGCACTAGTTAGCCACATGGCTAGATTTGTTCGAAGTAGTGCACTTAGTGGCTTGCATGCTTTGAGGATGATTCTTTAAGAGAGAAGCTTTCTTTAGGTTTCAAAAAAATAATCTATCCATTAGTGAGATTTTCAAATTTACCTAAGTAATCTAAATATCTTTTATCTCCATGGCTTTCCCTTTCTCAATCATTTCATTTAAGATTTTAGAATTATGATGAAACACTTCATTTTGATTCTCAAAGTTCTTTCTAAGTTGATGAAACTCAAAAGGAAGGGAATTATTTTTAATCATGACATTATGGTGTTTAGATTAAAAAAACTTAAGTTTTTTCCATTATATTTTCTTTTTCAACTACTCCTTGATCCTACAATCCATGTCATTTTTCTAAGAATTAAAAGAAAAAAAAATTGAATTTTCATTTAGATCACAATTCTCAGATTCTAAAAATATAATGTGAGAATTCTTTTTCTTCAATTTTTACATTCTCACGTTTTATCTTATAGCTTTCATGGTACAAATCATTATATGCTTCTTGAAGGTCTTCAAATTCTCATACTTTCTTATCACTAGATTTTACTAGATTTTTTTATTCAATCTTAAGGAATTGGAGTGATAAGGCAATGAAAGCAACTAGATGATTCATATCTCCATTCTCAATTGAACTTGTGGATTCATTATCATTAGACTCGGAATCATTCAAAGTCACTTAGTTGCATAACTTTCTTATTCTTTTTAGAAGTAAGCTAATTTAATGTAGAGTGTCATTTCCCTCAACAATTGAAATATTCAACTTGAGATGACTTTGATAGACTTTTTTCTTTATTTTTCTTGGAGTAGGATTTCTTTTCTTTCTTTCGAGTCATCTTTTATGCTTGTTTCATTTTGCATTTTCATAAAAGTTTTGAATTTTTTGGCAAAGATGGAAATTTTAGATTAGTGAAAAGTAATCACTCCAATCTTCAAACTCAATTTTTTTCTCTTAGGGAAGCCTTTAAGGATACCCCTTTAGGTCTTTTAGGGGATGATAAAGCCACCCCATAAGTTTGTAAAGAACATACAAGCTTATCTACTCTTAATAAGTCCACATTTTTTTTTTACTTTCCTTTATTGTAGTTACTTTATGTTCTAATGTTTCAAGGAGAGATCTTAGTATTTCTCTAACCACTTTAGAGTAAGGGATTCCTTCTCCTAGATGGAAACATGAATTAAAAATATTACTAAGTTCAATATAAAAGTTAGAGAAGGTCTTATCATCATTCATCTTTATGTTTTCAAACTTTGTAATTAACATTTACAATTTTGATAACTTCATAGTAGATGCTCACATGTGTTGTTGCCAGGATATCCCAAGCCTCCTCATTTAGCAATCTTGCAAAACTCATCAAGACTAACTCTATTCAAAATACAACAAAGGGCTTTGACATTTGCCTTACTCTTTTCATTGTCCAATTTATGTCACTCTTGCTTCAGTTTTAATTCACTAGTTGGATTACTATTCTTGTGAATTAAGAGTGGGGGTAACCACCCACATTCTGTTGTATTCCAAACTCTTTCACCTTAATTTTAAGAAACAATTCCATCTAGAATTTCCAAGAAGGGTAGTTACTCCCTTTAAAGAATGGTGGGCATGATTCGTCCCCATTGCAGTCATTCCATTTGATTCTGGCTTAGACGAGTGTTATCAACAAAATTTATAAACCTATTTCACCATACACTAGGGTAGCATAGCTAGCATAGTATAGTGGCTCTAGGATCGTCTACATGGATGGGTTTTCATGGTACAATTGATATTAGTTAAGGTACTGAAATGGTGCTTTTCCTTTTTAAAAGTTAGCTTTAAAAGAAAATGTAATTGTGGGTGGAAAAGGTTGATTTTAAGCTAACCAAAAATAGTAACTGGAATTAATTACAAAGAAAAGGGTTTCTTGGAGTTTTAGGTCACTAGGTTCAGGTTCCTTAGGCAAATGGGGAGATTCCGGATCTTCTCATTGCGTTGGGGATAATAACATAAAGGATGGTTATCTCTCGAATCGGTTTTATATTTAGCAATTAAGATTTGATCCAAAGGTTTTGGTGAGAAATGGTAATTGCTTCCCATTAATGGCTTCAAACACTAAAGACTTTCACCTTGAACCACCTTCCAATGGCTCATAAATGATAACTAATAGACATCCATGGATCTAGCAATAAGCATCCATGGAATCCGAAAAGCTTACCAAGTATTGGCTATTCAAGGTGATTTTTAAAGGATTTAAAGCTAAACCTTGAAATAAAAACCATTGATGGTTAACAACTACTGTCAATTAAAGCAAAGCCAACTCCCACCTTTGCATTCAGGTCCTTCACCTAACTTCCATCACTCCAAGAAACGTAAAACTTAGCCACTCATCCCTTGAGAAATCATCCTCAAAGGTTGTTTGGCTAGAAAGAAAAGTGAAAACAACATGAGAAGGAAAGGCAGAGCAAAAGCTCTGTATATTTCTTACTACGGGAAATTTTACAAGTGTTTAATAAAAAAAAACATACATCCCCCTAATATCACACATACCTCTCCTTATATATCCGCTACCTAAAAGATATATAAAAAGATATATAAGAAAATATCTAGGTTGATTACAAGGAGAAACTAGGAAATTACACAAAATATCTGAAGATAAATATCTAACGGAGTCGGTGCACAAATATTTGGAGATTACATAGGAAGGTTTCGCATGGTGTGCGAAATTCCTTCATGGCTGCATCTTGGTTTCACATCGTGTGTGAAATTTCTTCATGGCTGCATCTTGGTTTCACATGGAGTGTGAAATTTTGCACAGGGTGCGAAATTTCTTTCACTCATTCCTGCTCTCTATCTTGCAGCTATTGAAGCTCCTCTTGATTTTGCATGCTATGGGAAAATTTCGCATAGCCATGCGAAATTTCTTCATGGCTGCATCTTGGTTTCACATGGAGTGTGAAATTTTGCACAGGGTGCGAAATTTCTTTCACTCATTCCTGCTCTCTATCTTGCAGCTATTGAAGCTCCTCTTGATTTTGCATGCTATGGGAAAATTTCGCATAGCCATGCGAAATTGCTGGTTGCTAGATTTCTTCTCTGATTCTCTTCCTTGCATACTTGATTGGCTTGGCAAAGGTCTATGAAGCTCCAAAGCTTGGATTCTTCATGTAATTGAGCTTCAACTTGCTTTGCCATGGACTACACAAAGTTCTCCCTCATTCTTGGCTTGTTTTAATGATAAAAAAGCTACCAAAAACACCAAAACTTGCCAAAAACTGATTAGTAACACTTGTAAGGGTCTTTAATGTGCCAATTGAGTTAAAATATATTAACTACTACTCAAAAGTATTTAAAACAACTAATTTCAAGCTATAAAAGAGCACTTTTTGAGTAGTAATTAGGGCAATTTATGCAAGTCCCAACTCTCCGTGGTTTCATTTATTAAGACTAGTAGGAATCAATAGAAATTTTGAAAATAATTTTTACCTACTATGATAGAACTTAAAAGAAATTTTACGTCTCCTCTTGATATAATGAAACTACCTGGATGGGGTCAATAGGTAGTCCATGAATTAATCCCTAAATTAAAATTTTCATTACCTACTTTTGGTTAATTTGTCCCTTTAGATTAATCTTTTAGTTAAAGCTAAAATCACATGCACAAATAAATAAAATTGATTTGATACAATATGCAAGGTATATCATGGAAAAACCACCTAAGTAAAAAACTACAAGTGGTCTCTCAATCACTAAATAATCCCTTAATTATAAGAAAAGGGTACACAATTTTACTTAACTGGGTGCACCTACTTCTTAAGGTTTTATATTGTTAACACCTACATTCATTTTCCACATCCTCGATGTGGTACTCCCTCATGTTCTTTAGTAGATCCTTTCAAGCCCTTGTCAAAGTTTTGTGATGGGGTTTGTCACATTTGTTAAAGTTGAAAGTTACTCTCGAGAAAGATCTTGAAAGTTTGAGAGTTGGAAGATCAAGCTTTGGAGATGACAATTGTTCTCTAAAGGCTTTTCTCTCTCACTTAGGGTTCTCTTGACATCCACCAAATTTTCAACAAAACAAATCCTTTTATATTTGAAAAAACCCTAGACTCCCATTATGAAGAGTTTCCCAATTGTAAACATTTAAAAAAAGCTTTGTAACCAATTAGGAAAGCTTCAAACCTTTTAAAACATCTCAAAAACACAATCTTTTGAATTAAAACATAATTTGAAAACTTAAAAATATCATTGACCTTTTGAACACTTGACATGGATTTGAACGCCCCTAGGACATTTGAATGGTCCTTGGTTGTTTGAAAGGTGTTTGAACTCTCTTAGGGTGTTTGAAGGGAATTTGGACATTCTCAAGGCATTTTAGATGTCCTCAAGGCATTTAAACTATCCTCGGAGTGTTTTGAACGCCCTTGCCCCTTCTTCTCAATATTCCATTTTTGGGTTTTTGAGTTATTTTCAATTTTAATGATGTAATTGTCATTCCAAAAACTTTACGAATTCATAAATACATACTTACCTTGAATTTGATGATTGAAGTGGTTTGAAATCAAGTTTGATAAAGATCAAAGTCATCTTGAAACTAATAAGACCAAATGAAGTAAGTCTCATTTAATTAGAAAGAATTTGAACAAAATTACCAACTAGACAAAAAACCCAACACTATAGATTCAAACTTTGTTTTCATTCTTTAGTTATGTCTTAATCCTAGTCAACAAGAGGTAAGTTATTAATTATTGACTTTAACATTTTTTAATGGGAGATATGATGAAATGGATCTTTGCTTCCAAGAGTTAGAGTTTGTTTGGGAGTGTTTTAAAAATCTTTTTTAGCTTAAAAAGTATTTTTGAAGAAAAATTAGGCATTTAGCAAAATTTAGAAAAAAATTTTAAAGTTTAAAAAAAAAATCATTTGAGTGCTTCCTGGAGAAACATTTGATAGATGATTCTTCCAAAAACACTTTTAGAGAAAATGATTTCACTAAAAATACTTTGAAAAGAAATACCATCAAACACGCTCTTAATTAATTTAGAGGCTTCTATATTCCCATTAGTATTTGGTTTTGCCCACCATTTGCTCATTGCATAAGGTCATTAAATGAATGTTTCCATGATTCCTCCTCAAGGTGATTGAAGCTAGTTCTTTCTCTAATATTTGATTTACTTGTTCCTTATGAGGTCCCCAAAATGTACTTTTACATGTTAGACCTTGCATCAAGACATGATCAGAATGTAGTTTTATAATTACCACAACATATCTATCATCAGCATACTTGGCCATATCAGCTTACTTAGTTGCATCATGTTTATGGTTTTCTTATACCATTGTCTACCTAAACCCATGTTGATTTCCTCAATACATATCATTCCTCTAATATATTTTTATCTTCCTAGGCAATGGGAAGCACCAAAATTAACGTTTCCTACATCTAGCCAACATAACCAGAAGTCTTTAATTTGTCAATTATCATTAGCAATATATCATGTTGATCAGACATTACTACTGGGTAGGTAAATATGTTGAATATTTTTGTTTCTCATTTCCATTTTCTTTAGATTTCCTACCCCGATAACCTCCAAGAATTATCAATTATTCTAGGACAAAACTTTAGCTTATTATGAAGGCAACAGTTCTCCTTTCCAATAGGAACAGCCAGAGATATAAGCCAAGTGTCACTTGTTTAATATTCATTTATGGATTGACATCAAACTTAAGAAAGAGAAAACGTTTCTCAGTCACCTTTGACAAAGAGAGGGAAGAGGAAGAGAGACAGAATGGTACTTTGGAAGTGTTCCTTTTTCTGTTCATAATTAAACCATTTCCCAGTCATGCATTGAGTTTTGATTGCTTTGTCTGTTCAATTGCAACAACCATAATTGTAATTCTTTTCTAAAAATTCCTCAATTTAATGACTTTCATGATGGCTGCAGAATATCTCCCCTTCATTACTGGTTCCAACTTGAGAATGCTATTTAGCAAGATACAGTAAGCAGTTGACCAATGAGATATGGGGAGTAATTGATATCAGAGAAGGTCATCAGGCTGCATGATCGAACAATTTCAAGATGGACTCTGCAAGGTGAATGGCTATGCAACCTAAATCAAACATGAACTCTTAACTATATGTGCTTTTTAGTTCATGACAATTAGCACATGTTGTAATTGTTGTTTGGATTAGATTATATGGATTGAGTTCAGAAGCGGATAATGGTTTAGTTCCAGAGATTTTCCAGTTCTTTGTGGCATCAGTATGTACGCATATGGGGCTAAACATTGGCTTAGCACTTCAGTTAGACAACATAAAACACCTTACACATAATGGTTAGGAACGATCCTAGGCCCAGAGGCAAGCATATGACATTTGCAGTACTCAATTTATAAATCTGAAACATAAATCTGCTGCATCTGTCCTCTAATTTTCAAATTGACGATTTATGAGTTAGTTAACCATTACTGCTTTTTTTCTTCACAGAATGAGTATCTCCTGGGGAAGAGAATCTGTTGAGCTTTGCTGAGGAAAGATGAGAATTTCTCAGCCTCAAAAGAGAACGCATGGATGTGGTACCCTCGAGTGTTTCTGCAAACGTTAAGGCCATGATAAGAGCAGAGACGGAGGCAAGGCTTCTGGTCCAACAATAGTCATGGCAACAACCATCCATAGATTCCTTCCTCACCAAGGAGGATTTTGATTTCTGACAGGATAAGCATAGTTGAAATAAGTAAGTAAGGTGTGATGTACTAGCTTCTTCCATGGTTGATTCTTGGGATCCCTTGATTCCACGTTTGCTTAACTAATTTTATCATTATTGAAGACAGGAAGGTTGTAAAGCAGGTAGACAGTATATAGAAGTCCATTTGTGAAACCAAAAATAAGAGCATTCTTCAGTTATAGTGAAGACAAGAACTCTTAAAAGTGATGTATCAAAGGGATCAGGTTAGACCCCTTTTAAATAGCTAAAAGAATGAAAAGAGCAGGGGAAAATAAAGAGATCGCTTTGATCTCTTTGATTTTTTCCTTGCCCACATCCATGAGTGCAAGGCCCTTAGCAGCCAAACCTATAAGAAATCCATGTCCATCTGCATCCTCATACATGCACTAGGCCATCCTAGCAAGATTATTCATTGCAATTCCAATAAAAGTTTGCATTATGGGAGACTCTAATACTTGATATTCATTCATCCTCTTCCATGTCCCTCCAATCAAATCGCTTATGTAATTATAAGCATCTTCTTCAGAAGTACCAGATTCATACATGTAACATTGAACTGTTTTCATGCTTAGTGAGGGGAATGTTGTGATATAGTGTGTATTTTGGGGGTTGGTTGATTTTGATTTTTCTCAATTTGTTGGATACTGTTAGCAGTCTCAGAAAAACTAGAGGTCCTTTTAAAAGTTCTCATTAAACATTTGATGGTAGAGGAGCATGTTCATGAATAAAGGGTTTTACCAAACTTTCATCCCTTGATGGATCATATCATAGATATTTTATTTTGTACTTTAATATGAACATTAATTATCCCTGAAAATAAGTTTCGATGGTTTGGACAGTTATGGCAATTGGTGAAGGCAATTCATTTAGATGTTTTCTCCTCTGTAGGTAAATGCATTCATCAGAGGAGTTCAATGAAATTGTGGGATCATCAATAGAAGGTATGCTTCTAAATAATTGCAGACTAGGGCAGTGTGTTTGAAATGCTTCATAAACCTAATCATTAATTGACAGGATAAAAGTGCCCTATAACTAGTGATGAAACCCTTGAGGGTGTGGATGAAAGGAGCAATGAAATGAGATTGGTAGTAGTGTGGTACTAAGTGTTTTTCACCTTATCCCAAATCAGTTCTCCAAGAAATGATTTAGAGTATCATGGGCATTAGCATTAATCTCTAAAAAGTTAGCAGAGTCTCTTGAGAAGAAGGGGACATCTCACCTTAAATCAATATTCTTACCGTCTTCCCATTGATCAGGGAAACTGATACCAAATAACCAGATGAGTAATATTGATTCTGGGGTAAGCTTTCAAGTTCCCCCACCGACTTCCAACTTTCCAATCTTGATAATCAGTCAGGAAAATTGGAAGCCTTTGAGGGAGGTTGAGAACTTCCCCATTTACTCTCTACAATTCACACCTGCTCTTTGTTGCTGATACTGGAAATTACAAACCTCCATGCTCTTTATATAGGTATTCTAGCTGCAACTCGAAACACTCCAAAGATGCGCGAATCTCACGCTTATTATCATGATCTTTATCCATATCTTTGTTTCTTTTCACACCATCAAATTCCAAACCACATAAATTAGTTTATGGTTTGCTATTCCATCCACTAATGAGTTTATCTTGTCCTAACCTCAGAAAGGTAGTCAATGTGTCAACTACTGCACTGAAGTTATATTCCTATGGGAATATATATCTGCATTGCCTCTTCACCCATCCCAATGGTCAGGTGAATGTATACTATATCAAGATTTGATTCTGGATTGGAACATACTTAAGAGTTGATCCTAATGAAGATCATTCACAAACAATATATGCATGGAACAACAATGGAGAATAGTTTCACCCAGTCTTAGTACCTGGGACAAGGCTAACTGAGTTGTGTTGATGAAACTATAGTTAGAGAGGGTCCCAGAAGACAGAAGGTTGCACATAGGTTCAGCCCAGCCTTAAACAAACCTGGGACTCTCATAATTAGGTTCCAAATGGGATTTTCTCAGTAGACTACTGAAGAACTTTGGGTTTGGGATATGGTTGACCATAAACCAGCTGTAGCTTCAGAAATGAATCTATTCCAGCTGACTTGATGGTTCCAGTATATAATTCGAAGGCCCACAAGTTGTCCTTTAGGCAGCATGAACAAAATGAAAGAAGTCTTTCAAGATTCTTTGTTCTTTTTCCCTGTTTCTAGATATCAAACTTATTTCCTGAAGAATCATGGGATCACATTCCTCCATTTGAGCATGTGATATGCTCTTCCTTCTTCATCGTCCTGAAGAATTGATGCCTATTCGTATAATTGGTGGTAGTGATAGTGGCTTGCAGGTTGTAGAAAATATGAGCCTAATACCAATTTTATATTGCCAACTTCCAAACATGTATGATATTGATGCAGTTGCTCTCAGAATGAGAATGTCAACAAATTCACAATCTCCTATTGATCCTTGGAACTCGGTGAAAAGGCAATCAGCTGAGGAGAGAATCCCACTCTGCTAATCCACTTCAAGAATGTCAAACTAGAGCATATTCAAATCTCTGAAACCCAGTGCCAATTATTAATCTCCTGAGATTGACCTCAACTTTCTCCACTGGACATGAAATTGAAGAACTCAGGCATTATTAACAATGTTGGATCCATTATGTTAACCTTTTACAGGATTTCTAACAATTGTAGAATTCTTGTCTTCAAAGTTATTTTGAAATATCAACTATCAGATTAGCAGAAACTTCCAAAGATCATCCAGAAAGAGTTACCACAATAAAGCAGCAATGGAGTCTCTACTTTATTTTACAAGTCAAATAACATGGGTGGATATAAGCCTTAAAACACTTTCTGTCACACCAAAATTCAGAGTTAGAGGAGGAAAACTACCTTCCACAGCAACACAAATGAAAGCCCAAAATTCTATTTACAACATGACACCCAGGTCAATTTGAAAAAAAAAAAGAAAAAACGAAAAAGAGCATATGTTCCACATTTTGCTAAGACACCAATCAACCCCCTCAACCATGATCCTTGATTCAGTGTCTGCCCGACTCCACCCCAGCAGATTTAAGTGTCTCTGTGCGACGAGGGCTACACACATTTCAATAACATTGCCCCCAATAGCCATATAAACAGCTCAATAACCATGAAGGGAGATTCTGATCACCTGCAGGACCCCAAGTGGTTCCAGAGTTCATTGAGCAGTAAGTGCTTTTGAGCTTAAGTTGTTTCAAAATTTTTGGGCATATGCCCGAGGCTTTTAGTTCTTCAGTTTTTTGTGGTTTGGCTTGTGGTATGAGCTTTAAAAGGAAGCAGCCTGTGAGAACTATGTCTTGGAATTGACTCATCTAATTTTCCTATGGGTTCATAAAAGGTCAGCTGCCATTTTATAGTCAATTATAGTGTCTAAGGAGGTTATCAGTTGCCTATCATCATTGAAAAGGTGAGCCACTAGTTCCTCTATTGGTTGGGTACTTGGGCCATTACCAGTTGAACTTTATTTTGTACAGTCATATGGAAGCCACCAACTCCTATACTAGGGTGATTAGGATAGGTTTCGTTTTCCTCATTGAAAGAAGAAGATGGATTACTTAATTAAGTTCTATTTGATCGTATGCCCAAGAATTTGGTCCTTGAGCTATCCTGAAAGAATTGCTCCTTCTCATAAACCTGCTGAAAGAATTTATTCTCTCAATCCTTTTTCTCAAGATCTTTGTTCTGCACATTGGCAAATCCAAAAGTTTCATTTTGTTATTTAAATTTCTTACACGTGGACAGTGAGTTGTGCATGTAATTCTTTCTGATGCAACTACAAAGTTAATTATGAAATTCATGTTGCCAAGGAAGAGGAGGAGAAAGCCGCTGCTGATCAATTGAGGGGGAAGGTCATGCCTGGGGATTTAATAGGGGTCAGGCTCCGTGGGTAATGGTGGCCAGCCCAGGTATTTTGAATTGCAATGTCTGTATGGTTTAGTCATTGGATGACAACTTATACCATCAGGTTATATTTGGTACCAACTTAGCTGTATAAAACAGTTTTTCTGTTTATTGACTAATCTATTTGACAGGTTGTTTAACAAGAACGCTGTGAGCAGAAGCAATAAGCCTTGCAATAGATCAGAGGATGAGGTTCTTGTTCGTGTGTATGGAAGCTATAACTAGTCAGTGGTTTAATCCTTGATTGACAGTTTTCTGTTTTCACTGCTCTTCTACATTTGTATAGTTCGAAATCCTGTGTCTCCTTAAGCTTGTATGTGGATCCAATGAAATGTACTTAAAACCATTATCTTAATGTTTACTCTCATTTTCTAGTATATAAAAATTATTTTGAAAATATAATTTGTTTTTATATATTTTTAGACTAAGTGGGTGTTTGTCAATCTAACTTAATAACGTAAAATGACTTAATAACTTAATTTAAGTTATTAAATAAATTAAGTATGTTTGGTAAAATAACTTAAAGATATGATTTAAAGTAAAAACCAGTTTTAAGTAATAAGTAAAAAAAATTAACTTATTCTTAAGTCCACATTTTTATTTTACCTTTTTATCCTCATTTGTTTTAATTACCTTCATGATTTCATTTGCTACTTCACAATTTTCACTATTACTCAACCTCTTTTGTCTTAATTATAATTTATAAGGATAAATATTTTAATTTGATGATATAAAATATGTTTTAAGTTAATTTTATTAAACAATCTTAATATTTAAAGTAAGAATTGAGTAATAAGTTTTAAATTAACAACTTAAATATAATTTAACTTAAAGTCAACTTAAGTTATTATAAGTATTAAGTTTTACCAAACACCCCATAACTTTTTTTTTCCCTTTAAATTTTGAATTTTATAATTTATGCATTAATATATGCTTTTGTTAAATTTATTTTAGTGACAGTTCTTTCTTTAACCTTAACATGTTTAATTATTTTATTTTTCAAAATTAAAATAATGAACTATTTCAGTAGGTAACTTCTAAACTTGAGTTTGGCACTAACATGACCTCTATATAATTTAATTTTAATTATATAAAGATTTCCAATTTTAAAATTTAATTAACTTTTTTTTTTGGAATAAAAAAGGTTTTAACCTTTATTTTTGGCAATTTTCAACATCAAATTTAAAAAATAAAAATAAAAATAGGTTGTTAAGCATAATTTTCAAAATTGAATAGAAAAAGTAGTGTGATCAAACATAGAGATGACAAACACACCAAATTTTTGTTAGTAAAATATCAATATTTTCATAACCGGATCAATTATTAAACATGAAAAGTTATTGGTTCACTGTTCTCTGGTCTGATTGATGGTCGAATCGATGACATTATAAATATATAATTTATATATTGTTAAAATTAAAAATAATTATAAAAATAAAAATAAAAATATATTTATTATTTTAATTTTTTTTAAAAAATC
Organism: Vitis vinifera; assembly: GCF_030704535.1. NCBI lineage: Eukaryota > Viridiplantae > Streptophyta > Magnoliopsida > Vitales > Vitaceae > Vitis > Vitis vinifera. Next base: position 21,906,096 of record NC_081823.1, on the reverse strand, counting down.
ATTTGAAAATTTGAAAATTAGTTTCAAATTAGAAATTTAAATTAAAATCAAAATTTTAATTTAAAATTAGAAATTTTAAAATTTATTTTTAAATAAAAAACTTATTTTAAAATCAGAAATTTATTTAAAAATATAATGTTTTCATTAATTTAAATTAAAATCATAAGTTTTAAAAATCATAAAGTTAAAAAATAACAAATATATATAAAATAAATAATAATGGAGATGGACTAATAAGGTAGTATAAATAAATAAACATAAAAAAAAATCTAGAAATGTAGGGGGAAGAGGAGGCAATTGGAAAAGAAATGAGGTGATAAAATAAAATAAATAATAATGGAGATGGACTAATAAGGTAATAAAAATAAAAAAGCATAAAAAAAAATTGGAAATGAAGGAGGAAAAGGAGACAATTGGAAAAGAAAAGGGGGTCGATGACAACACCGACGACGGTAGTGGGAGTTAGAGAGGGACGACCGCGGGGGAAAAAAGAAGCCTTTTATACTGAGTAAAACAACATCGTTTTAATGGGGGGAAAAAAGGGTTGAACTGTTTGATTTGGAGGGAATTGACTAATTTGTCTGGCTTGCCAGTCCGACTGTCGATTCACTTGATCCGATCCTGGTTCAACCCATGGTCGACTTAATTAACTAAACCGAACCAGAAGCATGATCAATCGATCCAACCCAGTTTTTAAAACCATGTAAAATATTGAGAGAAAAAGATTTCTTCCTTGTATTGTGTTTTTAGAAAAAGGTGATAACTTTGTTTAAGTTATGTACATAAAACAACATATATTTTTCTACTTTCAGTTACATGTGTATTAGGGCCCATTTGGGATAACATTAGGGTTATTAAAATTTATACTTAGACATTATAGTTTTAAAATCTATTTTCTTAAAATAAGAACAACTTTGATATTTTTTAAATTTTTAATTAAATAAAAATCTATTCTGGCATGATATAAAATCTATAAAAATCTAATTTACAAAATATGTAAAACACTAAATTTATTTTTATATTATTATTCTTCATATACAACATTATTGTTGGGTAAATATAATAAAAATAAAATATTATAAACACCTTATTGTGGAATAGTATGAATCACTTGCTTGAATTACAACCTCCTTTGATAGTAGAGTTTTCTTTAAGAAATTACCAAAGTTTCTTAATGCTTCCACACACCAATTCCCAAACTAAGATGGTTTCCTTTAAGATGATCGAAAGGGAAAAATTAGATACTAGTCTAAGCATTTTTGTATTTTTTTTTTTCCAAAATACAAGTCACAAAAAAAAGGGGATAATTTCTTATTTGAATGAAGAGATTATGGCGTTTTAGTAAAAATTAGAGAGTAGTCTAAGTGTTTTGGAAAAAAAGAGAGGATAATCTCTTATTTGGATATTTCTGTATATCAACTCCCATCAGTGCAGAAAAATCTAAATTTTTAGAACATTTTACAGACACAATAATCTACTACCCTATGACTCATCCTTGAATCTAAGGCACTGAGATGGTGGATATGTCAAGAGGTAGAGGCTCAGGTTTCTCCCTCTCTCTTTCTTGGAGTGGTCAAAAAACAAAATTGTCAAGAGTGAAACCCTAATTCCTAAATTGGGTATTTATAGGCTTCCTATGGGCTTAAGTGCTTTGAGCCCACCTTAGGCTTAGGTCACTTAATATAGCAAAAAAAAGGGTTGTAATTGACTAATTAGCCCAATTAGGCTCTAACTAATCAATTAGCTCATTCCAAAGAGATTGTTCACTAATTCTTGTGTAATCTTACATATTTCCTTAACTACCCTTGCACACATAAGTGAACCAAGAACCAATCCAAGTATCATTAATTGTGATATCAAGGAATATGAGCTCAAGCGGGACCACTACACCCATAGGACAATACTAGCTCCCTCATAATCCAATTTTGAAGTTGACTCTACATCCTACTACTGAGAGTCAACTACACTCTAATACCTTATGTATATTACAATGAGACATAAGTGCTTAGGTCTATGATCTACTATCTAGTATATCTAATCTCCCCACGAACTAACATCTGTATTCTAACAACGTGATTGCTATCAACAACTCAAGATTACCTCTACCATCTTTTAGTTACATATCCTCTTATTATGTGATTAGTTGACATGATGCCTTAGCTCACAAAGAGCACATGTCAAGTTTTACTTAAGTAAATACTATGATTATATTTTCTTGAACGTGATTCCTTAGAATCACCCAAAAGGATACATTGTCTTAAACTCTATGAAATATCATGGTGCCTTTGTTAAGATTACTTGTTTGCCACTTACCTCCATCAATTGTAACCAATCCATAGTGAATATATGACCACCTTGAAGTCTCACTTTCCGCTTAAAGCCACTACAAACTTTTGCACAAGTTTAATATTCTCTTCAGGTTAAGAGACCATCAACATAGGAGCTTGGTGAAGTCATGACTACTTGGCAACCTTACATCATGACTCATCATTGGTCCTATCTAATGTTTAATATTATACACTTTAGTTTACTTAACATAAGAAACCCATCCTGATGACCAAGACCAATCATCCCTTTAATTAGGAGAAAGTGCATTATAGTTTCAAGTGGATTGCCTAAGTCCATGAATCAACTATGAACAAATTACCTACTTGCAAGGAACCTATGACTTAAATTTTCAGTGTAACTTCTAATACACCAAAGTCATGTACAATGCAAAAGATGTAGAGACAAAATGTTAATAAGATATAATGTATGGAACAAGATATATAGAAATGGGAAACCAGGATCTTATCAAATAAATAATAAATTTAAGATGTTACATCATGTCATGCTTCTAAGGGCTTTATCCTAACAATCTCTTACTAGCCCTTAAATCATATTGGAAACGCATCTGACACTTATGTTTTCCCTATGACCATCAAATACTTTACCTAAAATTTTTTTAGTGAAATGATCAAGCAAGTTCTCTACAAAAGGTATCTTCTTGACCATTGATTACTACTCAAACTATTTCATAGATTGTAATTAACTCTTTTAAACACTTTTGAGTAGTAGTTATTTTATTTTAACCCAATTAACATGTTAAGGACCCTTGCAATCAATTCTAATCAAATTGTGTTAAGTTTTGGTGTTTTGATAGCTTTTTGATCACCAAAGCAATCCGAGATTGAGAAGAGTTATTTGGAATCCATGGCAAAGCAATGGAAAGCTCAAAAACATGAAGAACCAAATCTTTGAAGTCCTTTGCCAAAAGCAAATCTGGAATGCAAGGAGGGGAAGCAAAGAGAAATCTGCCATGAAGCATTCTTGATGACAGTCATGTCAGCCACTTTTGGAGCACTTCATGGAGTCCAATTTATGCATGATATATGTAGTTTCGAAGCTCAGGAAGTCAACAATCCAATGCTTCAAACGGTGCACGATTCGGAGTTGAAATGAAGAAGTTACAACCATTGGAAGCCAATCACTCCAAGCTAAAGGAAGAATTTTGCACGGCTGCGAAATCACCCTTTTGCTGCAAAATGATTTTGCAGCCATTTTGCACAGTGCTGTGGAATTCCTCCTGAAGTTTCCCGATATTTGTGACACGTTGGAAGCCGAACACTGCAAGCTAAAAGCCAACTTCGCAGCGCTGCGAAATCAGCCTTTTGCTGCGAAGTGATTTCGCAACCCTTTTTGTGCGTCTGCGAAATCTCGCAGACCTCGATTTCACCTGCGAATTGGTCCTTAGTGCTTCCCGATATTTGCGACCGACACTTTTGGATATTTTTATTCAGATATTTTTGTATAAATTTCCATTCTTCTCCTTGTAATCCACCAACCATAAGATTTCTTAGTTAGGAAGGTTAGATAAACGTCTCTATATATATTCCCTTACATCCACTATAAAAGATATAGATATATAAATATATAGAATATACAGAGCCTTGCTCTGTTTTTTTTCCTTCTCTTTCATTTTCATTTTCTTGCTAACCAAACTCTGAGGATTTTTCATCAGAGGATGAGAGGCTAGGATTTTCGTCTCTTGGAGTGAGGAAATCCGGGTAAGTTTCCACATGCATAATTTGGAAGTTTTGTTGTTTTAGTTTTTAATGAAGAGAAAGTGTGACCCGTTAATGGTTTTTATTTTTTTAGTTAACTTAAAACACCTTTAAATCACTTGGGCCAACACTTGGTAAGGCAAGTGATCTCCGTCCATGGAGATGCACTAGTTTATCTCTTGCGAGCTTTTGGTAGGTGGTTTGAAGGTAGGATTTTCTAGAATAGCCAACACTTGGTAAGCTTTTGGACTCCAAGGAGACATCCATTAGTTATCTCTTGCGAGCTTTTGACGGGTAATCCAAGGTTAAAGATCACCTTGAATGGCAAGTACTAGGTGAGAGGTATGAGCCATTGCAAGGTGCATCAGTGAGAGGGATTTAGTGTTTGAACCCATTAATGGGAAGCATCTGTACAACACCGGTTAGAGAATTAACTATATGTTAATTATCTAATGCGAGGAAAATAAACAAGTGGCCGGAACTCCCTTTTTGTATGAGGAACCTGAGCCTAGTGATCTGAACTCCAAGAAACACTTTTCTTTGTAAGTAAAATCAGTTACTATTTGTGGTTAGTTTAAAACCAAACCTTTTCCAACTCAAGTTTATGTTTTCTTTTAAATCTAACCTTGAAATGAAAAGGCACCAATTCAACTTTGAATTAATATCATTTGTGAAGTGAAAACCCATCCCAGTGAATGATTCTAGAGCCACTATGATGTAGTAGCTTTGTCTTTGCTACACTAGTTCATGGTGTAATAGGTTATAAATTTTGTTGATTACTTCCTCAATCAAGGAGCACCAGCTGGACACGAATCAGCTGAGACATCAATTGGGCCCGAATCAAATGGCGCCGTTGTCGGGGATGGTGCCACTTTACAGTGATATCACCTTTTCAGAGTACTTATGATCTTCATCACAAGTTTGGTGACTTTTCTTTTCCTTTTACTAACTCTTTTTATTTCTTTATTGTTCATATTTTAGTATACCTTTTATTTAGTTTTTAGTTTACCTTAATTTTCTTTCTTTGAATTGTTTTTCTTTTGTTTTCTCTGTTTTTAATTCACAAATTGCTAGTTGTGCATGCCATATTGAATAAGAGATAGCAGAGGAAGCCATGAACTTCATGAGTTATGTGGCTGAAGTCTCAAGAGGATGGGATGAACCAAATGCTCGAGATATGGGAAGAATGACGTCTCAACCTAATGCTAAGGGCGAGATGTATATTTTGAATGACGGCATAGACATGAAGGTAAAGATTGCAGCTATGGCAAGGAGATTGGAAGAGCTAGAAATGAAGAAGATGCAAGAAGTGCAAACCATCTCTCAGACACCATTGCAACCTATGCCTTGTTCCATTTGTCGATCATATGAGCACTTGGTGGATGAGTATCCTACCATTCCAGCCGAGAGGAAAATGTTTGGTGATTGCAACACCTACAATTCCAATTGGAGGGACCATCCAAATTTCTCTTGGAAACCACAGCCGCCTCAGTACAAGCAACCTGCTCAAGCACCACAGCAAGCCTCAAACCTTGAACAAGCTATGATGAATCTTAACAAGGTCATGGAAGACTTTGTTGAAGCTAAAAAATCCATCAATGCTCAGCTCAGTCAAAGAATTGACAGTGTAGAGAGTTCATTGAACAAAAAGATGGATGAAGTGCAAAATGATCTATCTTAGAAGATAGATAATCTCCAAGATTCAATCTCAAGGTTTGCCAACCTCGACACAGTGCAAGAGAAAGAAAACTTTCCTTCTCAACCTTATCAAAATTCCAAGGGCATCCATGAAGTGGAGGCTCAAGAGGGAGAATCTTCAATGGTGAAGGAAGTTAAAACGGTTATCACTTTGAGTGGTAAAGAGGTTGATCTGCCCACATGCAAGTTAGAGCATAAGGTAGAGAGTGAAACAGAGAAAGAAAAGAGGGAGGAAATCAAAGGAAAGAAAAAGGGGAAAAGCATAGAGAAAGATGGCTATGATGTTAATGTACAAAGAGAACCACAGAGGATAGTCATCAAGGAAGAATTGATGAAGAAACACATGCCTCCACCTTTTCTCCAAGCTTTGTATGGGAAAATCATTCAAACCAAGTCTCAAGTGAAGGATGCAAACTTCATATGGGATTCAGGCAAGCTAAATCAGGAGCAAATTTTTTGATGGACTTAGTCTTTTTAAAGACTAGCTAGTCCATATCTTTTTATTTTGTTTTTTTTACTTGTTTTAATTTTGATATCAATGTTTTAAATTTTGATTTAAATGCTTTAATTTTGATTTCAATGCTTTAATTCTAATTTGTTTTGATGTAATATAGGTTTTTGGATGATCAAAATCAGGAGGAAATGCAAAGAAATTGAAAGGAAGTCTTTCGGAGCAAAAACGGAGCAAAAACAGGGCAAAAACAAGGGTCTGCGAGATTTCGCAGCCTCTGTGAAATTAGCACTTCGCTGCGAAACCATTTCGCAACTCAATTGACTTCTCTACGAAACCGATTTTGGCACACGAGTGCCACTTCGCAGCACAGGAGCCCTCATTTCGCAGCTGCGAAACGGCTGCGAAACTCCAAAACGTGAAAAATCCCAATTTTGCAGCCAAAGCTCCATTTCTCAGGGTGTTTCGCAACTGTGAAACCAATTTTTGGCACACGAGTGCCATTTCGCAGCACAGTGAACCTCATTTCGCAACTACGAAATGGCTGCGAAATCCAAAAAAAAAAAAAAAAAAATCGCAGCCAAGATGCCATTTGGAAGGGTGTTTCGTAACTGCAAAACCAACTTTTGGCACACGAGTGCCATTTTGCAGCATAGTGAGCCTCTTTTTGCAGCTGCGAAATGGCTGCGAAGTATAAAAACTCCCAATTTCGCAACCAAAGCCCCATTTCGTAGGGTGTTTTGCAGTTGCGAAATGGCTGCGAAGCATAAAAACTCCCAATTTCGCAGCCAAAGCTCCATTTCGCAGGGTATTTCGCGGTTGCGAAACCACTTTTTGGCACACGAGTGCCATTTGGAAGCCCCATACACTCATTTCGTAGCTGCGAAATGGCTGCGAAATGATCTCCAAGCTTCGAAATGGCTGCGAAATGACCTCCAAGCTTCGAAATGGTTGCGAAATCACCTCCAAGCTTAGAAATGGCCTTCAAATTGCGAAATTGACTTGCGAAATGGAGGAAGGTTTGCAAAAATATCTTGCAAAGCCAAGGGAAGTTGCTAAAATGTCAATAGAGCCCCACGACCATGCATCTGAAGAAGAGAGCCCCGCGCACCCTGGGATCACACACACAAAGTCTCTTACTCCATTACTGACCTCCTTAAACCATCAAATCCCATAGCTACTAGCTGAGCGCTCCAGTTGAGGAGACTATGCCACCTAAGGAGACTACCAGAACAGAAGCCAAAGTCCTGATTCAACCCATTCAAGAGGCCACCACAAACGCATCAACTCCACAGGACCTTACCATTACTTGATCATCTCTTTACTTTTTGTCTTTACATATTATATTAGTATAGATAATTCCATATTTTGATGTCTTATATTCTGGGATTGGATGTATTACTGATGATGCATCATATATAGACATCATCTTTGTTTAAACTTAGCATTTTTCTATTTCCTCTACTCACTAATTCTTATGTTTTCTTTGAAACTTGTGGTTTCTCCTATACGACCCAGACTCCATGTCACTCAGGAGGTACCACTTCCTCCCTATTTTTCAATCGCTTTTGTCACATTGAGGACAATGTTCAACTTGGTTGGGGGGAGAGTTGAGTAAGTAAGTATTGTTAATAATGCTAAGTTATTTTGGTAATTTAGTTAGTAAGTATTGTTAATAATGCTAAGTTATTTTGGTAATTTAGTTGCTTTTTGCTTAATTTAAATTTTTTTAAAGTTTTTATTCTACTCTCCATGGTTATTAAGGAAAAATTTTCAAAATGAAAAGGGAGAAATTGAATTTTTGTCTTTTTACTTGACTTAGAGTTTGTATTATGCTTATTAAAGTTGATGAATTGTTGAAACTTCTATTGAATTCAACCTTAGTTCTTCCACTTTAAGCTATTCATATACTGTGCACAATAGGTTCCGATTATAAGATGAAAAACTATTTCCCTCTTGACTTAGGAAAATTTTAGACTTGGTACCTTTGACCTCATTTAATAGTGTTGGGACACCTTGTAAAAGGCTAATAAGTCTTTGAAAAAAAGAAAGAAAGAAAGAAAGAAAAAATGTTTGCTTGCCTTGAAACCCGAGCAAGGTTTGAGGGGTATATGGTGAAAATCTTTAAAACCTGGTGCCCTAAGCCTTCATTGGTTGGGAGTCACCGACCTCAATGCTCGTTACAAGGGTGAATAGGTGGAGTTTAACATATTGTAGGTGCTTGGGTATTAAAATTCATTCTCAAAAGTTCAGGGTAAAATCCGAGGAGTTAGTGGTTGAAAGATCCTTAAAGCTTGATGCCCTAAACCTTAATTGGTTGGGAGTCATCAATGGACCCCCGTTACATGGACAATTTAGAAAAGAATACCTTTAAGCCTTGTACTCCTACAATGAAAAAAATTGTGAAAAAAGAGGTGCGTTCTTAGCCTATTGGAGGTTGATCAGTTTGCTAAGCTTTGAAAAAGAACTAGGTTGGGGGGAGAGATTAGTTCAACATACTATATTTGGAAACTAATAAATAACACTTAGATTTTTGTGGAAGAGTAAGGTTTGACCCTTTGGGAGTGGAAACTCTTTTAAAAGCTTAAATTTGCATAATGCCTTCTCTTTATGAATTGTGATTAGACAAATTATTTGATAACTCTTGTTGAAGTTTGAGTTTTATTTCTTTAACGTTCCATGTGAGAGTTAGATCATCATGCCACTTGAGAATTGTTTTTTGATTAGCATGATGTTGTAAATTATAGTAATGTTTATTTTTATTTTTCTCTCCTTCATTGCTAAGGGACTAGCAATATGTCGGTTGGGAGGAGTGATTACTACTCAAAAAGTGCTATTTCATAGCTTGTAATTAACTCTTTTAAACACTTTTGAGTAGTAGTTATTTCCTTTTAACCCAATTAACATGTTAAGGACCCTTGCAATCAATTCTAATCAAATTGTGTTAAGTTTTGGTGTTTTGATAGCTTTTTGATCACCAAAGCAATCCGATATTGAGGAGAGTTATTTGGAATCCATGGAAAAGCAATGGAAAGCTCAGAAACATGAAGAACCAAAGCTTTGAAGTCCTTTGCCAAAAGCAAAACCGGAATGCAAGGAGGGGAAGCAAAGAGAAATCTGCCATGAAGCATTCTTGATGATAGTAATGTCAGCCACTTTTGGAGCACTTTTTGGAGTTCAATTTATGTATGCTATATGTCGTTTCGAAGCTCAGGAATTCAAAAATCCAATGCTTCAAACGGTATGTGATTCAGAGTTGAAATGAAGGAGTTACAGCCATTGGAAGCCAATCACTCCAAGCTAAAGGAAGAATTTTGCACGGCTGCAAAATCACCCTTTTGCTGCAAAATGATTTCGCAGCCATTTTGCACAGTGCTGTGGAATTCCTCCTGAAGTTTCCCGATATTTGCGACATGTTGGAAGCCGAACACTGTAAGCTGAAAGCCAATTTCGCAGCGCTGCGAAATCAGCCTTTTGTTGCGAAGTGATTTCGCAGCCCTTTTTGTGCGTCTGCGAAATCTCGTAGACCTCGTTTTCACCTGCGAATTGGTCCTTAGTACTTCCCGATATTTGCGACCGACACTTTTGGATATTTTTCTTCAGATATTTTTGTATAAATTTCCATTCTTCTCCTTGTAATCCACTAACCATAAGATTTCTTAGTTAGGAAGGTTGGAAAAACGTCTCTATATATATTCCCTTGCATCCACTGTAAAAGATATAGATATATAAATATATAGAATATATAGAGCCTTGCTCTGTTTTTTTTCCTTCTCTTTCATTTTCATTTTCTTGCTAACCAAACTCTGAGGATTTTTCCTCAGAGGATGAGAGGCTAGGCTTTTCATTTCTTGGAGTGAGGAAATCCGGGTAAGTTTCCACATGCATAATTTGGAAGTTTTGTTGTTTTTTTTTAATGAAGAGAAAGTGGGACCCGTTAATGGTTTTTATTTTTTTAGTTAACTTAAAACACCTTTAAATCACTTGGGCCAACACTTGGTAAGGCAAGTGATCTCCGTCCATGGAGATGCACTAGTTTATCTCTTGCGAGCTTTTGGTAGGTGGTTTGAAGGTAGGATTTTCTAGAATAGCCAACACTTGGTAAGCTTTTGGACTCCAAGGAGACATCTATTAGTTATCTCTTGCGAGCTTTTGACGAGTAATCCAAGGTTAAAGATTACCTTGAATGACAAGTGCTACGTGAGAGGTATGAGCCATTGCAAGGTGCATCAGTGAGAGGGATTTAGTGTTTGAACCCATTAATGGGAAGCATCTGTACAACACCGGTTAGAGAATTAACTATATGTTAATTCTCTAATACGAGGAAAATAAACAAGTGACTGGAACTCCCTTTTTGTATGAGGAACCTGAGCCTAGTGATCTGAACTCCAAGAAACACTTTTCTTTGTAAGTAAAATCAGTTACTATTTGTGGTTAGTTTAAAACCAAACCTTTTCCAACTCAAGTTTATGTTTTCTTTTAAAGCTAACCTTGAAATGAAAAGGCACCAATTCAACTTTGAATTAATATCATTTGTGAAGTGAAAACCCATCCCAATGAACGATCCTAGAGCCACTATGCTATAGTAGCTTTGTCTTTGCTACCTTAGTTCATGGTGTAATAGGTTATAAATTTTGTTGATTACTCCCTCAATCAAGGAGCACCAGCTGGACACGAATCAGCTGAGACACCAATTGGGCACGAATCAACCACTGCATTACTCTTTTAAACTATTTTACATATCAAATGATATTTTCTCTCAATTTGTTTGCCATTTTGGTAGTTTTTTTTAGCTTTTTAAACTATGACACCACTCTATTGTTATCATACAATAGTATTGTGAAACCAAGGTTTGGTTAATCTTGATTTTGATGATAACAAAACAAGGTTTAAAACTAATGATCATATTTCAAGTGTAATTAGGCAAGACGATTTCCAAAGTGGCAATCACAAAGACAAATCATGCCAAGGAGAAATCATGAAGAAGAAAACCACCTCAAAGAGAAGAGTTTTTCAAGATCCAAGCTTCATAAGATCTCTTTGTAAGGTTGTTGGTGCACTAGGACTTTCATGCATTTCATTCTTTATTTATGGACCAAAATCATCCAAGAGTAATATTGTTTTAAATATCTTAAGAATTAGATGATTTCATGTTTTCAACTAAAGCCTTGTGTTAAATGATTTTCAAACTTGTGTTAAAAGGTTTTAAGTTGAAAAAGGTTGAGTGTTGAGCCAAAAAAATGGCTAAACCCGTTCAACCGGTCGATTGGTTGTGCTTGTTCGGTCGAGAACCGATTGAGGGAGGCCAAAAAGTTTCTCTCTCTCCCAGTGGCCTTCTCTTCCCGGTCAAGGTTGAACCTCAACCGGTTGAGGTCCGGTCGAGGTCCGGTCGAGGTCCGATTGAGGTCCGGTTGAGGTTTGGTTGAGGTCCGGTTGAGGTCCAATTGAGGTCCAGTTGAGGTCCAACGGTCACTTTCTCTATCGGCTAGTCAACTGGTCGACCCCTAGCTCGACCGGTCGAACCCCCAATGGCTAGTTTGGCTTTTTTCTTCTATAAAAAGGCTTTAATATTCATTATTTCATAAACTTAACCTTCCCAAATCATTCTTGATTATATTTGAGCCTTGGAAGAGTGTTTTGGAGTGCACCATTGTTTCACAACTTGCATATCTTTAGTGTACCATTCAATCCTAGTTTTTCTTGTATCTTTGAGCCAAAAGTTCTATTACTAGGATTTTGAGAGATCATTATTTGTATATCTTTGTGAGGAATTTTCTCAAGTGTGGGGTATCAATTGAGGGGTTGTTCAAGAGTGGGATATCTCTTGAGAAGTGTAAAGGGTGCTTGGAGCCAAAAGTCCAAGAGGGTGAATTGGAACCATAATCCAATTGTAAAGAGATTGGAAGCTTGGTTGAAGCTTCAAGATAGTGGAACCCTCACTCGGTAAGGAGGTTGAGGAGAGTGGACGTAAGCAAGGAAGTGCACCACTATAAACTCTCGTGTTTGCACTCTCTCTTCGCTAACTCTTTTAAATTATATGCAATTATCTTTATTTTGTTTATTATATACTTGCATATAATTGTCTCTCATTTTTGCATAGTTTAAATTTGTGAAAAAGAGACCATCACCCTATTCACCCCCCCCCCCCCCCTTTAGGGTGATTACCATAAGTTGGATTAGCCTCAAATTTATAACAAGTATCATGGGTTGTACAACCAAGGATACTACCCCAAGTCTAATAAGGAACTTCCTAAGCCAAACAAATTCCTTTGCTGCCTTAGAAGGTACAACTTATTTATCAATATAAGATTGCTTCACACTCTTCCAACTTGTAGTTGTACCACCAAGAGTAAATATAATGGGCACTAACTTGTTACTTTGGAACATAAGCATATAATCCTTCATTTTCCTATGATACTTTAGTATATGCTTGACTATTATTCTTTGTTCTAGGCCTAGATTTGACAAATATATACTCATTATGCTTATTGTAAAGCATATATCCAATTTAGTACCTAGCATCACATACATAAATCTACCTACTATAGATGCATAGGGTATTGCTTGTATGTGTTCTTTTTCCTTAGGTGCCTTAAGACATTGATCCTTAAAAAGAGGAACTCCATGCCCGAAGGGTAGGAAACCCTTTTTGGAATCCTACATCACATACTTGACCAAGAGCTTATTAATGTAAGTGGCTAGAGACAATAATAGTTTCCTATTATTGTGGTTTTGTAAGACCTTAATCCTAAGAATATACTATCCTTTTCTTAGATCCTTCATCTAGAACTAAGTAAACAACCAAATCTTGACTGATAATAATAACCCTCACATTATTCCTAATGAGCAGAATGTCATCAACATACAAGATCTTAAAAACCATCATGCTTTCCTACACCTTCTTGTACACACAAGGTTCATCCTTGTGTTGATCAAAGTTAAAGGGTTTGATTGCCTAATCAAAACTTTTGTTCCATGAGCAAGATTCTTGCTTTAATCCATAAATGGATTTATGCAACTTGCATACCATATGCTCTTGGCTCTTTTTAGTTGCATCATATAGATGCTCTCATCAAGATTGCTATTCAAAAATATAGTCTTAACATCCATTTTCCATATCTAATAATTGAGATGTGTTACAATTAAATAGGAGTATCCTGATGGACTTGAGCATGACTACAATTCAGAAGGTCTTCTCATGGTTGAAACCAGGTTTTTGGCTATAACCCTTTGCTACAAGTTTAGCCTTACACGTTTTAATCCTTTCATCTACTCCTCTTTTTCTCTTGTGGACCCACTTGCACCCTATAAGTTTTATCATTCAAGGTGCTTTCCTAAACTTAGTTAGAATACATAGATTCTAACTTTGCCTCCATAGCTTATTGCCAAAGATATGCATCCACATATCTTATTGCTTCATTATAACCTATGGAATTGATCTCATATTCTTCTTGATTTATCTCAAAAGACTCTCCCAAATACTTGAATCGGTCTGGTTATACAACAACCCTCCGACTACGACGATTCACCGATATATTAGAAATGAGAATGCGAATGGTTGATATTGAATTCATTGAATTGTGTCTATTGTGAGAGTGTCATCTAGTGTTCTGTAATCAATCTCACTCCTATTCTTATTGCTTATCATTTAGTCATCTTCTAGAAATCTGGCATTTGTACTAACAAACACCTTCGGGTTGACCTAAGTTTAAAAGTATTAACCCCTTGAACCTTTTAGATAAGCTACAAATTAGGAAACTTTTGGCCTTGATTCAAACTTGTCTACCTTTCGTTTCAACATATGTTTTAGACACCTTATATTTGAATATGGTATAAACCAAGTTTATGACTTGTCTACATCTCTATAGAAGTTAAAGCTACCAATTTAGATAGAGTATTGAAAAACTCATCATTGATTTTACCATGTCATAAGAATTTGATTTCTTATTTTGGCCACTCCATTTTGTTGTAGAGTTCTAGGGACACTCAATTGGGATATAATCCTATATTCTTTTATGAAAGAATCAAATTCACTTGACATATACTCTTCACCTTGATCATATTGAAGAGTCATGAGTTGTTCACCTAACTGATTTTCCAAGTCCTTCTTAAAATTCCTTGAATTTATCCATGCCATTGGATTTCCTATGCATAAGGTAAACAAAACCATACCTAGAGTAATCATCAGTAAAGGTGTTGAAATACTCATACCCTCCACCTGCATGGGCATTAAATGGCTCACACACATCAATATGCACTAACTACAAACATTTGTTTTTGGCTATAACCCTTTTAGCAATAAAGGGTCCCTTGGTCATTTTATCCTTTATACAGGATTCACATACTAGAAGGTCTTCTAAAACCAATGATTGTATTATTCTAGACTTAACTAGACTTTAGATCTTATTTTGGTTTATATGACCTACATAAAGATGCCACAAGCATTTTTGAATAGTTGTAGGTACTTTCCTCTTTAATGACATATGATTATTTTCAACATATGTAAGCATGATAATGGAGTTAGACATAAAAATAGGTAAATGCTCCCATTAGCCTGCACAACTAACCTTGCAATTGAAGCTAAGGTAGATACATCCTCATTATGTAACCTTTTCTCCTACTGAAAACTCTTTAATTAATTACAAATAGTGGACCTAGAATCTATCCACCATAATTGGTGAAATCCATTACTATATATTCAACAATGAGAATATGATGTGTATTTGCTTTTTCTTAGGTAGTCCAGGCATTCCTATTCTGGTGTCCCTGAAAAAGTCACAAAAGAATCACTATCCCTAAACTTGCTCTTTAATTCATTCTCTTATACTTTCTTTATTTGGTGTTATTATGCTTTTCTTTAGTAGGAGAGTCTATAGAACCCTTGACTCATATATGAATAAGCTTCTAATATTTGAGAATCCTCTTAATCGTTCCGGAGGAATGTAGTGAGATCTCTAAGATCATATGAATCTTGGTGTTCATAACAGTTCTAAGGGCAACTTGTCTAGCTAACTTATCCTCATCACCAAATAATCTTTACAAACTTAAAGAAAATATCATAGATCACGGTAATAGACATGCATTACTATTGCAACACATTTTCCAAAGACCTAAGAATGAGACACTTGGACTTTTGATCTGATTTGATGTCTCTCTTTCTTTCTAATAGGTTTGTTTAAAAACAATAGCTAGTTTTACCTAAATTAGCTTTTTTGTAACTAATATTATATTTGAATTATTTTATAGTCCATAATTAGGTCTAATTGATTGTGAAAATAGAGGTGATTGGGTTGTAAGACATGATATCCATTACATTTAAAAAGAACCATGCATTAATTATAAGTTGAGCATTCATGGTAGGTTGGTACTAGAAAAATGTAGTGCTTTCAAACTACATGTGTTCATGCAAGATATCCTAATATCACAAGGATCAAGCCCACTTTAGGCAAGTCATGATTCTTATTATTAGATAAAGACTCTTTATAATTAATCACCTTGCCTTAAACTTGGAAAGTTATCCTAAGGCAATGATTAACATTCATTTTTTAATTTAACCCTTAGATTACACAAGTGAGATTACGTTGGGTTATTCCCATTTCACTTTTTGGTGAAGTTTATAATCAAGATCCTTGAAATCAATGTTACCAAGTGAGGAGTTCCATCTTTAGGATTTGCTACTACAACTACAAACATGTATTATTTAGTTTGCATCATTTGATTCCTTGGGCCATCCCATTTTTAGGATGATGATGGGCTTGCTAAATGCCCTTTTTTGCTTAGTATTTTAGAATAAGAGACTTAATTTTTATTATGGTAATCTTCTTAAAGATAAATTCTCTATCACGAGAATTTCCAAATTCTTTATTTATTCCTTAAATTGGAATACTTGTGCTCATAAGGAACATTCATATTTATAAAAATTCTAAAATAGAAGAATCTTTTCTTAAATAAAAAAAATTAAATCCTTGAAGATCTCAAATTTAGGAAATTTAGAAAAAGAATCTTCTAAGGACATTTTAAAAAGGAAACTAGATTCTCTTAATTTTCAAAATATCTTTTCATATAAAAAATTCCTTAATTCTAGCAATATTTATTTAGAAATTACCTTCTCATGAAAATTTAGGGCTTGTTTGGTTAGTGTTTTCAGGAATTGTTTTTTATTATTGAGAACAAAAAACATAAAAAATATGTTTAGGAATCGAGTGTGCTGTTAGTTCCTATTGTTTTCCTTGTTTTTAAATCTCTCTTTTTAGAGAACAACAAAAATTTAATTCATTTGTTTTTCCGACTATTCAAAGAATAACAATAAAAAAAAAGGGTCATCTCTTCGTGTTTTCAATTTGGTATTCTCCGTGTTTTCCTCATGATCTTTTCCTTCAACATGTCTTCAACATTCGACACATTTACAAAAAGTCTCTCCACTAGCAAGGTCAACTCTATCTCCACCAATATATCTTATTTCCATTATTTCCAAATATTTTGAAGTTATTTTTTTTCTTTTAAATTTGGATGATTTTGTTAGATCAGACAAATTAGTTAGGAAAAAAAGTTAGATTAGAGATTTTTTCAATAATTTTTATGAATTGTTGTTCCTTATGGGTTCTATTATATTTTTAGAATATAATCCATTTATATTTTTGGATTTTGTAGTCATTTTTTTTTATTTTCTATATATCTATGATTTTTATGAATTTCGATCATATTTTTTATTTCAAATTTGAGGAAAAAAAGCATGAAGTTCAAATGTTTTGTTTTTCTTTTCATTCTCCAAGTTTTGAGTTCGTATTGTTATTAGAAATTTGTTATGGGGCTTGATTAACCTTTTTCTTTGGTTTATGGGAACACCCAAGGAGATTAGACATTAGAATGAAATTTTGGAGCTTATTCTTGTTTGTACATTTTGCATGGGCTTTGAAATTTTCTTTCTTTCGTTCTCTATGATCGGAATTGGAATTGTAATTGGAAAATACTATTTATGGTGAAATCTAATAAGTTGTTTGTTTAGTTATTAGGAAAGCTGAGGGAGAGAAGAAAATATAATGAAAATCTTGAGCTTATTCTTGTCCTTACATGTTGAATAAAGTTCAATTTTTTTTCCTTCTCATTTCTTTGAGTTGGGAATTAGTTTTGTCATTAGAAAATATATTAAGATTTATGTGGTGTTGATCGGTTGTTGTTTGGTTTCTAGGATAAGTGAGGAGAGAAGAAAATAAAATAAATTTTGGGGCTTATGTTCTTACATTTGGCATTATGTTTTAATTAGTATTATTAATGGAAAAATATATAAGGACATATAGTGGGGTTTGATAAGTTGTTTGTTTGATCTATGGTAAAAATGAGGAGAAAAGAAAAAAAATTAGATTGGGGGTTTATTCTTGTTCTTACATTTCACATGAAGGTAGATTTTTTTTCTCCTTTAGTTTCTCCATATTTGAAATTGATGTTTATTAGAAAAGATGGATTTAAGCTAAGTTCTGACAAATTGTTTGTTTGGTTTCTAGGAAAGTAGGGAAGACTAGAAAAAGAAGCATTTTGGAGCTTTCATTTTGAATCATACTAATTTTACATTTTCTAGGCAACCAAACCATTTCTCTGCATGATATAAGTTCCTCGTTTGGTTAATGAGAAAATAAAGGGAAAGAAGAAATAACATACATTTTGGAGCTTATTTTCATGTTCTATTTCTTATATTTTTTTTAGCAATAAAAAATGGTATATTTTTATCTGGGCAATAGAAGTCATTTTTTTTTTAATGTTTATTTTATCGTAACCAATTCAACTATGGTTAAAAAGGAAGTGCTTTGTGTGCAATTGTGCACATGTTTTAAGCTTTCTAAGAATTTTGTGGTGTCTTTGTGTGATTAGTGTTGGAAATGAGTTAATTATATTATACTTTGTTTGGATGGGGGAAAATATAGGAAAAACAAAGTAGATATTTTCCTGAGTTTTAGGGCTTGTTTGTTGTCTTGGTTTTCAAAAGATGAGAAAATTTTCCTTCTTTGACTAAGGTGTTTGCTTTGATAATCATAAGTATTGAACTTTTTTTTTTTTTTAATCAGGTTTTGCAAGTTAATGAGGGATTTCTCATCATTTTTTTGTAATCTCTTAATTTTAATGACTATGTTTTTGTTTTTGATAAAAAGTAAATCATAAATGCTGAAAACTAAAACATTGAAAAAGAAAAAAAATCCCTACAATCCATTTAGTGCATTTGATCTATGCAAATTGATTCTAATAACTGAGCATGAACTGCAAAATATGTGGCATTGAATAACTCATTTTCCTTAGAAAGTTCCAACTTTAGTGTCTTTGTTAAAGTTTTTTATTTTTATTTTTATTTTTATTTAAACATGATCTCTTCTTAGAATTGTCTATATATTTACAATATCAAGTTAGTTAAAGAAAACACTCAATTTTTTTTATTTAAAAAAACTTGTGTTTTTTTGTTTTACTTGTGTTGAAAAAACTCTTTTTATAACTCAACCAAATATATTTTTGTTGTTCTCGAGAACAAAAACTATTTTTCATAATTCAATTCCCAAATGCAAATTTTGTTTCTGAAAACACCAAAAATTCTTCTTAACAATTGTTTCTCAGAATAGTTTTCAAAATCACCAACTAAACAAACCCTTACTTTCCATAAGAATATATAAAATTACCATTTTTAATTATTTTATACATTCCAAATTCCATTCAAAATCAATATAATGCAAAATAAGGAAATTAAATAGAATAACAAAAATTAGCTTTCCATAGTCTTAGGGATCTTGCTGCATGATTTTGGTAAGATTGAATAATGGATTTTCAAAAAATCCAAATGAACCAAAAATGGTTGCAACAAAAATTAGGGTTAGAAATAATTGCAAAAACCCTAAAATACCTTTAAAACCCTAAAACTACCCATGATGGCACCAAAATTGTTGGAAGCATGATTGAAGCACTAGAAAGGCTTTTGTCATTGAATGTAACATTAGAAGGGCCCTTAAGCACTTGATGACTACTTGAACAAAAATCTAGCCACTTGAGCATTGCTATTGCATTCTCCAATCTAAGAGTCATTCTAACTCTTCTCTTATTGCCATTCCATTGAAAAACTTACCTTTCTTTGGTTAGGGATTCACCATGGATGCTCCTTGATTGATTAGATCACCTCCATGTTCTTAAGGATTATAAAGATTGATGAAAGATAAAACATTTTACATAGAAACACAAAAGCTTATACGCCTTTAAACCAAAGTTTACAATCAAACTATGAAAATTGAAAATCAAATTTTTACATTCCAATAAAAAGATCATTGAATCCATTCAACTAGCATAATTAAATAGAGAGTCAACTACACTCTAGTACCCTATATATTACAATAAGACATAACTACTTGAGTTTGTGACATATTATCCACTGTATGGAGTCTTCCCATGCATTGGAGCCATATTCTAACTAGGTGATTTCTATCAACCTCTTAAGATTACCTTTACCATCCTCAAGTATAAATCCTCATATCGTGTGATCAATTGTCATGTCTTAGTTGACAAATAACATATGTTAAATTCCACAAAAGGGAACCTAAATCATAAATAAATTAATTTATTAATGAATCTAAATCTATTGCATCATGTCATGCTTTCTAGGAATCTATACCAACAAACTCCCACTAGCCTTAAAGCATGATGGGAATACATTTAACACCTATGCTATCCCTATGACCATCAAAGAATGTAGTAGACAAAGTCTCGGTGAAGGGATTTGCTAAGTTTTCCATAAAAGTAATGTTCTCCACAACCACATCTCCTCTCATTATTATCTCATGTATCAAGTAATACTCCTTCTCTATGTGTTTACCATTCTAGTGGTTTCTTGGTTCTTTAGATTGTGGTATCACTCCAATGTTATCATAAAATAGTATCAAAGATGGTATAACTTAGGGCACTACCCCAAGTCCTATGAGAAACTTTCTAAGCCAATTAAATAGATTCCTTTTATTATTGTAGAAGCAACAACATACTTGGCTTCCATAGTGGAGTCAACAATATAGGATTGCTTCACACTTCTCCAATTAACAACCCTATAATCTAAAGCGAACACGAACCTAAAGGTAGACTTATGATTATACTCTAGCATATAATCTCTTATTCTTCAAAGATACTTAAGCATATGTTTGACCACCATCCAATGCTCTAGTCCTAGATTGGACTGATATCTACTCACCATCCTTCTAACAAAAGCAAATATCTTATCTAGTATATAACATCTTATACATAAGGCTACCCATAACTGAGGCATAGGGTATTGCCTTCATACGTTTTTTCTCATATGTCTTAAGATATTGATCGTGAGAAAGAGGTACTCCATATCTAAAGGGTAGCAAACCCTTCTTAGAGTCCTGCATCACTTACTTAACAATAAGATTGTCAATGTCGATGGCTTGAAACAACATAATTTTCTTATTCTTGTGGTCTTGAAGGGATAACCAAATCTTTCATTTAGAACTAAGTAGATAATCAAATCTTGATTGATGACATTCACCCTACATCATTCTCAATAAGTAGAATATCATCAACATACAAGATAAAACACCATGCTTCCTTACATCTTCTTGTACACATAAGTGTGGACTCTCATTTTTTCACGTGCATCCCCACTTGATGGCGAGACTCACTTTTTAGTAAAAGACTGATTTTTATAAAAATTGGAGTCACCACTTATTTTTATTTATTTGTTAAACGAAAAATAAAATAAGAAACAAAAACCCTAAAAATGACTCCTTATTTGGAAAAGTATGCCTTTGATAACCAAGTCTAAGTTTGGGGGTCAAATTACCTATTAGGAAGGTAGTACCCCTCTAACCGCTCAATAAAGATCTCTACTAATAAAGTTGAGGTAATTATAACAATTGATTTGTAAATCATGGATACCAAAGAACAAGAATAAGGTAAAAATGATAATAATAAAAAACCTAGTGAAATGCTACTCACTCAAGATATGCATATCAAGTATAATCAAACATATAAGAAAAATGAAGGAATGCACCTCAATTGCAATCTTAAGTGATTCCATAAAATAATAAGGTTAGTTAAACAAGTATAACATAGAAAATGTCCTGTAATTCACAAGTATAACATAGCAAATGTCTTGTAATACACAAAATGCATTATACTCAAATCAAGAATCAAAGAAGTGATCAATGAATAACAAGATGCAATCAAGCATGAGAATATATAAAAACAAAAGCATACATGTCCAATGGATTAAGTAAATAAAGGATAAAGAAAGCGTATCGTGATAGCATATAAAGCGCTTTCATAGGACCAAAGGGATTAGCTTAATGAATGAAATAATGAATGTGATATCATAGGTGAGGTCTCATTTTACATACAATCAAATCCAAGATAAAGACTAAAAAAATGAAATAAGTTGAAATAATACACAATAGTTAGGTTAAAGATTTCAACATATATTCATCTAATATAAGATAAAATAACTGATTTAATATGTATTAGTTATCTGCAATGTATCACAAAAGTCAAAGCAACCTGAAAGCATGTCTAAAGAAGCTAAATTATCAACAACAAACAAGACTTTTAGCAATAAAACAGAGGGCATTCAAAAAGTAAATCCTAAAAAAATATCTAGAGGTGTTATTTCATCAAAATAAAAAATTGACAACATCTTTAATATTTCCATATCACAATTCAAAAGCCCAAATTATTTAATTAGGTGTCAATCAATACCAAATTAATTCATACTATGAACACTATACAAAATAATCAGTGTATACCTGAAATAGAAGGACTTCAAAAATAAATTCTAAAAAAATATTTAGAAAATGAATTTTATCATGAAAAACATTTCAAAACATCTCCTACATACCTAAATTACAATCCAAAAAGCCAAATTATTTAATTAAATTCCAATCAATACCAGATTATTTCAAAATCACAATGGTAAAAAATAGAGCAAATTTCAATAACATATAAAAATGAATTTATTTGACTAACCTAGAAGTATGATAAAATCAAGTAAATTTTTTCACAATACATTCAATATGTATATTTTACAATGAAAATTTTAAAAATGATTAAATTGTACAAAAAAACATATTTAAATTAAGCTAAACAATTCTTGACATAAAATAGGTTTAGTGCAGTAGGGGTAAGAAGAATATTTTTTTTTTCTCCCACTTGGAAAATTGATTTTCAATGAAATAGAGTCCTAAAATTAAAATTAAGAAAATTATATTAGGAAAAAATATCAAACAAAATTAAGAAAAACAAGAAATAATTTAATTTTTCATAATCAATTTAGGTGTTTAGAATAGGGTTAAAATGGAACCTATGTAAAAACTGATTTAAATATATTAATTGAGAAATGATTGAAGCCCAAATTAAATTTACTTGACAAGGTAGGAAGTTAGAAACATCATAAAAATATCAAAATATTTTTGGAAGAACCCTAATTGCCTTGATTCCAATTTTTCATCATAAAGGTTAGTGAGTCAAGTAATGTGGCAGTAGGCTTTTATTTAGAAAAGTTGAAAGTATGTTGGACTCCACCATGGTCTAGATTAAAGTCAAAAAATAAAATCCAGGTTTCCCAACCCTCTATAATCATGATGAAGCTTATGAGGACCGCGAGTTACTCCATTATTGGGAGCCATGGATTTTATTCATGTAAGAAAACCACAAAAACAATGAAAATCAATAAGAAAAGTGCATACTGATTGAAACATGGTTGCATGTTTTTCAAAAAATAATTTTTATAATCTAAAGATCTAAGATGAACTTGGAAAATGGAAAAATCAAATTTTTATAGAAAACCTCTTGAAAACATATTTTAAAATAATCAATTCACATAAGACCCCAAGACGAAAACAAGAGAACAAAACTTAAAGTAAGGATAGGTATGTGGGTGAATGTGTGAGAGGTAATAACTAAACTTAAACTTAAACATCTCAAAGAAACAATCAAATAAAGGAACCAAAGTAAAGATACCAAGTGATGTAGGGCCTCATGTCATGTGATATCAAAGAGGCTTAAACTAAGTGAAAGAAAACCAAGAAAAACACGAGTAAAATTAAACAATCAATCATCTTCAACAATCATCCAATCAATGAATACCAAAATTCCATGTGGCCTATGCATCCACACCAACTAAAGAGATTCCATATTTAAGAAAGATGGAAGTAAAAGAGAGATATGGACAAATGATCATAATTAAGATATGCATAAAAAATTAAAGAGAATCATACATTTCCTCCAAAAAAATGAAGCTTACTTCTTTTTCTTGCTATGTCGCATCTCTAGCTTTTCAAGACTTCACCTTTTCCTCTTAAGATGCCACCTTTTCTTTTCAAGATGTCACTTTTTCTTCTCAAGATGTCACATTTTCTTCTTAAGATCTCACTTTTTCTTTCCAAAACTTTTTCTTTTTCAAGATTGCATTTTTTATCATCTCTAAATTAGTGACAATTGTGTTCTCCCTCTCCAAGGGCATGGTCAAACCCTTATCCAAAGTCTCCTGGCATCTTCAACTTCTCTCCTCCATTAGTGGTAGTTACACCCTTCCTTGTTATCTTCTCCCTATTGCATGAATGTCTATCTCTGATCTCAATGTGGCCTAAACCAAAAGGAGTCCTTCTAAATCTCCTTACTCAATGCTCTCTCACAATCTCCAATCTCAATCCATGGATCCACGAAAACTAATCCCCTCAATCTCCATCTCAAATAACATCCCAAAGAGAGTCATTTTTTCCCTCAAAAACTCCCTTTCTCTTCCTAATAAGAATCCTACCTATCTAAAACTCCAAGTGGCATGAATGTCCTTAAAAAAAAAGTCACATCAATGGAAAAGTCAAATATGGCCCAAATCTCCTCCTCTATGGCAATCATGTCTATCCATGAGAACCCTTATCTCAATCTTCAAAAATCAAATTTGTGTCTCTAAGGGAATCATTTCTTAACTAAAGCTTCTCTAAATTTTTTTCCTTCCTTAAGAACCACCTTATATCGATGTATATCAAATAGGCTCTTACCTAAAATCAAAATGTCTTTCTTATCCTCTCCTACATGCCAACCATGCATACCTCAAGAGAATCCATCAAATCTCAAAGTTTTCGAATTTTTCTCCTTATAGTCGTTTGTATCCTTCTTGGGAGTCCATACAAAATTTCATTATTTCCTTATTTTTATCCAATAGCCATGCATCCAAAAGCAACATATTCAATCTCCAATGGATTGAACATGCAACTAAGTAAACTAAACTTAAAGTGCAACTAAGTGAGCTAGACTAAGCATGCAACTAAGTGAACTAAACCTAAAATGAAACTAAGTGAGCTAAACTAAGAATGAAACTAAGTGAACTAAGTTGAGAATGCAAATAAGTGAGCTAAACTAAGAATTCAATTAAGTGAACTAAGCTAAGAATGCAACTAAGTGAGCTAAAATAAGAATGCAACTATGGGCTAGACAAAGAAGGCAACTAAATGAACTAAGCCTAAAATGCAACTAAGTGAACTAAACCTAAAATGTAACTAAGCAAGCTAGACTATGGTGCAAATAAGTGAGATAAACTTAAAAGACAACTAAGTGAGCTAGACTAAGCACATAACTAAGTGAACTAAACCTAAAATACAACAACTAAGTGAGCTAGACCAAGCATGCAACTAAGGTCACATTTGGGATTTATAAAAATCCCTCAACAATGAATCTCACAAGGTGGTTCAAAAAATACTAAACCAAATGAGTGACAATGGACCACCATAGGGTGACTATAACGAAACGAGAAGAGAGGAAAAATACATAGAATAACATGTGCTACTAGAACAAAATGGAGGGTCTACAATAAGGCTCACCCTTATTTTGATCAAAATCAAGAGTCTTGATTACCTAGTCAAAACGATTGTTCCATGAGTGAGATACTTACTTTAATCTATAAATGGATTTATGCAACTTACACACAAGGTGCTCTTGGCCCTTTGCTATAAATTATCTAGTTACGTCATATAGATGCTCTCATCAAGATGGTCGTTCAAGATCTTTGTCTTAACATCCACTTTTCATATCTCATAATTGAGATATGTTGCAATGAGAGTATTTTGATGGATTTGAGCATGGCCACTGATGAGAAGGTCTCTCCATAATCAAAATCAAGTTTCTAATTATAACCCTTCACTATAAGTCTAGCCTTATGTGTCTCAACATTTTCATCTACCCCTCTCTTCCTCTTATAGACCCATTTTCACCCTGTGTTTTATCCTTTCAAGTGCTTTTACAAAATCCTAGACTTCGTTAGAATACATAGATTCTAACTCTACCTCTATAGCTCATTACATGATTGTAATTTGTGGTATCAATCCATGTTCCTCTATAATGGCCTCAAAACACTCTCGCAAATACATGATCCTATCTGATTATATAACAACCTTCTTACTATGATAAGACTCTCATGTAGTATAACTACTAGGAATGACAGGTGTAGAAACCTTTAGACCCATAGTTTTCTATGCTAATGTGGGAATGTCTTCAAGTGCTCTCCAATTTATATCACACTTTACTTTATTACTTATCATATAGTCTTTTTCTAGAAATCTAGCATTATGCTAATAAATACCTTTTGGTTAATTTGACTTTAAAAATAACACCCTTTTGTTTATTTTGGATAGCCTACAAATTGTCATTCCTATAACCTTAATTTTAACTTGTCTACTTTTTTTTTCAACACATATGCTAGACACCCCTAAATATGAATGTGTCACAAACTAGGTTTACGACCAACTCACATCTTGGTAGGAGTTAAACCAAATTGGAAGGTACTAGGTTAGGTAGGTAAGCCACAATCTCCAAGGTGTATGTGCCTTTAAATGTTTGCTTGATTTGTTTTCTAATTCTAACTTAAATTCAATGAATTAATCTAAGGTATCAGATTTCCTACGTATTAGGTAAGCATATCCAAACCTAGAGTATTTATTAGTATTGATGATGAAATAGTCATACCCTTCCCATGCATAGACATTAAAAGGCCCACAAAAGTTAGCATACACTAACTTCAAACACTCCTTGGCTTTCTATCCTTAAGTAATAAGGGATCTCTTGGTCATTTTTTGTTCCATACAGGATTCATAGATTAAAAGATCCTCTTGAATCAAAGAAGGTAATATTCCAAACTTAACCAGGTTTTGGATCTTGTTTAAATTAATATAACCTAGGCATAAGTGCCAAAGTTATGTTTGATTAGTGTTGGGTTCCTTTCTTTAAAGTGAGTATGATTATTTTCATTACTTGGCAATAGTGATAATGGAGATATATGATAAAGATTATCATCCAATGGTCCTAAGAATATAAATGAATCATTCATTTTAATATTAACTTATTTATTGAAAAACACTGAATAATTTGATTTACATAAACTAGAAACTGAAATGAAGTCCTTTCTAGACTCAAGAACATATAGGCAATCTTTGAGTTCTAGAAGACAATTATTCTTTATGATAAAGGCAACATCTGTCATTGCTTGCATAACTATCCTTGCATTAGAAGCTAAAGTCAAGTACATGTCCTTATCATTCAAACTTCTTCTTGGTTAAAACCTTTGTAAAGAATTATTGATATGATTAGTGGCCCTAAAATCAATTTACCAAGAGTTGGTGGAATCCACCATTAAATAGGATTAAACTAAAAGTGAATGATGCATACCTTGTTTTTTCTTCAAGAATTCAAGCACTTCTTTTTCCAATGGTCTTTCTTTTTACAAAGGAAACGTTTTCCCTTCTCTTTGCTTTTCTTACTCCATTTCTTGAACTTTTCATTTTGTTTCGTGCTTTCAAACTTGCCAGAAGAACCTAACGAACCCTATTGCTAGGATAGAGCCCTTAAAAGCATGACAATGTACTTTATAAACATTCTCACCTAGCATTTCTTGTATTGTACATGTCTCACAAAAGATCCAAGTTATGGGTTCCTTATAAATAGATGATTTATTCATAAGCAATTTGTGGATCTAGACAACCCATTGGAGGTTATAGTGTACTACCTTCTAATTAGAGTAATATTGGATGGTCTTGGACACCAGGATGAGTTTTCTATAGTGAGTGCACTAGTATATATAGTTACACATCGGATAAAACTTACAGTGACTCATGACGTAAGATTATTAAGTAGTTATGAATTCACTAATCTACTATGTTGTATTGTCTCTCAACCTTGAGAGAATACTAAGTTTATGCCAAAGTTAGCAGTGACTTTAATCTACGGATGAGATCTTAAGATAATCATATATTCCATATGGATTGGTTCACTGTTGATGGAAGCTAGTAGCAATAGGTATTCTCAATAGAGACACCATGATATCTTATGGGATTAAGACAATCATTTTGGGTGATCTTAAGGAGGTGTGTTCATGTAAACTATGAGCTAATAGTTCCTTAAATAGAAATTAACATAAGTTCTTTATGAGCTAAGATATGTCAATTGATCACACAATAGGAGGATTTGTAAATCAAGGATAGTAAAGGTAATCTTGAGAGGCTAATAGCTTTTATCTTGTTAAGCTACAAGCATTAGTTCATAAGGAGACCGTATACAACAAATAGTAGGTCACAGGGGTTAAACACTTAGTGTCTCGTTATCATTTACATAGGGTATTAAAGTGTAGTTGACTCTTTATAATATAGGGAGCCAATATTATCCTATAGTTCCCAATGGTCTCTACTCGAACTTATATACCTTGTTGGCACAATTTATGAGGGTTGGACAGGGTCTTGGTACTTATATGTGTAAGGGTGTTTTGGTAATTATGCAAGGTTACACATGGGTTAGTAAATGACAACTTCGAATTGGGCTAATTGATTAATTAGATGGCCCTGTAGGGGTAAATTAATCAATTATGACCTAATTTTGGTTAGATTAAATGACCTAAGCCCATGATGGCTCAAGTTACTTAAGCCTAGTTAGGAACCCGATAAATACCCTCTAAGATTCCATCGTTTGGGTGCTAAGGAATGGGATTGAGTCATTGCATGGAAGATCTCAGGTCAACAAGACTTTTGAGGACATCAATTTTATTCTTTAACACATGGAATTTAAGGTTTAGGAACATCTAAACCCAAAGGTTAGTATTTCAACCCTAATTAAGATATTTCTTTTTTTTGAAAATTGGTTTTATTGCTTAGATCAAAGATGCTTACAATTGATATTAGAGCTAATGTTATAAGCATGCTT
Source organism: Vitis vinifera (assembly GCF_030704535.1). Lineage (NCBI taxonomy): Eukaryota > Viridiplantae > Streptophyta > Magnoliopsida > Vitales > Vitaceae > Vitis > Vitis vinifera. The sequence continues at coordinate 21,877,692 of NC_081823.1, read as the reverse complement.
AGATCTTTATTTAAGGTGTATTAATCTCTTTTGTGTAGTCTTAATATTATCTCATAGCCAAGGGACGCATGCATGTTATTTTTTTTTATTGTATATGATGATTAAATGAGATAATTATTTTCTATGTTTGTTTCTTCATAGATTTGGTTGTAAGCTCCATTAAAGGAGCATAGGTTTTCAATTTTTTCTTGTAAAGTTTTAATCTTTTATATAGATTGAGATGTAAGCTCATTATAGGAGCATAGGATTTAATTTTGTGATGTAAAGTTACATTTTTAGCATCTATGGAGGGCTATTAGAGAAGAATTCCTTATTGATGTCAATAAAGATTTGATCCTTTATTAGAGCATCATCTATGAAACATCAAGGACATTAATGGCTATGAATTTCCTTTGAATAAAAAAACAAGGGAAAAGATCCAATTTTTATTTTTTTATAGATCCAGAGTAGCATAGTAACATTGAATTTGACTTAATATCGGGGTTTCCTCCCATGATTTTCCTGAGGCAAGCCATATATAGTTTTGAAGCTTAAAAAATTAAGAATTCAATGCTTCAAATGGTTCATAATAGAAGTTGAAATAAGAGAGATATGATCATTTAATGCAAGGTTATGCAAAGAGCCTATTGTTTAGAGATTGAGTTTGGGCCAAATTCCTTCAAGTTTTTTTGGCTCAATTTTAGGCTACTTGTTAGGCTCAATTTGTGGCAGAAATTTGGTGCATCATGGACTAAACATGGATGCACAATGTTGCCACTTTTTGGTAGCAAAAGTTCCTAATTTTTTAGTTGAGAAAGTTGTTAGGCTAAATTTATGGTGGAAATCTAGTGCGTAATAGACTAAACATGGATCCACAAAGTTACATTTTTTTCAATAACAAAAGTTTCTAATTTTTCAGTTGAGAAAGTTGTTATTTTCGATAGCAAAAGCTTGTGAATTTTCTAGTTGAGAAAGTTCCTATTTTTCATGCACAATGGACATCTTTATAAGAGCATTATTTTGGCAAATTTTGATGGCAAATGTTAAGGACAAGTTATGGCATGTTGAAGACCAATTGCGCTTGTGCAAAAATATCCCTGGCCATCGGAAATTATTTTACTTATTTCCATTTATATTTTTTTATTTCCTTATATATATTTGATTATATAGGGATGTGAATGTTTGTAAATATGGCTCAATGTATAAAATATTGAACTTTTAGTAATTTAATGGATATAAATTTTCTTGAAAATTAGATTACAAAGCAATTATTTACTAAATTTTGGAATAATATAGTTTAAGGAACTAAACTTATGAAAATAAATTAGAGATCAAAGTTTCATTTGCTAAATTATTCTAAAGGATTCTAAACTATTTTGTTTAAAATTATTTTGAGGAGAATCCCTATAGAATAAAAGTTTCCATTTTGGATCAAGTGCTCTCTAGTTTTTATTTTTTATTTTTTGGAAAATTTCTTATTATACTAATCCCTAATTTGGACAACAAATAATTTTTGAAAATTTTCAAAATAGAAAATTTATCGTTAAGGGAATTATTAAAAGTTTTTTGTAATTCTAATGGAATAAATAATTGTGAAAATTAGATTCCATATTTAACAATATTTATTAAATTGGAAAGGTGTACAAATAAGGAAAATAATCTTATGAGAATTTATGAATATTAGAGCTTAAGATCCTGTCAAAATTTATTCTCAAGCATTTAAAATATTTTTGTTAAATTTATTTTTAAGAATTCTTGAAGAATTAATCTTACCTAATTGGATAAGTTGCTCTTAAGTTTTCAAAATTTTATAAATTGAAAGTTTCCTTATTATACTAGAGTTTCCAATCTTGAGAATAAATATTTTGGAAATTAGAGATAATTTATCATTAAATAACATTACTAAAATATTTAAAGGAAACTTAGTAATTTGATGGAAATAAATTTCTTTGAATATTTCTAGAATAAAATAGTTATTAAAATTGGAATTGTGTAAAAAATGAGAAGTTATGACAATAAACTTTAAGATTTGAGAGTAGAGATTTTATCTAATTAACTTTTGGATAAAATGCTTTAATGGAAATTTAAAATTTTCAAATTTTAATTTTTATATTACATTGGGCTTCCAATTGAGAAATAAATATGTTGGGAAATTTTCATAGAAGATAATTTATAAATAAGGTAATCACTAAAATTTTAAAAAGCTCTTAATTATTTCAAAATATTAAGTGGGAGAGGGCCATAGGCAAGCCCATGGCCACCAAGATCAAACCCACCTTGATTTTGGGTCCATCACCATCTTGAAGATGGGGTGACCCAAGGAATCAAGGGACATGGACTATCCTGTTAGATAAGACTATACATGTTTATAGTGGGAGTGGCCAATCTTGAAAAATAGAACTCTTCACTTAGTAATATTGATGTTAAGCATCTTGGTTAAACACTTAATTCATTTTTGAAATGGTATAATCATCTTAAAATGGTTTTACTTGCACAATCTAAGGGCTAAATATAAAAGGTATGTTAATAAATGCCTTAAGATAACATTTTAAGGTATAAGACAAGTTAATTAATTAGAGAGGGTCTCTACCCTAGAAATAAGAGTCATAACCTGCTTGAAGTAGGCTTGATTTTTATGATACTAGGATACATTGCATGGATATATGTAGTTTGAGAGCACTACATTTTTTGCTAAATTAATTACCATCTTGCCTTGACTACTCAATTCATTTAATAAATTCATGGAATTATTTTATTTGTTATGGATATCATTTCCTTAACCTAATCACCTATATTCTCACTATTGAATTGGACCTAGTCATAGACTAAAAAATGATATAAATACAGTATTAGTTGCATATAAGCTAATTAAGGTACAACTTGTTATTTCCTTTAAACAAACTTAGTAGAAAGAAAGAGAGAAATATCAATAATGGTATAAGATAGATTAGAAGACAAGTTTCTTATGCTTGGGTCTTTGGATAATGTGTTATAATAGAAACACATGTCAAAGTTGTACCTAAAGGTTATGGTTCAAAACATTATTTTGACTATGGGAAACCTTTTTACCAATAATCATACTTAAATACATTAGAGTACTCCTATCCATTGCAATGTATATTATGATATATTGTAATAAGATATCAAGATAGTGCACTCTTGAACAGTTATCTTGATGGCTAGCATCTATATGATGCAACCTGATATTTTCATAGCAAACGATCATGTGTGTATAAGAAGGCGAGGCAAGTATGGTGATGCTTTAAGATCTTGTGTTGTAGATGACAATCTACCCATTGAGAATGATGTAGAAATATTATCATTAGTCAAGATCTGGTCATCTACTTGGCTTTAGATGGAAATTTAGAAGGGGCACAATATATTCTTGGATTTAAGGTCCTTAGGGATTACAAGAATAGGAAAATTGCACTATGCCAAGCCTTCTACACAAGCAAGCATTTGGTCAAGTACATGATGTAAAACTTCAAGAGGAGTTTGCTACATTTTAGGTGTAAAGTTGCCTTTTCTCAGGGTTGATGTTCTTTGACATCTTCGAAGAGAAATCACATTAAGGCAGTATGCCTCTACAATAGGTAGCCTTACGTATGTAATGCAATGTGCTAGATTAGATATTTGCTTTACTGTAGGTATGGTCAGTAGATATTAGTTAAATACATGATGGCTAATAAAATACCTTCCATGGAGAACTTGGTGGATCCCTTCACTAAGATATTAACAAGGAGAGTCTTTGTTGGTCATGAGGACAATGTAGGTTTTAGATGAGTATCTAGTATGCTTTGATAGCATGATGCTTTTAAGGCTAGTGAGAGATTGCTAGGATAAAACCCTTAAAAGCATGACATGATGTAACAAATTTCGAATTCATTATTTATTTAATGACATTCTAGTTTCACTTTTATCTATCCTTATTTCATGCATTGTACTTTATAAGCATTCTTGAATAACATTTGTTGCATTGTACATGATTTGGATCTATTAGGAGTTGCACCGAAGATCCAAATCATGGGTTATTTACATGTAGTGCATGGAATGGATATGTTAAAAGGGAAACTTGAATCTTATTAAATAAATAATAAGTCCATAAAATGTTATATCATGTCCTATTTTTAAGAGTTCAATCCTAACATATTTGAATTCTTAGTTTCAAGGAATCCTACTTTTTTTTTTCAAATTTCTACAAATTTACAAGTATTGATCGAATTTATTTTTCCTTTTTTTTCAATGCTAAGAAAATGTATAATGTTGTAAACACAAAAACATTAGTTATATGTAATGTAGTATTTATTATTAATTAAATCAATATCCCTTGTTGTTTATCATGATTGGGACTTTTCTTGTTTATTTTTATACTATTTATTTTGCTTTTTGTCCCATTTTTGTGATTTAGAATTGGAAAATTATTTAGGGATATCCCCATGTTTATTTTTTATATTTTATTTTTCCTATTGTGATTTTTTTGATATCTTTTACATAGTATAATAATTTAATTTCCATATTATCAATTGGCAAAAATTGAATAGAATTTTTTTTTATTGAAACATATGGAAATGTAATTAATATGACCTTTGTTTATTAAAAAAATATTATAAAGAAACAAACTCAATTAGAAAAGGAAATACCACCAAATGTTGTATAAAAAAAATGATAAAAGAAAAAAGAAAAAAAAATGGAGTCATGAATCCTCAAAATGTTTAAACATAATATATTACACATCACATCATATTAGAATATAATTATAAAAACAAAATAAATATAAAAAGAGAATATAAGAATTTAAGAGTGTGACTAGTTTACTCATTTTTCTCTCTCCTCACCTAGATTCTAAGTTTACTTTCCCTTTTTCCTTTTAACTCTTGAGAAAAGCACTTTCCCTATCTTCAGCTTCAACACTTATTAAGCTAGAGATTTCTAAATCTCTCTTCGAGAGCTTTTAGTCATCGCGATTTTGAGGTGAGTCTCTTCTCTAGCCTTTTTTATTTTCAATTTCTTTATTTTGATTTGATTTTTCATATTTCCCATCACTGTTTTGGTGGCTTTGGTTTTTTTTTCTTCCTTTTTTGAATTTGGTTTTTTTATAAAATTTTATTGGGACAAACCAAGTGTTTTAGTCCAATTTGTGTTTAATTTCTTTTTTATATACTTAGTAGTAACTAATAATTAGCTATTTATTTAGGGTTAGAACTTTTCTTTAGGATTCATTTGATGCATTGTAGAGGATGAGACAAAGTGGGAGAGGTTCAAATAGTTGGTTTAAGGTTGTTTGAGACATAATTAGGTCTTAAGGAGTTTGAAGTTTCAATTTATCAATTCAATTTGAAAAGGATTTCAAATTTGTTTTGGTTGGTATTTTATTTACGATCTAGGTAGGGTTTAATTTTTCATAGATTAGTTATGCATTTTTATTTTATTTTATTTTTTGCATATTTTATTTTGAATATGAAATTTACCTTCAAATAGTGAGAATAAAGTTGAAGGTTCCACAATATCTTGAGGTGCATACAAATCGTCCTTAAGGTTTTTGTCACCAATATTATATCAAATAGTTATTTTTAAAAATGTTTTTTTTTTTAGCATGAAATACTATATTATGGATTTTAGATACCATTTGATGGATTTAAGGAGTCATTCTAGGGCTTTTGAATGCCTTTTTAGGCAAAAATGACTTCTCAAGATTGGTCATTCTAGTTTTAAATGATGCTCATAAGAGATTTAATTAAAAGAATTGGACTAAATAAAAATGTACTATATTACATTATTTTCACAAATTTAGTGCATTTCATGACTAGGGATGGCCTAAGTATCTAGTTTCTCTAGGCTTATGTGGTGGATATGTATAAATAAGGTTTTTATTCCCTATGCATTAGGAATATTCCTACATTGTAATATACTTGGTGGGTAATGGGTGTCAACCTAAGAGAAAGCAAGAAGTAATGAGTCTTTCAATTAAGGAAGCAGTAATAGAGATAATTCTTAACGTTTTTGGTTTTGGCTTACAAATAACTAGAAGCTTTGAACACGTTACTGGTTATTCCAAGTAAAGAGGAAGTAGTCAAGATGATGCTTTCTTATGTATTCCTATAAGCTAGGCATTTCACTAAGGTATCACCATAACACATAGCCTATCCACTCAATTTTATGCAAGCATTAGTTCCTAAGGCTTAAGTCACTCTAAAAAACTTATGAGAAATTTGAAAACAATAGTGTTGTATAAAGTAGGTCATTGCTTAGTAAGCTTAGAAAATGACAAGAAGGAAATCAAATTACAAAATTAGCTTAAGGTCTTGTAATTACTAAAAACAACTTAGGAGAAGTAACTTATATCTTTCCATCACCCTGACTTGCATAACCTAACCACTTATGATTCTAGAAATGATAATAAAAATAAGAAAATGAATGAACACTTGACCATAAAGCTAAAAGACTAAGGTGGTGTTTGTTTTTTTACTTAACTCTAAATAGAACTTTAATGCTTAATAGTATTAAGTATTAGATTGTTTGTTTTTGTAATATTTTATTTCTATTAAGCATTAAAAAGTAAAGAAAAATTAACATGTTGCATTTTCCATTTATAAAAAGCCAAATATTTTGGCTTCTTCTATTCATCAAAATGTTTATAATAAGTTATAAAAAAGTAGAAAAACAGACAATCTAAAGTTTGAAAGAAAATTTCTTTCAACAAAAAGCTAAAAAAACAAACACCCTCTAAGAAAGAATTCAAAACTTAATGTAATGTATTGAGCTTAATGTAACCAAGACCTTAAAGTTTCCAATATACTAATCTTGCTTCATAAATGTTTTATAAACTAAGTTCTTTCAAAAGGAAACTAATGGAGTGGCATTTGACAGTTTTTTCATAAAGAGAAACTCTTGATTTATGTCCCATATAAGGTTATAGGGATAGCATGGATGCCATGTCATTATTAGTGGTCATTTCATGCGTAGTTAATTAGTTTCGTTAGAAGAAACAACTCACATTCACTTTCCTCCATTTAAGTCAAACTTGACAATTTGGTTATCTTCCCTTTCTCACATTTATACAATAAATAAAGATACAATTTATTTCACGCATAAATATTATGAGAGCCATTTTGGAAATTTATTTTTCATGAACTTCTCATTTTACTTCCCTTTCTTAGCTTCCAAATATGGACAAGAGATAATAAAACAACATCTTAAAAAACTATTGAGCTAAAATTTGGCACCTTTAGCAATTTGTCCAATTTTCTCCCCTTAGCCCAATTTTATTCCATTGAACTTCATGCTTTCTCCTACAAATCACTTAACTTATGGAGATATACAAAACTAAAAGGAGCAATTATTAGGTATTTGATGACTATATAAAATCTTAGCCCCCTACCGAACATATCTTACTACAATGTTGTGATTGCTCCCTTTAAAATAAATAAATCATTAAGCTATCCAACCTTTTAAATTTTGCATGTGATTCTTCAATGATAATTATCAAAGCAAAGATAAATTATGATTACTACCTTATTGATGGACTATCTATGCTTTCCTCAGATTTGTGGTTCATACAAAATTTATCAAATGAAAAAGATGAAAAACATTTTCTAAATTATTTTGTAAGCTTTTCTTTAGGTGAAAACTTAAAGTCCTCTGAATTTCATGTTGACCAAGTATAACCAACCAAGAGCATAACTACAACATGGATTTCTCATTGAAATCAATATAATCGGATTGTCAATCTTAGGACAACATAAGAGTCAATTGAAGAACACGATATAATAGCCATAAACCCATGAAACTCTTAAGATTAAAGTCATTTGTTGTCTAACAAACTAATCATTGTTACACTTGTATGATAATCACTAAGTGAAGCATCTAGTGAGCGATCCTTTATCAACACATAAAGTGCCAATAAAGTGGTTATGAGCTTCAACTAGAATATGCACTGAACCATAACAAACACTCTTTATTAAGAAAGTATCACCTGAGTAGCTTTTTGAAAGCATACAACGCTCATAATAATTTCAACCATCACACTCATCCATGAGAATTTGGTTAGATAGAACTAATTTAGTATTCTTATACTCGCTTAGATGAGCATGGAGTACAAATCTCTCATAGCCACACCTAATGGATGGTGTGTCACCATTTTCCTTAATTTTGTATACAATAAAACAACTTGGAATGAAGTTCTATGTGTTTCAAACCATAAAACTTCAGTATCATATTTAATAAAATTACAATTATTTTCTTTCCAACAACTAATCATTATGCATCTTCCATAAAATAATTAAGAAATGCTAGTTATACTTTAAATACAACATAAATAAACAAAACAAGCTACAAAAAGGAATATTACCGAAAACATCTCTTTTCTAGTAGAAAAATCACTTTTTTCAACTTTTTCCTCCCTTTTTTTCTTCTTTCCTTTTTGTCCTTAGCAAATACTTTCTTGAAATCAAAATAGAAAATGTAGACAAAAATTCTCTAGGCCTTGAGTCTAATATATATTATCATGCAATTTGGTTTGAAATATAACGCTTCTTTTGAATTATATTACATTTTTACTTACCCTATAGTATATTTTCTATATACTCATTATGATTTGTTACACCAATCCATATGGAATATTTTTAAAATCTTCTATTTTCAGCACTCTTTATTATAGTAACACTATTCTAAACCCCAACAATCAATTAAAGTTGTCCTACTATACCATTCTCACTTCAAACATACCCTTTGAAAAAAAATATATAAAATCATACTTAACTCGTTTGCAAAGGTTTTATAAATTTACATACTTCTTATTTAATATTCAAGGCATGTAAAAAAATTTCAATTTAATCTTATAGAAAATTAAAGAAGAGTGAAAGCATAAGGGAATGTTTGTGATCTCACTTATAAAACTACCTCAATTTGAGGTTGATGTGAATAGGTAATCCTTTTTAATATAGCCAAAAGTTTACCATTTTTTATATATAAATTCTCTTAATGAATTAAACTATTTAATCAATCAATCGAGAATTTCAATCATAGAAAAGGATTCACAATTTATGTGGAAAACAACCTACAAAGCCTTCTAGAGAATTTATGGATGTAAAAACTTGTATCAGAGACCACAAAGCTATTATCTAGTACTATTCCAAAGAAAAGGTACACAAATTTGCCCAATGGATGCTATCCCTAAAACTTACACCTTAGAACCTTCATCGAATCTTAGTGTTGCAATGCAACACCGTCAAGGAATTCTCAATGCCTCTAGGGGATGCAAATCTCTCTCACAAACCTAAGAATCAATCACAAACTACTTTGAGAGTTTTTAGATATGGAAAGACTAATGACATTTAGCTTTTATGTGAATCAAGAGAAATTTAATTCTTTAAGTATAGTATATGTATGAATGAAACCTTAGTGAACCTAAATCCTAATTTCCCAAAAACATTTTTGTAAAAAAAGAAAATTAAAATTTTGAAAATTTTATTTTTTTTAAAAACTGGCTATCAAATGCTCTAGCACTAGATAAGTATGTTTGAGCACTTCTAATGCTTGAGTTGTTGGAATACCCTAGATAGACTCAATCCAAGCCCTGGATCATATGAGTGCAAGAATCTAACCTTCATAGGGATCTAAATCTAAGCATGAAGAAAGAATTCTTAATTAAAAACTTAAATCTAAGGGTTTTAAAACTTAACCTTTAGTTTGAATGCTCTTAGATCAAATCCAATCAATGAAGTAGATCTTGAAAACTAAAGATCTTCCACCTGATGGCTCTCTCCTAGAATTTGGCACTAAAAAAATGATGGACTTCTCTCTCCACAAGGATGGAGGCAAGATTTTTCTTTCTATGTTATAGAAGAGCATAGGATGTGTAGAGTGTCTAATCCAAAATCCCTAATGGGTTTAGATAGACTTTCTTATGTGCTTAAGTAACTAAAGCCTATCTTAGGCTTAGATAACTTAATTTAGTTCTTTGGGTCTTAATTAGTTAATTAACACTATTAGGCTCCAATTAATTAATTAGCTTAATTTGGAAAGGTAATTCATAAGTTCATATGCAACCTTGCATTTTTACCAAAATGTTCTTATGCATGTATATGAATTTAAACCCACAATACATGAAAATAACATGTCACCAAGTAGTGTGAGCTTAAGCATAGACTACTAAGATTCAAACCAAAATATTGGTTCCATTAGAATCCAATTCTGAAGTTAATTCAACATCCTACTACAAAAAGTCAATTGTACTTTACTATGAAAATTATATCAAGAAATAAATTAATCAAACCTAATTTAATCAATTTCTCAAGTATGTGACCTACTAACCACTACATGCTAGCTCCCCATGAACTAGGGTTCATAATCTAATGAGGTATAAGCTATCATCCTCTCAAGATTATCACTACCATCCTTGAGTATCAAATCCCCCTATTATGTGATCAACTGACACAACCTAGCTTACTAAGAGCATATGTCAAATTCCAATAAAGGAATTACTTATAAATCCTTAGGACTATCTAAGGGGACACACTATCTTAAACCCATGAGATATCTTGAGAATACCTTTTGTCATCTACCTTAATCAAAAGTAACCCAATCCATTAGGAATATATGACTACCTGCTCAAGGTCTCACTTAGAGGTCAAAGACATTGAAGACCACAACACTTACTCAATATTCTCTCAAGATTAAGAGTTCATGTAGCATAGTAGCTTGGTTAAGTCATGAAAACTCGATAGCCAATGTCACTTGTTCTAACCAAACATCATAAAATTTGATATTCAATATCCACAATGCATTAAACAATAATGGTAAGAAAAACTATGATTTTTACACACTAGAACAATAAAAGTTGTGAAAAATAGGGGTTACTAGAAGAAATGTAAACATCATATGCTCAATATGATAATAGTCTAATATGTAATGATGAATCATTATTTCAAAATCATCATCCATACTAAAAAGATATCATATCATATCATCTCCCCCTTTTGGGCACAAAACTAACAAAGTAAACAAGAATAATATGCAACAAACACAATAAAAAAAGAAAATGATATAGATATAAATAAGTTCCATATATAGTCAAAATATCAAAATAAAGATATCCACAACAATACATCCCAATCAAAAATGTTTGAAACAAATAAAAATATGGGCCAAATATAGTTAGATTAATACAAAAATGAAAACCTAAAGAGTTTAACTATCGTTGTTTTTAGCAATGAAAGGCATGATGGAAAATTGAGTTATACTAAGAGAAGATCCATGCAGAAATATAGCCTAGAACTCAATTAACAATATGAGAGGACCATTCATATGCTATGAATGATCATATTGCTCACCAATATGAGCATCCATGCACCTTACAAATTGTTTATGCAAATATCCATGTGAAAGCATTACTGATCAATAGAAGACAACACATAGTTAATAGATGACCCATCAATGGGCTCTAAAGGCCCTACAATCACACGATAAGAGCTCACATGCTATCTAAAACCCCCATAACCTTGGGTAAGTGGAACTAGTTCAGCCGCCCTTGCTTAACAACTTTAATCTCATCTTCTTCATTAGTAGGAAGGCTAACCATCACACCTCAAGTGTGGATCACTCACTTGGACCATGAGTTCTAGTTAATTGGAGCATACTAGCCAAGTATCAAAAACTCTTGTTGAATGTTGTCTAGGAAATGAAGAGAGCAAATTGAAGGCTTCTAAAATGAGAATGCTTGTAGTAAATGGCCATGACATAAAAAAATCATTTGCATAATATCTATGAGCTTGCCAAACATAAAACAATGGATAAACCATGTAGTAAAACAATGGATTTGTGTAGGTGAGAAGATGGATAGAATGTATTGGTTGTAAACACAACCATAACCCAAGTTAGATTAATAGAGCTAACTAGAGAAATGTATATAGGAAGCTCATGAGGCTCTCCAAACAAACTCATAAGAATTCCCATAAACATGGCATAAGTTAGGGCTTGAAACTCAGTAAAAGAAATGCATAATGTGTCGATAAAAGGATGTAGCTGAAGAACACAATGGAGATAGGGAGTGGAGACCAGAATAGTCTACCCATACATAGTAACTTTAAAGCAGATGTTGGGAACTACATAATGGTTGTTCGAATAAAACATCCAAGCATAATGAAGGTATGTAACCCCAAGCAAAGTAGCCAAGGGCTCTTAACAATGAGCCTTAAAAATACTTAGGATAATAGTATTGCGAAAGGACTTTAAGAAGGGCTCTGCTCTACCTTTACCTAATACTCATGGAAATGAGCATAACAAACCATATGGTTCTCACTAAGGAAACACTCCATAGGGAGGTTAGCTACATCAAAGGGGCTCTAAATAAGAAACCTAGGCTTAGAATGAGGGTATGGAGACATAGAATCTAAAGATTAAACTCTAGTCTATGACATGCGCATCAAGACATAGCAAAAAGTAAGAAAATGAAAAACCAAAGAGATCTAGGAGCCTACTAAAAAAATTTATCATCCGTTTTCAAACTCTTAAATAATATGCTTTGGTATGCTTCGGTTAAATCATCAAATCCACTTTCATTGCTTTCATCAATTTCAAAGTCATTCAATGGCTCATAATCAAAATTAACAAAAATAAACAATGCAAGATAGTTTTCACTTTGACCATACATGTTATCTTTGTGGTTTAAGGATTCACTATCACTTGAGTCTATGCCACTCTTAAAAAATAGGTATTACTTAAATACCACTTGATTAATTACCAAAAGTCCAATGGGGAACACTCAGATGGAGAATGAATGGGTGATTTAAAAAAATTAATAAATATTTAAAAATTATAACCAACTTTTTATTCTAAGAGATATCAAGGATGTCTCAAATAAGTAATGGTTTTATACCTAGAATCCTTAGGTATATAAAAATATGATTTTTAACTTTTAGGAATACCCTGCAAATTGTTAGGGATAATATAATTGTCAATATCTGAAATATCTATTGAGATATGTTAAGAATAAGAAGATCATCTAAAATAACCAACCTAACAAAATCAATAACATCCTAACAAATCAATCAAAAGATTCCTTGAGAAAAGTTAGGAATAACAATAATTGGTTATAAATATAAAAACCATAACCACCAATATAAACAACCAATTCAATATCTTCAATCACAATATAAGCAGGAATAAATAAATATGAACCTTTTAGGATTGCCTTGCAAAATATTAGGTACAATTAATTTAACCTGTTGTAGACAATTCAAACATAATATAAGAAATATAGACAATGTGGCATTAGATTTTTTATGTGGAAAACCCCCACAAACAATAGAGATAAAAAACCATGAGGTCTAAGACCTATTAATCTAAATCCACTATTTAAAATCAAGTCACACAGATTTACTTGACTGCTTTACTCTTAAATACCTACAACTTGATCCATGTTCGCAACGCAACAACTACCTGTTGCTCCCTAGTAGATCCTTTAGTCCCTCCAAAGGGATTATGGTCTTCAACCAATAATTCAAAGAATTGAATCCTTGAATGAGAGAATGAGAATGGTGTGCCAAATTAGGCTTTCTCCTCAAAGAGTACCTTTACATTCTCTAAGATTTCTATGATCTTTCTAAGCTTCGATCTCTATCCCTTAAAGGGTTACAAGGGAGGTATTCAGGAAAAAGCCATAAGGATTTCAGTATCTCAAGTTTCCAAATTAGAGTTTGAGTTAAATTCATGCAAAATACGTTTCTAAACTCGATAGGACTATCATGGCTGCTTGAGCGGACTTAAACCACTTGAGCAGTTCTTACTGCTTGAGCAGTTCCTATCACTTGAGCGGTTCCTATCTCTTAAGCGGTTCGTATCGCTTGAGGGGGTAGACCACTAGAGCAGGGTTAGCCGCTTGAGCGACCCTTATTCTTTTTCAAAAAACATTATAGGTCCAAAAATGATACCAAACCTTTTATACCTTAAATAAGTCTTATATGCCATTAGTTGAACCTTTTTAAACATATTTGTGACTTCCCGGTTGGATGACCAACAACCCTTAATCTTCAATTGAGAGCAAGTCACTATCTAAAAAGACTTCTATGGCCAAACATAAATTGGAACAAAATTTCCAACATATAAACAAAACTTAATGTCTTAACAACTCTAAATGACCTACATGATCTATTTAATATTCTTAAGACAAGAAGTTAGAGATGGAATTAACAATATCACTTAGTTCCAAATAAAAGTTAGAGAAAGTCTCATACTCCTAAATTCTTTTACTCTTAAATTTTGCAATGAGCATTGCATTTTGGACAACTTCAAAGTTGAAATGCCTTTATACATTACTAGAGAATGTCTTAGGCCTCTTTGGAACATTTGCATGTGACTATCGTGCAAAACTAGTTTAGACTCACCTCATTGAATATGCTATAGAATCCCCAAGCATTATCTTTATTGCCCCCCTTGTCTAATTTATCGCAATCTTGCTTAGGCTTGAGTTCACCTGTGGATGTACGTGTTCCATCTAACTTTAATGGGGCCTTCCATCCAAATTCTACTGAATTCCATACAATTTCCCCTCTATTTTCAAAACAACTACATACAAGCTTTCTAGTGATGATAATTGTTGCCATCAAAATAAGGTAGAGGGTTTATGGATGATCCAAACCTTTGTGGTTCCATAATCTAAGATCAAAGCATAATAGAAAAAAAATGATAATTAAGATTTTTCCTACTTTGATACCAATTCAAAATTTGTGATCTCAATTATGAAACTATCTAGAAAGGGGTTGAATAAGTATTCTTTTTTATTATAGCCCAAAGCTTACCAGTTTTTGTTTCTATAAATTCATTTAATGAATGATTCGTGTTTCAATTGGTGTCTCAGCTGATTCATGTCCAGTTGGTGCTCTTTGATTGAGGGAGTAATCAACAAAATTTATAACCTATATCACCATGCATTAGGATAGTTTTAGCTAATATAGCATAGTGGCTCTAAGATCGTTCACTGGGAAGGGTTTTCAACTCATAATTGATACCAATTCAAAGTTAAATTGGTGCTTTTTCATTTCAAGGTTAGCTTAAAAAATAAAAACACAAACTTTGGTTAAACGAGGTTTTGTTTCAAGCTAACTAAAAAGAAAGTAATGGAAATTACTTATGAAGAAAAACATTCCTTGGAGGTTTGGGTTCACAAGGGAGGTTCCTTATGCAAAAACAGAGCTCCGGTCATTTGGTTCATTTCCTCGCATTAGAGAATTAACATATAGTCAATTATCTAACCGGTGTTGTACAGATGTATCCTTTAAATGGATTTCAGCTCTAATTCTTTCTCACTGATGCAACTTGCAATGGCTCGTGCCTCTCACCTAGCATTTTCCATTCAAGGTGATCTTTAACTTTGGACTTCCCTTCTCAAGCTCGCAAGAGATAACTAATGGATGTCTCCTTGGAGTCCAAAAGCTTACCAAGTGTTGGCAATTCTAGAAATTCCTACCTTCCCGTCACTTCTCAAAAGCTCGCAAGAGGTAAACTAGTGTATCTCCATGGATGGAGCTCACTTGCCTTACCAAGTGTTCACTCAAGTGAATTGAAGGTGTTTTAAGTTAACTAAAAACATAGAAATCATTAAAGGATCACACTTTCTCTTCTTTAATGGCTGAAACCACAAAGCTATAAATTCTTGCACTTGGAACCTTTCCCGGCAACCTTAGCTCCAAGGAACTAAAAGTCTAGCCATTCATTCTCTGAGGAAACTTCCTCAGAGCTTGTTTGGCTAGAAATAAAACTAATGAGAAAACAAAAATATATAGGAAAAACAGAGCAAGTGCTCTATAAAATATATTTCTTGCAAAATTGTACAAAGGATGCGTCTGAGAACAAGCTCCCGACTGTCCATCATATTCCTGTGTAAAGAAAATTACAAACTATATATATGAGGTTATTCACCCTTTGTTCTTACTTAAAGACTAAGGAATCCTATGATAGGTGAGTTACAAGGAGAGTTTGGGGATTTAGACATCAAATATCTAAAGCAAAATATCTCAAAAAGTCTGTCAAAAATATCAGGAAGCTTCAGGAGAACACCGCGGCACTATATACTGAGAGAAAAACTCTCCGGGTAAGCGCTATCAGAGGATCCGAACATGTCTGACCGGGGAAGTTGAAACGTCCTCCTCTCTCATCCGGCGTCAGGCACCGGATATGAAATATCCAATCAGAGGATCTGGACATGTCTGACCGGGGAAGTTGAAACGTCCTCCTCTTCCATCCGGATATGAAATATCCAGAGAAGGTGAAACGTCGGCCGGATAGAATTCCGGATGTGAGATATCCCGCGCGTCGCAAGGGGGACCGTCTGCGTGTGCAAGGTGTAGGGACCCCTCCCCCTAGTGACACGGAGCGCACATCACTATCCAGAGCAACTCCATCTAGATTCCCCAAGAGGACACGTGGCGCGCTCCCCTATCTGGACTCTCTCAGGGAGAAGCACACGACACTCGTGAACACCACACTCCGGACGATAGCATATCCTATCCGGATATGTTGTCCGGATCATTGACTAATGTGAGCAAGTCTTGCTACGTCATTCCGACAGCCTGCCACAACCCATATTCCACCGCCCTCCGATGGTGTGTCCGGACGCCCTGTTCGGACATCTTTGCCATGGATTCCAAAGAACTCTCCTCAATCTCGGATTGCTTTGGTGATCAAAAAGCTATCAAAACACCAAAACTTAACACAATTTGATTAGAATTGATTGCAAGGGTCTTTAATATGTTAATTGGGTTAAAAGGTGATAACTACTACTCAAAAGTGTTTAAAAGAGTTAATTACAAGCTATGAAATAGCACTTTTTGAGTAGTAATCAATGAATTAAACAATTAATCAATCAATCAATCAATCAAAAATTTCATTCACTCACAAAGATGAACAATTTATGAGATTGTGGATGTAAAAACCATTGGATTGAGACCACAAAGTTATCATCCACTATTTCAAAGAAAATGTACACATACCATAAAATTATCCTGAAGACTTGTACCCTAGAATCTACACTTGATCTCACATTCATGATGCAACACCATCGACTTCCTAGTAAACTCTTTGATACCTTGAAGGGATGGAAATCTTTCTCACGAACCAAAGAATAAATCCTAAATAGTTTTAAGAGTTTTGGAATACAAAAAGGATAATGACTTTTTATCTTTTATGTGCATTAAAGAAACTTGATTTTTCAGACATAATATTTATATAGGAATGAAATGTAGTGGACTATTAATCCTAACTTTTTAAATTCCATTTTTTTTTAAAAAGGAAAATTAAAATTTTGCAAACTTAATTTATGGAAAACTAACCATTGAACACTCGAGCACTGTATAAGTGCACTTGAGTGATTTCAATGCTTGAGCACCTTTGTTAGCGCTCAAGCATAGAGTTTGAGTACTAGATTTGAGCATTTGAGTGTCTGATCTTAAATTTTTCTAATTAAATTAACAAAAACCTCAACCTAATATTCACTAAAGTCCACATTATGTTGCTTGTTCGAAGTCATTAACTTTTTCATAGTTCTTTATACTTTTACTATAGGAAAATATAAGTCTTAAGGTAGGTTGAATAAAACAAAATTATCAACTTAAACTAGACAATCTAATTCACTAACAATAGATTTAAATTTTAGTTCATTTTCTTCAAGCTAGGAATAATATTAAAAAGATTCTTAACAACCTTTTTGTCTAAATGAAATTTTTTTGAGTCTAAGAATTGTTTATGGTGATGAAATTATTAAAAATAAACAAAAATAGGGAATATATTTTAAACACTTTTAAAATTATTTCAAATTTTAATTGTTCCAAGTATTTATAATGAAAAATAATAGAGAATAAAATTTATAAATTCATACTAGTCTGGAGAAGTGACTGAGAAACCAAGAATGTAAAGTAATAGTGAATTAAAAAGAAATAAATAAATAAATAAATGAGATAGCAAATGGTTAGGATTACACTTCAAAGATTGAAATTTCATAATTGAGATATTATGAAAAATTAAAAAGATTTTTCAAAATAGAAAATTTTAAATAACAATTTTATAGGAATAAACACACTTCAATGGGATGTTTTTTGTGATTTTATGGCTTATTAACTTAATCAATAAAGTGACAAGTTGCATTTATAAGAATATCTCAACCAAACATGTTTGATTTTTCCATAATCATTGAGAAGGCCACACAATGGCTTGATAAGATGAGTATTTGAATGATGTGCCATGCAAGTTTAATCATAGTACAGTTTTGTGTTGGTAGATCATTCGTAAAAATTGTCATAGTTATTATGACCAATGGCTAGAGAGTGCAAGCTAATGAAATGTCCATTGAGGTGGTCTATGAGGAGTAGTAACTTAACTTTGGGTTCTCCATTTTGTTGACTTGTATTCTTGCACATATATATCCTATACCACTATGCACATTTGACAACCATTGCTACGTACATATGCCTATAAAATTTTAAATAACAATTTTATAGGAATAAACACACTTCAATGGGATGTTTTTTGTGATTTTATGGCTTATTAACTTAATCAATAAAGTGACAAGTTGCATTTATAAGAATATCTCAACCAAACATGTTTGATTTTTCCATAATCATTGAGAAGGCCACACAATGGCTTGATAAGATGAGTATTTGAATGATGTGCCATGCAAGTTTAATCATAGTACAGTTTTGTGTTGGTAGATCATTCGTAAAAATTGTCATAGTTATTATGACCAATGGCTAGAGAGTGCAAGCTAATGAAATGTCCATTGAGGTGGTCTATGAGGAGTAGTAACTTAACTTTGGGTTCTCCATTTTGTTGACTTGTATTCTTGCACATATATATCCTATACCACTATGCACATTTGACAACCATTGCTACGTACATATGCCTATATTTCTACGCATATGTAGTATGCACATCTATATCTATGAAGTATTATGAATTGGCCTTCTAGAATATGTGAAGTAAACAAGTTTTGGTTTCTTCAACAAAACAAAAATCTATTGGGACACCATTTATTCATGGTTCCCACATATTACTATAATATATATAATTCATTCAATTTAAATTCTTTTAATTAGAAAGATATTCCTTGTATTTGACTTATCTTGAAATTTTATGTCTTCCCTCTTAATTTTATCAAATTAATTAAATTTTCTTAAATACATGTGAACTACTTTTCTCCTCCAGCACATAACTAAAAATATTACAAACATCTCCAAATCTACGTCATTCTTATAGTTCCATTCTATAGAAATTCTTTAACTATTGACTAGCCAATTACTTAAGAAAGGTTTGATTTTTTACTTTATAGAATGGTTTAAATTTGACATTTATAATTTTAAATATTGTTTTATATTGAATTTATTTTATTTATTTTAGTTTTGAAAAAATAAAAGGATAATATAGTAAAGCAAGGACGAAGTTAGGAATAGGATGCAAGGGGTAATAAGATAGAGGTTAATTTCAAGGGGAGCAAATAAAACCTAAAAGTAATGTTTAGCCCATCAGTTGGTGTATTTCTCTTTTAAAACTAAGGTTGGAGGTTCAATTCTACGTCCCCTCTAGCCCGCCAGTGTAGTGACCCAAATCATATTTATATGTGTTCTCATTTCTTTATTTTATTTATATTGAGATTTATGTTTTTGTTTTTATTAGCTTATTGATGTGGTTCTTATTTATATATTTTCTATATGGAAGCATATTTTTATTATTTTTATCATCCATGCTTTTATTTAATATTGGCTAATTCTATAAATTATTTTTGTGTAATGTAATGATATACATACATTAATTGCACAACCCTTGCACATTCAAATACTTCAACTTACAACAAGGAATGATCTTAGATGTTGGGCATTCTACTTCTTTTGATTCAAGTTTTGGGTGAGCCTTTTGTTTTCTTAGTAAAAATTTGAAACATTACACAAAACCATTGTTTATCATGAGCTAATAATCTTTGGTGATTAACTTTGTTATGAAATTGCTATAATTTTTTTGTGGAGACAAATTTCTCTTCTAGCAGTATTATGTAGATTGCACTCCTCTTTATTCTATTCATTGGTTATCATGACAATTTTTAGGAAGCATTAATTCTTTCTAATTTTCTTGTGGAGACAAATTTCTCTTTTATCAATATTATGTAGATTGCACTCCTCTTTAGCCTTTATTCTATTCATTGGTTGTCATGACATTTTTTAGGAAGCATTAATTCTTTCTATTATCTCTTATCAGGTGGAAGTGAACAACCTTTAGATCTTATTAAAAGCATCGATTTTGCTTTAAATGACACCTTCATCTGGAGGTATGAGTCTCTATGTCCACTAAAGTGCCTTTTCTTTTTTTATATATATTTTAAATAATTTTATTTTAGTTAAATGAAATAATAATAAAATTGCATGCATTTTGAGTGAAAATACATAAATTCAAAAATGCTTTATTTTGAAAAGATTAATTTTAATTAATGGACTTGATTTAACAGTAATTCAAGTCTTTTAGCACATGGCTAGAACTTGCATGCTTGTTTATTTCAATTAAAAAGACTAGATTTGGAATTGTTTTAATGCATGCTGACATTTAAATGATTTCTAGAGACTATGATAGCTTGGCCTTAGATCATTTTTAAAGTTATAGCTCATGTCATAATTTTCTAGTTTTGTAAACAAGGTTAAGTGTTTACTCTTTTATTTGACAATTTAGGTTCTTACTTACAAATAGAAATCCAATGGAATGAGCAGAGTCGGAAAAGGTATGTTCATAGATATGCTTTACATATTTGATTTTGATTATATTCACTTAACCGTTAGGAGCCGATTGTGCCAATGATACTTTGGTGACATTTTTTTGTAATGGCAATAACCAGTGGAGAGCTAGGAGACATAATATGGATTGTAGTTTATCCTTATTTAGTTGGTTAATTGACAAGTTTAGTAACTATTCTAAATATGTAGATTATTTTTTACTCTATCCTTGTTACTTATGTTAGACGTTTTAATTTTATTATCATTAAAGTCATGCATTCACATGCAATAGTAGTTTAAATATTTTGATTATTTAAGCAATAGCTAACAATGACAAAACATATATTCTATAAATAGTACAAGTAGAATGACAATAACGATATTAGACATCTCCTTTGTTTCCAACATTTAGTTTAATGTCTTATGATTCAGTATAAATATATTAATATTTTGAATTTTGTCAAATGAAATATGTATAATATTTTATTGTGAATATATTCAAAATGAAAGAAAATCTAATTATTTAATTTTAACTAATTTTACAATTTTAGAAAATATTATATTATATTTATTTAATATTATAAATCTTCTTAGAAACATATACATTCTTTTATTTGTCATTTAAAGTAACAAAGTGTACATAGCCAAGTGGTAATCCATGTCTTTTGCTTAATTGGAGGTTTAGAGTTCAAATCCTTCATTTTTCTTATACTTAAAATCATGAATCCCACATTGGATGTGGACAAGAAAAAAAAAGGGCCCTAATAAATCAAAGTGTCGTTAAGTGGTGTTTGGGTTGGGCTTTTCCCTCTAATACCATTTAATGGAAGACTTGGGCTTCTATTTGGGCCTCTTACAATGAAAAAGAGGGAAAGGTTGGGTTTTAAATTGGGCCTATTTAATGAAAGAAGAGTATGGGAATTGAACCATTCGGTTCATGTGGAACCACCCGGTCTAGGAGGTTCACCGATCCAACTGCTAGTTCGGGTGGCTTGTGGCCGGTTCAACTACCTAGTTTTATAGAGAGGATCAGACCAAAAAGTCCACCACAATCAAGCCAGTTAGTCCGGTCTAGTTTTCAAAAAATCAGATATCACCAAAGTAATAATCTTTATTAGAATTTTTAATTACTTCCATATATATGAACAATAAATAGCTATTGAATTATATTAGTCATAAGAATATTAAATCATACAAGTGACACAAGATGTAATGTGGAAAAAGCACCTAGAAACCCCCAAATGTAAAAAACATGGATGGTCTATCAAATGCAATTAATCTGCTAAATAATTTGGAGAAAAAAAAACACATGGTTTTATCTAATCGGATGCACCTATTCTACGGGATTTTATATTATTAGTGCCTCAACTCTTTTTTTTTTTTTTTTTTTTTTTCACATCCTTGATGTAGTACTCCATGCCCCTTATTGGATCACCTCAAAAATCATATTGAGATTTAGCAACTTGAATCCTTGATCTTTATTTTGCTAAAAGGTTTGTTTCAAGAATATTGGTCATGAAAGATTGAGAAATAGAGTGCTTCTTAATGCTATCAAGATGAATAATCTCTTGTACATCATCTTCAATATATTAAACTTGTGTTTTTATACCAAAAACTTAGGGCATTGATTTGGAAAACAATTATAACTTAATTCTATAAAAATGCCCCGATAGTATGAAGAATGGAATAAAAATTGCAACAACAAAAGAAAAAAGAAAAAAATCCAACATTTGAACACCCGAAAGGGATATTCAAACAGTACATGGAATGTTTGAACATTCTACACTTTAGCATTTGAATGCCCTATTGATATTTGATTATTCCTTGGGGATGTTTGAACATTCCTTTAGGACTTTTGAAAATCTTACCCATGCTGGTGTTCCTAACTTCATATTTCATGCTTTTCTTCAAATATATACAAGTTAACCTTTTATGGGGATTCCATAAACCTTAGTAATACCAAATGCATACATGACTCAAGAATTATCAACTCTAAAATCATTGAGCTTGATTGGGAAGTATGATGTATGATGTATCCTTCACAGTATGTAAGAAATGGAACAAAATTGCCCACCTAACATCAACAAACTCAAATATTGCTTTTGCCTTTAGGAAACTCTCTTTAACAACAATTTTAGAAGTATTTGAAGACAAAAAATTCGTTACCATAAATTCAAACTTCACTTTCATTCTTTGGTTATGTCTTGGTCCTACTCAACAATGAGTACGTTATCAATTAGTAACTTTCACATCATTTTAACAGCGGATGTGATGAAATAGGTTGGAGTGTTCCATTTTTTTGTTCATAATTATGAACCCTTTTCTCGGTCATGCATCGATTTTGATTGCTTTGTCTGTTTACATGCAACAACCATAATAGTAATTATTTTCTAAAAATTCTTCAGTTTAATGACTTGGCTGATGGCTGCAGAATTTCATGTCCCCTTCATTATTGGTTTCAACTGGAGAATGCTATTTAGTAATCAGTTGACCAATGAGGTATGGGGAGTGATTGGCATCGGAGAAGACCATCAGGCTGCATAATGAAACAATCCCAGATGAACTGCACAAGGTGAATGAATATAAGACTAAATCAAACATGAACCCTTAACTATATGTGCTTTTTAGTTCATGGCAATTAACACACGTTGTAATTATTATTTGTATCAGATTATATGGGTTGGGCATTCACAAGGTGATGTATGTGCATATGGTGCTAAACATTGGCTTAGCACTTCAGTTAGACAACATGAACGCCTAACATATATAATGGCTAGGAACAATCCTAGCCCTAAAGGTCAGCATATTACAATATTTCCAGTACTAAATTCATAGATCTAAAATTACTGCTGTATCTGTTCTGTAATTTGCAAATTGACCAATGTGTTAGTTAACTACCAGAGCTTTGTTTCTTCACAGAATAAGTATCTCCTGGGGAAGAGAATCTTTTGAGCTTTGCTGAAGGCATGATGAGGAATTCTCGGGCCAATCTCAGTGCTCAAAAGAGAACACATGGATGTAGTACCATTAAATAGTTCTGAAAACATTAAGGCCATAATAAGGGGCGATGAAGATGAAAGAAAGCCTTCTGGTCTAGCACTAGTCATGGCAACAACCATTCATAGATTCCTACCTAACCAAGTAGGATTTTGATCTCTTTCAGGATGAGCATAGTCAAAATAAGGTATGTAATGTATGTGAGAATTCTTTTTCTTTAAATTTTTACGTTCTTACATTTTATTTCATAGCTTTCATGATAGTATTATACGCTTCTTAAAGGTCTTCAAATTCCCCTTCTTCCTCATCACTAGATTTGACTAGATTTTTTTATTCAATCCTAGGGAATTGGGGTAATGAGGTAGTGAACGCAATGAGATTATTAATTTCCTTATTCTCAATTGAAACATTCAATTTGAGATGATTTTGATGGACCTTTTCATTATTTTCTTGGAGAGATTTTTCTCTTTCTTTGAACCATCTTTTGTGTTTGTCTCCTCTTGCATTTTTGTAAGAATTTTGAATTTTTTGGCAAAAGAGGAAATTTTGGGTTTATTAAAAAATGATTCACCCTAATCTTCATACTCAATTTTTTCTTTAAATGAAGCCTTTAGGGTGCCCGTTTAGGTCTCCTAAAGGGTGGGAAGTCATCTCATAGGACTGTAAAGAAGCTACAAGTTCATATACCATCAATATATCCATATATAGTTTTTTACTTTCCTATATTGCGATCACCTTAGCACTAAATCTCTCCCTATTTCTCTAACCATTTTAGAGTTAAGAATTCTTTCTCCTAGATTGAAACATGAGTCAACAATATCATTGAGTTTAGTATAAAACTCAAAGAATGTTTTATCATCTTTCATCTTTGGGCTTTCAAACTTTGTAGTTAACATTTGCAATTTTGACAACTTCATGGTAGAAGTGTTCTCATATGTTATTGCAAGAATGCCTCAAGCCTCTTTATCATATTTACATGTATCAATCCTACAAAACTTGTCTGGAATGACTCTATTGAAAATACAATATAAAGGCTTTGGCATTTGCCTCACTCCCTTCATTGTTCAATTTATTCCACTCTACGTTGGGTTTTAATTTATTCTTGTCAGCTAAGAGTGGGGGTAACCACCCATATGCCACTGTATTTCAAACTCTTTCACCTTGCAAGATCCAATTCCTATGGTTCCATTCATCAAGACTAGTAGGAATCAACAAAAATTTTGAAAATAATTTTTACAAACTCTGATATTGCTCGGAAATTTTTTTACATCTAGTCTTGATGTAACGAAATTACCTAGAGGGGAGTGAATAGGTAGCCCTTGAATTAATCCCTAAATAATTTTTTTTATTACCTACTTTCAGTTTGTTCCTTTAGATTAATCTTTTAGTGAGAAAAAAAATCTCATACATAGATAACTAAAATTGATTATATACAATACATAGGTTAGAATATGAGAAAACCACTTAGCAACTAAAAAATCATGAGTAGTTTCTCAACCATTAAATAATCCCTTAACTATGAGAAAATGGTACACAATTTTACCTAACTAGATGCACCTACTTCCTAAGGTCTTATAATGTCAGTGCTTGTGCACATTATCCATGTCCTTGATGCAATGCACCCTCGTGCTTCTTCATAGATCCTTTGAAGCCCTTATCGAAGTATTGCAATAAGATTTATAACTTTTGTTGAAGCCAAAAATTACTTTCAAGAAATAACTTGAAAGTTTGAGAATCGGACGATCAAGCTTTGGAAATGAAAATTATTCTCTTTAGGTTTTTCTCTTTCTTAGGGTTCCTTTGGAGTCCACCAAATTAACAACAAAACAAATCCTTTTATATTTGAAAAACCCTAGACTCCCATTATGAAGGGTTTTCCCAATTATAAAACATTCTAAACGCCTAGTAACCAATTACAAAAGTTTCCAATCTTTTACGACATCCCAAAAACATAATATTTTGAATTAAAATAGAATTTGGAAACTTACAAACATCATTGATCTTTCGAACACTTGAGGTGGGTGTTTGAACACCCCCTTGGATTTTTGAACGGTTCTTGGGCTGTTTCAAAGGCATTTGAACTCCCTGAGGGCGTTTACTCATGGATTTTGCAGCATCCTCGAGGCATTTCAATTCCATCCTCAAGGCATTCGAATGCTCTCCCCCTCCTTTCCAATATTCCATTTTCCTTTTTCAAGTTATTTTCAATTCAAAACATGTAATTGTCATTCCAAAAACTTTACCAATTTATAAATTTATATTTACCTTGAATTTGATTATTAAAGTATTCTAAAATCAAGTCTTATAAATCCAAAATCATCTTAAGACTGGTAAGACTCAAGGAAGTAAGTCTCATCTAATAAGAAATATATAGAACAAAATTATTAACTACACAAAATACACTAACTTTCATTCTTTGGTTGTCTTAATCCTAGTAAACAAGGAGTAAGTTATTGATTACTGACTTTCACATCTTTCTAATGATGGGTGTGATGAAATGGATCTTTGCCTCTAAGAGTTAATTAATTTAGAGGCTTCTATAATATCATTAATATTTGGTTTTGTCTACCATTTGCTCACTACATAGGGTCATTAAATTAAGGCATCGAAGATTCCTCCTCTAGGTGATTGAAGCTATTTTTTTTCTTTAATATTTGATTTACATCTTCCTTAAGAGGTCATCCAAAAGTACTTTCACATTTTAGACCTTGCATGAAGACATAATCAAAATGTAGTTTTATATGTTACCACCACATATCTGTTGTCGACATTCTTGGTCATATCAGCTTACTTAGTTGCGTTCTCTTATACTATTGTCTGCTTAAACCCATGTTGATTTCCTCAATACATATACATTCCTCCAATATATTTTTATCTTCCTAGGCAATTGGAAGCATCAAAATGCTCCCTACATGCATCTAGCCAAGTTTTTAATTCCTCTCCAATAGGAGCGGCCAGATATATAAGCTAGGCGTCACTTGTTTTATATTCATTTATAAATGAATATCAAACTTAACAAAGAGAAAGCATTTCTTAGTCACGTTTGACAAAGAGAGGGTAAAGGAAGATAAAGACAGAAAGGTACTTTGGGAGTGTTCCTTTTTCTGTTCATAATTAAACCATTTCTCAGTCATGCATTGAGTTTTGATTGCTTTGTCTGTTCAATTGCAACAACCATTCTAAGAATTCTTCAATTTAATGACTTTCCTGATGGCTGCAGAAGCTCAAAGTCCCCTTCATTATTAGCTCTAACTCAAGAATCCTATTTAGCAAGATACAGAAAGCAGCTGACCAATGAGATATGGGGAGTAGTTGATATCAGAGAAGGCCATCAGGCTGCATAATCGCACAACTTCCAGATGGACTCTGCAAGGTGAATTGATATGCAACCTAAATCAAACATGAACTCTTAATATATGTGCTTTTTAGTTCATGACGACTAACACATGTTGTAATTGTTGTTTGTATCAGATTATATGGGTTGAGCATTCAAAAGCTGGTAATGGTTCAGTTCCAGAGATATGCTCTCTGTGGCATCCTTATGTATGCATATGGTGCTAAACATTGGCTTAGCACTTCAGTTAGACAACACGAATGCTTTACACATATAATGGTTAGGAACAATCCTACGCCCAGAGGTGAGCATATTACCTTTGTAGTACTAAATTCATAAATCTGAACCATAAATCTGCTGTATCTGTCCTCTAGTTTTCAAATTGACCAACTATGTGTTAGTTAACCACTGGAACTTTTTTCTTCACAGAATAAGTATCTCCTGGGGAAGAGAATCTTTTGAGCTTTGCTGAGGAATGATGAGAAATTCTCAGCCTCAAAAGTGAATGCATAGATGTAGTACCCTTAAATGTTTCTGCAAATGTTAAGGCCATGATAAGAGCAGAGAAGAAGGAAAGGCTTCTGGTCCAGCAATAGTCATGGCAACAATGATCCAGATTCCTCCCTCACCAAGAAGGATTTTGATTTCGGACAGGATAATAAGGTAAGGTGTGACGTACTAGCTTCTCCCATGGTTGATTCATGGTATCCCTTGAGTCCACTTTTCCTTGATTTTGTCATTATATAGAAGTCCATTTCTTGAAACCAAAATAAGAGCATTCTTCAGTTGTAGTTAAGACAAGAACTCTTACAAGTAATGTAGTTGATTGCTCCTTGACTTCCAAAAAATTGAACCATCCTAATCAACACCTTTACCAGAACTGTATGTGAATTAAGTAGTCTCCTAATTTCTTATTCTAACCATAATGCTAACACCTTGCGTATCCTTCATATGGGTGCCCTCATAACTTGCTGCAAGAATCACGAATCATCAATTATTCTAGGACAAAACTTTATCTTATAAGCATAAAGGCAACAGATCTCATGAATTAAGAAATTAGAACCAGAAATAGAAGTGAGAGTTAAGCTATTTTACATGCATTCACTGATTGATGTCAAACTTACAAAAGAGAAACAGAGGGAAGAAGGGTGCCATCCCAAAAGTTATGTGCGTGCTGCAAAAGGCAAGAGCTTGTGAAGCTGCCAATAACCCTTTGAAAAAGTAATTTATCATTGTTAAAGCCAATACTCATGCATTTGATCATGACCTCTAGTCAGAGATCATGTTTGATGGTTCCATGTCCAAATTGGCTTTCTAGATCTTGCTCTTATGGTTCCTCAAGTTCACATATAACCATTTATTTGTTACAACATCAGAGAAAGTTCTTATTAATTAATTTATCCTTGTAAAGGATATTCTCATAGAATGTAGTCTCTATTTTCTTCTCAGACATACAATGGCCTGCCTGTTAAACAACCACACTGCACACACTGGTTAGTTCATAAGAAAATAAAAGAAAACTGGAAAAAAAAAACAGAGAATTAAGGAAAAAGATTAGACCGAGTCTTGTGGAAAACACAATCTCCTTAAAACAGATTCGCCTTCTCCACAGGTGCTTTGAGAATCGCAAGGCGTCTGTCTCCCAGGATAAAACGATCTTCGAATGGCAGCAACAGCACTCTGCAGCCACTCCGGCGAACTGGAAATTGTTCAACTCTATCACGGACACGGAAGGAAGAACTCTTAAACACTCTGACAATACTCCAAAGTTTTTCTGTACTTTTTTGAAAGAAAGTCTACCACTATTTATAGACTTCAAGGAGGGAAGAACACAGACAGGTTCAGAAAGCCAAAATGAATTTGGCATCTTGAGACTCTTAGAATTCTGGAAAAATGAATGAATTTACTTAATTCAATGGATTTACTTAATTTCATTCATCCCCTTTTTCCAACAATTCCCCACATGAAAGAAATTAAGACACGATGAACTTTGTGATAGAGTACAACGGTTGAAACCTGCATAGGAGAGGTAGGTGTTACCCTTTGAACCTTCCCTTGTAGAAATATGTTTACTCTACTAGCTAAACAGTAGACACGATGTCCTTGAACTGCTCTGCCATTTATGTAGATGATGACATATCTCACACAGGAATCTTCCTAACATATTTCAGTTCTCACTTTTATGTTCATTTTGGCCATGAACATACGCCTGGTTCTGTAAGAGTTTAATAAGAATTGTGCCCTATTCAATTCCCTTAGAAGCGGCCCCACTTCACTCTTACATAGGTGATCTCTTAATCACGAGTAACCCGCATTACTCTGTTCGGATTTCCGAAGCATAAGGATCATTAAAAGCATAGCTTACCCTTTCCTCTTACGGGCATCACTATTTTATCCTAGGAATGGACTAGGGAAGATCCCCACAGTGATTTAACAAAGTCTTTACAGTTTAGTTGTCCCTTTTGAACCTAGATCTCGGGATCTCCAGTCAACTAGGTTGGGTATCCACTGTATTGACTTATTCTTTTATGGGCTTTAGTCCCATTCCCCTTGATGACTTTTCAACTAACTCTCTATTTAACCCTTTGGTTAGTGGATCCGCAATGTTATCTTTGGATTTCACATAGTCCACAGAGATAACCCCAGTTGAGAGTAGTTGTCTAATGGTATTGTGTCTACGACGAATGTGTCTAGACTTACCATTATACATATTACTCTGTGCTCTACCAATTGCAGATTGACTATCACAATGTATGCAAATTGGAGGCACAGGCTTTGACCACCTTGGAATATCCTCTAGGAAGTGGTGTAACCATTCAGCCTCTTCCCCACATTTATCTAGTGCTATAAATTCAGATTCCATTGTGGATCTGGCAATAACCGTTTGTTTTGAGGATTTCCACGACACTGCTGCACCTCCTAGTGTAAACACATAACCACTATGGGATTTTGAGTCTTTAACATTAGATATCCAATTCGCATCACTATATCCTTCAAGTACAGCAGGATATCTCGTATAGTGCCCATAATCACGAGTAAACCGTAAGTACTTTAGTACTCTTATAATTCCTTGCCAATGCTTGGCTCCGGGATTACTCGTATATCTACTCAGTTTACTAACCGCATAGGCTATGTCTGGTCTTGTACAACTCATTAAGTACATTAGACTGCCTATTATTCTAGAGTATTCTACTTGAGAAACACTCTCACCTTTATTCTTGGACAAATGTAGAGTTACATCCACCGGTGTTCTAGCAACTCCAGAATTATCTTTATCAAACTTTCCAAGAATTTTGTCTACATAATGTGACTGACTTAATATGAGTTCATCTGATGTTCTTTTGATTTTTATTCCCAATATAACATCAGCAAGTCCCATGTCTTTCATGTCAAACCTTGAATTCAACATGTTCTTTGTAGATGTGATCATCTTATCATCACTACCAACAATAAGCATGTCATCTACATACAAACATACAATGACATATCCATGTTCTGTATCCTTGACATAAACACACTTGTCACATTCATTGATTTTGAAGCCATGTGACAGCATAACATTGTCAAATTTTTCATGCCATTGTTTCGGTGCTTGTTTTAAGCCATACAAAGATTTCACCAGTTTACAAACTTTCTTTTCTTGTCCTGGAGCTGAAAAACCCTCAGGTTGCTCCATATAGATTTCTTCATCTAAATCTCCATTTAGAAAGGCTGTTTTTACATCCATTTGATGTATTTCAAGATTTCTCAATGCAGCAATTGCAAGTACCATCCTTATGGAATTTATTCTCGTCACAGGAGAATATGTGTCAAAATAATCTAGGCCTTCAGTTTGTCTGTAGCCTTTGATTACAAGTCTTGCTTTATACTTGTCAATTGATCCATCTACTTTCATCTTTCTCTTGAAAATCCACTTGGAACTTAAAGGTTTACAACCTGGTGGAAGATCCACTAGTTCCCAAGTATGGTTTTGCAATATGGAATCAATTTCACTCTTAATGGCCTCTTTCCACATAAGACCTTCTGTAGAGTTCACTGCCTCTTTAAAAGTTTGAGGTTCGCCTTCAAGCATAAAAGTTAGAAAATTTGGACCAACAGACTTTTCTGTCCTTACCCTTTTGCTACGTCTAGGTTCTACCTCGACTTCTTCATTTTGATCATGACTCTCAAGCATTCTTTTTGATGAACTTGGCTCTTCTTTGGATTTACATGGAAATACATCTTCAAAGAATGATGCATTCCTTGATTCCATTATCGTGTTCTTATGAATATCTGGGATATTTGATTCATAAACAAGAAATCGATAAGCATTACTATTATGTGCATAGCCAATGAAAATGCAATCAATAGTCTTAGGTCCTATTTTCACCTTTTTAGGTGGAGGAACTGCCACTTTAGTAAGACATCCCCACATTCGTAAGTATGTGTAGGATGGCTTTCTTCCTTTCCATAACTCATATGGAGTCTTTTCTGCTTTCTTTTTGGGTACCTTATTCAAAAGGTGATTAGCAGTTAAAATGGCTTCTCCCCACATGTTTTGTGGCAAACTAGAACTTATTAACATTGCATTCATCATTTCCTTTAAGGTACGATTCTTTCGCTCAGCCACTCCATTGGATTGAGGCGAATAAGGTGCTGTTGTTTCGTGTATAATCCCATGTTGAGCACAAATGTCAACAAATGGCGATTCATACTCACCACCTCGATCACTTCTTAGTACCTTAATTTTCTTGTTGAGTTGATTCTCAACTTCGGTTTTATAGAGAACAAATTTCTCTATAGCTTCATCCTTGCTTTTTAGTAAATACACATAACAGTATTTGGTGCTATCGTCAACAAAAGTAATAAAATATTTATTACCACCTCTTGTTTGTACAAATTTCAAATCACAGATATCACTATGGATCAAATCAAGGGGTTCAGTGTTTCTTTCAACACTTTGAAAAGATGACCTTGTTAGTTTTGCCTCAACACAAGTTTCACATTTATGGTTGGAATTAATTTGGAATGTTGGTATATGATTTAAGTTAATTAATCTACATAATGTATCATAATTAACATGTCCTAATCTACCATGCCATAGATTAGAAGACTCAAGCATGTAAGTAGAAGTACTAGCTTTATTCATATTTGACTTAATAATAGTCATTACATTGAGTTTCCACATTCCATCACTCATATACCCTTTCCCAACATACATTCCACTCTTGGACAAAACAACTTTGTTTGACTCAAAGACCAACCGAAATCCATGATTATTCAGCAATGAACCAGACACCAAGTTCTTGCGAATTTCCGGTACATATAAAACATTGGTCAGAGTCAACTCTTTCCCAGAAGTCATCTTCAAGATTACTTTACCTTGACCCTTGATCTCAGAGGTGGCAGAGTTCCCCATGAACACTTTTTCCCCATTCTCAATTGGTTCAAAAGTGGAGAACATTTTCTTATCAGAGCATACATGGCGAGTAGCACCAGTATCAATCCACCATTCCTTTGGGTTAGAACCCACCAAGTTCACCTCAGAGACTACTGCTGTGAGGTCAATGTCAGAAACATTTTTAGTGATGTCGTTAATCACATTAGCTTCCTTAGGTTTATTCTTTTTGGGCAGTCTACAATCAACAGACTTGTGACCTTGCTTACCACAATTGAAGCATTTCCCTTGAAATTTCGGCTTCTTTGAGATCCCTCCTTTAGGTCCCAACTTAGATCCTTTCCCTTTGTTGTTGTTCGTCTTTGCCTTGGAACTTTGACCATGTTCCACAAAGTTAGCCTTGGCCTCATTTAGAGTGTGCGCCCCTTTCTTTTCAGATCTTCTATTATCTTCTTCAATGCGAAGTCTAATAATTAGATCCTCGATGCTCATTTCCTTTCTTTTGTGCTTGAGGTAATTCTTAAAATCTTTCCAAGCAGGGGGTAGTTTCTCAATAATAGCTGCTACTTGGAAAGTTTCACTCAACATCATTCCCTCAGCATGTATCTCATGCAAGATTACTTGAAGTTCTTGGACTTGACTTACCACAGTTTTGGAATCTACCATCTTATAGTCGAGGAAGCGACCCACAACAAATTTCTTAGCCCCGGCATCCTCAGTTTTATATTTCCGGTCTAGAGATTCCCATAGCTCCTTAGCTGTTTTCTTGTCAGAATAAACATTGTACAACGAATCAGCTAAACCATTCATGACATAATTTCTACACAAGAAGTCAGAATGTTTCCAAGCATCTATAGCACTGATGATTTGGATATCGTGCTCGTCTTCTTTGAGCTTAGGAGCATCCTCAGTCAAGAATCTTGCAAGATTCAACGTGGTAAAATAGAATAACATCTTTTGTTGCCACCTTTTAAAATTTAGTCCACTGAACTTCTCTGGTTTTTCTCCTGGTGAGACAGAGATTGGTACAGCAGTAGGCATCGCTGGCACTTGGGCCACAGTAGGGGTTGCCACTAGGGCTAATTCAATTACAACAACGTTATCGAATTCAGTTGTCATTTTCCTGAAACATCCAAGAAAATGTGTCAATTTCTTTTTCCTTTTTTTCTTTTTTTTCAAAAACTTAAAAAAAAAAAAACTGAAAAATCACTTTACAGAGTATTCCCAGGAAAGACTAGTGGGGTATAATGACCCAGACCAGGACTAGCTTCCTTAGACAGAATATTCAGTTCCCAGGAAATTGGAGGGGTCACAAATGGTCCCGCTTAAATTCCAATTACCTTAGACAGAACTTCTCTGTATCATAATTTCCAAATTTTCAAAAGACTTGGTACAAACTTTATAAGAAAGTATTTTTCCCATAATAAAAAAAACATGAGTCATAGTCCAATGGTGTCATACTGAGTTGAGCATGAGAAAAAGGGCTCAGGTTAAGAGTTCGAAACTTCTTTTTGTAACAAATGGTTGTTTTTTTTTTTTTTTTTTTTTTTCCTCCAAAAAAAAAACACAAATTTGAAATTTTTTTTTTTTTTTCAGATTTGTTTTTTTTTTTTCAGATAAACCCAATTTCAACAAACTTATTTTTTTTTTCTTTTGAAAAAAATTTGTTTTTCCAAAAAAAAAAAAAACCAACAAACAAATTTTTTTTTTTTCTTTTAGAAAACAACAACTTGTTTTCCTAAAACTTTTAATTTTTTTTTTTCCCGAAACCGAAAACAACAAACCAAATTGTTTGTTTGTTTTATTTATTTTTCCAATTACAAATTGTAATTTAATTTTTTTTTTCTCTTCACAACCACGGTTTTTGTTTTTTTTTTTTTCTTTCTTTCTTCTTCTTCCTGATAACTTTTTTTTTTCTTTTCACCAACCACTGGTTTTCCTTTGAAAAAATCTGTTTTAAGAATGTTAAACAACCACACTGCACACACTGGTTAGTTCATAAGAAAATAAAAGAAAACTGGAAAAAAAAAAAAAACAGAGAATTAAGGAAAAAGATTAGACCGAGTCTTGTGGAAAACACAATCTCCTTAAAACAGATTCGCCTTCTCCATAGGTGCTTTGAGAATCGCAAGGCGTCTGTCTCCCAGGATAAAACGATCTTCGAATGGCAGCAACAACACTCTGCAGCCACTCCGGCGAATTGGAAATTGTTCAACTCTATCACGGACATGGAAGGAAGAACTCTTAAACACTCTGACAATACTCCAAAGTTTTTCTGTACTTTTTTGAAAGAAAGTCTACCACTATTTATAGACTTAAAGGAGGGAAGAACACAGACAGGTTCAGAAAGCCAAAATGAATTTGGCATCTTGAGACTCTTAGAATTCTGGAAAAATGAATGAATTTACTTAATTCAATGGATTTACTTAATTTCATTCATCCCCTTTTTCCAACACTGCCTTATTAACTTTACAAAATTAAGGTTACCTACATTTTCATGTTATCTGTGACTCCATCAATAAGTGTATTTAGACACAATAAAATTACTCTTTACCTATTGTTTGAAGGTATTTTTGTATCAAGTTTATCTAGTTTCTTTTAACATGTCAAATTTTCATGTCAATTTTGGGATAGACTTGTTGCTAAAGAATATGATGATCCAGATTCAAATTTTCATGTGCATGTCAAAGCTAATGTGCATATACTTTGTGTTAATTACTTATTTATTAAAGATCATGAGTAGTTTTCCTATTTTACATTACGTCTTAATGTTTTAATCTAGAAAAAAAATATTACTACAAAAAATATCACTCTGTGATCTGTTTCAATTTCTTTTTATATTGTACATCAATGAGAAAGTGTTGTTCTTGTTCTCACTAGAAGAAATAGAACTCATTGGATTTTCACTACTGTGAATTAACCGATCATTCTTGCCATATAACAGGCTTCGACACTATCATCATACTGAAGCAGTCCGATTTATTAAGCTAGCTGGCATCATTAGTCCCAAGCTTTGATAGCCAATGAGCATTGTTGAAATCAGCAAGAGAAGCGCAGCAAAGCAATGAGCTTATAAAGGATTATATAAGGACATATAGTGGGGTTTGATAAGTTCTTTGTTTGATATATGGTAAAAGTGAGGAGACCAAAAAAAAAAAAAAATAGGTTGGGAGTTTATTCTTGTTCTTACATTTCGCATGAAGGTAGATTTTTTTCTTCTCTAGTTTCTCCATGTTTGAAATTGGTGTTTTATTAGAAAAAATGGATTTAAGCTGAGGTCTGACAAATTGTTTGTTTGGTTTCTAGTAAAGCAGGGAAGACTAGAAAAAGAAGCATTTTGGAGCTTTCATTTTGAATCATACTAATTTTACATTTTCTAGGCAACCAAACAATTTCTCTAGGTGGTATAAGTTCCTTATTTGGTTACTAAGAAAACAGAGGGAAAGAAGAAATAACATACATTTTGGAGCTTATTTTCATGTTCTATTTCTTATATTTTTTTAGCAATAAAAAATAGTATATTTTTATCTGGGCAATAGAAATCCATTTTTTTTTGGTTTTTTTTTTAATGTTTATTTTATTGTAACCCATTCAACTAGGGTTAAACAAGAAGTGCTTTGCGTGCAATTTTGCACATGTTTTAAGTTTTGTAATAATTTTATGGTTTCTTTGTGTGATTAGTGTTGGAAATGAGTTAATTATATTATACTTTGTTTGGATGGGGGAAAATATAGGAAAAACAAAGCATAAATTTTCTTGAGTTTTAGGGCTTATTTGTTGTTTTGGTTTTCAAAAGATAAGAAGTTTTCCCTTTTTTTGACTAAGGTGTTTGCTTTGATAATAATAAGTGTTGAACTTTTTTTTTATTTTTTATTTTATCTGGTTTTACAAGTTAATGAGGAATTTCTCATCTTTTTTTTTTTTTGTAATCTCTTAATTTTAATGACTATGTTTTTGTTTTTGATAAAAAGTAAATCATAAATGTTGAAAACTAAAACATTGAAAAAGAAAAAATCCCTACAATCCATTTAGTACATTTGATCTATGCAAATTGATTCTAGTAACTGAGCATGGAATGCAAAATATATGGCATTGAATAACTCATTTTTCCTTAGAAAGCTCAAACTTCAATGTCTTTTTTTAATTTTTTTTGTTTTTATTTTTATTTTTATTTTTATTTAAACATGATCTCTTCTTAGAATTATCTATATATTTATAATATCAAGTTAGTTAAAGAAAACACTCAATGTTTTTTTTTTTTTTTTTTTTTTTTAAAAAAAGAAACAACTTCCAAACGTGTTTTTTGCAATGTTTTCAGAACCGGACCGGTAATCGAACCGAAAAAGTTATCGGTTCACGGTTCACTGGTCGGATCGACGGTCGGACCGGCGGTCGAACCGCTATTGAACTGGTGACATCATAAATATATAATTTATATATTATTAAAATTAAAAATAATTATAAAAATTTTAAAATATATATGAATAAATTAAAAATCAATAATATTATCAAATTAAATCATATTAATATTTTTAATTTTGTTAAATGAAATATGTAAAATATTTAAATGTGAATATATTAAAAATGAAAATTTAAACTAATTTTATCATTTTTAAAAATATTATATTATTTTTATTTAACATTACAAAAAAAATTTAAAATCTAATATATATTATTTTGTTTAGCACATTAGATAACAAAAGTTGTGTAGCTGAGTGATGCCTAGGATGCCTTCCGAATCTGGGGTCCAAGGTTCAATTCCTCTTGGGTGGGGGACTTGTTATTATTTTTTTCATTGATTAGGTTGGTTAGGAATCCCACATCAGATTCTAAGAGAAATGAGGATGCAAAGGGTGCCTATAAATGCTATCCACATTGAAGACCAATACAGTGCCTCACTGGGTGGGCTCAAGACTAAGCCCACAATATGGTTGAGTGGGGTTTGGGCTTTGTCATGATGAGACAAGGCCCAGAATGGGCATTTGCCAAAGCTTTTTAATGCAAGGATCCTTTAAAATGGAGGTTCAATTAGAACCGTCCGGTTCGATCGAGTCACCAGTCCGACCGCCGGTTTCGACGGTTCGTGGCCGATTTAAATCTTAAAAGGTTCAATAGGGCAGATCGGACCGGAATTGTGACCGGTCGACGGTTGAACCGGTTGGACTGGCCGGTCCGGTTCGGTTTTTAAAACATTGGTTTTTTGTTTTACCTCTTTTTATAACTCAACCAAAAATATGTTTGTTGTTCTCGAGAACAAAAACTATTTTTCATAATTCAATTTCCAAATGCAAATTTTGTTTCTAAAAACACCAAAAATTCTTCTTAAAAATTGTTTCTCATAATAGTTTTCAAAATCGCCAACTAAATAAGCCCTTACTTTCCATAAGAATATATAAAATTACCATTTTTAATTATTTTATACATTCCAAATTCCATTCAAAATCAACATAATGCAAAATAAGGAAATAAAATAAAATAACAAAAATTACCTTCCCATAGTCTTAGGGATCTTGCTGCATGATTTTGGTAAGACTGAATAATGGATTTTCAAAAAATCCAAATGAACCAAAAATGCTTGCAACAAAAATTAGGGTTAGAAATAATTGCAAAAACCCTAAAATACCTTTAAAACCTTAAAACTACCCATGATGACACCAAAATTGTTGGAAGCATGATTGAAGCACTAGAAAGGCTTTTGTCACTGGATGCAACATTAGAAGGGCCCTTAAGCACTTGATGACTACTTGAGCGTAAATCTAGCCGCTTGAGCATTGCTATTGCATTCTCCAATCTAAGAGTCATTCTAACTCTTCTTTTATTGCCATTCCATTGAAAAACTTAGCTTTCTTTGATTAGGGATTCACCATGGATGCTCCTTGATTGATTAGATCACCTCCATGTCCTCGGGGATTATAAAGATTGATGAAAGATAAAACATTTTACATAGAAACACAAAGCCTTATACTCTTTTAAACCAAAGTTTACAATCAAAGTATGCAAATTGAAAATCAAATTTTTACATTCCAATTAAAAGTTCTTAGAATCCATTCAACTAGCATAATTAAATTGAGAAAAAAAAAAACCTTCCATTATTCATCCGTTTGAACCCTTTGAATAAACCTTGCAAAACAGTGGTTAGCATATCCAAGAAAGGCTTTAGCATGCTCAAACCTCACCTAAGGCTCTAATACCAATTGTAGGGAATCTCAGATTACATAGCTCCCAAGCCCTGGATCTTATTAGGTGCATGTAATCTTCTTAGGGCTATCTAGACCCTAGTAATGGAGACCAATAAGTATATAAAAACTTTTTAAAGAACTAGATCTCTTGGTTTGGATGTGCTTACCTAGATTAGGATGTTCCCATATCAATTCTTGTTTGTGTAGAAAACTACAAAGTTATAGAAGATCTCGCACATGTAGCAATCTTCTACCTGATGGCTCCTCTTTCAATCCAAGACATTGAGATAGTAGAGATCTCAAGAGGGTAGAGGTTATGGTTCTCTCTTTGACTAGTAAGAAAACAAGACTATCAAGAGTGATACCCTAACCCCTAAAAGGGGTATTTATGGGATTTTTGTAGGCTTAAATGACTTAAGGCCACCTTAGGCTAGGTCACTTAATTTAGCTTAAAAAATGTCCTAATTAATCAATTAGTATAGTTAAAGGAGATTATTCACTAACACTAATCTTACATATTTACTAAAACACCTTTATTCACATAAGTGAACTAAGAACCAATCAAACCCTTATAAACCATACCATTATCAAATATGAGCTCGACCAAGGCCCATTAAAACCCATAGGATAATACTAACTCCCTCAGAATCTAATTCTGAAGTTGACTCAACATCCTCCTATAGAGAGTCAACTACACTCTAGTACCTTATGTATATTACAATAAGACATAACTACTCAAGTTTGTGACATACTATCCACTATATGGAGTCTTCCCACGACTTGGAGCCATAATCTAACTAGGTGATTTCTATCAACCTCTTAAGATTACCTTTACCATCCTCAAGTTATAAATCCTCATATTGTGTGATCAATTGTCATGTCGTAGTTGACAAATAGCGTATGTTAAATTCCACAAAAGGGAAACTAAATCATAAATAAATTAATTTATTAATGAATCTAAATCTATTACATAATGTCATGCTTTCTTAGAATCTATCCCAACAAACTCCCACTAGCCTTAAATCATGATAGGAATACATTTGACACTTATGCTATCCCTATGACCATCAAAGAATGTAGTAGACAAAGTCTTGGTGAAGGGATTTGC
Organism: Vitis vinifera; assembly: GCF_030704535.1. Lineage (NCBI taxonomy): Eukaryota > Viridiplantae > Streptophyta > Magnoliopsida > Vitales > Vitaceae > Vitis > Vitis vinifera. Next base: position 21,837,977 of record NC_081823.1, on the reverse strand, counting down.
TAAGTTTTCCATAAAAGCAATGTTCTCCACAACCACATCTCCTCTCATTATTATCTCATGTATCAAGTAATACTCCTTCTCTATGTGTTTACCATTCTAGTGGTTTCTTGGTTCTTTAGATTGTGGTATCACTCCAATGTTATCATAAAATAGTATCAAAGATGGTACAACTTAGGGCACTACCCCAAGTCCTATGAGAAACATTCTGAGCCAATTAAATAGATTCCTTTTATTATTGTAGAAGCAACAACATACTTGGCTTCCATAGTGGAGTAAAAAATATAGGACTGCTTCACACTTCTCCAATTGACAACCTCATAATCTAAAGCGAACACTAACCTAGAGGTAAACTTACGATTATACACTAGCATATAATTTCTCATTCTTCAAAAGATACTTAAGCATATGCTTGACCACCATCCAATGCTCTGGTCCTAGATTAGACTGATATCTACTCACCATCCTTATAACAAAAGCAAATATCTTATCTAATGTATAACATCTTATACATAAGGCTACCCACAATTGAGGCATAGGGTATTGCCTTCATATGATTTTTCTCATATGTCTTAAGATATTGATCTTGAGAAATAGGTACTCCATATCTAAAGGGTAGTAGACCCTTCTTGGAGTCCTGCATCACACACTTAACAATAAGATTGTCAATGTCGATGGCTTAAGACAACATAATTTTCTTATTCTTGTGGTAAGTGTGGACTTGCATTTTTTTCATGTGCATTCCCACTTGATGGTGAGACTCATTTTTAGTAAAAGACTGATTTTTATAAAAATTGGAGTCGCCACCTATTTTTATTTATTTGTTAAATGAAAAATAAAATAAGAAACAAAACCCTAAAAATGACTCTTTATTTGGAAAAGTAGGCCTTTGATAACCGAGTCTAAGATTGGGGGTCAAATTACCTATTAGGAAGGTAGCACCCCTCTAAACCCTCAATAAAGATCTCAACTAATAAAGTTGAGGTAATTATAACAATTGATTTGTAAATCATGGATATCGAAGAGCAAGAATAAAGTAAAAATGATAATAACAAAAAGCCTAGCAAAATGCTACTCACTTAAGATATGCATATCAAGTATAATCAAACATATAAGAAAAAGGAAGGAATGTACCTGAACTGCAATCTAAAGTGATTCCATAGAATAATAAGGTTAGTTAAACAAGTATAACATAGCAAATGTCCTGTAATACACAAGTATAACATAGCAAATGTCCTGTAATACACAAGTATAACATAGCAAATGTCCTGTAATACACAAATATAACATAGCAAGCGTTTTCATAAGACCAAAGGGATTAGCTTAATGGATGAAATAATGAATGTGATATCATAGGTGAGGTCTCATTTTACATACAATCAAATCCAAGTCAAAGACTAAAAAAATGAAATAAGTTGAAATAATACACAATAGTTAGATTAAAGATTTCAACATATATTCATCTAATATAAGATAAAATAACTTATTTAATATGTATAAGTTATCTGCAATGTATCACAAAAGTCAAGGCAACCTAAAAGCATGTCTAAAGAAGCTAAAATATTAACAACAAACAAGACTTTCAGCTATAACACAGAGAGCATTCAAAAAGTAAATCCTAAAAAAATATCTAGAGGTGTTATTTCATCAAAAAAATAAATAAAATAAAATTGACAACATCTTCAATATTTCCATATCACAATTCAAAATCCCAAATTATTTAATTAGGTGTCAATCAATACCAAATGAATTCATACTATGAACACTATACAAAATAATCAACGTATATCCAAAATAGAAGGACTTAAAAATAAATCCTAAAAAAATATTTAGAAAATGAATTTTATCATGAAAAATATTTCAAAACATCTCCTACATACCTAGATTACAATCCAAAAGGCCAAATTATTTCATTAGATTCCAATCAATACCAGATTATTTCAAAATCAAAATCACAAGAAATAGAGCAAATTTCAATAACATATAAAAATGAATTTATTTGACTAACCTAGAAGTATGATAAAATCAAGTTAAATTTTTTACAATACATTCAATATGTATATTTTACAATGAAAATTTAAAAAATGATTAAATCTCACAAATAAATTAAGCCAAACAATTCTTGACTTAGAATAGGTTTCGCAGTAAGGGTAAGAAAAATATTTTTTTCTTCTCCCACTTCGAAAATTGATTTTCAATGAAAAAAAGTCCTAAAATTAAATTTAAGAAAATTATATTAAGGAAAAAATATAAAAAAAATTAAGGAAATTGAGAAATAATTTAATTTTTCATAATCAATTCAGGTGTCCAAAATAAGGTTAAAATGGAACCTATGTAAAAACTTATTTAAATCTCTTAATTGAGAAATGATTTGAAGCCCAAATTAAATCTGCTTGACAAGGTAGGAAGTTAGAAACATCATGCAAATATCAAAATATTATTGGAAGAACCCTAAGTGCCTTGATTCCAATTTTTCATCATAAAGGTTAGTGAGACAACTAAAATGGCAGTAGGCTTTTATTTGGAAAAGTTGAAAGTATGTTGGACTCTACCATGGTCCATATTAAAGTCAATGAATAAAATACAGGTTTCTTAATCTTCCATAATCATGACGAAGCTTATAAGGACCGAGAGTTATTCCATTATTGGGAGCCATGGATTTTATTCATGTAAGAAAACCAAAAAACAATGAAAATCAATAAGAAAAGTGCATACCAATTGAAACATGGTTGAATGTTTTTCAAAAAATAATTTTTATAATCTAAAGATCTAAGATGAACTTGGAAAATGGAAAAACCAAATTTTTATAGAAATCCTCTTAAAAACATATTTTAAAATAATCAATTCACATAAGACCCCAAGATGAAAACAAGATAACAAAACTTAAAGTAAGGATAGGTGTGTGGGTGAATGTGTGAGAGGTAATAACTAAACCTAAACTCAAACATCTCAAAGAAACAATCAAATAAATGGAACCAAAGTAAAGATACCAAGTGATGCAAGGCCTCATGTCATGTGATATCAAAGAGGCTTAAACTAAGTGAAAGAAAACCAATAAAAACATGAGTAAAATAGATCTTAAGCATAAACAACCATTCATCTTCAACAATCATCCAATCAATGAATACCAACAATCCATGTGGCCTACGCATCCACACCAACTAAAGAGATTCCATATTCAAGCAAGATGGAAGTAAAAGAGAAAGATGGACAAATGATCATAATTAAGATATGCAGAAAAATTAAAGAGAATAATACCTCTCCTCCAAAAAAATGAAGCTTCCTTTTTTTTCTTGCTATGTCACATCTCTAGCCTTTCAAGACTTCACCTTTTCCTCTTAAGATGCCATCTTTTCTTTTCAAGATGTCACTTTTTCTTCTCAAGATGTCACATTTTCTTCTTAAGATCTCACTTTTTCTTCCTAAAACCATTTTTTTTTCAAGATCTTATTTTTTCTCATATCTAAATTAGTGACAATCGTGTTTTCCTTCTCCAATGGCGTGGTCAAACCCTTCTCCAAAGTCTCCATGGCATCTTCAACTTCTCTTCTCCATTAGTGGCAACTACACCATTCCTTATTATCTTCTCCCTATTACATGAATGTCTATCTCCAATCTCAATGTAGCTTGAACCAAACGGAGTCCTTTTGAATCTCCTTATCTCAATGCTCTTTCACAATCTCCAATCTCAATCCCTAGATCCCCAAAAACTAATCCTCTCAATCTCCATCTCAAATAACATCCCAAAGAGGGTCATTTTTTTCCTCAAAAACTCTCTTTCTCTTTCTAAGAAGAATCCTACCTATCTAAAACTCCAAGTGGCATGAATGTCCTTAAAAAAAAAAATCATCTCAATGGCAAAGTCAAATATAGCTTGAATCTTCTTCTCTATCTCAATCTTCAAAAATCAAATCCGTGTCTCCAAGGGAATCCTTTACTAACTCAAACTTCTCAAAATCTTCTTCCTTCCTTAAGAACCACCTTATACCGGTGTATATCAAATAGACTCCTTCCTAAAATCAAAATGTCTTCCTTATCCTCTCCTACATCCTAACCATGCATACCTCAAGAGAATCCATCAAATCGCAAAGTTTCCAAATTTTCCTCCTTATAGCCATTTGTATCCTTCTTAGGAGTCCATACAAAATTTCATTATTTCCTTATTTTTCTCCCATAGCCATGCACCCAAAAGCAACCTATTCAATCTCCAATATATTGAACATGCAACTAAGTAAACTAAACTTAAAATGCAACTATGCAAACTAAACTTAAAATACAACTAAGTGAGCTAGACTAAGCATGCAACTAAGTGACTAAACCTAAAATGCAACTAAGTGAGCTAAAATAAGAATTCAACTATGAGCTAGACAAAGAAGGCAACTAAATGAACTAAGCCCAAAATGCAACTAAGTAAACTAAACTTGAAATGTAACTAAGCAAGCTAGACTAAGGTGCAAATCAGTGAAATAAACTTAAAAGACAACTAAGTGAGCTAGACTAAGCACATAACTAAGTGAACTAAACCTAAAATGCAACATCTAAGTGAGTTAGACCAAGCATGCAACTAAGATCACATTTGGGATTTATAAAAATCACTCAACAATAAATCTCTCAAGGTGGTTCAAAAAATACTAAACTAAATGAGTGATAATGGACCACCATTGGGTGACTATAATGCAATGAGAAAAGAAGGAAAATACATAGAATAACATGTGCTACTAAAAAAAAATGGAGGGTCTACAATAAGGTTCACCCTTATTTGATCAAAATCAAGAGTGTTGATTACCTAGTCAAAACGATTGTTCCATGAGTCAGATGCTTACTTTAATCTATAAATGAATTTATGCAACTTGCACACAAGGTGCTCTTGGCCCTTTGCTATGAAATTGTCTAGTTGCATTATATAGATGCTCTCATCAAGATAGTCGTTCAAGATCTTTTTCTTAACATCCATTTTTCAAATCTCATAATTGAGATATGTTGCAATGCATAGGAGTATTCTGATGGATTTGAGCATGGCCACTGATGAGAAGGTCTCTTCATAATCAAAACCAAGTTTCTAATTATAACCCTTCACTATAAGCCTAGCCTTATGTGTATCAACCTTTTCATCTACTCCTCTCTTCCTCTTATAGACCCATTTTCACCCTGTGTTTTATCATTTCAAGTGCTTCTACAAAATCCTAGACTTCGTTAGAATACATAGATTCTAACTCTACCTCTATAGCTCATTGCATTATTTTAATTTGTGGGATCAATCCCATGTTCCTCTATACTAGCCTCAAAACACTAATACATGAACCTATATGATTGTATAACAACCCTATTACTATGAAAAGACTCTCATGTAGTAGAACTACTAGGAATGACAGGTGTAAAAATCTCTAGACCTATAGTTTTCTATGCTAATGTGGGAATGCCTTCAAGTGCTCTCCAATTTATATCATTCTTTACCCTATTACTTATCATATAGTCTTCTTCTAGAAATCTAACATTTATGCTAACAAATACCTTTTAGTCAATCTGACTTTAAAAATAACACCCTTTTGTTCATTTTGGATAGCCTACAAACTGTCATTCCTATAACCTTTTTAACTTGTCTACCTATTTTTCATCATATGTGCTAGACACCCCTAAATACGAATGTGTCACAAACTAGGTTTACGACCAACTCACATCTTGGTAGGAGTTAAAGGTACCAACTTGGAAGGTACTAGGTTAGGTAGGTAAGCCACAATCTTCAAGGTGTATGTGCCTTTAAATGTTTTCCTGATTTGTTTTCTAATTCTAACTTAAATTCAATGAATTAATCTAAGGTATCTGATTTCCTATGTATTTGGTAAGTATATCCAAACCTAGAGTATTTATTGGTATTGATGATGAAATAGTCATACCCTTCTCATGAATGGACATTAAAAGTCCCACAAAAGTTAGTATACACTAACTTCAAACACTCCTTGGCTTTCTATCCTTCAATAATAAGGGGTCTCTTGGTCATTTTTCCTTTCATATAAGATTCATAGATTAGAAGATCCTCTTGAATCAAAGAGGGTAATATTCCAAACTTAACCAGGTTTTGGATCATGTTTAAATTAATATAACCTAGGTGTAAGTGCCAAAGTTATGTTTGATTAGTGTTGGGTTCTTTTCTTTAAAGTGAGATATGATTATTTTCATTACTTGGCAATAGTGATAATGGAGATAAATGATAAAGATTATCAACCAATGATCCTAAGAATATAAATGAATTATTCATTTTAATAATAACTTATTTATTGAAAAACATTGAATAATTTGATTTACATAAATTAGAAACTGGAATGAAGTCCTTTTTAGACTCAAGAATGATATGATTAGTGGCCCTAAAATCAATCTACCAAGAGTTGGTGGAATCCACCATTAAATAGGATTCAACTAAAAGTGAATGATACATACCTTGTTTTTTCTTCAAGAATTCAAGCACTTCTCTTTCTAGTGGTCTTTCTTTTTACAAAGGAAACATTTTCCCTTCTCTTTGCTCTTCTTACTCCATTTCTTGAACTTTTCCTTTTGTTTAGTGCTTTCAAACTTGCCAAAAGAACCTAAAGAACCCTATTGTTAGGATGAGCCCTTAAAAGCATACTTTATAAACATTCTCACCTAGCATTTCTTGCATTGTACATGTCTTACAAAAGATCCAAGTTATGGGTTCCTTACAAATAGATGATTTATTCACAACCAATTTGTGGATCTAGACAACCCATTAGAGGTTGTAGTGTACCACCTTCTAATTAGAGTAATATTGGATGGTCTTGGCCATTAGGATGAGTTTCCCATAGTGAGTGCACTAGTATATATATAGTTACACATCAGATAAAACCTATAGTGAGTCATGACGTAAGACTATTAAGTAGTTATGAATTCACTAATCTACTACATTGTATTGTCTCTCAATCTTGAGATAATACTAAGTTTATGCCAAAGTTAGTAGTGATTTTAATCTATGGATGAGATCCTAAGATAATCATATATTCCATATGGATTGCGCCACTGTTGATGAAAGTTGGTAGCAATAGGTATTCTCAATAGAGGCACCATGATATCTTTATAAGATTAAGATAGTCCTTTTGGGTGATCTTAAGGAGGTGTGTTCATGTAAACTATGAGAAGGATTGGTTGGTTTCAGCTAGGTAAAACCTTGTGCTCAGTTTTTGTTCTTCATAGTGGAGTTTTTCAATCGGTGATAGGCCCGTGGTTTTTTATCTCTTCGGAGGTTTTCCACGTTAAAAATCCAATGTTCATTGTCTCTTTCTCTCACTTTACATTTTGATTTATTCTCGAGGAGTGTTGAAGCATTTGTATGTGTTTTGCATTTCTTAATTGTTGGGAGAGTGTTGATGCATACATTCTTGCTTGTGGATGTTATGTTTTGTTGAAAAGTTGTTGGAAGAGAAGGTTATTGACATTGAGATAGTCTAAGGTTAGGTAATCTTTGTTGGGAGATTTTTTAATTTGTACTACAACACCTATTCACCCCTCTCTAGGTGTAGTCCATTATTGAGATTCACCTTTTCAATTCCATTTGCAAATGTTACTAACTCTAACATGGAGGAAGCTCTTAGTTGATGACATGAGTTGGCTTACATGCTAGGCTCTTTGTGCCACATCACAGCAATCTATAACAAATCATGCATTTAATTATTTTTCTTGTCATAGATATCCTTTAATTATGAACCATGCAGTGCTCCACTCAGACTCCTTTTAACTCCCAAGTGCCCATTTCACCATCTAATGTGGTTTATCATCACGGTTGAGTTTTTTTTTTAAAAAAAAAGACCCACATTTTAAACCCAATACTATAAAATTCCACTTCATTTGAGATGTTGGAGGTTGAACTTTCTATTGGTTTTTTTATACAATGAATCACAAATTTGTCTCCTTTATATATTTAACCATTTTATATTTTAAAGGGAATTTTTTAGAAATTGTGATGCAATTGAGAGTTTTTTTAGAATTTCATCAATATATTGTTTTTTTAACTTTGATTAATAAATTATTGAATGATAGTGTATTCTGTGAATGTAAATATCACATTGATTATCATTAAATCATGTTAAAAATTTTATTTTTTCTTTATTTATAATTCGTGGATGCGCGTAATTTGATTAACAAAATGTGAAGTAATGTTGCGCGACATACACTCCTTTCAGTTGGCTCTCATCATATTCCACCAGAAACTCCCTAGCCAGTCATGATAGCATTAGTTACTATAAGGGAAAACTTGGTTATGGGCTGTTAATCCCAAAATATTAGGATTTTCAATCCCCACTTTGGGAAAATCAAGAAATCTGTGCTGATGCCGAAAATATTAGCAATTCCATGCACTCCGCACAGAGGTGTGCTTTCATTCCCAAAATGCCCTCGCCATTCGTCCAACTCAGCCTCCACATCTGAATACCCAAAAAACCTTAAAAGCCCAAAAAATAAAAATATAAAAAGGTCTCACGTTTTTCACCCCGACACCAACTCTCTCAACGGAAACCCAAAACTCCATTTGCTTTTGTCCCTCCCGGAACCCTAAATTTTTGGAACCCTAACCTCATTTGTGTAAATATCGTTTCGTGGAGTTCCACTCTTTTCATTAGATTAATCAATGTCTTGGTGTAGTATGTAATCTGTTACTTTTTTCAAGAATTTCAGAGGTAGCTTTCAGGTTCGTGAGCCTTTTGTTCTTTGATTTCTTGTATATATATTGCTTTGAAACTATAGTTTTCTGAACCGGTGTCTCCCTTGTTTATTTAATTTTTTTTTTAATTATAGTTTTTTGAGGAGACATTTTGTGGGTAGGATTTAGTTCTTATGTATGTACGCATTGCCTGCGCTGTAGCAGAGAGCGATTCTACCTAAATGTGTGGCCTCATTTTTCAAAAAGAAAGAAATGGGTGATTGACTAAAAATCAAATTAATGGATGGTTGATGTTGCTTCAAGCATTCAGTTCGTTTTATGTTTCTATAGAAGAAATTTGATATATTTTTGACATTTTGATTTTGAAGTGTTTCAATTTATTGAGTTGGATGTTGGGATAATTGGTGATTTTCAATTTATGCTCTCCTGGTAAGAATCAAGTTTTCTACTTTGTAAGTGCTGTTTTGGCCCTTGATCAATCGCTAGTGGCTTTGGGTTTTAAGTTTTTCATTATTTTGTTGTTGTAATATTTTAAATTTTATGTGTAGTATAAGCCCTCTAGGTTTGATAAGAAAGGAACAGTATGTATTCTTTACTGTTTGTAGTTTAAAAGAACATTATTCCAGTTTGAAGCATATAAGTTCCAAAAAAACCTTCTTTTACCTGTCTATTTCTGATTCAGCTTTAATATTATTAATACTTTTATTTGTTCATGTTCCTTAAACCATTGCACTTGTCTCTGGAAACTTTATTAATACTTACTAATATATATGATTTGTAGACTTTACTTGAGAAGTTGAAGGCCCTATACTCGAACTTGGAAGGCCTTCCTCCTGATCGAATTATTCCAACTGTGGGACTCAATATTGATCGTGTTGAATTGTCAAATACAAAACTTGTGTTCTGGGACCTGGGAGGTCAGGTATGTAAGACATCCCAAAACTGACATTCAAGTGGATATTCTCAGAGTTTCTTCCGTTACTCCATAAAAGTTCCAACACAATTTTCTTAGACTATAACAGCGGGGTCTCATGCAATCATCTACAATGATAACAGTTTCTGAGTTATATCATTTACTAGTTTTTCACTTTTGTAATCTTTATTGTTAGAATCATAGTTGTTAAAAAACTTACAATACACAATACAATGCAATGATATGATACATTTTTTATCGAAATCAATACGTATTACAATTTGTATCTTATTTTAAAGCATATCTACGATACACATGCGATACATGATATGATACGTGATATTACGATACAACAATACATACATCTTTAATTATTTTCTATGATTTTTTTTAAAAGTCAAATTAATTTTTTTTTATTGAAAGAATTTATTATATTAATTGTTTAAAATATACTAAAAAATTAAAAATGGGTCATACAAAGGAGAAATTGGCAATATAATCTTATAAGAAAAGCTACATTCTTGTAGTCAAATGTTATATTAGAAGTCAAATAAGTTTATTTTTACATTGAATATCGAAGAATTTTCATTTGAATGGTTTGAATATTGATAATGAAAATGATGGTGATTAGTAAATGAAAAATTTTACTTAATATATTAGCTTTTTTTATTTCTTTTATCGAAGAAGTTTATTGTTGTGGATAATGTGATGAATCTATATATAAAGTCATATTGTGTTAATTTAAACTTGTCAAAACTTTAACAACTCTTTAGATCTTACTATCTTTCATAAAATTGGATATTTGTTATTTTATACTTCATACTTTCAGTAGATATACATACATATACGTATTTTATTTTATTTTATTTTTACTATATAAAAAAACTTACAATACACGATACAGAAAAATGATATATGATACATTTTATGAATTAACAACTATGGTTAGAATATAATACCATTTTTCCAGCACTGCATTCTTGTACAACATAATAGTGCTTTGGTATTTTACTGTTAATAGCCACTAGAACAAATAGGAGTGGGATTATGAATACCTGTGATATTTTCAACTCTTCATACTAAAGTCTTTTATGACTTTATCTGCTTGATCCCACCAGGTAGGCAGACTTCCCAAAAATCTTGAGGCAACTGAGTGAATCCCCTTCTTTCTTTGTTACTATCTTAGGATTTATTTATTGTGTTTTATTTTTATTTTTCATTTTTTGTCTTAAGAGCAGATATTGGGAACTGTAAAAACCTGAAATTCCATAAGTAAAACAGGAAACAATTATTTTATTCATGGTAAACTTATTGCTTATGTTGTATAACTGAAAATGAGCTCACATGAAAAGAAGGGATGAAACTTGGGTTTAACTGTATGCTGTTCTATAAATGGTCTCAAAGTTGCATGATAAAATGTATGTAGTACAGCTGTCTTTCTTCCATTCTCTACAAAGGAAAATTCTTTCTTTTGATCAGCTTAAGTTCTTTTTACTAGAAACTGTTGAAATGTAGCGAGCAATAAGAATTCCAGGGTTCAGCAAGCCTGTATCTGCTAAGATTCTAGGTGTCTGAATGTCTATGATTCAAAACATTGAGCTAAAAAATGAATAAAATGAAATAAAATAAGAAGGGTTCCTTTTGAATTTCTTTCATTGATGCAAGAATTTTTTATTTTATTTATTTATTTAGTTATTTTTTGTCAGTCCGGTCTTCATTCAATTTGGGAGAAATATTATGAAGAGGCACATGCTGTGGTATATGTAATTGACGCTTCTTGCCCATCATGTTTTGAAGATTCAAAATCAGCACTGGGTGAGTTATTTGCGGTTATTTTGATTTTGTGGAACATAGTGCTCTTTTAATTACTGATCAATTTTACCATTAGTGTGGAGTTTCAAATTGAAATTACAATGATGCATTTACACCTTCAATTTGATTATCAGAAAAAATTCTCCGGCATGAGGATTTGCAAGGAGCTCCTCTTTTAATATTAGCAAACAAGCAGGTGAAATAAATCTTTACCTTTTTGGATCAAAAGAAAGTTATTATGAATCTTTTTCCCCATACAGTTATAAATAATAGTGCATTTGAGCTTCATTGTGTAATGAGACAAGAATTTGAACCATGTTGAGATTTTATTTTGTAGTGGACCTATCTTCTGTGTGCATGAATCTTGTATGTATGTATGGGTATCCAAGAAGCACCGATATAAGAGGGAAAAAAAATAGCAACACTGGGACAAAAAACAACAAAAACATGAACGACTATCCACAATTTATGTTATCAATATAATTCTATAAAGAACAATTCTCCTTTCCCAACTGGACTTTAGATCATTCCAAAATTTATTTAATAGAGATCTCCTTCTACTTTTGGTTGGGAAGATCTTGCTCATTGAAGATCTTTCAACTTTGCTGGTGCCACATGCACCAAAACGAGCAAGAGGGAGCCATGCTCAATACCTTCCTCTGTCTTTTATTTATACCCTTCACCTTCTAGCCTAAGAGGAGCTCTTCCAAAAAATCTGGGAATGCCAACTGTAGTTCGAGTATTGGGAGTAACAGCTCCCGCAACTTTCTAGCTCTAAACTAGTGGATGAGGATGTGATTTAAGCTGCATCTGTTGCTATCATTCATCCTCTCCTTACATAAGGATATCAATGGCTAGGATCTTTCACTGTTTTTTGTGGGTCTCCTCTAGGTACCTTCCATTTTTCTTCCCTCTTGTATAAAAAATGAGTTGATAAAAGGTGCTTTTACACGCTTATAGTAAATGTAATTGTCTTTATTGGGGGCTTTACTTCATTGTTTTGTTGATTTATTTTGATAAATGTATTCTTGGAAGGCATATGATAGTGACTTCAGTACATTCCAATGTTACCCTAAGATGTAAATTATTTTGTGATTAGGATGTGCATTTAAATATTCTTTTATCAAAGTGTTGAAGACTTGTAGTTCATCTCTATGGCCTGATTTCCAGAATCTGAATTCAATCTCCTGTCTTGTAGCTCTTTGTTATGCAAATATTGAAAGGCAGCAAGCAACCTCACCATCTGTTATCGTCAAAGGTGCCGGTATGGCAGGCAGTGCAGCTGCTCGTGCTCTTCATGATGCCTCATTTCGGGTGTTCAAAAGAGAAAATTTGATTATGATGCATATCATTTTTATACCCCATGCTTGTTATTGTGTCTACACTTGACATGACTAGCTGGTCCAACACTTGTGGGGCATTTGTAGATGCTTCTTTCTTGTTGCCAAGGAAAAGTGTATGATGCATTTTTAGTTAAATTTGTTGGAGACCATGATATACATTATGAATCCAAATCTTAACAACTTGCACTTCTAGAAAACTTGGTTGTTCAAAATGGAATCTGAGCATCTTTAGTAGGAGGCCATATTTATTTCTTCAATTTATTGAGTCCACGTTCTTATTAAGCCCATATTCAAGCATAAGAGCTTTTAGGAAAATTGGTTATCCAACAAAAATATTGCATAGTTTTTAGTCATTAAATAGTCTGAGTTTCATGTCTGGATTCCTTGGTGGGTGGATTGGTAATGGATCAAATTGATTACAATGTTGCATGTTTCCTTTTTTTTTTTTTGAGTATATATGATGCATTGCCACAAGTTTACCCAGATTGTTTATTTTATGCCAGAATCTTGTTTTTATTGTACACATCAATGAGAAAGTTCGAGCAGGTGTTTGATGCAGAATTAGGTATCATGTGCTTGTCCATATGGGACATGTGTATGTTTTTGTACCAATATGATCTGCTTTTCACTTAATACGAAAGAGTAGCCTGATCTGTGGATTATAGCTGTTTATCTGTGCTTTTATATTCTTCCTGGATTAGTATTGCTCTAACCTAGTGGCCTTAATTGCAATTTTGGTGGACAACACCTTGATGAGATATAGGGAACTAAAATGCCCAAAGTAAGTAGCTGTTGTACTCATATTTAGTTAATTTTAGCTTGACTTAAAGCTTAGGGATGGGCTGGATTTTTCTCTCCTTAAGGCAAACAAAAAAGGAGCTCCATGTTGGAGTCAATAGTAGCAAGCACAGACAAGCTTAACTTTTTGTCAAGTATCATCTACTTTATAAAGATGCAAAACACAATATCAGCACAATTTTAAAGCTGGTTTGTAATAAGGAAAAGTGTAAACCAGGTTTCAACACTTGCTTTTTTGTGCAGGTGAAATAACTTGTAATAATTTTGTTTTCAGCCAGTATGCTTGTCTGTTCACGAATTTTAAAAGCAACCATTATTACTTTTGGAGATGTTAGCTATGGATGTCCATAGTTTCTAATACATAACATGCTTGAGACAAGAATGTTTCAGTTATTTGTTTGGTAACATAACATTTATCTTTGAGTGTGTCAGCCTGAGCTTCTGTTAAACATCCAATTACATTGTTTCTTATTCTAGACTATGAATTGCTTGTATTAGAGGAAGGGTTCCATTTGTAAGTTGGTGTTGGTAATTTGTATGTCCTAGCCTCCATCTGTATTTTTATAACCTTTTCAACTCTCACAGGGATGAAGAATAAGATCAGGCCAAGAGGAAGAAAGTATGGAGCTCTAAAGGTGGCCTTGGTGAACCTAATACTTTTCAAGAAATTACGTCTAAGAAGGCACATTTTAAAAAGGCAACGATGGATCAGTCCAGCTCCGTAAACCAACCATTTAGGAGATGAAGAAATACAATACACATGAATGGTTGAGGAAGGTTTACCACCTGTTTCCCTGCTGTTATACGTCTATGTGGTTGACCATTGCAATGTTGTGCTGATCTGGGGCAGTCTTGTTGAGGGTTCTCCATTTGGTTGTATTTTTACATCAATTTTGGGATGTTCATTTATATTTGCATCTCACATTTGTGAAGATTATACTAATGCTGAACGGCACAAAAACCGCATAACATGAGGGTTACTTAAGTAATGGAACTGACACAACTGCACATCACAAGTATAATCTGAATACGTAAGACAATTTGATCATGGAACTCCTTAGTTTAAAACCCTTTTGAGCATGCACCTCTTGCATATTGGCAAAAAATCAGGTACATAAATACCTCATAATGTCAAAAATTTGGCAGGGCAAACAATCGAAATGTGGATATCACCCTAATGTCCCAGTGCCATGACATTCCTGTAAAATGATGTACCTAAAACACATCCAATTACAAGGATCTGCAGCTGGTTGAACTGTACAGCATCCTGGAGTGGATTTCATCATCCGTTATCCACAGAAACGTAAATCATGTGTTATAGGTAACCCAAGGAATCCCCTCTTGACCCCAAAACAGAACAAATTACACTATACCATGAACCATAAGCCCATGCAGAATATGCCAACCCGATTTCATATCTGATACCATTTTCGCCCTTCCATTGCCTTGACAAGCTCGTTTGCCAATTATGCAAAGTCTTGTGCTCCACTTTGCAGCTCTTCGGTGCGCTTACTAATTCTCTGATGAAGAAAAGGAAATAAAAGAGAGAGAGAAAACAAACTTGTTATTTACTGGTCCAATGTTCAATGGTATGAATACAAGGATACAAGTTGACAGTTTATCAAAGCATTTCATGACATGACATGATTAAAAAGTCCCATATCAAAAGATATTCTAATGTAAAAGAAGATGCATTTTTTTAACTGTAGGTGATAATGATCTCACAACATTCTGACATATCCAGATGAAAGATATAGAGGCTACTTAACACTTAAATATTTCATAGAACAATCACTAAATAAGTGTTGTAAATACTAGATAGAACTGAGGTGTGAAACATTTTCATCACAAAATTGGAGCTGCATTCTAAAGATCATGTATATCTATCTTCAATGCTCTGTCGAGTTCCGAGCAAAGGACGGGGAAAGAAGAGAAAATCCCCCAAAGGGACTTTTCTCTTAGTTTGGTTGTTCCAAGAAAATTATGAGCATCAATATCACAATGTGTTATGTGCAAAATGGTTGAGTTAGCATTTTCAGTTTAACAAAGCTGATAATAATAATCACAGAGGTCCTTGTTCGCACTACGACAAATATAGTACTACACATTGATATTCATAACACATTTGTAGCACCTATGTTAAGCTAAATATTACAATATGCATAAGACATGCTATAAAGAAGCCAACAAAGAAAGATATTACATATGGATATGAAATAATTTGGAAGAAATGTTGAGCATGAATTGGAAGTTCAAACTTTGGTTTGGCAGCTGCTGAACTTTCATCACTTCTCTTCCATCTAAGGTAGACCCCAACTTTAGCTAAGGTAGTACCTAAGGTACAGTCCCTAAAAAGCATTGGTGGACCACTCGAGCACTCAAGAGAACCACACAATGGCATGGTCTAAGGGTCAGAAAGGAAGACCGGAGGCTTAGGAGAGGTTGAGTTGAGGTTTAGTTAAGGTAGTACCTGAAGGCCACTAAGGTAGTACCTGAAAGCCACTGAGGTAGTACCTAAGGTACAGTCCCTAAAAAGCACTTGTAGATCACTTGAGCACTCAAGAGAAACACATAATGGGATGGTGGAAGGGTAAGAGAGGAAGGCCCGAGGCTTGAGAGAGGTTGAGTTGAGGTTTAGCTAAGGTAGTACCTAGGGTCCCTTAAGGTAGCAGCTGAAAGCCACTAAGGTAGTACCTAAGGGCTCTTAAGGTAGTACCTAAGGTACAGTCCCTAAAAAGCATTGGTGGACCACTTGAGCACTTAAGAGAACCACACAATGGCATGGTCTAAGGGTCAGAGAGGAAGGCCGAAGGCTTGGGAGAGGTTGAGTTGAGGTTTAGCTAAGGTAGTACCTAAGGGCCCTTAAGGTAGTACCTAAAGCCACTAAGGTAGTACCTGAAGGCCACTAAGGTAGTACCTAAGGCCACTAAGGTAGTACCTAAGGTACAGTCCCTAAAAGCACTGGTGGACCACTTGAGCACTCAAGAGATTTGTTGTAGGTAATTCTATCATAAATTTGAGTATCAAAAATAATTTTTTTGTTGTTGACTCTTTTTCTGGTAGCTTCTCAATCACAATTTGACACACAGGAGTTTAGAAAAGAACTTTTAGGTTTTGTCATGAACTAAGAATTGCCCTAATTTGGTGGGAATTTAGTGCCAGTACCAAATTGCATGTTGCAGTTTATTAGGGCAAAGAAGTGTTCTGTTGTTTGGAAGGATACATCACTATCCGTCATTCCCTTGTTTATGCATTCTGTGTTTTTCAGAAGCAAGCGGGGTTAGTAAGCTCCTTAAATTATGTGACATTGGATACTTGTATCTGAATAGGATATATTACACTCTTGGCCAAGGCTCTAGATTTCCATTTTGGCATCAAACTTTATCTTGCTTGAAATAAGATTTTCATTGGAGGATGGAGAGTCCACACACATGATATGAATCAGCTTTGACCGGCTCACCAGCATAACATCCAAATTTAATTGAAACAAAACCTTTAACTGAGACCTCTCTTTATGGTTGAGCAACTGGTCATTGCCATGTTTATTTGCACAGCAAGCGAGAGAAGGACTGGACAAGGAGAAAAGGGAACGACCGGCATTTGATTTGCATAGAGGACCCGTTTGAGATATCACATGATCTGGGTCGAGTGGTGGACAAGTTCAGCATAAAAGTCCTAAGATTAAATTAATATTAGGTTAACTCCATTGACTATAGGTCAAGCTTATCCTTTTACATATTCTAAGAAATTGTCCTCCTTTAATCTAATTACTTTTTCCTTAGCGTGTGGGCCTTAAGAGACTTCAACAAATGAATCCAAAGAAACAACAAAAGTCAAAGTAACATTAATATTCATAACTTTTTTTCTCATGGAAAATTGCACATCAAATTTGAATGAATACTATTGATGTGATTAGATAATGAATACCTTTGAAAAGATTATATTCATACTATTTACTTGTCTAGATGTAGAGTTAATAACTTTTGATAGTTATAATATTCTACACCTATAATTAAATACTAAAATTTCCCTTAATTTTCACTTTTATCAAATATCACCCTATTATTTGAATCTCTTTTACTAAGTTACGATTTTTGTATCATATATTGAAATTCCAAAATCTATTAAGTTTTTAACAAAATTAATACTTCTTAAAAAAAATTATATCATCACAAAAAAACAAAAATTAAAATAATGAATAATTTAATGCCAAGTTCCAAATAGTTATTTATACTTCATTAAGCCAACCTAAGCAATGATAGAATAAGAACACCAAGTTCCAATGATCACACCACTATTAATTAAAATAGCATTGGGGGGAAAATTGATAATTCAACTTCAAAATCAAATTAATAAGCCCTCATATGAGTAATGTTCATTTTTATAATTTTTTTATATTTAAAATTGCTTGAAAAATGAGGAATAAATAAATAAATAAATAAAAAGTCTTCAAGTAACTATGAATATGAATTGATGCTTCAATTTAATTTATAACAAAAATAACACTTCTATATAACATTTTATTTGTCAAAAAAAAAAAATTTAATATGTACATAAAACTTACTAGAAAGCATTCATTAGAAAGTTAAAGTATTTTCATCCAATTCTCATAAAAAATTAAGTGATCAGAATATAGTAAATCATTTAAATAATTCTTAGACTAGAAGTTAGTAAATGTTTCTTCCAAACTTATCTTTATTAATAATAAATATTAAAATTTTAATGCAATTTTGCATTATATAATACTAACCAACTCATGAAGTCTTATAATTTATACAAGTGACGTGTCAAAAAAATTTTGTGAATACAAAATTACATTTTACAAAATAAAAAATAAAAAATTAAATCAAATCAAATTAAAGTCAAAGAAAAATAAAAGTGATAGATTTTCTTATGGACAGAATACAAGAATTAAATTCCTTGTAAATCAAATATTTCAAGACCAAATTGAATTATGATTATTCTCATAAATAGGGCCTCCTCTTTCAATTCAGGAACATTTGAAAACAGCAAAGGAATCCTAAGAGTCTACTCAAGAAATTCCACAAGCCTTAATTTGAACTCTACTAACAAAGTTAGTCATTGAAAAAATAACTAGTGCAAAATAAGTACAATTATTTCGGTATTTAGAAGGGTGTTCCCTTTTACCTTTATTCAAAATTTCAAAAGACATTATTCTCCTCTAAAATGAAATCAAGACCATATAACAAATTATATCCTTTTTAAAAGATTCATCTTATTATATGTCTACCCATGCATTTTTTTTTAACCAATAAATTTGAAGAGAATTTATCAAGGAGAATTGTAGTCATACATTTCTTAAAAAAAGAAAAAAAACAAAAAAAATTTGAATTATTTTTATTCTATTTTCATGTTCTTATAATAATAATTAAGGACTCAAAAAAAAAGAATTATCTACACACACATTTGTCACAAGATGGGGTTTTGGCTGCACCTTGGCACGGAAAACAATTTTTTTTTTTTTTATGTATTTATACAAAATTTATTTTAAGAAAAAGGAATTTGGTTAAATCATCAAAATCAATTTTTGTGAAATACTTTTATTTGCATTCTTTTTATGAACTAGCCGTTTTATAAGCATTATTTTTAGAAAATTGATTAACTATTTTATTTAAAATTGATATTACGTTAACTCCATTGATTATGGATCAAGCTTATCCTTTTGCATATTTTAAGAAGTTGGGTGACCTCTTTTTTTAATTTGATTGCTCTTATCAAATGAAAGGACCTTAAAAGACTCCTAGAAATGGGTTCAAAAAACATCAAAAGTCAAAGTAACATAACTTTTTTTCTCATGGAAAATTGATCAATAAGAGAAAATCATGCGGCACACCAAATTTGAATGAATACTATTGATGTGATTAGATAATGAATACCTTTGATAAGATTATATTCATACTATTTACTTGTCTAGGTGTAGAGTTAACTTTTGATAGTTACAATATTCTACAATTATCATTAAGTACTAAAATTCTCCTTAATTTTAAATTTTATCAAAAAATTAATAATTTTCAATAAATATATATATTAAAAAAAAGGTTAAAAGATGTGTTCAATAAAGCAAAAAAATAGTTATGAAAAATATAAATGTAAATGACACATGAAATCACATAATTTTTTAAAAAACTAGTAAAATAAATAGTACGAAGATTATTTAAAATTATTCTTAATAATATTTTATCACCAAACCAACCAAATATTAATTACGAGGAAGGTCTCAATAGTGAATTAATTGTTGTCAAATATTCTAGTTTGAAAACTGGAAATTGCTTCATGGCTTCCAATTCAAGTAGTGGGGTTAGTTTGAAGAGGTAGGCTCGAACGTTGCTATAAATATGGGCTGGGGTGGTATTCTCGTTTTCGTATTAGCATAAGTAGGTGATTAAGAAAGCACAAGAGATGGCTGTTGGCAAGGCATTCCTCATCATTTGCGTCGTATTATTCATTCTGCCTGAGATGTTGGTGGTATGTAACTGCAAAAGAGCATTCGTAGGCGATTCCTCTCCTGTAAGTTTGTTTATGCTATTCAATAAGGGAGGAATCATGTTACCATACACCAATCCCCAAAGATCTCAATTTTTTAATTTTTATTTTTGACTTTTCAATTTAAGTGCAAAATGAAAATACAAATTATCCTTTCATACACTCAAACAGTAATTCTAAGTTTTTTTCCAAAATTACCCACCCGCCTCTCCCACTACACCATAATCTGCTGTCAGTGTCACCTTGTCGGCGTCATCATTGACGGCCGCACAGCTCTCTCCGACAGAGATTTTCCCTCTCTCTCGCATCTCTCTATTTCTCTCTCTTCCTCTCTTTTTTCCTTCCCTTTTTCGACATCACCACTGCCACTACTGTCAGCGCCATCACCAGTGCATGGCCGGCTGCTGCTCACAATCCCCTTCGGCCGGCAACCTCCCTCTCTTTCTCTCTCCCTTTCCCCTCCCTATTTCTTTCACTTTCGTTCCCTTTCCACATCACCACCGCTACCACTGCCAACGACCCACTGCTGCTGCTGCGGCCTCTCACGAGCAGCGACTGGGCGGCACTAGTCGCCACGGGTGAGACGTGGCAGCAGCCGTGGGTCGTTGGCAGTGGCGATGGTGATGTGAAAAGCGAAGGAAAGAGAAAGAAATAGGGAAAGGAAAAGAAGAGAGGATGAGGTTGCCGGCCGGTGAGAGCTGTGAGCTGCGGCCGCTTATGACGCCGACAAAGTGCAGCCCGGTTTTGCCGTCGATGAGAGGCAAGCAGTGGGTCGCTGGTAGTGGTGGCGGTGGTGATGTGAAAAGGGAAGGAAAGAGAGAGAAAGAGGGACGAGAAAGGGAGAGAGAGGGAGATTGGAGACCGGAGAGAGGTGTGAGTGGCGGCCGATAATGACGCCGGCGAAGTGCCGGCCAGTTTAAGTGGGGAGGGAGGGAGAGGCGGACGGTTTGGGAGAAATAAAAAGAAAAAAAAAAAAAATAGATAGGATAATTTTGGAAAATTACTCATTGGGTGTATAAAAGGGGATCTTTTTTTCTATTTGACACTTAAATTAAAAAATTAAAAATAAAGGTTTAAAAAGTCAAATTTTTTGGGGTTGGTGCATGGTAACACGATTCCCCTTTCAATAAAAGCCTAACAATATTAAGCATATTAATTTTATGATATTTATTTTTTGGACAAACCACCGAAACAGCTACCTTCGCCAAGTTCGCAAGTGTATCCAAATCCTTCAAGTCCTAGTCCAGGATGCTTCCTCCCAACATCGACGGCCCAAGTGAGACCTGCACACTATTGCAGCCCAGGGCCTCCGTAACATCGTTGATCAATTTGGTTCATTTGGTATCCATATGTATGAAGCACTTCCTAAATTTCTATTCTGATGTTACATATAGCTTATGGTCATCTCAATACTTGCAGGTGTTGAGAGGTAGTGGAATTTATTATTATTATTAATATGTGTGTACGTGTTTTCTTTTATTTTTGTTTTACTAAAATAAGGACTTCTCAATTTTTCGAGGAACTACGTTTGGTGATCTATTTTTGTTTTTAATTTTACATCATAGTAATAAAATTAAAAAAATATCGATTTTTCTATTTTCAAAACTTTTTAAGCATTTTTATAATTAATTATGAAGCTGCGCTAATAGCTTATCTCATTACTTTATAAAACCTTTGAGTCGACTTACAAAATGTATGGGATTTTTAGTCTTCAACTAATCAAACCAACCATGAAATTAAATCCAAAACTGTACTAGCATTAATTTCAAGATCTATATCTTAATGTGATAAGAATCATATTTTTATCAAGAGAGATGATTGTGAACAATAAACAACATGAGAAAGAGAACTAAAAAGAAATGATTATGAGTGATAAATAGATTTTTTATTTAATTAATAACGAATTTGCCTACTATGTACTTTAATCTTTTTATGATTTAAGGTTTTATTTTGAAAAGAAAATGTGTCATAGCAATTAAGAGGAGTGAGAGAACTTTTCACCACGGTAACTTTTCAACTTTATTTGAATAGTGGATTCTCAAATGTTAGTAAACTATATGAACATAAGATCATATCAATTATCAAATTATGTTAAAAATAACTTATATTTTCTTTATTTTTGTTCATGTGTGTGGTTTGATTAACAATTTTTGAAGGCAATTGTACTTTATGTGTCTTCCAAAGAAGTCACCCACCTTTTATCATTAAAATTAGAATTTTCATCATTATCCTCTAAGTGTTGGACCAAACCATTGGAACAACAAATTAACCTCTCTTTGCCTACCTCAATTGAATTGTGAAATAGATCAAGACAATCTCTCTTTACAACTTTATTATTTTCTATCTCTATATCATCTTTAGTTTCATATTGAAATAACAAACACTTAAGTTGGAAACTAGTAAACAATTTCAATGTTTACCACATTGAGCATGGGTCAAACTTCTCCTTTTGCATATCCCCAGCATCCGACTTTTCTTCTTGTTGTGCCAATAGAAGTTTTATTGCAAACAATTTTAGTTCAAGACCAAAAAAATAAGACAATTCATAGAAAGGTAAGTAGGATTTTAATGTGATTGAACAAACCATGTCTACACCACATATGAGAGATAATCATTCCACTTTATCAAAGACAATATTATAGAATAAAAATAAATACAATTATTAGGTTTCCAAAACATCTCATATTTCTTCACTCATTGTATTCATGCCTTAAACCACGAGCCTCTTATTCCATCAAGTATCTTTCATTCCATCAAATAACATTTTATTTGTAAAAAAAAATTAAAAATATATACATAAAACTTACTAGAAAGCAATCATTCGAAAGTTAAAGTATTTTCATCCAATTCTCACAAAAAATTAAGTGATCAAGATATAGTAAATCATTTAAATAATTCTTAGACTAGAAGTTAGTAAATGTTTCTTCCAAACTTACCTTTATTAATAATAAATATTAAAATTTTAATGCAGTTTTGCATTATATACTACTAATTAACCAACTCATGTATATAATACTAACCAACTCATGAAGTCTTATAATTTATACAAGTGGCGTGTCATAAAAATTTTGTGAATACAAAATTACATTTTACAAAAAAAATAAAATAATAATAAAATAAAATAAAAATTAAATCAAATCAAATTAAAGTCAAAGAAAATTAAAAGTGATAGATTTTCTTATGGACAGAATACAAGAATTAAATTCCTTGTAAATAGGGTGTCCTTTTTCAGTTCAAGGACGTTTGAAAAAAGCAAAGGAATCCTAAGAGTCTACTCAAAAAATTCCACAAGCCTTAATTTGAACTCTACTTAACAAAGTTAGTTATTGAAAAAATAACTAGTGCAAAATATGTACAATTATTTCAATATTTAGAAGGGTGTTCCCCTTTTACCTTTATTCAAAATTTCAAAAGACATTATTCTCCTCTTAAATGAAATCAAGACCATATAACAAATGATATCCTTTTTAAAAGATTCATCTTATTATATTTCTACCCATGCATTTTTTTTAACCAATAAATTTGAAGAGAATTTATCGAGGAGAATTGTAGTCATGCATTTCTTAAAAAATAAATAAATAAATAAATTTGAATTATTTTTATTCTATTTTCATGTTACTATAATAATAATTAAGGACTCAAAAAAAATTTATCTACACACATTTGTCACAAGATGGGGTTTTGGCTACACCTTGGCATGGAAAACAATTTTTTTTATTTTATGTATTTATACAAAAATTATTTTAAGAAAAAGGAATTTGATCAAATCATCAAAATCAATTTTTGTGAAATACTTTTATTTGAATTCTTTTTATGAATTAACTGTTTTATAAGCATTATTTTTAGAAAATTGATTAACTATTTTATTTAAAGTTGTTATTACGTTAACTCCATTGATTATGGATCAAGCTTATCCTTTTGCATATTCTAAGAAGTTGTGTGACCTCTTTCTTTAATTTGATTGCTCTTATCAAATGAAAGGAACTTAAAAGACTTCTAGAAATGGGTTCAAAAAACGTTAAAAGTCAAAGTAACATTAATGTTTATAACTTTTTTTCTCATGGAAAATTGATCAATAAGAGAAAATCACCGGCACACCAAATTTCAATGAATACTATTGATGTGATTAGATAATGAATATCTTTGATAAGATTATATTCATCCTATTTACTTGTCTAGGTGTAGAGTTAACTTTTGATAGTTACAATATTCTACAATTATAATTAAGTACTAAAATTCTCCTTAATTTGCTCATTGCAAAATTTAAGAGTATAAGAATTTAAGAGGATGAGACTTTCCCTAACTTCTATTTAGAACTAAGTGATATTGTTAATTCCATCTTTAACTTCTTGTCTTAAGAATATTAAATAGATCATATAGGTCATTTAGAGTTGTTAGGACATTAAATCTTGTTTATATGTTGGCAATTTTGTTCCAATTTATGTTTGGCCATAGAAGTCTTTTTAAATAGTGACTTGCTCTCCATTGAAGATTAAGGGTTGTTATTTGTCTAACCAGGAAGTCACATATAAGTTTAAAAAGGTTTGGCTTATGGCATATAAGATTTATTTAAGGTATAAAAGGTTTGGTATCATTTTTGGACTTAAAATGTTTTTTTGAAAAGAAGTAAGGGTCACTCAAGCAGTTAACCCTGCTCAAGTGGTTCGCCCACTCAAGCGATAGGAACCGCTCAAGTGGTAAAAACCGCTCTAGTGGTCTAAGTTCGCTCAAACGGTCATGACAGTCCTACCGAGTTTAGAAACATATTTTTGGAAAAATTTAATTCAAACTCCAATTAGGAAACTTGAGATACTGAAATCCTTATGGCTTTTGCCTGAATACCTCCCTTGTAACCCTTTTAGGGATAAAGATCGGAGATTAGAAAGATCATAGAGATCTTAGAGAATTTTGGGAGACCTATTATTCTTTAAAGGTACTCTTTGAGGAGAAAGCCTAATTTGTCACACCATTCCCATTCTCTCATTCAAGGATTCAATTATTTGAATTATTGGTTGAAGACCATAATCCTTTTGGAGGGACTAAAGGATCTACTAAGGAGCAACAGGTAGTTCTTGCGTTGCAAACGTGGATCAAGTTGTAGGCACTAAAGAGTAAAGAAGCCAGGTAAATTTGTATGACTTGATTTCAAATAATGGATTTTGATTAATAGGTCTTAGACCTTGTGATTTTTTATCTCCATTATTTGTGGGGGTTTTCCACATAAAAAATCTAATGCCTCATTATCTATATATTTTATATTCTATTTGAATTGCCTACAACAGGTTAAATTAATTACACCTAATATTTTGCAAGGCAATCCTAAAAGGTTCATATTTATTTTTATGAATATCAATTATTGCTATCTCTAACTTCTCTCAAGATATCTTTTGATTGATTTGTTAGGATGTTATTGAGTTTGTTAAGTTGGTTATTTTAGATGGTCTTATTATTCTTAACATATCTCAATAGATATTTCAGATATTGACAATTATATTATCCCTAACAATTTGCAGGGTATTCCTAAAAGTTAAAAATCATATTTTATATACCTTAGGATTCTAGGTATAAAACCATTTACTTATTTGAGACATCCTAGATATATCTTAGGATAAAAAGTTGGTTATAATTTTTAAATATTTATTGATTTTTTTAAATCACCCATTGACCCTCCATCAGAGTGTTCCCTATTGGACTTTTGGTAATTATTCAAGTGGTATTTAAGCAATACCCATTTTTTAGGAATGGCATAGACTCAAGTGATAGTGAATCCTTAAACCATGAAGATAACATGTATGGTCAAAGTGAAAACTATCTTGCATTTTTTTAAATTTTCTTATGAGTTTGTTTGGAGAGCCTCATGACCATCCTATATACATTTATCTAGTTAGCTCTATTAATCTAACTTGGGTTATGGTTGTGTTTGCAACCAATACATTCTAGCCATCTTCTCACCTACACAAATCCATTGTTTTACTATATGGTTTATCCATTGTTTTTGTTTGGCAAGCTCATAGATATTGTGCAAATGATTTTTTTTATGCCATGGCCATTTATGACAAGCATTCTCGCTTTAGAAGCCTTCCATTTGCTCTATTCATTTCCTAGACAACATTCAACAAGAGTTTTTGATACTTGGCTAGTGTGCTCTAATTAACTAGAGCTCATGGTCCAAGCAAGTGAGCCACACTTGAGGTGTGATGGTTGGCTCTCTCGCTAATGAAAAATATGAGATTAAAGTTGTTAAGTAGGGGCGGTTGACTAGTTCCACTCACCCAAGGTTATGGGGGTTGCAGATAGCATGTGAGCTCTTCTCGTGTGATTGTAGGGCCTTTAAAGCCCATTGATGGGTCATCTATTAACTATGTGTTGTTTTCTATTAATTAGTAGTGCTTTCACTTGGATATTTGCATCAATGATTTGTAAGGCATATGCATGCTCATATTGGTGAGCAATATGATCGTTCATAGCATATGGATGGTCCTCTCATATTGTTAATCGAGTTCTAGGCTATATTTCTGCATGTGACTATTGTGCAAAACTAGTTTAGACTCACCTCATTGAATATGCTATAGAAGCCCCAAGCATTATCTTCACTACCCTCCTTGTCTAATTTGTCGCAATCTTGCTTAGGCTTGAGTTTATTTGTGGATCTACATGTTCCATCTAATTTTAATGGGGCCCTCCATCCAAATTCTACTGAATTCCATACAATTTCCCCTCTATTTTCAAAACAATTATATACAAGCCTTCTAGTGAGGATAGTTGTTGCCATCAAAATAAGGTAGATGGTTTATGGATGATCCAAACCTTTGTGGTTCCATAATCTAAGATCATAGCATAATAGAAAATAAAAATAAAAATTGATAATTAAAATTTTCCTACTTTGATACCAATTCAAAATTTGTGATTTCAATTATGAAACTACCTAGAAGGGGGTTGAATAAGTATTCCTTTTTATTATAGCCCAAAGCTTACCAATTTTTGTTTCTATAAATTCTTTTAATGAATTGAACAATTAATCAATCAATCAATCAAAAATTTCAATCGCTCACAAAGATGAATAATTAATGTGGAAAATTACTCATAAGGCCTCTTAGAGATTTGTGGATATAAAAACCATTGGATTGAGACCACAAAGTTATCATCCACTATTTCAAAGAAAAGGTACACAGACCATAAAATTATCCTAAAGACTTGCACCCTAGAATCTACACTTGATCTCACATTCATGATGCAACACCATTGACTTCCAAGTAAACTCTTTGATACCTTGAAGGGATGGAAATCTCTCTCACAAACCAAAGAATAAATCCTAAATAGTTTTAAGAGTTTTGGGATACAAAAAGGATAATGACTTTTTATCTTTTATGTGCATTAGAGAAACTTGATTTTTCAGGCATAATATGTATATAGGAATGAAATGTAGTGGACTATTAATCCTAACTTTTTAAATTCCATTTTTTTTTAAAAAAGGAAAATTAAAATTTTGCAAACTTAATTTATGGAAAACTAACCATCGAACACTCGAGCACTATATAAGTGCACTTAAGTGATTTCAATGCTTGAGCACCCCTTGTCAGCGCTCTAGCATAGAGTTTGAGCACTAGATTTGAGCATTTGAGTGTCTGATCTTAAATTTTTCTAATTAAATTAACAAAATCCTCAACCTAATATTCACTAAAGTCCACATTATGTTGCTTGTTTGAAGTCATTAACTTTTTCATAGCTCTTTATACCTTTATGATAGGAAAATATAAGTCTTAAGGTGGGTTGAATAAAACATAATTATCAACTTAAACTAGACAATCTAATTCACTAACAATAGATTTAAATTTTAATTCATTTTCTTCAAGCTAGGAATAATATTAAAAAAAAAAAATTCTTAACAACTTTTTTGTCTAAATGAAATTTTTTTGAGTGTAAGAATTGTTTATGGCGGTGAAATTATTAAAAATAAACAAAAATAGGGAATATATTTTAAACACTTTTAAAATTATTTCAAAATTTAATTGTTCCAAGTATTTATAATGAAAAATAATAGAGAATAAAATTTATAAATTCATACCAGTTTGGAGAAGTGACTGACAAACCAAGAATGTAAATTAATAGTGAATTAAAATAATAAAAAATAAAAATAAATGAGACAACTAATAGTTAGGATTACACTTCAGAGATTGAAATTTCATAATTGAGATATTATGAAAAATAAAAAAAAATCCAAAATAAAAAATTTAAATAACAATTTTATAGGAATAAACACACTTCAATGGGACGTTTTTGTGATTCAATGGCTTATTAACTTAATCAATAAAGAGACAAGTTGCATTTATAAGAATATTTCAATCAAACATGTTTGATTTTTCCATAATCATTGAGAAGGCCACACAATGGCTTGATAAGATGAGTATTTGAATGATGTGCCATGCAAGTTTAATCATGGTATAGTTTTGTGTTGTTAGATCATTTGCAAAAATTGTCATAGTTATTAAGACCAATGGCTAGAGAATGCAAGCTAATGAAATGTCCATTGAGGTGGTCTATGAGGGGTACTAACTTAACTTTGGGTGCTCCATTCTGTTGACTTGTATTCTTGCAAATATATCTCCTATGCTACTATGCACATTTGACAACCATTGCTATGCACATAATGCCTATATTTCTACACATATGTAGCATGCACATCCATATCTATGAAGTATTATGAATTGGCCTTCTAGAAATGTGAAGTAAACAAGTTTGGTTTCTTCAAGGAAACAAAAATCTACTGGGACACCATTTATTCATGGTTCCCACATATTACTATAATTTATATATAATTCTTTCATTTTAAATTGTTTTAATTAGAAAGATATTCCTTGTATTTGACTTATCTTGAAATTTTATGTCATCCCTCTTAATTTTATCAAATTAATTAAATTTTTCTTAAATACATGTGAACTACTTTTCTCCTCCAACACAACTAAAAACATTACAAACATCTCCAAATCTATGTCATTCTTATAGTTCCGTTCTATAGAAATTCTTTAACTATTGACTAGCCAATTACTTAAGAAAGGTTTGGTTTTTTACTTTATAGAATGGTTTAAATTTGACATTTATAATTTTAAATATTGTTTTATATTGAATTTATTTTATTTATTTTAGTTTTGAAAAAATAAAATGATAATATAGTAAAGCAAGGATGAAGTTAGGAATAGGATGCAAGGGGTAATAGGATAGAGGTTAATTTCAAGGGGAGCAAAAAAAACCTGAAAGTAATGTTTAGCCCATCAGTTGGTGTATTTCTCTTTTAAAACTAAGGTAGGAGGTTCAATTCTATGTCCCATCTGGCCCGCCAGTGTAGTGAACCAAATCATATTTATATGTGTTCTCATTTCTTTATTTTATTTATATTGAGATTTATGTTTTTGTTTTTATTAGCTTATTGATGCAGTTTTTATTTATATATTTTCTATATGGAAGCATATTTTTATTATTTTTATCATCCATGCTTTTATTTAATATTGGTTAATTCTATAAATTATTTTTGTGTAATGTAATGATATACATACATTAATTACACAACCCTTGCACATTCAAATACTTCAACTTACAACAAGGAATGATCTTAGATGTTGGGCATTCTACTTCTTTTGATTCAAGTTTTGGGTGAGCATTTTATTTTATTAGTAAAAGTTTGAAACATTACACAAAACCATTGTTTATCATGAGCTAATAATATTTGGTGATTAACTTTGTTATGAAATTACTATAATTTTGTATAATTTTCTTGTGGAGACAAATTTCTCTTCTATCAGTATTATGTAGATTGCACTCCTCTTTACCCTTTATTCTATTCATTGGTTGTCATGACAATTTTTAGGAAGCATTAATTCTTTCTAATTTTCTTGTGGAAACAAATTTCTCTTTTATCAATATTATGTAGATTGCACTCCTCTTTAGCCTTTATTCTATTCATTGGTTGTCATGACAATTTTTAGGAAGCATTAATTCTTTTTATTATCTCTTATCAGGTGGAAGTGAACAACCTTTAGATCTTATTAAAAGCATCAATTTTGCTTTAAATGGCACCTTCATCTGGAGGTATGAGTCTCTATGTCCACCAAAGTGCCTTTATATATATAATAAGAATAAAATTGAATGCATTTTGAGTGAAAATACATAAATTCAAAAAAAAAATATTTTGAAAAGATTAATTTTAATTAATGGACTTGATTTAGCAGTAATTCAAGTCTTTTAGCACATGGCTAGAACTTGCATGCTTGTTTATTTCAATTAAAAAGCCTAGATTTGGAATTGTTTTAATGCATGTTGACATTTATACGATTTCTAGAGACTATGATAGCTTGGCCTTAGATCATTTTTAAAGTTATAGCTCATGTCATAATTTCCTAGTTTTGTAAACAAGGTTAAGTGTTTACTCTTTGATTTGACAATTTAGGTTCTTCCTTACAAATAGAAATCCAATGGAATGAGCAGAGCCGGAAAAGGTATGTTCATAGATATGCTTTACATATTTGATTTTGATTATATTCACTTAACTGTTAGGAGCCGATTGTGCCAATGACACTTTGGTGACATTTTTTTGTAATGGCAATAACCAGTGGAGAGCTAGGAGACATAATATGGATTGTAGTTTATCCTTATTTAGTTGGTTAATTGACAAGTTTAGTAACTATTCTAAATATGTAGATTATTTTTTACTCTATCCTTGTTACTTATGTTAGACGTTTTAATTTTATTATCATTTAGTGGTTTAAATATTTTGATTATTTAAGCAATAGCTAACAATGACAAAACATATATTCTATAAATAGTACAAGTAGAATGACAAGAACAATATTAGACATCTCCTTTGTTTCCAACATTTAGTTTAATGTCTTATGATTCAGTATAAATATATTAATATTTTGAATTTTGTTAAATGAAATATGTGTAATATTTTAATATGAATAAATTTAAAAGGAAAGAAAATTTAATTATTTAATTTTAACTAATTTTATAATTTTAGAAAATATTATATTATATTTATTTAATATTATAAATCTTCTTAGAAACATATACATTCTTTTATTTGTCATTTAAAGCAACAAAGTGTACATAGCCAAGTGGTAATCCATGTCTTTTGCTTAATTGGAGGTTTAGAGTTCAAATCCTTCATTTTTCTTATACTTAAAATTATGAATCCCACATTGGATGTGGACAATAAAAAAAAAAAGGCCCTTATAAATCAAGGTGTCGTTAAGTGGTGTTTGGGTTGGGCTTTTGCCTCTAATACCATTTAATGGAAGACTTGGGCTTCTATTTGTGCCTCTTAGAATGAAAAAGAGGGAAATGTTGGGTTTTAAATTGGGCCTATTTAATGAAAGAAGAGTATGGGAATTGAACCATTCGGTTCATGTGGAACCACCCGGTCTAGGAGGTTCACCGATCCAACTGCTAGTTCGGGTGGCTTGTGGCCGGTTCAACTACCCAGTTTTATAGAGAGGATCAGACCAAAAAGTCCACCACAATCAAGCCAGTTAGTCCGGTCTAGTTTTCAAAAAATGAGATATCACCAAAGTAATAATCTTTATTAGAATTTTTAATTACTTCCATATATATGAACAATAAATAGCTATTGTATTATATTAGTCATAAGAATATTAAATCATACAAGTGACACAAGATGTAATGTGGAAAAATCACCTAGAAACCCCCAAATGTAAAAAACATGGATGGTCTATCAAATGCAATTAATCTCCTAAATAATTTGGAGAAAAAAAAAACACATGGTTTTATCTAATCAGATGCACCTATTCTACGGGATTTTATATTATTAGTGCCTCAACTCTTTTTTTTTTTTTTTTTCACATCCTTGATGTAGTACTCCATGCCCCTTATTGGATCACCTCAAAAATCATATTGAGATTTAGCAACTTGAATCCTTGATCTTTATTTTGCTAAAAGGTTTGTTTCAAGAATATTGGTCATGAAAGATTGAGAAATAGAGTGCTTCTTAATGCTATCAAGATGATTAATCTCTTGTACATCATCTTCAATATATTAAACTTATGTTTTCATACCAAAAACTTAGGGCATTGATTTGGAAAACAGTTATAACTTTATTCTATAAAAATGCCCCGATAGTATGAAGAATGGAATAAAAATTGCAACAACAAAAGAAAAAAAAAATCCAACATTTGAACACTTGAAAGGGATATTCAAACAGTATATGGAATGTTTGAACATTCTACACTTTAGCATTTGAATGCCCTATTGATATTTGATTATTCCTTGGGGATGTTTGAACATTCCTTTAGGACTTTTGAAAATCTTACCCATGCTGGTGTTCCTAACTTCATATTTCATGCTTTTCTTCAAATATATACAAGTTAACCTTTTATAGGGATTCCATAAACCTTAGTAATACCAAATGCATACATGACTCAAGAATTATCAACTCTAAAATCATTGAGCTTGATTGGGAACTAGTACGACCCTTGGAAGTATGATGTATCCTTCACAGTATGTAAGAAATGGAACAAAATTGCCCACCTAACATCAACAAACTCAAATATTGCTTTTGCCTTTAGGAAACTCTCTTTAACAACAATTTTAGAAGTATTTGAAGACAAAAAATTCGTTACCATAAATTCAAACTTCACTTTCATTCTTTGGTTATGTCTTGGTCCTACTCAACAATGAGTACGTTATCAATTAGTAACTTTCACATCATTTTAACAGTGGATGCGATGAAATAGGTTGGAGTGTTCCATTTTTTTGTTCATAATTATGAACCCTTTTCTCGGTCATGCATCGATTTTGATTGCTTTGTCTGTTTACATGCAACAACCATAATAGTAATTATTTTCTAAAAATTCTTCAGTTTAATGACTTGGCTGATGGCTGCAGAATTTCATGTCCCCTTCATTATTGGTTTCAACTGGAGAATGCTATTTAGTAAGCAGTTGACCAATGAGGTATGGGGAGTGATTGGCATCGGAGAAGACCATCAGGCTGCATAATGAAACAATCCCAGATGAACTGCACAAGGTGAATGAATATAAGACTAAATCAAACATGAACCCTTAACTATATGTGCTTTTTAGTTCATGGCAATTAACACACGTTGTAATTATTATTTGTATCAGATTATATGGGTTGGGCATTCACAAGGTGATGTGTGTGCATATGGTTCTAAACATTGGCTTAGCACTTCAGTTAGACAACATGAACGCCTAACATATATAATGGCTAGGAACAATCCTAGCCCTAAAGGTCAGCATATTACAATATTTCCAGTACTAAATTCACAGATCTAAAATTACTGCTGTATCTGTTCTGTAATTTGCAAATTGACCAATGTGTTAGTTAACTACCAGAGCTTTGTTTCTTCACAGAATAAGTATCTCCTGGGGAAGAGAATCTTTTGAGCTTTGCTGAAGGCATGACTAGAAATTCTCGGGCCAATCTCAGTGCTCAAAAGAGAACACATGGATGTAGTACCATTAAATAGTTCTGAAAACATTAAGGCCATAATAAGAAAATGAAAGAAAGCCTTCTGGTCTAGCACTAGTCATGGCAACAACCATCCATAGATTCCTACCTAACCAAGTAGGATTTTGATCTCTTTCAGGATGAGCATAGTCAAAATAAGGTATGTAATGTATGTGAGAATTCTTTTTCTTTAAATTTTTACGATCTTACATTTTATTTCATAGCTTTTGTGATAGTATTTTATGCTTCTTGAAGATCTTCAAATTTCCCTTCTTCCTCATCACTAGATTCGACTAGATTTTTTTATCCAATCCTAGGGAATTGGGGTAATGAGGTAGTGAACGCAATAAGATTATTAATTTCCTTATTCTCAATTGAAACATTCAATTTGAGATGATTTTGATGGACCTTTTCATTATTTTCTCGGAGGGATTTTTCTCTTTCTTTGAACCATCTTTTGTGTTTGTCTCCTCTTGCATTTTTGTAAGTATTTTGAATTTTTTGGCAAAAGAGGAAATTTTGGGTTTATTAAAAAATGATTCACCCTAATCTTCATACTCAATTTTTTCTTTAAATGAAGCCTTTAGGGTGCCCGTTTAGGTCTCCTAAAGGGTGGGAAGTCATCTCATAGGACTGTAAAGAAGCTACAAGTTCATATACCATCAATATATCCATATATAGTTTTTTACTTTCCTATATTGCAATCACCTTAGCACTAAATCTCTCCCTATTTCTCTAACCATTTTAGAGTAAAGAATTCTTTCTCCTAGATTGAAACATGAGTCAACAATATCATTGAGTTTAGTATAAAACTCAAAGAATGTTTTATCATCTTTCATCTTTGGCCTTTCAAACTTTGTAGTTAACATTTGCAATTTTGACAACTTCATGGTAGAAGTGTTCTCATATGTTATTGCAAGAATGTCTCAAGCCTCTTTATCATATTTACATGTATCAATCAATCCTACAAAACTTGTCTGGAATGACTCTATTGAAAATACAATATAAAGGCTTTGGCATTTGCCTCACTCCCTTCATTGTTCAATTTATTCCACTCTACCTTGGGTTTTAATTTATTCTTGTCAACTAAGAGTGGGGGTAACCACCCATATGCCACTGTATTTCAAACTCTTTCACCTTGCAAGATCCAATTCCTATGGTTCCATTCATCAAGACTAGTAGGAATCAACAAAAAATTTCAAAATAATTTTTACAAACTCTGATATTGCTTGGAAATTTTTTTACATCTAGTCTTGATGTAACAAAATTACCTAGAGGGGAGTGAATAGGTAGCCCTTGAATTAATCCCTAAATAATTTTTTTTATTACCTACTTTCAGTTTGTTCCTTTAGATTAATCTTTTAGTGAGAAAAAAAAATCTCATACATAGATAACTAAAATTGATTATATACAATACATAGGTTAGAATATGAGAAAACCACTTAGCAACTAAAAAATCATGAGTAGTTTCTCAACCATTAAATAATCCCTTAACTATGAGAAAATGGTACAAAATTTTACCTAACTAGATGCACCTACTTCCTAAGGTCTTATAATGTCAGTGCTTGTGCACATTATCCATGTCCTTGATGCAATGCACCCTCGTGCTTCTTCATAGATCCTTTGAAGCCCTTATCGAAGTATTGCAATAAGATTTATAACTTTTGTTGAAGCCAAAAATTACTTTCAAGAAATAACTTGAAAGTTTGAGAATCGGACGATCAAGCTTTGGAAATGAAAATTATTCTCTTTAGGTTTTTCTCTTTCTTAGGGTTCCTATGGAGTCCACCAAATTAACAACAAAACAAATCCTTTTATATTTGAAAAACCCTAGACTCCCATTATGAAGGGTTTTCCCAATTATAAAACATTCTAAACGCCTAGTAACCAATTACAAAAGTTTCCAATCTTTTACGACATCCCAAAAACATAATATTTTGAATTAAAATAGAATTTGGAAACTTACAAACATCATTGATCTTTCGAACACTTGAGGTGGGTGTTTGAACACCCCCTTGGATTTTTGAACGGTTCTTGGGCTGTTTCAAAGGCATTTGAACTCCTTGGGGGCGTTTACTCATGGATTTTGAAGCATCCTCAAGGCATTTCAATTCCATCCTCAAGGCATTCGAATGCTCTCCCCCTTCTTTCCAATATTCCATTTTCCTTTTTCAAGTTATTTTCAATTCAAAACATGTAATTGTCATTCCAAAAATTTTACCAATTTATAAATTTATATTTACCTTGAATTTGATTATTAAAGTATTCTAAAATCAAGTCTTATAAATCCAAAATCATCTTAAGACCGGTAAGACTCAAGGAAGTAAGTCTCATCTAATAAGAAATATATAGAACAAAATTATTAACTAAACAAAATACACTAACTTTCATTCTTTGGTTGTCTTAATCCTAGTAAACAAGGAGTAAGTTATTGATTACTGACTTTCACATCTTTCTAATGATGGGTGTGATGAAATGGATCTTTGCCTCTAAGAGTTAATTAATTTAGAGGCTTCTATAATATCATTAATATTTGGTTTTGTCTACCATTTGCTCACTACATAGGGTCATTAAATTAAGGCATCGAAGATTCCTCCTCTAGGTGATTGAAGCTATTTTTTTTCTTTAATATTTGATTTACATCTTCCTTAAGAGGTCATCCAAAAGTACTTTCACATTTTAGACCTTGCATGAAGACATAATCAAAATGTTGTTTTATATGTTACCACCACATATCTGTTGTCGACATTCTTGGTCATATCAGCTTACTTAGTTGCGTTCTCTTATACTATTGTCTGCTTAAACCCATGTTGATTTCCTCAATACATATACATTCCTCCAATATATTTTTATCTTCCTAGGCAATTGGAAGCAGCAAAATTCTCCCTACATGCATCTAGCCAAGTTTTTAATTCCTCTCCAATAGGAGCAGCCAGATATATAAGCTAGGCGTCACTTGTTTTATATTCATTTATAAATGAATATCAAACTTAACAAAGAGAAAGCATTTCTTAGTCACGTTTGACAAAGAGAGGGTAAAGGAAGATAAACACAGAAAGGTACTTTGGGAGTGTTCCTTTCTCTGTTCATAATTAAACCATCAGTCATGCATTGAGTTTTGATTGCTTTGTCTGTTCAATTGCAACAACCATTCTAAGAATTCTTCAATTTAATGACTTTCCTGATGGCTGCAGAAGCTCAAAGTCTTCATTATTAGCTCTAACTCAAGAATCCTATTTAGCAAGATACAGAAAGCAGCTGACCAATGAGATATGGGGAGTAGTTGATATCAGAGAAGGCCATCAGGCTGCATAATCGCACAACTTCCAGATGGACTCTGCAAGGTGAATGGATATGCAACCTAAATCAAACATGAACTCTTAAATAGATGTGCTTTTTAGTTCATGACGACTAACACATGTTGTAATTGTTGTTTGTATCAGATTATATGGGTTGAGCATTCAAAAGCTGGTAATGGTTCAGTTCCAGAGATATGCTCTCTGTGGCATCCTTATGTATGCATATGGTGCTAAACATTGGCTTAGCACTTCAGTTAGACAACACGAATGCCTTACACATATAATGGTTAGGAACAATCCTAGGCCCAGAGGTGAGCATATTACCTTTGCAGTACTAAATTCATAAATCTGAACCATAAATCTGCTGTATCTGTCCTCTAGTTTTCAAATTGACCAACTATGTGTTAGTTAACCACTGGAACTTTTTTCTTCACAGAATAAGTATCTCCTGGGGAAGAGAATCTTTTGAGCTTTGCTGAGGACTGATGAGAAATTCTCAGCCTCAAAACTGAATGCATGGATGTAGTAACCTTAAATGTTTCTGCAAATGTTGAGGCCATGATAAGAGCAGAGAATAAGGAAAGGCTTCTGGTCCAGCAATAGTCATGGCAACAATGATCCAGATTCCTCCCTCACCAAGAAGGATTTTGATTTTAGACAGAATAATAAGGTAAGGTGTGACGTACTAGCTTCTTCCATGGTTGATTCATGGTATCCCTTGAGTCCACTATTCCTTGATTTTGTCATTTTATAGAAGTCCATTTCTTGAAACCAAAATAAGAGCATTCTTCAGTTGTAGTGAAGACAAGAACTCTTACAAGTAATGTAGTTGATTGCTCATTGACTTCCAAAAAATTGAACCATCCTAATCAACACCTTTACCAGAACCGTATGTGAATTAAGTAGTCTCCTAATTTCTTATTTTAACCATAATGCACCTTACGTATCCTTCATATGGGTGCCCTCGTAACTTGCTGCAAGAATCACGAATCATCAATTATTCTAGGACAAAACTTTATCTTATAAGCATAAAGGCAACAGATTTCATGAAGTAAGAAATTAGAACCAGAAATAGAAGTGAGAGTTAAGCTATTTTACATGCGTTCACTGATTGATGTCAAACTTACAAAAGAGAAAGAGAGAGAAGAAGGGTGCCGTCCCAAAAGTTATGTGTGTGCTGCAAAAGGCAAGAGCTTGTGCAGCTGCCAATAACTCTTTGAAAAAGTAATTTATCATTGTTAAAGCCAATACTCATGCATTTGATCATGACCTCTAGTCAGAGATCATGTTTGATGGTTCTATGTCCAAATTGGCTTTCTAGATCTTGCTCTTATGGTTCCTCAAGTTCATATATAACCATTTATTTGTTACAGCATCAGAGAAACTTCTTATTAATTAATTTATCCTTGGAAATGATATTCTCATAGAATGTAGTCTCTATTTTCTTCTCAGACATACAATGGCCTGCCTTATTAACTTTACAAAATTAAGGTTACCTACATTTTCATGTTATCAGTGACTCCATCAAGAAGTGTATTTAGGCACAATAAAATTACTCTTTACCTATTG
The DNA here is from genome assembly GCF_030704535.1 of Vitis vinifera. NCBI lineage: Eukaryota > Viridiplantae > Streptophyta > Magnoliopsida > Vitales > Vitaceae > Vitis > Vitis vinifera. The sequence goes on along the minus strand of NC_081823.1, from coordinate 21,799,598 downwards.
TGTGAAGGTATTTTTGTTTCAAGGTTATCTAGTTTCTTTTAACATGTCAAATTTTCATGTCAATTTTGGGATAGACTTGTTGCTAAAGAATATGATGATCCAGATTCAAATTTTCATGTGCATGTCAATGCTGATGTGCATATACTTTGTGTTAATTACTTATTTATTAAATATCATGAGTAGTTTTCCTATTTTACATTACGTCTTAATGTTTTAATCTAGAAAAAAAAAATATTACTACAAAAAATATCACTCTGTGATCTGTTTCAATTTCTTTTTATATTGTACATCCATGAGAAAGTGTTGTTCTTGTTCTCACTAGAAGAAATAGAATTCATTGGATTTTCACTACTGTGAATTAACCGATCATTCTTGGCATATAACAGGCTTTGACACTATCATCATTCTGAAGCAGTCCGATTTATTAACTTGGCTGGCATCATTAGTCCCAAGCTTTGATAGCCAATGAGCATTGTTGAAATCAGCAAGAGAAGCGCAGCAAAGCAATGAGCTTATAAAGGATTATATAAGGACATATAGTGGGGTTTGATAAGTTCTTTGTTTGATATATGGTAAAAGTAAGGAGACCAAAAAAAAAAAAACATAGATTGGGGGTTTATTCTTGTTCTTACATTTCGCATGAAGGTAGATTTTTTTCTTCTCTAGTTTCTCCATGTTTGAATTTGGTGTTTTATTAGAAAAAATGGATTTAAGCTGAGGTCTGACAAATTGTTTGTTTGGTTTCTAGTAAAGCAGGCAAGACTAGAAAAAGAAGCATTTTGGAGCTTTCATTTTGAATCATACTAATTTTACATTTTCTAGGCAACCAAACAATTTCTCTAGGTGGTATAAGTTCCTTATTTGGTTACTAAGAAAACAGAGGGAAAGAAGAAATAACATACATTTTGGAGCTTATTTTCATGTTCTATTTCTTATATTTTTTTAGCAATAAAAAATAGTATATTTTTATCTGGGCAATAGAAATCCATTTTTTTTTGGTTTTTTTTTAATGTTTATTTTATTGTAACCCATTCAACTAGGGTTAAACAGGAAGTGCTTTGCGTGCAATTTTGCACATGTTTTAAGTTTTGTAATAATTTTATGGTTTCTTTGTGTGATTAGTGTTGGAAATGAGTTAATTATATTATACTTTGTTTGGATGGGGGAAAATATAGGAAAAACAAAGCATATATTTTCTTGAGTTTTAGGGCTTATTTGTTGTTTTGGTTTTCAAAAGATAAGAAGTTTTCCCTTTTTTTGACTAAGGTGTTTGCTTTGATAATAATAAGTGTTGAACTTTTTTTTTATTTTTTATTTTATCTGGTTTTACAAGTTAATGAGGAATTTCTCATTTTTTTTTTTTTTTTTTGTAATCTCTTAATTTTAATGACTATGTTTTTGTTTTTGATAAAAAGTAAATCATAAATGTTGAAAACTAAAACATTGAAAAAGAAAAAATCCCTACAATCCATTTAGTACATTTGATCTATGCAAATTGATTCTAGTAACTGAGCATGGAATGCAAAATATATGGCATTGAATAACTCATTTTTCCTTAGAAAGCTCAAACTTCAATGTCTTTTTTTAATTTTTTTGTTTTTATTTTTATTTTTATTTTTATTTAAACATGATCTCTTCTTAGAATTATCTATATATTTATAATATCAAGTTAGTTAAAGAAAACACTCAATGTTTTTTTCTTTTTCTTTTTTTTTTTTTAAAAAAGAAACAACTTCCAAACGTGTTTTTTGCAATGTTTTCATAACCGGACCGGTAATCAAACCGGAAAAGTTATCGGTTCACGGTTCACTGGTCGGATCGACGGTCAGACCGGCGGTCGAACCGCTATTGAACTGGTGACATCATAAATATATAATTTATATATTATTAAAATTAAAAATAATTATAAAAATTTTAAAATATATATGAATAAATTAAAAATCAATAATATTATCAAATTAAATCATATTAATATTTTTAATTTTGTTAAATGAAATATGTAAAATATTTAAATGTGAATATATTAAAAATGAAAATTTAAACTAATTTTATCATTTTTAAAAATATTATATTATTTTTATTTAACATTACAAAAAAAATTTAAAGTCTAATATATATTATTTTGTTTAGCACATTAGATAACAAAAGTTGTGTAGTTGAGTGGTGCCTAGGATGCCTTCCGAATCTGGGGTCCAAGGTTCAATTCCTCTTGGGTGAGGGACTTGTTATTATTTTTTTCATTGATTAGGTTGGTTAGGAATCCCACATCAGATTCTAAGAGAAATGAGGATGCAAAGGGTGCCTATAAATGCTATCCACATTGAAGACCAATACAGTGCCTCACTGGGTGGGCTCAAGACTAAGCCCACAATATGGTTGAGTGGGGTTTGGGCTTTGTCATGATGAGACAAGGCCCAGAATGGGCATTTGCCAAAGCTTTTTAATGCAAGGATCCTTTAAAATGGAGGTTCAATTAGAACCGTCCGGTTCGATCGAGTCACCGGTCCGACCGCCGGTTTCGACGGTTCGTGGCCGATTTAAATCTTAAACGGTTCAATAGGGCAGATCGGACCGGAATTGTGACCGGTCGACGGTTGGACCGGTCGGTCCGGTCCGGTTTTTAAAACATTGGTTTTTTGTTTTACCTCTTTTTATAACTCAACCAAAAATATGTTTGTTGTTCTCGAGAACAAAAACTATTTTTCATAATTCAATTTCCAAATGCAAATTTTGTTTCTAAAAACACCAAAAATTCTTCTTAAAAATTGTTTCTCATAATAGTTTTCAAAATCGCCAACTAAATGAGCCCTTACTTTCCATAAGAATATATAAAATTACCATTTTTAATTATTTTATACATTCCAAATTCCATGCAAAATCAACATAATGCAAAATAAGGAAATAAAATGAAATAACAAAAATTAGCTTCCCATAGTCTTAGGGATCTTGCTGCATGATTTTGGTAAGACTGAATAATGGATTTTCAAAAAATCCAAATGAACCAAAAATGCTTGCAACAAAAATTAGGGTTAGAAATAATTGCAAAAACCCTAAAATACCTTTAAAACCTTAAAACTACCCATGATGACACCAAAATTGTTGGAAGCATGATTGAAGCACTAGAAAGGCTTTTGTCACTGGATGCAACATTAGAAGGGCCCTTAAGCACTTGATGACTACATGAGCGTAAATCTAGCCGCTTGAGCATTGCTATTGCATTCTCCAATCTAAGAGTCATTCTAACTCTTCTTTTATTGCCATTCCATTGAAAAACTTAGCTTTCTTTGATTAGGGATTCACCATGGATGCTCCTTGATTGATTAGATCACCTCCATGTCCTCGGGGATTATAAAGATTGATGAAAGATAAAACATTTTACATAGAAACACAAAGCCTTATACTCTTTTAAACCAAAGTTTACAATCAAAGTATGCAAATTGAAAATCAAATTTTTACATTCCAATTAAAAGTTCTTAGAATCCATTCAACTAGCATAATTAAATTGAGAAAAAAAAAACCTTCCATTATTCATCCGTTTGAACCCTTTGAATAAACCTTGCAAAACAGTGGTTAGCATATCCAAGAAAGGCTTTAGCATGCTCAAACCTCACCTAAGGCTCTAATACCAATTGTAGGGAATCTCAGATTACATAGCTCCCAAGCCCTGGATCTTATTAGGTGCATGTAATCTTCTTAGGGCTATCTAGACCCTAGTAATGGAGACCAATAAGTATATAAAAACTTTTTAAAGAACTAGATCTCTTGGTTTGGATGTGCTTACCTAGATTAGGATGTTCCCATATCAATTCTTGTTTGTGTAGAAAACTACAAAGTTATAGAAGATCTCGCACATGTAGCAATCTTCTACCTGATGGCTCCTCTTTCAATCCAAGACATTGAGATAGTGCAGATCTCAAGAGGGTAGAGGTTATGGTTCTCTCTTTGACTGGTAAGAAAACAAGACTATCAAGAGTGATACCCTAACCCCTAAAAGGGGTATTTATAGGATTTTTGTAGGCTTAAATGACTTAAGGCCACCTTAGGCTAGGTCACTTAATCTAGCTTAAAAAATGTCCTAATTAATCAATTAGTATAGTTAAAGGAGATTATTCACTAACACTAATCTTACATATTTACTAAAACACCTTTATTCACATAAGTGAACTAAGAACCAATCAAACCCTTATAAACCATACCATTATCAAATATGAGCTCGACCAAGGCCCATTAAAAACCATAGGATAATACTAACTCCCTCAGAATCTAATTCTGAAGTTGACTCAACATCCTCCTATAGAGAGTCAACTACACTCTAGTACCTTATGTATATTACAATAAGACATAACTACTCAAGTTTGTGACATACTATCCACTATATGGAGTCTTCCCACGACTTGGAGCCATAATCTAACTAGGTGATTTCTATCAACCTCTTAAGATTACCTTTACCATCCTCAAGTTATAAATCCTCATATTGTGTGATCAATTGTCATGTCGTAGTTGACAAATAGCGTATGTTAAATTCCACAAAAGGGAAACTAAATCATAAATAAATTAATTTATTAATGAATCTAAATCTATTACATAATGTCATGCTTTCTTAGAATCTATCCCAACAAACTCCCACTAGCCTTAAAGCATGATAGGAATACATTTGACACTTATGCTATCCCTATGACCATCAAAGAATGTAGTAGACAAAGTCTTGGTGAAGGGATTTGCTAAGTTTTCCATAAAAGCAATGTTCTCCACAACCACATCTCCTCTCATTATTATCTCATGTATCAAGTAATACTCCTTCTCTATGTGTTTACCATTCTAGTGGTTTCTTGGCTCTTTAGATTGTGGTATCACTCCAATGTTATCATAAAATAGTATCAAAGATGGTACAACTTAGGGCACTACCCCAAGTCCTATGAGAAACATTCTGAGCCAATTAAATAGATTCCTTTTATTATTGTAGAAGCAACAACATACTTGGCTTCCATAGTGGAGTAAAAAATATAGGACTGCTTCACACTTCTCCAATTGACAACCTCATAATCTAAAGCGAACACTAACCTAGAGGTAAACTTACGATTATACACTAGCATATAATTTCTCATTCTTCAAAAGATACTTAAGCATATGCTTGACCACCATCCAATGCTCTGGTCCTAGATTAGACTGATATCTACTCACCATCCTTATAACAAAAGCAAATATCTTATCTAATGTATAACATCTTATACATAAGGCTACCCACAATTGAGGCATAGGGTATTGCCTTCATACGATTTTTCTCATATGTCTTAAGATATTGATCTTGAGAAATAGGTACTCCATATCTAAAGGGTAGTAGACCCTTCTTGGAGTCCTGCATCACACACTTAACAATAAGATTGTCAATGTCAATGGCTTAAGACAACATAATTTTCTTATTCTTGTGGTCTTGAAGGGATAACCAAATCTTTCATCTAGAACTAAGTAGATAATTGAATCTTGATTGATGACATTAACCCTACATCATTCTCAATAAGTAGAATGTCATCAACATACAAGATAAAAAAATAAAAAAAAACACCATGCTTTCCTACATCTTCTTGTACACATAAGTGTGGACTTGCATTTTTTTCATGTGCATTCCCACTTGATGGTGAGACTCATTTTTAGTAAAAGACTGATTTTTATAAAAATTGGAGTCGCCACCTATTTTTATTTATTTGTTAAATGAAAAATAAAATAAGAAACAAAACCCTAAAAATGACTCTTTATTTGGAAAAGTAGGCCTTTGATAACCGAGTCTAAGATTGGGGGTCAAATTACCTATTAGGAAGGTAGCACCCCTCTAAACCCTCAATAAAGATCTCAACTAATAAAGTTGAGGTAATTATAACAATTGATTTGTAAATCATGGATATCGAAGAGCAAGAATAAAGTAAAAATGATAATAACAAAAAGCCTAGCAAAATGCTACTCACTTAAGATATGCATATCAAGTATAATCAAACATATAAGAAAAAGGAAGGAATGTACCTGAATTGCAATCTAAAGTGATTCCATAGAATAATAAGGTTAGTTAAACAAGTATAACATAGCAAATGTCCTGTAATACACAAATATAACATAGCAAGCGTTTTCATAAGACCAAAGGGATTAGCTTAATGGATGAAATAATGAATGTGATATCATAGGTGAGGTCTCATTTTACATACAATCAAATCCAAGTCAAAGACTAAAAAAATGAAATAAGTTGAAATAATACACAATAGTTAGATTAAAGATTTCAACATATATTCATCTAATATAAGATAAAATAACTTATTTAATATGTATAAGTTATCTGCAATGTATCACAAAAGTCAAAGCAACCTAAAAGCATGTCTAAAGAAGCTAAAATATTAACAACAAACAAGACTTTCAGCTATAACACAGAGAGCATTCAAAAAGTAAATCCTAAAAAAATATCTAGAGGTGTTATTTCATCAAAAAAATAAAATAAAATAAAATAAATAAAATAAAATTGACAACATCTTCAATATTTCCATATCACAATTCAAAATCCCAAATTATTTAATTAGGTGTCAATCAATACCAAATGAATTCATACTATGAACACTATACAAAATAATCAACGTATATCCAAAATAGAAGGACTTAAAAATAAATCCTAAAAAAATATTTAGAAAATGAATTTTATCATGAAAAATATTTCAAAACATCTCCTACATACCTAGATTACAATCCAAAAGGCCAAATTATTTCATTAGATTCCAATCAATACCAGATTATTTCAAAATCAAAATCACAAGAAATAGAGCAAATTTCAATAACATATAAAAATGAATTTATTTGACTAACCTAGAAGTATGATAAAATCAAGTAAATTTTTTTACAATACATTCAATATGTATATTTTACAATGAAAATTTAAAAAATGATTAAATCTCACAAATAAATTAAGCCAAACAATTCTTGACTTAGAATAGGTTTTGCAGTAAGGGTAAGAAAAATATTTTTTTCTTCTCCCACTTGGAAAATTGATTTTCAATGAAAAAAAGTCCTAAAATTAAATTTAAGAAAATTATATTAAGGAAAAAATATAAAAAAAATTAAGGAAATTGAGAAATAATTTAATTTTTCATAATCAATTCAGGTGTCCAAAATAAGGTTAAAATGGAACCTATGTAAAAACTTATTTAAATCTCTTAATTGAGAAATGATTTGAAGCCCAAATTAAATCTGCTTGACAAGGTAGGAAGTTAGAAACATCATGCAAATATCAAAATATTATTGGAAGAACCCTAAGTGCCTTGATTCCAATTTTTCATCATAAAGGTTAGTGAGACAACTAAAATGGCAGTAGGCTTTTATTTGGAAAAGTTGAAAGTATGTTGGACTCTACCATGGTCCATATTAAAGTCAATGAATAAAATACAGGTTTCTTAATCTTCCATAATCATGACAAAGCTTATAAGGACCAAGTGTTATTCCATTATTGGGAGCCATGGATTTTATTCATGTAAGAAAACCAAAAAACAATGAAAATCAATAAGAAAAGTGCATACCAATTGAAACATGGTTGAATGTTTTTCAAAAAATAATTTTTATAATCTAAAGATCTAAGATGAACTTGGAAAATGGAAAAACCAAATTTTTATAGAAATCCTCTTAAAAACATATTTTAAAATAATCAATTCACATAAGACCCCAAGATGAAAACAAGATAACAAAACTTAAAGTAAGGATAGGTGTGTGGGTGAATGTGTGAGAGGTAATAACTAAACCTAAACTCAAACATCTCAAAGAAACAATCAAATAAATGGAACCAAAGTAAAGATACCAAGTGATGCAAGGCCTCATGTCATGTGATATCAAAGAGGCTTAAACTAAGTGAAAGAAAACCAATAAAAACATGAGTAAAATAGATCTTAAGCATAAACAACCAATCATCTTCAACAATCATCCAATCAATGAATACCAACAATCCATGTGGCCTACGCATCCACACCAACTAAAGAGATTCCATATTCAAGCAAGATGGAAGTAAAAGAGAAAGATGGACAAATGATCATAATTAAGATATGCAGAAAAATTAAAGAGAATAATACCTCTCCTCCAAAAAAATGAAGCTTCCTTTTTTTTCTTGCTATGTCGCATCTCTAGCCTTTCAAGACTTCACCTTTTCCTCTTAAGATGCCATCTTTTCTTTTCAAGATGTCACTTTTTCTTGTCAAGATTTCACATTTTCTTCTTAAGATCTCACTTTTTCTTCCCAAAACCATTTTTTTTTCAAGATCTTATTTTTTCTCATATCTAAATTAGTGACAATCGTGTTTTCCTTCTCCAATGGCGTGGTCAAACCCTTCTCCAAAGTCTCCATGGCATCTTCAACTTCTCTTCTCCATTAGTGGCAACTACACCATTCCTTATTATCTTCTCCCTATTACATGAATGTCTATCTCCAATCTCAATGTAGCTTGAACCAAACGGAGTCCTTTTGAATCTCCTTATCTCAATGCTCTTTCACAATCTCCAATCTCAATCCCTAGATCCCCAAAAACTAATCCTCTCAATCTCCATCTCAAATAACATCCCAAAGAGGGTCATTTTTTTCCTCAAAAACTCTCTTTCTCTTTCTAAGAAGAATCCTACCTATCAAAAACTCCAAGTGGCATGAATGTCCTTAAAAAAAAAATTATCTCAATGGCAAAGTCAAATATAGCTTGAATCTTCTTCTCTATCTCAATCTTCAAAAATCAAATCCGTGTCTCCAAGGGAATCCTTTACTAACTCAAACTTCTCAAAATCTTCTTCCTTCCTTAAGAACCACCTTATACCGGTGTATATCAAATAGACTCCTTCCTAAAATCAAAATGTCTTCCTTATCCTCTCCTACATCCTAACCATGCATACCTCAAGAGAATCCATCAAATCGCAAAGTTTCCAAATTTTCCTCCTTATAGCCATTTGTATCCTTCTTAGGAGTCCATACAAAATTTCATTATTTCCTTATTTTTCTCCTATAGCCATGCACCCAAAAGCAACCTATTCAATCTCCAATATATTGAGCATGCAACTAAGTAAACTAAACTTAAAATGCAACTATGCAAACTAAACTTAAAATACAACTAAGTGAGCTAGACTAAGCATGCAACTAAGTGACTAAACCTAAAATGCAACTAAGTGAGCTAAAATAAGAATTCAACTATGAGCTAGACAAAGAAGGCAACTAAATGAACTAAGCCCAAAATGCAACTAAGTAAACTAAACTTGAAATGTAACTAAGCAAGCTAGACTAAGGTGCAAATCAGTGAAATAAACTTAAAAGACAACTAAGTGAGCTAGACTAAGCACATAACTAAGTGAACTAAACCTAAAATGCAACATCTAAGTGAGTTAGACCAAGCATGCAACTAAGATCACATTTGGGATTTATAAAAATCACTCAACAATAAATCTCTCAAGGTGGTTCAAAAAATACTAAACTAAATGAGTGATAATGGACCACCATGGGGTGACTATAACACAATGAGAAAAGAAGGAAAATACATAGAATAACATGTGCTACTAAAAAAAAATGGAGGGTCTACAATAAGGTTCACCCTTATTTGATCAAAATCAAGAGTGTTGATTACCTAGTCAAAACGATTGTTCCATGAGTCAGATGCTTACTTTAATCTATAAATGAATTTATGCAACTTGCACACAAGGTGCTCTTGGCCCTTTGCTATGAAATTGTCTAGTTGCATTATATAGATGCTCTCATCAAGATAGTCGTTCAAGATCTTTTTCTTAACATCCATTTTTCAAATCTCATAATTGAGATATGTTGCAATGCATAGGAGTATTCTGATGGATTTGAGCATGGCCACTGATGAGAAGGTCTCTTCATAATCAAAACCAAGTTTCTAATTATAACCCTTCACTATAAGCCTAGCCTTATGTGTATCAACCTTTTCATCTACTCCTCTCTTCCTCTTATAGACCCATTTTCACCCTGTGTTTTATCATTTCAAGTGCTTCTACAAAATCCTAGACTTCGTTAGAATACATAGATTCTAACTCTACCTCTATAGCTCATTGCATTATTTTAATTTGTGGGATCAATCCCATGTTCCTCTATACTAGCCTCAAAACACTAATACATGAACCTATATGATTGTATAACAACCCTATTACTATGAAAAGACTCTCATGTAGTAGAACTACTAGGAATGACAGGTGTAAAAATCTCTAGACCTATAGTTTTCTATGCTAATGTGGGAATGCCTTCAAGTGCTCTCCAATTTATATCATTCTTTACCCTATTACTTATCATATAGTCTTCTTCTAGAAATCTAACATTTATGCTAACAAATACCTTTTAGTCAATCTGACTTTAAAAATAACACCCTTTTGTTCATTTTGGATAGCCTACAAACTGTCATTCCTATAACCTTTTTAACTTGTCTACCTATTTTTCATCATATGTGCTAGACACCCCTAAATACGAATGTGTCACAAACTAGGTTTACGACCAACTCACATCTTGGTAGGAGTTAAAGGTACCAACTTGGAAGGTACTAGGTTAGGTAGGTAAGCCACAATCTTCAAGGTGTATGTGCCTTTAAATGTTTTCCTGATTTGTTTTCTAATTCTAACTTAAATTCAATGAATTAATCTAAGGTATCTGATTTCCTATGTATTTGGTAAGTATATCCAAACCTAGAGTATTTATTGGTATTGATGATGAAATAGTCATACCCTTCTCATGAATGGACATTAAAAGTCCCACAAAAGTTAGTATACACTAACTTCAAACACTCCTTGGCTTTCTATCCTTCAATAATAAGGGGTCTCTTGGTCATTTTTCCTTTCATATAAGATTCATAGATTAGAAGATCCTCTTGAATCAAAGAGGGTAATATTCCAAACTTAACCAGGTTTTGGATCATGTTTAAATTAATATAACCTAGGTGTAAGTGCCAAAGTTATGTTTGATTAGTGTTGGGTTCTTTTCTTTAAAGTGAGATATGATTATTTTCATTACTTGGCAATAGTGATAATGGAGATAAATGATAAAGATTATCAACCAATGATCCTAAGAATATAAATGAATTATTCATTTTAATAATAACTTATTTATTGAAAAACATTGAATAATTTGATTTACATAAATTAGAAACTGGAATGAAGTCCTTTTTAGACTCAAGAATGATATGATTAGTGGCCCTAAAATCAATCTACCAAGAGTTGGTGGAATCCACCATTAAATAGGATTCAACTAAAAGTGAATGATACATACCTTGTTTTTTCTTCAAGAATTCAAGCACTTCTCTTTCTAGTGGTCTTTCTTTTTACAAAGGAAACATTTTCCCTTCTCTTTGCTCTTCTTACTCCATTTCTTGAACTTTTCCTTTTGTTTAGTGCTTTCAAACTTGCCAAAAGAACCTAAAGAACCCTATTGTTAGGATGAGCCCTTAAAAGCATACTTTATAAACATTCTCACCTAGCATTTCTTGCATTGTACATGTCTTACAAAAGATCCAAGTTATGGGTTCCTTACAAATAGATGATTTATTCACAACCAATTTGTGGATCTAGACAACCCATTAGAGGTTGTAGTGTACCACCTTCTAATTAGAGTAATATTGGATGGTCTTGGCCATTAGGATGAGTTTCCCATAGTGAGTGCACTAGTATATATATAGTTACACATCAGATAAAACCTATAGTGAGTCATGACGTAAGACTATTAAGTAGTTATGAATTCACTAATCTACTACATTGTATTGTCTCTCAATCTTGAGATAATACTAAGTTTATGCCAAAGTTAGTAGTGATTTTAATCTATGGATGAGATCCTAAGATAATCATATATTCCATATGGATTGCGCCACTGTTGATGAAAGTTGGTAGCAATAGGTATTCTCAATAGAGGCACCATGATATCTTTATAAGATTAAGATAGTCCTTTTGGGTGATCTTAAGGAGGTGTGTTCATGTAAACTATGAGAAGGATTGGTTGGTTTCAGCTAGGTAAAACCTTGTGCTCAGTTTTTGTTCTTCATAGTGGAGTTTTTCAATCGGTGATAGGCCCGTGGTTTTTTATCTCTTCGGAGGTTTTCCACGTTAAAAATCCAATGTTCATTGTCTCTTTCTCTCACTTTACATTTTGATTTATTCTCGAGGAGTGTTGAAGCATTTGTATGTGTTTTGCATTTCTTAATTGTTGGGAGAGTGTTGATGCATACATTCTTGCTTGTGGATGTTATGTTTTGTTGAAAAGTTGTTGGAAGAGAAGGTTATTGACATTGAGATAGTCTAAGGTTAGGTAATCTTTGTTGGGAGATTTTTTAATTTGTACTACAACACCTATTCACCCCTCTCTAGGTGTAGTCCATTATTGAGATTCACCTTTTCAATTCCATTTGCAAATGTTACTAACTCTAACATGGAGGAAGCTCTTAGTTGATGACATGAGTTGGCTTACATGCTAGGCTCTTTGTGCCACATCACAGCAATCTATAACAAATCATGCATTTAATTATTTTTCTTGTCATAGATATCCTTTAATTATGAACCATGCAGTGCTCCACTCAGACTCCTTTTAACTCCCAAGTGCCCATTTCACCATCTAATGTGGTTTATCATCACGGTTGAGTTTTTTTTTTAAAAAAAAAGACCCACATTTTAAACCCAATACTATAAAATTCCACTTCATTTGAGATGTTGGAGGTTGAACTTTCTATTGGTTTTTTTATACAATGAATCACAAATTTGTCTCCTTTATATATTTAACCATTTTATATTTTAAAGGGAATTTTTTAGAAATTGTGATGCAATTGAGAGTTTTTTTAGAATTTCATCAATATATTGTTTTTTTAACTTTGATTAATAAATTATTGAATGATAGTGTATTCTGTGAATGTAAATATCACATTGATTATCATTAAATCATGTTAAAAATTTTATTTTTTCTTTATTTATAATTCGTGGATGCGCGTAATTTGATTAACAAAATGTGAAGTAATGTTGCGCGACATACACTCCTTTCAGTTGGCTCTCATCATATTCCACCAGAAACTCCCTAGCCAGTCATGATAGCATTAGTTACTATAAGGGAAAACTTGGTTATGGGCTGTTAATCCCAAAATATTAGGATTTTCAATCCCCACTTTGGGAAAATCAAGAAATCTGTGCTGATGCCGAAAATATTAGCAATTCCATGCACTCCGCACAGAGGTGTGCTTTCATTCCCAAAATGCCCTCGCCATTCGTCCAACTCAGCCTCCACATCTGAATACCCAAAAAACCTTAAAAGCCCAAAAAATAAAAATATAAAAAGGTCTCACGTTTTTCACCCCGACACCAACTCTCTCAACGGAAACCCAAAACTCCATTTGCTTTTGTCCCTCCCGGAACCCTAAATTTTTGGAACCCTAACCTCATTTGTGTAAATATCGTTTCGTGGAGTTCCACTCTTTTCATTAGATTAATCAATGTCTTGGTGTAGTATGTAATCTGTTACTTTTTTCAAGAATTTCAGAGGTAGCTTTCAGGTTCGTGAGCCTTTTGTTCTTTGATTTCTTGTATATATATTGCTTTGAAACTATAGTTTTCTGAACCGGTGTCTCCCTTGTTTATTTAATTTTTTTTTTAATTATAGTTTTTTGAGGAGACATTTTGTGGGTAGGATTTAGTTCTTATGTATGTACGCATTGCCTGCGCTGTAGCAGAGAGCGATTCTACCTAAATGTGTGGCCTCATTTTTCAAAAAGAAAGAAATGGGTGATTGACTAAAAATCAAATTAATGGATGGTTGATGTTGCTTCAAGCATTCAGTTCGTTTTATGTTTCTATAGAAGAAATTTGATATATTTTTGACATTTTGATTTTGAAGTGTTTCAATTTATTGAGTTGGATGTTGGGATAATTGGTGATTTTCAATTTATGCTCTCCTGGTAAGAATCAAGTTTTCTACTTTGTAAGTGCTGTTTTGGCCCTTGATCAATCGCTAGTGGCTTTGGGTTTTAAGTTTTTCATTATTTTGTTGTTGTAATATTTTAAATTTTATGTGTAGTATAAGCCCTCTAGGTTTGATAAGAAAGGAACAGTATGTATTCTTTACTGTTTGTAGTTTAAAAGAACATTATTCCAGTTTGAAGCATATAAGTTCCAAAAAAACCTTCTTTTACCTGTCTATTTCTGATTCAGCTTTAATATTATTAATACTTTTATTTGTTCATGTTCCTTAAACCATTGCACTTGTCTCTGGAAACTTTATTAATACTTACTAATATATATGATTTGAATTGTCAAATACAAAACTTGTGTTCTGGGACCTGGGAGGTCAGGTATGTAAGACATCCCAAAACTGACAATCAAGTGGATATTCTCAGAGTTTCTTCAGTTACTCCATAAAAGTTCCAACACCATTTTCTTAGACTATAACAGCGGGGTCTCATGCAATCATCTACAATGATAACAGTTTCTGAGTTATATCATTTACTAGGTTTTTCACTTTTGTAATCTTTATTGTTAGAATCATAGTTGTTAAAAAACTTACAATACACAATACAATGCAATGATATGATACATTTTTTATCGAAATCAATATGTATTACAATTTGTATCTTATTTTAAAGCATATCTACGATACACATGCGATACATGATATGATACGTGATATTACGATACAACAATACATACATCTTTAATTATTTTCTATGATTTTTTTTAAAAGTCAAATTAATTTTGTTTTATTGAAAGAATTTATTATATTAATTGTTTAAAATATACTAAAAAATTAAAAATGGGTCATACAAAGGAGAAATTGGCAATATAATCTTATAAGAAAAGCTACATTCTTGTAGTCAAATGTTATATTAGAAGTCAAATAAGTTTATTTTTACATTGAATATCGAAGAATTTTCATTTGAATGGTTTGAATATTGATAATGAAAATGATGGTGATTAGTAAATGAAAAATTTTACTTAATATATTAGCTTTTTTTATTTCTTTTATCGAAGAAGTTTATTGTTGTGGATAATGTGATGAATCTATATATAAAGTCATATTGTGTTAATTTAAACTTGTCAAAACTTTAACAACTCTTTAGATCTTACTATCTTTCATAAAATTGGTTATATGTTACTTTATACTTCATACTTTTAGTAGATATACATACATATACGTATTTTATTTTATTTTATTTTTACTATATAAAAAAACTTACAATACACGATACAGAAAAATGATATATGATACATTTTATGAATTAACAACTATGGTTAGAATATAATACCATTTTTCCAGCACTGCATTCTTGTACAACATAATAGTGCTTTGGTATTTTACTGTTAATAGCCACTAGAACAAATAGGAGTGGGATTATGAATATCTGTGATATTTTCAACTCTTCATACTAAAGTCTTTTATGACTTTATCTGCTTGAACCCACCAGGTAGGCAGACTTCCCAAAAATCTTGAGGCAACTGAGTGAATCCCCTTCTTTCTTTGTTACTATCTTAGGATTTATTTATTGTGTTTTATTTTTATTTTTCATTTTTTGTCTTAAGAGCAGATATTGGGAACTGTAAAAACCTGAAATTCCATAAGTAAAACAGGAAACAATTATTTTATTCATGGTAAACTTATTGCTTATGTTGTATAACTGAAAATGAGCTCACATGAAAAGAAGGGATGAAACTTGGGTTTAACTGTATGCTGTTCTATAAATGGTCTCAAAGTTGCATGATAAAATGTATGTAGTACAGCTGTCTTTCTTCCATTCTCTACAAAGGAAATTTCTTTCTTTTGATCAGCTTAAGTTCTTTTTACTAGAAACTGTTGAAATGTAGCGAGCAATAAGAATTCCAGGGTTCAGCAAGCCTGTATCTGCTAAGATTCTAGGTGTCTGAATGTCTATGATTCAAAACATTGAGCTAAAAAATGAATAAAATGAAATAAAATAAGAAGGGTTCCTTTTGAATTTCTTTCATTGATGCAAGAATTTTTTATTTTATTTATTTATTTAGTTATTTTTTGTCAGTCCGGTCTTCATTCAATTTGGGAGAAATATTATGAAGAGGCACATGCTGTGGTATATGTAATTGACGCTTCTTGCCCATCATGTTTTGAAGATTCAAAATCAGCACTGGGTGAGTTATTTGCGGTTATTTTGATTTTGTGGAACATAGTGCTCTTTTAATTACTGATCAATTTTACCATTAGTGTGGAGTTTCAAATTGAAATTACAATGATGCATTTACACCTTCAATTTGATTATCAGAAAAAATTCTCCGGCATGAGGATTTGCAAGGAGCTCCTCTTTTAATATTAGCAAACAAGCAGGTGAAATAAATCTTTACCTTTTTGGATCAAAAGAAAGTTATTATGAATCTTTTTCCCCATACAGTTATAAATAATAGTGCATTTGAGCTTCATTGTGTAATGAGACAAGAATTTGAACCATGTTGAGATTTTATTTTGCAGTGGACCTATCTTCTGTGTGCATGAATCTTGTATGTATGTATGGGTATCCAAGAAGCACCGATATAAGAGGGGAAAAAAATAGCAACACTCGGACAAAAACAACAAAAACATGAACGACTATCCACAATTTATGTTATCAATATAATTCTATAAAGAACAATTCTCCTTTCCCAACTGGACTTTAGATCATTCCAAAATTTATTTAATAGAGATCTCCTTCTACTTTTGGTTGGGAAGATCTTGCTCATTGAAGATCTTTCAACTTTGCTGGTGCCACATGCACCAAAACGAGCAAGAGGGAGCCATGCTCAATACCTTCCTCTGTCTTTTATTTATGCCCTTCACCTTCTAGCCTAAGAGGAGCTCTTCCAAAAAATCTGGGAATGCCAACTGTAGTTCGAGTATTGGGAATAACAGCTCCCGCAACTTTCTAGCTCTAAACTAGTGGATGAGGATGTGATTTAAGTTGCATCTGTTGCTATCATTCATCATCTCCTTACATAAGGATATCAATGGCTAGGATCTTTCACTGTTTTTTGTGGGTCTCCTCTAGGTACCTTCCATTTTTCTTCCCTCTTGTATAAAAAATGAGTTGATAAAAGGTGCTTTTACACGCTTATAGTAAATGTAATTGTCTTTATTGGGGGCTTTACTTCATTGTTTTGTTGATTTATTTTGATAAATGTATTCTTGGAAGGCATATGATAGTGACTTCAGTACATTCCAATGTTATTCTAAGATGTAAATTATTTTGTGATTAGGATGTGCATTTAAAGATTCTTTTATCAAAGTGTTGAAGACTTGTAGTTCATCTCTATGGCCTGATTTCCAGAATCTGAATTCAATCTCCTGTCTTGTAGCTCTTTGTTATGCAAATATTGAAAGGCAGCAAGCAACCTCACCATCTGTTATCGTCAAAGGTGCCGGTATGGCAGGCAGTGCAGCTGCTCGTGCTCTTCATGATGCCTCATTTCGGATGTTCAAAAGAGAAAATTTGATTATGATGCATATCATTTTTATACCCCATGCTTGTTATTGTGTCTACACTTGACATGACTAGCTGGTCCAACACTTGTGGGGCATTTGTAGATGCTTCTTTCTTGTTGCCAAGGAAAAGTGTATGATGCATTTTTAGTTAAATTTGTTGGAGACCATGATATACATTATGAATCCAAATCTTAACAACTTGCACTTCTAGAAAACTTGGTTGTTCAAAATGGAATCTAAGCATCTTTAGTAGGAGGCCATATTTATTTCTTCAATTTATTGAGTCCACGTTCAAGCCCAACCATGTATTTATTAAGCCCATATTCAAGCATAAGAGCTTTTAGGAAAATTGGTTATCCAACAAAAATATTGCATAGTTTTTAGTCATTAAATAGTCTAAGTTTCATGTCTGGATTCCTTGGTGGGTGGATTGTTAATATTGGATCAAATTGATTACAATGTTGCATGTTTCCTTATTTTTTTTTAAGTATATATGATGCATTGCCACAAGTTTACCCAGATTGTTTATTTTATGGCCAGAATCTTGTTTTTATTGTACACATCAATGAGAAAGTTCGAGCAGGTGTTTGATGCAGAATTAGGTATCATGTGCTTGTCCATATGGGACATGTGTATGTTTTTGTACCAATATGATCTGCTTTTCACTTAATACGAAAGAGTAGCCTGATCTGTGGATTATAGCTGTTTATCTGTGCTTTTATATTCTTCCTGGATTAGTATTGCTCTAACCTAGTGGCCTTAATTGCAATTTTGGTGGACAACACCTTGCTGAGATATAGAGAACTAAAATGCCCAAAGTAAGTAGCTGTTGTACTCATATTTAGTTAATTTTAGCTTGACTTAAAGCTTAGGGATTGTAGGGACCCTCCCCTTGAGGCCACGTGGCACACATTTCCTGATGACACGTGGCACGTATTCTCATCCGGATTACCCCCATCTGGATTTCCCCAAGAGTACGCGTGGCGCGCTTCTCCTATCCGGACTTCCTCAGGGAGAAGCACACGACACTCGCAAATATCACATCCGGACGATCGTCATATCACATCCGGACGACCGACATATCCTATCCGGATATGTTTGTCCGGATTATTGACTGAAGTAAGCAAGTCTTGCACGTCATCATAACAGCCTGCCATGGCCCACGTTCCGCCACCTATAGAGTGAAAGGACAGGAATGAAGTGACGACAAGTCACTTCCCACGATCTCTGACAGTCGCGGCCCCTCCCACGATCTCTGTCAGCCGCCCGTAGGGTGATGATGGCCCTGCCACCACCTAGTGGCATCATGATAATCCAAAATATCTCTTTACCATTAAAAAGGGGAACAAAGCTTCTGGTACTATATATATGAACCTTCACACAAAGAAGAAGGTAAGCTTGCTATACCTAGTAAAAGGCCAACTGATTTATCTCTCTTTCCATGGCTGACAAAACCATCGGAGGGTGTGTCCGGACACCCTGTCCGGACACCTTTTGCAGGAACGACTAAACCAGGAATCTATATTGGTTGAGATCGTGCGTCCATCCATTTGGCAGCTACGTGGAGCATCAGGAACGCGAGGCCTCAACAATTGCTACTCCCACCATATATATTTACGATCATCTTTGATTATATATGCTATGAATGTTAATCGAAGATTGGAATAAAAAATTAAATTTTGAATTGATAAATGACCCCAATTTGATAAGGTGAGAATAAATTTTTTTATTTTCCAATGGGATGAAATTAGTAAATATAATTAAATAACGAATGGTGATAAGGTTTGTAAAACTAAGAATAAAAATAATAATGGAGTGGAGACTAAATTGATGTGAGTGATGGAGGTTTTGTGGTTGTAAGGTTTAAAAGTGGTGAAATATTTTAATGGCAAGAAATGAAATTTATACATTATAAAGGAGATTGGGAATAGGGATGGAAATAGGACTCATCTCGTTTTATCTTTTAACATAACGAGTTTCGAAAAATGATAAATAGATTAAGATCAATTTAAAAAACTTTTTTAAAAAATTTGGGTAATATTTTAAATGGATTAAGTATTGTATTGTCCCACTCTTAACATATAAAATTTTAAAAATTAATCATCGTCAAAATAAATTATAAAATTTATAATATTTATTTATTTGTACATAATTTAAATTAAAAAAATTGAGATAGGCAAGTATAAGAAATTCTCCGATTTACTTACCCCATTTAATTTTTTTTCTTTTTTTTTTTATAAATGAAAAGAGTCGTCTGTACGTCTCAAAGTGACCTCACTCATCCACAATTGGAATGGAAAAACGTTAGATGAGTGCAACTGTATTTCACTGGAAAGTGGAAGATAGAGATGGGAGGTCATTGTTTGCATTTGGATGACAGAAATCATAAGAATATGATATTCAACATAAGCTACTCTCCATCGCAAAAGGCAGCATTTTAGGTGGTCCTCTGCAGTGATGAAAATGCATGCCTTTTCATGCTATATTATTGAAACAGAGTTGGTCAAATTTTACAGATTTGGTAGGCTACACTTACTAGGAGTCCTCGTAACGAGCCTTGGAGAATTTTGTATTGTACTAAGATAACCACCTTCAAAAGACAAGCCAATTTAAATATAATGTCTTTGTGGTGCAAGTAATAATCTTTCCTTTGTGTATTCAACTGTGGATTTTGGAGCTAATAACATGTGTCTTTTGAAATGTTGCAGGTAGCTTATTATTGTGCATGCAAGATGTCTACTAACAGTATGATTGCCTTTCAATCGCTTCGTTCATATGGAATTTCGTTTTGGCAGATGGATGTTATTGGCTCCTATATATATATATATATATATATATATATATATATATATATATATATATATATATATATATTTATATAAATTTATTTTATGTGGAGCTTGGAGTAAAAGGTGTCAGTATCATGTACATTTGGCTGTGTTTTTGGATTTTAATGACTATAGTAGTTGAAAAATCGAAGTCCAGTAGGGGGTCATGAATGGTTGTAACTAAAAAATTATAGAATAATGATTATATGTTATACCCAATTTTTACCCTACGAGATAATATGGATAAACAAAATATCCTAACAATCAAGATAATAAAAAGATATAGCAATGGAGAAAGGATTTTTATGAGGAAAACCTTCACACTAACTGTGGAAATAAAAAACCATAAGGTCTAAGACCGCCGCTAATCAAAATCTAGTACACAAGATCAAGTTACACATATTTACCTGGTCGCTTTATCCTCAAGACTTAATTTCTAGTACTTACAACTTGATCCACGTTCGCAACACAACAACCTCAAATTGCTCTAGTGAATACTCTTCAACCTCGTTGAAGGGATGCAAGTCTACAGCCCTAGATTCTCGAATGAATTCTTTGAATGAGAGATTAGGAATGGTGTGGCTCATTAGGTTTTCATTTCTCAAAGTGTCATTTACTCTTAGTAGATAGCCTAGGAAGATACCTATGTCAGATTTTACATCAAATTTCCCAAGGTTTTCCCCATTGATCCCTGGGTATATAACACTCACTGCCAAATGTCCTACGGTACTCGAGATTAGGTTTTCTTCTAGTCCATAATTCATACGATGTCTTCTTTGTTCTAGGCTTAAGAAAAACCATATTGTCAATGTAACATGCTATATTTATAGCTTCAACCCAAAATTTCATAAGGGTATTATGCATGTGTTGCATTACTCTCGCCATTTCTTGAAGAACTCGATTTTTTCTTTCAACCACTTCATTTTCTTAAGGAGTTCTAAGGGTTGAGTATTCATGCTAAATGCCTTTTTACTCACACAAGAGGTTAACATCCACATCGTCAAACTCTCTCCCCCTATCACTCCTAATTCTAATAATTAATTTGTAGTCCTATCTCCACTTGTATTCTAGAGAACAAAGACTTCAAGTGCTCTATGGTTTCTGATTTCTCCCTAAGAAAATACACAAAGGAGTATCTCGAAAAATCATCAACTACAACTATAACATATCTCTTCCCACCTCTACTTTTAGTATGAATGGGACCCATAAGATCCATATGAAGAAGGTCTAAAGGTCTAGTGGTTTTCCTTAACCTTTTTGTGTGTACTTTTTGCTTGTTTACCTTTCATGCACTCACCACAAATGGGTCTAGATTCACCCCTTAGTTTAGGGATCCCTCTAACTTTCTCTTTATTCACTAAGTACGCAAGATCCTTATAATTTATGTGACCTAACCTTTTATGAGAAAGTTCAATAAGATCTAGCTTTGCCATTATAAGAAAAAACGTTAACCATGACACTTTTTAAGTGTCAAGAAATACATTCAATGGCGCTTCCCCAAAGCATCATCTACTAGCCTATCATAATAAGTATTTGCCTACAATGACGCTTCTAGAAAGAGCCATTGAAGAGAACCTTGACACTTAAAAAAAGTGTCATCATTAGTTATATCAAACTACATTGACACTTTTATAAGTGCCATTGTTGAGTAGAAGAAACCTTGACACTTTCTATAAGTGTCATTGTTTAGCAATTTCAAATATCAAATTATAAGGACACTTCTAGAAAGTGTCATTGTTAGTTGTTCACACTACATTGACACATTTATTAGTGTCATTATTGGGTTGGAGAAAGGTCACTGGTTGTTACTCTCATTCCTTGACACTTAGTAGAAGCATCAAGGAAGATAATTGTTTAATTTTAAATTTAGTTTTAATTTAATAATTGTTGCACCTAATTTTGCACCTACTATTGAAATAATGCATACACATAAGAAAAAAAATCATGTACCAATGAAATTAGTTGTTGCACCTAATTTTTCACCTGGTAATACATTTCCAAATTGCAGTATTTAATCACAAATAGAGAACTTGTTTTTCATAAATAAGAAACACAAAAAAGCTAAAATATATTAAAATAACAAAAAAAAAGTCACAACTTTAATGTTTAGTCCCTTAACATAGGCCATTTTTCCTTTTCTTTACATGCAAATCCAATTGTGCTTTGGTCTTCAACATACTCATTCATGCTAGCATATCAAACTACAAGGTTAATTTCCTAAAAAGATGACTTACATGCACAAAAAACTAAAATCAATTACAATTTCAGGAAAAGATATATAAGTGAACACTTCTAAAAATAAAGAGAAAGAAATGACAATGAAAATATAATAGGAAAACAAATGTGTATACCAATTGACATATGTGACCCTAAGAAAAATTACGACAAAATTACTATCTATAGTTAAAACACAAAGCAAGAGATTAATCAAATACGGGACGAGAGCATCAAAATCAATAATCCATTAAATCTCTAGTATAACCCAAAAGAAAATAGAAAAACAAACCAAGTTTGGGATAAGAGAATATCAACATCAATAGTCCATAAAAATATTCAATTAGGCATTGTCTAATAGTAATAGACCTCATCGAATGCGCAACATTGACAAAGGAAGGTTTGGGAATATGGTGTAACATGAAATAAATAGGGTTCACACCATGATACTTTATAAACTAAGTTTTTTGTTAAGTTAAAAGAATTAACATTTCCTACTATCTGATATGAATTGCAACATTGCATCCAAAATAGTGGCCAGTTGTATCATACTTATCATTCCATAACTTAATAATAAATAAATTGGCATGCATAAAAAAAAATGTAGAGAAGAATATCTACAACTTAATAGTAGATAAACATCTTCTAATGATGAATATTTTTTAATGAAAGCTCATATTTCATATTTTAAAAAGATTATGATTATTTTTTAAAATAAAACATATTTATTTAGGCATATTTGGGAAAATATCTAGAATTATGTGAGCGATCCAAAGTGATAACTATATGGCAAAGATATGATTGCATAAAAATTTAACAGAAAATTCAGGTTATCTATGAAGCTACATAGAGATTCAAACATTAGTCTATCATACAATACATTACACAAAAGTAAAGCTTAAGGAACTTTAGCTTAAGAATGTCCATTATACAAACACATAAAGTGCAAAACCGGAATTCCTTTTTTATAATTGCTATTTCTCATGTATACTAAATTTAAAAAGCATGGTTATCAAGCGAATGATGTAAAATAATAGAAACTTCATCATCAAGATAAATTTCTTGAGTGAAAAAAATATAATGGTAATTTATGAGTAGTAGAGACCATACCTCTAAGAGTATGTTGTTGGTCTTAAAAATTTTGCAAATCTTGAGGGGATTATGTTCATAGAGATACTTCATTAACAACTTCTAGAGCTATGCTCAATCAATTACCCAGTCTACAAATTGGTTGAAAAGATAAAAATCTAACCGTTAAATTTTAATAAAATGAAAATTAAACTACAAACCACATTTTTGACACTTAAAAAAACTTAAGTAGAAGGTAATTAACCAATGTAATTTGAACTTCCACTGATTGTATATATATATAGTAATCCATCATCTTATAGTTTTAGATTCATTGAAAAATAAATAACTTAAGCAATGAAACAAAAAATTTATTTTATGAAGAAATCTTAATGTTTTATGAGGGTGACGATGTAACTTACAATGTTATGGTAAAACACCATGGCTAAAATTAGAAATCTTCATGTTTCATTTTGAACCAACAAGAACATTCTGTAGTTGAGAATGAAAACAAATAATCACATGAGAACAACGAAATTCCAAGTGTTTTCCCCCTTTTAGAAGATCTTTAATAGGAAACAAGATATAATAAACTTGATATCCCTATGAAAAACACCTTTGTTGTGGCAGTAGCTCATGAACTATTACAAACTTGGAAAAACTTCCAACTTTCAGCTTCTAAAAGTTTCTCTTTGGATGCCTATGAGTCATGCATGCAATTAACAACTTATTTCAGTTATGGGAAATTAGAGAAATATCATGACAATAGAAAGAAAATATTATCAATTTGGTTGTGCTTCCATCAAACAATTTATTTTTAATTATAGTTTGGTTCAAAAAAGAAAGAAATCAAAAATATTAACCTCACCAAAAGTGATAGTTGGATAGGGCAAAATTATGATCTATTTCCATACAAAAAGGTATCTTCAAATCCTTCAAACAGAAGAAAGTATCAATTGAGTGACCAACATTACCCATTCATATCGTACTTCGTTCAACTCGTCTTTGCTATATGATTTTTTTTCCGTGAAACTATTAAGGAGTAATGTAAACAATTTGATCAATTACATTGAAAAATAAGGTAAAAATTGATATATTGGAAATTAATAAACTGGTGCATACCTTTGATGTAAGACATCCTTGATCAGCAATAATATCTCTCATATATCTCATCACATAGTATCCACATTCAACACTACTAGGTTGTATTGGGCACTTTATACATAGAAATAAAGCATTGTAAAATACACCAATTTTATAGTTAGTTGTAGGATATCTTGTACTTAATTAAATATTAAGAAATGATATTAAAAATTGCATTACCTAATTTATATGAATTACTCACCCCTACTACAACCCAAGTAGGCTCCCTCTTTGATGATTTATGTTTTTGTGATGGATGAATTCTAAGGGCCCTACATGAAGAAAATAATATTTGTTACCAATTATGCTTCATACTCTAGTATTGAGAGAAAAACTTACATATTAACAATCTCCTTAAGATTATCAAAAGGTTGATTTTGCAATGAGTCAAGGTAATATGCAATCATAGTCCTTGTGTCCAGTGCCACCAAAACCCAATGATAGCTACAAAATTTTACATAAATTATCAGTTGATAAGTTTACATACATATCATGATTTGCATTCATCATTCGATTAACAATAACCCTTGACCTACTTTCCTTGCTTGCATCCCCCATTACAGTTTTGGAAACCAAAGCTGGATTTACAAAAGCACATTTTCCTGTCATCTTAGCATCAACATCTTTTTATGCAAGTGCATAATTTAATTTCACATGCTGTTAAAAAGAAGTTAATATTTTAATGCAACTAACATTTCAACTCTCCTAATATGATTATAATGAAAAATTAAACTATAATGAAGCAACTAAAATATATGGAAAAAAAAACAAAATAAATGTTCCCTCACCATATATAGAACATAAGACAATTAGATGACACCTCTGTCAATGAAATTATGATATCCATATCATCATTCATGAGAAAGCTCTTACAAGACTCTCCTAAAACATCCTTTATGATGTTTACTACATGTACCTTCCCTTCCTTGAGTAGTAGTCCAACCAATGTAGCAAAATTCTTAATGTCTACGGGGTTCTCATCCTTAGAACTTAATCGTGTTTCTTTATTCCTTTATTTCTTAAATTTATTTGAATACTATAAAACAAAGTGTATGATTGAATATATAATTATTGTCCTTGATAAAATAAATTATAATTATTACTAAGAAACTGTTAATGAAAATTGAAAAAAAAAAAAAACTGCACCTGGATGGGATGAGTAGTAAGATTGACCATTTGGGTAGGCCACAAAACTTTATACCCAAGAGCCTCTCCAATAGTTGTAATTTGGTTAGGAATAGGCATAGGAAGTGGTGCATTTGGCTCATAAGAAGCATCCACAACAACAAAGAAGTTAACATCGCATTCAAGTATAATTGTGCCAACTGCAATTACATTTTCCTTTGTCCCTATGGCCAATTGGCATTTCCTAACCTATAAAATGAAACAAGATTGTTTACTTATATGCAACCATTGAAAATTCAGAATTTTACTAGGAAAGTAAGAGTTAGTTGAGGAAAATTGATTCATCAAGGTCAAATATGATGCTTATTTACATAGTTTATTGTACATATATATACTACATCATTACTACTATATACTAGACTATACTTTCTAAATGTCAAAAACAAGTGTCTCTACCATAAGAATTTTTTTTTCCATAGTTAGCTCATTCATCATGTAGGTAGGACAAACCTAGACAAGTAAAAGCTATATTTAAACTCTATAACTTTCATTCTTGAAGGATGAATATGTCCCTTAATGAGTTAGTATTTGAATAGTTTCAACTAGATGAATGAAATGAAATTTATAACTTTATGTGTTATTACATAAGAATTATAGAACATAATATTAATCACAACATACCTTGTTTGCTTAGGCTACTCAACAACTCGAGGCAGGACAATTTGTTTTTGCTTAATATTAGAGCTGTTAACATCAGACTGAGGTGTGCTAGGCATCATCTAAGAAAGTTGGGCTAAAATATTGCCTCAAACTTAGATTGTCACTCTTAATATTATTTCACAAATTCCCACATAGCACGATCCGCCATGGAATGGAAATATTGGCGTGGTGTATAATGCTTGCCTTTAACTCGTACTCGATCACTGTATTCGAGAGAGCCCAATGCTTTTGTAAGTATGTCATTATTGCCTCTAAAAATTTGACCACTCTCTCGTGACTCTTTCAACATCTTGTCCTAAAACACAATGATGTTATTAACTTCAAAGTCATATTGGTTAATATAAATAAGGTCTTAAAATAAATGAAATATATGTTAGAAAATGTATACTTACAATCTTCTCCACCACTGGTATGACAACTTCATCATAAGTGCCATCTTTCTTCTCCATTGCTTTCTTCCATAATGTGCTTCTATCAATGATTTATGCATAGCCAATTGTTGCCATCTATTAAGATATTAGAATTTATTGTATTGAGTCTTTAATCAATTTATGCATAAAATAAAAGAAAACAAGAAACTATCATTAACCTACCATTTCATCCTCAAGACCAGCATATCCCTTCCTACTAAGATGATGATTGTAAACATGCTTATTCCTTCTTTCTTTTTGAACTTCTCTAAAATCCTACAAATTTTATTTTGTATTTAGTAAATGTGAATATGAGTATAAGGCATAAAGATGAGTTTAAGTTGACCTGAAATCCTTTAGACAATATTTTCTTCACAAATATAGTACAATCTTCATCTTCAATAAAAATATATTCAATTGGTGGTTTCTTAAGGACCTCTAGTTGGTATTTAAAAGGAATAACATACTTGACAGTCAACATGTTCTTGAATGATCAAAAGCATTTACCCATCGTTAGCATACAATTCCTCCTACCTTTACTATCCAATGTAAAAGAAGCCTATAAATCATTGACATAGTTATTAGTAATTAAAAAATGTTTCATAAATTGAATTGGAAAAAGAATTATATATTGAAAAAACTATTTTACCTCAATGGTGTCCCATAGTTTATTCCTCACTTGTATAGGTACATCTCTCCAACTGTTATATCTAATTGGCACCATCGTACGTGCCAATACGCCTAAAAACTTGTTAGATGCACAAAAGCTTGTCCAACATAAATACCATCAGGATTGTACTTTATCACAAGCTTTATCCCTTTGCTCCAATTCTTAATAATCATAGACTTTCTAGTTATCCCTCTACACCTCCTTTTTGTAGGTGGTTTTGCTCCTTTTCGTAGGTGGTTTTTCTCCTTACTCTAGATCCATACCTACAATAAAAATAATTATAATGTTTAAAAGTAAGTTTATAAAATATCCATAAATCCATACAAATTTTGTATGAAATATCTAACCAAAATTTTAAGTATCAAAATTTCAATTGCATAAGGCATTACTTAATGAATTGATCTATTTAGAACATGATATTGAAAATAGATTTATCAATGTTTTTCTGAAGCCAATCTGACATTAACTAAAACTGAAACCATAACAATCATCTAATAGTATAGACAAATGAACCAATAAGCATAAGGTTTACCTTATAGAAAACTATAGTAGCATATCAATTCACCACATAAAAAACGAACTACTTAGTTAGATAAGTACATGTTGTAATAAAAACTAAAATGCCTTTTGAAATAAAATAAAATTTTGAAAACATCATTATAACAAGGCTACAATACAATTACATATAAGATTTGTTCTCAATCCAAATCCCCTCACAGTCGCCTCACATACAAATTGTATCAGAGTCATCCATAGCATCAAATGATTCAACTTGTGGCAAAGAAGAAATGATTAGATGGTGTTCAATAGAGTTATTTATGAGATCATCACCCTCATCCCTTTCCAAGAAGTCTTATTGAGGAGTTGATAAAACAGCTGACCATCTTGGATCAAGTTCATCTTGTACATAGAAAACTTGCTTAGCCTGGGAGGCTAAAATGAAAGGATCTGATTTATGAGCCATTTTGCTGAAGTCAACTAAGGTAAACCCAAGATCATCAACTCTGATTCCATTCTTATTATCAACCCAATCACACTTGAAGATTGGAATCCTAAACATGGTATAATCAAGATCCCAAATCTCAGTAATAACCCCATAGAAACAAAGCTCATCAAATACTATATTTTTATCCTTGGCACTAGCAATTTGCATTATTGTAGCTACAATATTGACTCCACTATTTTGGGTAGCTCATAAATCATCACACTCCTTGGTATGCTAGTGACACCCATTAATGACATAGCTATGATACTTAAAAGCATAGTGGCTAGGACCATGAGCTATCCATTTCATGGATTGAAAAATCGGAAAATGTCGCCGATATTTCGGAGAAATATCGGTTATCGGGCGGCATCGAAACGATAATCGGCACCGATTATCGATCGACGGAAAAATCGGCCAAAAATCGGCAAAATCGCCGATATATCGGCGAAATATCGGTGGAGAACCGAAAAATCGGCGAAACATCGGCGAGTGGAGGCACGCGCGGAGAAGAAGGAGGTGGATGGAAAAAAATCGGCAATTAATCGGCAAAATCGGCGATATATCGGCGATTTTTTGAAAAAATCGGCGATTTTTTGCTGATAAAATCGCGATAAATCGGCGATTTTTTCAAAAAAATCGGCGATTTTTTCCAACCAGATTTCACCCGTGTAATTTAATTTTTTATAAAAAAATTACTAAGCATGAAAGGAAGGATTCC
Organism: Vitis vinifera; assembly: GCF_030704535.1. Taxonomy (NCBI): domain Eukaryota; kingdom Viridiplantae; phylum Streptophyta; class Magnoliopsida; order Vitales; family Vitaceae; genus Vitis; species Vitis vinifera. The sequence goes on along the minus strand of NC_081823.1, from coordinate 21,770,271 downwards.
ATGTTGGGCCTGTCTTATGACATAGCCCACATATCCACTCCAATTACTGTGGGCTTTTTTTTCAGCCCACAAGACCATGCCAAGACTTTGCTGAGGATGACTTTTATAGGAGTCATTTGACTCCTTGTTCCTCTCATTTTCCGATGTGGGATTGCTTAAATATCAATGAAAAAAAACATAACAAAACTCCACCAAAAGGATTTGAACCTTGGACCAATCTTTTACTATAGTCCACCTAGGACACCACTTGGCTATATGTGTTTTGTTATCTAATATGCCAAACAAAACAATATATATTAGATTTTAAATTATAATATTAAATAAAAATAATATAATATTTTTAAAAATTATGAAATTAGTTTAAATTTTCATTTTTTTATATATTCACATTTCAATATTATACATATTTCATTTAATAAAATTTAAAATATTAATATGATTTAATTTGATAATATCAAAGATATAAAATAATATTATTGATGTTTAATTTATTCATATATATTTTAAAATTTTTATAATTATTTTTAATTTTAATAATATATTTATGACGTCACCTGTTCGATCATCGGTCCGATTCTGAAAACATTGATTACACTTATAAAATAACTTTAACATGTATATTCTTGCTTATTTTTATCATTCTTTGGATTTTTCTAAGCATTCCCATCAATTTTGGATAATTTTTGTCTCATCGATATTTGATGAAAAATATCCACCGATATTTCTCCGATATTTCCGATATATCCGTAAAATCCAAGTACCGATATATCCGTATTTACCGATATTTCAATCCTTGATCCATTTAAGGGTTTTAGATACAGGTTCTTCATTACTAATGGCAACTTCAACCTATATAGATAAGTTATAGTTATTACTAACATAGTTAACCATGAGTGTAAAGAATATAGTAAGTTTTACTACCACTCTAGTACCTTTTGTCACAACCAATAAGTAAAAGTACGCATATGCTCATCTTGTAACCACTTTTGTCTTTTATCTTGACATGGATATTTCATCAACCATTTCATGTGATCTCTATGAAGTCATGTATAATAATTTTAGTTAGTATCCTATATTTAGTATAAGCATGATAAACAAAGAAACAAAAGTGTGTCCCACCTACTCGACATAAGATTGGATGATTGTTGTATTCTCCAACACATAATGATGTGCTTGTAACCATAAATTAGAATCAACCTTCATGGTATGACCTTCAAATATAGATGCCCCAACTTTTTGGTCAATGTTTGAAGTACTAGGAATTCTAATTACATCTACACTTGATAATTACTATGTACAAAACTCATTGCTTTCTTCTGCAATATAGCATTCAAAGATGCAACCTTCGGGCCGATTACGATTTCATACATAGCCTTTTAACACTTTCATGAACCTTTCAAATGGGTACATCCACCTAAGGTAAACTAGTCCAAAAAGTCTCACCTCTCTTACAAAATGAACAGTAAGATACACCATGATATCAAAGAATGAAGGTGAGAAATACTTTTCAAACAAGCACAATGTCACCACAACCTCATTTTGTAACTCATTTAATGTAGGAACATCAACCACTTTACTACAGAGAGCATTGAAAAAGGAACTCAATCTACAAATGGAATTCCTTACATGCTTTGGAAAAATAGATAGTAATGAAACTGGCAATAATTGTTGCATTAATGTATGGTAGTCATGGGATTTCAAGCCATAAAGCTTCAAGTCTTCCATTAACACAAGGTTTCGAAGGTTAGAGCAGTATCCATAAGTAACCTTCAATTGTGAAAGAGTTGGGCAAAATACATTTTTTTCCCTTTTCAAAAGTGAATAACATGTAGGAGGGAGATATGTTCTTTTTTATTCAAACTTTGGTGCCAATTCACTCCTTAAGCCCATGTCTATAAGATCTAAACGACAGTTGAGTCCATCATTTGTCTTACCTGGAATGTTGAGTAAGGTACCAATGATGCTTTTACAAACATTTTTCTCAATATGCATTACATCCAAATTATGACAAACATGAAGATATTTCCAATACTCAAGATCAACGAATATGGATTTCTTCTTCTAGCAATTTGCATTGCTAACTTTGGATTTACCATGATTAAACTTTTTTTTTCCCATGAATTACAAATGACATTGATTTTTCTTAGAATCCTCTTCACTTAATATTTGTGGAGGTGGCCTAAACTCTTGTTCACCATCGAATGCTTTCTTTTGTTTCCTAAATGGATGGTTGCATTGAAGAAATCATCTTTGTCCTATATATGAGTTCTTTTTTCCATGTTTCAATCTACGAGAATATGTTTCTTCCCTGCATATTGGACAACCAAAATATCCTTTAACTGTGCACCCAGACAAGTTTCCATATGCAGGGAAGTCACTAATTGTCCATAATAGAAAAACTCTTAATGTAAAGAACTCTTGTTGATGTGCATCGTAAGCCTGGACTTCGACCTCCCACAATGTTTTAAGATCTTCTATCAATGGTGCTAAATAGATGTCAATGTCATTACCAGGTTGTCGTGGACCTGAAATCAACAAAGATAACATCATAAATTTTCTCTTCATGCCCAACCATGGAGGAAGATTATAAATTATCATGAGAACAGGCCAACAACAATGTTTGCTACTTAATGAACTATGGGGATTTATGCCATCTGCTGAAATGACAAGTCTTAGGTTTCTAGGTTATGAGGAAAACTAGGGCCATCTATGGTCAACTAGCTTCCATGATGGTGAGTCTGATGGATGACGCATTTTACCATCAAAATCTCTTTCTTCGGCATGCCATATGAGCTCTTTTACGATTTGTAATGATTGAAACATTCTTCTAAATCTTGGAACTGGAGGAAAATACCACATTAATTTTGTAGGAATTCCCTTCCTCTTTTTAGTTCTTGTTCTATCTATTTTCCACCTAGAAGTTCCACAAGTAGGACATGAAAATGCATCTTTCAACTCATTCCTATAAAGGATACAATCATTGGGACATCCATGTATTTTCTCATATTCCATTCCCAATGTATTCAATGTCTTTTTTGCTTCATACATAGACATAGACAACTCATTATTTATAGGCAACATATTTCCAAGAATTTCTAAAAGCTCTAAAAAGCTTTTATCAGACCACTCAAAGTGTGCTTTCAGGTTATACTATTTAATCAATGCAGACAATTTTGTAAAGTTTCTACAACCAGGATATAAGGTTTTTTTTGCATCTTTCAGTAATCTTTGAAATGATTCTGGGTCATTTTTACAATCCTCTTGTGCAGCTTGAACCATTTCTATTGTATTATGCACATCATCAAATTGAACTCTATCATAATGTTATGCTCTTGTAGTTGGTGGTCCACTTGGAGCTGCCTCTCCATGCCAATACCATGTATGGTAACTTTGATAAATTCCATGGAAAAACATATGCTCTCTAATCTTTTGAGGAGTATGGAATATCATATTACCACACTATAAGCATGGACATTTAATGGATTTTTTATTTGCAGAATTTTGTATTGCAGATGTGATAAAACGTTCTACCCCATCCTCATACTCCTTCAATCTTCTATCCTTTGAGATCCATGAATGGTACATTTCTTAATAACAAACTTCCAACAGTGATCAAACTTCAAATTGAAGAAAATATCGACATTTTCTACGTCATTCGTTTAGCAACCTCTCTTTCCTCTGTTAAAAGAATAATCAATAATCAATTTAATACAACATTTGTTTAAGAGGCTAGATTTAAGAGAAAAAGGGTGAGCATTAATGTCCTAATCATTTTGACTTTTGTACATAGATCTACACTATTGGAATAACACGCTAATTATTGACAATTTTAAAAAGTGATAAGAAAAACAAAAGGTCATTGTATATGTTATATGCAGTAGTGATTAAGAAGCTATAAATGCTATTGACCTTGAATACTTTTATTAAAGGGGATGTATAACCTCAATTAAACAAGTACATATTAATATTATTAGCATATACAATTCAAACAATGTTGCATGTTTTATGCAATCTAACATCTCCAACATCGTAAATTAGGGAGTGGTTCATATCCCATATAGGAATACATAATCTCTGTGTCAACTGCCAATGTGCTCAATTTAATTTAAAAAAAAAATCGGCAGCATTTCCCTATGGTTTTCCAAGTACACAAAATGGACAAGGCATAATATGTCACCTCGTCCAAGTATGTACCCAGAGAACAAGAGGAAAGAGTACCAAAATTTATTTAAAATGAATCAAGAACTAGCTATTAACTTCATAAATATTATGTTTTCTTACACTGTCTAATTGGATAATTCAAACATCATTTGTAGAGAAAAGATCTTTATCACATGGTAGACAATTTAAAAGTCATCTATATGAAACTAGCATAGATAAAACCATTTTCACCTTCTGACAACTAAAATGTCTTTACTATGTAATAACAGAAACTTTTGTCTCACAATGATACTTGAACGGGAACTCTAAGGTTGCATGCAAGCATAGTTGATTAAAATTAAAACACGATTACTAATTGAAATATTACAACAAAACAACATAACTCTCATTCTAACATGTTTATCTTAAATATATAACATTTAACATGGAGGCCTGAAAGCCTTTTTACAGCTTAGAGAGCGACATCTTCTAACAAAAGGTCCACACCAAATTTAATCAAATCAATCTAAATTGACAATTTTAAATACACATCAAGTAATTTCCCTACAAAACAAATAATAAGACAATAAAAAAATTTTAATTAATTTTTTAATCAAAATTTTAGCCTATAATGGTATTTTGTGAACTCTATAATTTTAACTTGTCTCTATGCAGTGCTTTTGCATTTGGTGTTTTTGAGATTAGTGTTTTTGAGAAGAATTCACCAGCATTATAGGATAATATATGGTTTAACATATATTTTTTTCATTTAAAATAAAAATTATGAAAATGACAATATTTTTTGTTTGATTGAAATTTTAATCTCTTTATTATAAAACTAATATAATATACATCTAAATAATATGTAAAAAATTCTAGATGCCTATGTAAAAAAAAAAAAAATAGTGCATCCTAATGGAGAAACTGAGAATTAATTTTAAACCATATATCATAATATAGGAGCACACAGTGATGAACATGGAACATGGTTTTCATAATTTTAAAAAATTAATAAAAAATTTTGAAATTATAATTTTTAACCTTTTAAGTATCTAAACTAAGTAATCATGGTAATAGGAAATTGATCCCAAATACCCCTTAGAGCCAAATATCCTAAAATTGTTTTTAGGTTATAATTAAATTTTGTGTTATCAATTTTATTTGTACTATTTTCTATTTTCAAATGGTTTGGTAAATTATTTTAATAACTTATAATATATATATATAGAATAAGCTACCAAAAAATAATTTGTGAAAAATGCATATTTCATGGGTTAGTTAAAAAATTATCATTTGGTTATCTAAATTTTCAAAATCATAATTAAAATTTACCAAATGTTAAATGTTTATGAGAAAAACATTTTCAATTATTACCAAAGACTTCCAACACTATGAGAAACGCTCCCAAACCACCTTCAATATATTTTAGGTAGATTCATTAGTATTTGTGTTATAATTATATTTATTTATTAAATTAATTTTACTTATTTGGATTAGAGAATTAATATATTTACTAAAATTATATTTTTCCCATCCCTTTTTCCAAAATCAAAATAGAATTTATAGAAAATATAGAAAGTAGAAAAAGAAAAGTGTAAAATAAAACTAAATTAATGAATTTGATCAAAAGATATTTATATATATATAAAAAATGACTTTGGAAGAAAATTATTAAATTTAAATCTGTATCTTATTTTTCTTTGAATTTTTCCATCTATTCACTTTATTGTATTTCATTGCTCATATTCTCTTCAAATTTTTCAACATCATGCCCAGGCTAAAATTCTATCCAAAAATAATATAATTCTTCCAAAATTTCATATTTTACAAATATCTTATAAAATGCTACTTATATATATCAATAAATGTTTTAATTTATTATAATAAATATTGATTAAACTTTTAAAAACAAAATTTCCATCGTAATATGTATAAATGGAAAATGATTTAAAATCCCAAATTTTTAGAAATAATATTATAATAATTGTAGATGATTTGATGCCAAATATTTTTTTTTTCTTTCTTTAAAGTATCATTTTTTCCTTTGAAGAAAGTCACTCATGTATGTAACCAATTAATCAAGTATTGGGCTTGAAAGTTGAAATCATTGTCCTGCTCAGATGGGGAGTAAGATTTTGCTCCCACATGGCATCCTTTAAAGATGATAAGATATAAGAAATAAACATCTAAATTTTAATTGCAATTCTTTAACGTACTACATTGTATCAAAATATTTAATTAATGTATATATAGTAATATTTAATTAATTAAATATAGTAATTAAAAAATATAGTAATTAATTAAATATATATTTAATTAATATATATAGAGTAATATTAAATATACTAAATATTTAATTAATTCATAAAAAATATTTAAAAATAGTATAAAGATAACATAGAAATATTTAATTAAAAAATATTAGGGCGTCAATTCCATTTTGTATCAAAATTTAAACTTAACTCCTTTTTGTGTATGATCCAACCTAGACTATAGAATAAATAGAAATAAAACCAAAATATTGCCATATAGATTTTATCCTATATAGAATATTCCTATAAAACTAAAAATATTTAAGGTTTATTTTTAGTTCTTTGATATGCTTTTTGTTTGGATATATAATATTTTCTTGGCAACTCTCTTATTGTTATAAAAACAAATTGTTGTATGGTAAAATTTATTGTATAATTCAATAAATTCATGAGAAAACATAGAAAGAGATTTTGATTAAGGTGAAGTTAAGAAAAAGAAAAATACTATAACAGTAACTAGTGGTTTTCCTTGGAATATTAAATCTCACCTGTTCCAAGAGGTTGCTTTGAGGTGTCTCCTAAAACCCAAGCTTGATAATCCTTCACTAGTTGCATAGCCATGAAAGTGAATATCAAGGAACTATTCATGTATTATAAATAGAAATAAAGAATTTTGATCTTGGATAGCTTCGTAATCATCTAATTGTTCTTAAATGGGTCCATTCAGTGATGTCTAGTATCAAAAACTGATAAAAGAATTGATTGAAAGAGATCACCCAATTCCAAAAAGCAAGTAAGGGGTTGTGTATATATGGATGTGGTGTGAGAGAGGGTTCATAAAATCTACTATTCAATGACTCCACTGATAACCACAACATTCAAACCACCGAGATTTCCTTGGCTTCTCACTTATCTTATCCACCAGATCAGTTGCAATTGAATGAAACAAATAAACACTTATCTACTTTAAGAGATAACCCTTGACTATATTTAAATTTCTGTTATGTATTTTTAAATTTTTGTTATTGTGTATTTCAAAACTTCTTCTGTAATTGTATATAAATGAGAATAGCCACCCAGTTTTTAGCATTGAAGCCAATACCATTTTACAGATTTCTACAAAGTTTTACATGGTATCAGAGCAATTGGCATACGCCTAATTTCAATCGATCCTTTCCTTCTCAACTATGGCCTTTTCTTCTTCCGCTTCCTCCAATGCTATCTTTGCTCCTCCAAACATTGGTCATCTGGTGTCGATCAAGCTAAGTGACACAAACTATCTTATATGGTCATCTCAGATTGTGCCAGTACTGAAAAGTCATGACTTGATGGGCTTCGTGGATGGTTCTGAGCCGTGTCCATCAAAATCTCTTGATGGTTCTCTTAATCCAGCATATATTCTCTGGAATAAGAAAGATCAGTGTGTGTTAAGTTGGATCAATGCCACTTTGTCTGACAAGGTGCTAGCTTCTGTCTATGGCATCACATCTGCTCGAGAGGTGTGGAGTTCTCTAACAAACAAGTTTGCCTCTCAATCCAGAACCCGTGTACACCACCTAAAGCGAAAGTTGCAGACTCTTCATCAAGGGTCAATGAAGTGCACTGATTTTCTTGAAAAAGCGAAGTTGGTGTCTGATGAATTAGCTGCAGTTGGTAAGCCACTTGAGGATGATGACTTAATGTCTTATATTGTGAGTGGACTCAACCCATCCTTTAATCCCTTTATAACCTCTCTATCCTTTGCCACTAGAGACAAGAATGTTTCTTTTGAAGATTTTCAAGCCGAGCTCTTGTCATATGAACTGTTATTGGAAAACCAGAATATTGCTATACCACATGAGACAAATAATTTTGCTTTCTTCACTCCCAAATCCAACCAACAGCAGTACAATCGCAAACCTAAAAACCCAAGTAAACCATATTCACGTCCTTCATTTTCACAAAATCCTCGTCCTCGATATTCACCACAACCCTTTGGTCTACCCTCCTCACCTCAGCCAAATCAGAAGCAGCACTCATTTTCCACTCCTAAGTCATCTTGTCAAATCTGTGGAAAGCTAAGTCATAAGGCATTAGATTGCTTTCATAGAATGGATTACGCATATCAGGGTCGTCATCCACTAACCCAGTTAGCTGCTATGGTGGCACATAGCAATGCTGAGCAAGAGGAAGAGACATGGTTTGCTGACAATGGAGCTAATCAACACATTACTGCCAATCTGGAGCATCTTACTCTGCAACAACCATACACAGGACAAGAAAATGTAGCTGTTGGTAATGGCCAAGGTTTAAGTATTGCACATACTGGTACTACTATTTTTCATACTCCTGAAGCTAAATTAAACCTCAAACGTGTCCTCCATTGTCCTCAAGCTTCTGCCAATTCGCTTTCCATAAATCAATTCTGTCTTGATAACAATTGCCTCTTTATTCTAACTGGTACTCATTATTTTGTCAAGGACATACAAACGGGGGCGACACTACTGGAAGGCAGGAGTGAAGGAGGTCTCTATCCAATCCAGTTGCGGTCAATGTCTATCAATAAATCACATGCTTTGTCAGCCGTTATAGGAATTAAAGCATCAGTTTCAGTTTGGCATTCTAGATTAGGACATGAATCTCTTCCCATTGTGTCTCAGTTATTAAATAAACATTCCTTACCTGTTGAAGGATCAGTGAATAAAATGCATTTTTGTGAATCTTGCCAACTTGGCAAAGGTAAGCAACTTCCTTTCAAACCTTCTACTCGTGTTTCTTCCTTTCCTTTGCAATTAATTCATACTGATGTATGGTCTTGTTCTACCAAATCTCTCAGTGGATGCAAGTATTATGTTATATTCATTGATGACTTTTCACGATTCTCATGGCTTTATCCTCTCCAAAATAAATCTGATGTATATGCTTGCTTTGTTAAATTCAAAACACTAGTTGAAAACCAATTTTCTTGCAAAATTAAGCAATTACAATCGGATGGAGGTGGAGAATACATGTCCAACCAATTTCAATTGTTTCTTTCCTCTAATGGAATCCAACATCGCCGCACTTGTCCTCATACACCCCAACAAAATGGGGTTGCTGAGCGTAAACACCATCATGTGGTGGAAATGGGACTGTCTCTATTAGCTCAGTCACTTTTGCCCACTAAATTCTGGGTTGATGCCTTTTTAACATCCATTTTTCTCATCAATAGACTGCCAACATCTACTCTTGATAACCAAACACCATATCTTAAATTATTTGGCAAACATCCTGATTATACCTCCTTGCGCACCTTTGGTTGTGCCTGTTTTCCATTGTTGCGACCATATGCAACTCACAAATTAATGGTCAGATCCAAACGTTGCATATTTCTAGGTTATAGTTCCCATCAAAATGGATATAGATGCTTGGATCCTGTCACTCAAAAAGTTCTAATCTCACGACATGTTGTGTTTAATGAGAATACATTTCCTGCTAAGGATGGATTGCAGTCTTCTGAACTTCTTCCAGTGGTCTCCTCTCAAGGTACGTCTTTACCTTCTCCTTCATTTTCTTTATCTACTTCTAATTTACAGCATTCCTCTCCAATTATTTCAGATTCACCTGATTCTCCTCTAGAATCTTTACCTATCCCCATTTCTCCTCATATCTCCACTCTACCTTCTCCCATACCTGGTCCAGCTCCTATCCTTTCTATACCTGAAGTTTCCTCTTCTTCCAATCACTCTCATCACCCCATGACAACTCGCTCCCAAACAGGCAACCTCAAACCTCGCACATTTTCAGATTTTAAACTCTATTCCACTCAATATCCTCTCCAAGCATTATCCAGTACTGTGACTCCCCTTGCACCAACATCTTACCGACAAGCTGCTTTATTACCTGACTGGTGTGTTGCTATGAGAGAGAAATATGATGCTTTATTGGCTAATGAGACATGGAAGCTATGTCCTAGACCTGTTGATCATAATGTGGTGGGCAATAAGTGGGTGTATAAAGTTAAACAAACATCCACAGGTGAGGTTGACAGATTCAAAGCAAGATTAGTGGCTTTGGGATTTGCTCAAGAAGAAGGTATTGACTTTACTGAGACTTTTAGTCCAGTAATTAAGCCTTCTACTGTACGGGTGCTTCTTACACTTTCTGTTCAATTTGATTGGGAAATCAGACAGCTTGATGTATCTAACGCTTTTCTTCATGGGATCTTGCTAGAGGATGTATATATGGAGCAACCTAAGGGGTTTGTTAATTCAGATTTTCCAAATTATGTTTGCAAACTAAACAAGTCACTTTATGGCCTCAAACAAGCACCTCGTGCTTGGTTTATGCGTCTATCTCAAACTCTACTTGAATTCGGTTTCCTATCCTCACCAGTGGATGCCTTCTTATTTGTCTATCATAAGGGCCATATTCATCTATTTATCCTCATCTACGTAGATGATATCCTTGTTACAGGTATAAATCCTTCTCTCATTCAGTCTCTAATCCAAAAGCTACAGACCGAGTTCAAGATGAAAGACCTTGGTCCTTTAGGCTATTTTCTCGGCATCCAAGCAAGTCGTGACTCTTCTGGCCTACATCTTCGACAATCCAAGTACATTGGGGATCTTCTTCATCGTACCAAGATGGCTGGGGCCAAACCTGCTTCCTCTCCTTGTACCACAGGCCTTAAATTATCCACTCATGTTGGTGAGCCACTCACAGCTTCTCAAATTACAGAATATCGACAAACTGTGGGAGCTCTTCAATATTGCACCTTGACTAGACCTGATATAGCATTTTCTGTCAACCAACTATGTCAACATATGCACTGTCCTAATTCTGTTCATTGGATAGCAGCAAAACGTGTCTTACGTTACTTAAAAGGCACCATTGATCTGGGATTATGGTACACTAAGGGCGAGCAAACTCTTCAAGCCTTTTGTGATTCAGATTGGGCTGGTAATCCCGATGATCGAAGATCAACTACTGGGTATGGCGTTTTCTTTGGCTCTTGCTTAATCTCATGGACTGCCAAGAAACAATCTGTGATAGCTTGTTCTAGCACTGCATTTTACAGATTTCTATAGAGTTTTACATCCACAACAGGAAAACAACTATTAATAATAAGGCCAAAGAGCAATAGAGACAAACTTTTAATGCCTTATGTACTATACTTACAGTAACTGTAACCAAAGTAAACCTGGAACTACCAAATTAATTTAAGACATATTGTGGGTTTATCAAAGAAGTGGGAACAACATGGCTGGTATTGAAAATCTGCAACCTTAAAATTTATGTGGAGTGTTAGGAGGAAAAGAACATGAGAACCATTAGAATAGTTGCAAAATAGAATAGTTTCAAAATCCATTCTAGAAAATTCACTTCCCAAAAATTAACAACAATTCTACATGCATAAAAAATAAAATATGATAGCCCCGAAAACAGAGCAACAAGAATCATTTCATTCCAAAGCACAATAGAAACTTAAAATTTACAATAAAAAAATTGATATGAAATCTGAAAATTAAAAAGTAAGGGTTAGAGCTTACAAAGCTTACAAAGTAAGGGTTAAAACCATTATATTATTTAACAGTAAAATTTTTAAAAATACTATTTATAGAGATATTATTAAATTTTCTACCATATAAAAATAATTATATATTTTTCATAATCAAAACAAAGTTGAGTATTCTTTATTTAAAATTTTGTTATAGAAAATAACAATCCAAAATTAATAATCTATTAATATTAAAAGTCAAACTTTATATATAATTAAGTTAACCACTAACAACCCAATTTAATAGTTAAGACCCAAACACATTTAAAGTTAAGAAAACTAAATATTCTATAATTGTTTTTTAGGGAAGAATCACTCACAAAATCACTGCTTTCCAATTGGAACACTCCACTTCAAACCACGAACAGAGATAAAGCTCCCATTATCCCAATTCACCAAAGCCCAAACATATCTCTCACCACTCTCTTTCTCTTTGAAATTGGAACAAAGCCAAACCTGTGCATACCCAAATAAACATCAAACTAAATTAAAAATTCAAAGCCCCAAACTCAATTTTGAAAGAAATTTTCTGCATATTTGTAGCCGATTTATCCACTTTCCCTACAACCAAACACTAGAAATGAAAAACCACTTACTTCAATCTTGAGAGACCAATGAAACCCTAAGATTTTGAAACAACAAAGACACCACCACCAATGCTCCCAACCGAGGCTTCCCCCTCTTCTCCATTTCCAACCACTGAGGTTCTCTACACCACTCTGAATACCAACCAACTACAACCCAAATCAAAATGCACTAAAACAAACCCAAAAATTAAACTTTCCAATAGAAATATTGAGATCTTGAAAACTCTAATAGAATGACTGCATTCAAGCTTTGAAAATGCATGATTCCAATTCTATTTCTTTTTTTATTATTATTGTTTTTTTACCCACTGTTAGAAATTACCTAACACAATGAAGTGCTTTTGGGTGTCTCCAGTGAGGTACTCTCATTATCACCGGTCAGTAGTTGATGGTTCGATAGTTGGGGGTCTCCGACGAGTTTGCTGAAGGCAAGAAATCAGGGATGATTTTGGCTTTAGTTTTCTAGGTTTGTTGAGAAGAGGCGGGATGTTTGAGAGATGAGGCGGGATGTTTGAGAAATGGGGAAATATGAGTACATATAAATAGTAGGAGATGACACTTGAAACAACTGCCAAGAATTATGAAGTGCAACAATGAAACTTACATAAAACATCATTATTCATTTATACAATCATTGTTCATTGAATTCCTTGACACTTTTTAGAAGCGCCAAGGAATTAAATATCATTATTTAGAATTTTTGTAGTAGTGGCCCTACTGCACACAAGAAGAGTTTTAGAGTTAAGATTCTTTGTATAACATTTATCAATAGTCCTATGTCCAGTGATTATGACTTCTCTTTTTTGTTAATTACCTCACATAAGTCATGGGAAAAACTTACTCTTTTTTCATTGTCACATATCTGACTAATGCTAAGAGGTTTGCCTTGAGTCCATCCACATAGAGAATCCATCCAACTTAAAGACAACTAGGGATAGATATATTTCTCTTTCCTTTCACATGAGCTAAGTTACCTTCCCTAAAGGTAATTGTACTACCATTATAGTCCTCAAGAGATTTGAAAAAGGACTTATTATTTGTCATGTGTCTAGAGTAACCACTATCAAACTACCACTCACTAGAGGATTTAGCTTTTAGTGCAGTGAAAACAACTTGACACTTAGTCTTATCATTTCTCATCTAGACTTGTTTAACCTTAATGGTGACTTAGAGGAGTTTTGTTAAGTTCTAGGCTTTTGATTAGGTTTCTTCCTTTCCCAATATACAAGATGTTATTTTTTAGCGAATTAAAGTCATTCATTAGCATATTCATTTGAGACTCAAACCTCTCTAGGAACTTAGTGTAGCACTTATTCCGAGCGTGTTTAGTTTTCTTGCAGTGTGTGCATAGTGATGGAATGCTAAGAGATGTTGTTTGGTTAAGGGTTTTTTTTTTTCCTTTTACAAAAAATGTTTCTCCACTAGAAGGAGTTTCATTTTTATTAATGTACCCTAAACCTCTTTTGTCACAGTTGGATTTACTTCTATCAAGTATTTCATTAAGCACTTTAGTTCCAAGGTGAAATATTTCATTAACAGATGAAAAGGACTTAACATTTTCAATCTCTTGAGTGAGAACATTATTTCTATCAAGAAGAGCACTATGTTCAAACTCAAGAAACTGAATATTTTCAAGGAAATTTGTCCTTTCTTCATTTAGTAAATCAATCTTAGCTTTTTGAGCATCAAGAATATCACGATTCTTCAAGAATTTATTAATAAGATTCTCATGTTCAATAGCAAGATAATTCAAGTAAGTAGCATGTTGTTCATTAACAAACTCACAATCACAATCATTATCATGCATAGATTCCACAGTTGCAACAAAAGCTAAAAAATCATTATGATTATACTCTATATTTTCAAAAGTTGTGGAATCACTTTCTTCAGAATTTGTGTCACTCTCTGTAGCCTACATAAGCTTTTTAATGTCTTTAGGACTAGAACAATAAAAAATGAAATGTCCCAGACTACCATAGTTAAAGCATTTTATTTTCTTATCTTTGAATAAACCTTTATCTTTTTCTCTGGAAGATTGTTTAGGTCTTTTTCCTTTTCCAGATTCTTGATTTTTATAGTAATTTACATTAAATTTCATGACCTTTTAATCTTTTTAGCCATATAAGCCAATTCATCCAAAGTTATATTATATGGCATTTCAATGTCTTTTTCCTCATTCTCAGACACCTTAAGAGCATAATCTTTAGGCTTTTGAGAATTAGGTAAGGTCATCTCATATGTCTATATGGAGCCAATAAGTTAATCAATCCTCATCGAGTCAATGTCCTTGCTCTCTTCTATGACTATAACTTTAGGTCTAAATCTCTCTAGAAAAGATTTCAATAATTTTCTTACTATTGAATATGAAATAGGTTCTCCAAGGTTAAATGATGAATTAACTATAACACTTAATTCATAATAAAGGGAAGAAAATTTTTTATTTTCATGCATCATAATATTCCCAAACTTAGTCATAATCTTTAGGCTTTTGAGAATTAGGTAAGGTCATCTCATATGTCTATATGGAGCCAATAAGTTAATCAATCCTCATCGAGTCAATGTCCTTGCTCTCTTCTATGACTATAACTTTAGGTCTAAATCTCTCTAGAAAAGATTTCAATAATTTTCTTACTATTGAATATGAAATAGGTTCTCCAAGGTTAAATGATGAATTAACTATAACACTTAATTCATAATAAAGGGAAGAAAATTTTTTATTTTCATGCATCATAATATTCCCAAACTTAGTCATAAGCATTTGTAATTTAGAAATTTTCACAGCAGATGTACCTTTATGAGTGCTTAAAGTATATCCCATGTTTCCTTAACACGAGTAAAATTTGCTATCTTGCGAAATTGATCTAGACAAACTCTATTAAAAATACTAAACAAAGCCCTAGCATTGGCTTCACTCCCTTCATTATCATATTTGTCCCATTCTTGTTTAGGTCTTAATTCTCCAATTGATTTTCCATGGACATTAAGAATCAATGAGGGTTTCCATCCATATTTTATTGAATTTCATACCCATTCGCCTTTCATTTTGAAAAAAAAAAACTTCATTCGGGCTTTCTAGTGAGGATAGTTACTCCAATCGAAGTAAGGTGAACTATTGAGAGGAGCCCCGATCTTTTATTATTCCATATTGGACTTACAAATCAATAAAAATTTGATTTTTATTCCGCTCTAATACCAATTGAAAAACTGAAGTCTAGTAGGGTAACACTTGGGTGTAAAAAAAAAAAATTACAGAATAAAGATTATATGTTATACCTAATTTTTACCTTACAATATAATAGGGATAAACAAAATATCCTAATAAGCAAGATAATCAAAAGATATAGCAATGGACACAAGATTTTTATGTGGAAAACCCCTATATCACTAACTGTCAAGATAAAAAACCACGAGATTTAGATTTACATGGTTGCTTACTCTCTAGTACCTACAACTTGATCTACGTTTGCGACACAACAACCTCTAATTGCTCCAGTGAATACTTTTCAACTTCGTTGAAGGAATGCAGATCTTCAACCCTAGATTCTCAAATGAATCTTTCGAATGAGAGACCACGAATGGTGTGGCTCGTTAGTCTTTCTCTCCTCAAAGTGTCCTTTAGAAATCCCTCAAATCTCTAATCTTAAAAAGGTTACAATATGGTATATATAAGCACAGAGGCCGAAGAGAGTCTGTATCTCAAGGTTTTCAAAAAGAATTTGCATGAATATCTCAAAAATATTATGTCAATCTTTGGCAGAATTAGCATGAAAGCTCAAGTGCACTTAATCATCGCTTGAGCACCTTGAGCGCTTGCCAAGCACTTAAACGGTCCCAATGCTTTGAATGTAGTTCCCCGCTCAAGCAGTCCTGCCTTTTTACAAAATTAAATAAAAATCAATTTCATTATGGAAAAACAATACCATTCTTTTTTATTCCCTTTAGAATCCTAACTTACCACAAACCAAACCTTTTAGACGTGCCTGAGACTTCCTGGTTGGATAAACAGGAACTCTTGATCTTTAATTGAAAGTAAATCACTATCCAAAAAGATTTTAAAGGCAAAAAATAACTTAGAACAAAAGTGTCAACATACAAACAAGACTCAATGTCCTAAAAGTAGTATCTTACACTTTTGGTAGTGTTTGGTTATTCTCACTCATCTTTCCAACGTATAGAGATAGAGAAAGGGGGAAAGGTGTGGTTTGATGGGTTCCTTTTCCCTATTATTATTGCTTTTAAGAGCTACAAACTGTGATGGACTAAATTTTGGTTTTAAGATTGTCATTTAACTTATTTTATATTTTGAACACAACCTTTAAGATGTTAGCAAACTATTCTAATTACTTGACCATGAATCTCTCTCTATATGATGATACACTAACCAAAAAGGCTTATAAATGAAAATATATAAATGATGCAGAGAAAGGGTATAATCTTTATCTAAATGATGTATAAATAGCTGGACTTGGCTTAAGGCAAGATTTAGAGCCTAAAGGTGATTAAAATGGAAATTTTTGAAGACTTGCTGTATCGGGACTGGATTTAGAGCAATGTCTATTCATGTATAAACATTTTTTTATGAGATGAAATGCCTTGATTAATTTAGTTATAGGTTTATACTGACTATGATGCACTAGAATATGGATAATGAGTTTCAATTATGTGTGCTAGAATTGTAAAGGAGTAAATTTGAGGATTGCTCAAGCAAAGGCTAGTAGTGCCCATATGGGCACCCCACCATTGACATTTGCTCTAAACCCTATCTAGAGCTTGCAACCATCTTGAATAGAAGTTCTTACTATTGTCTACTACAATACTTCAATAATGGAAACAACTACATAAAAGAGAATGAATCAAGCATTCCCATGTTAAGCGTCACCCTATGGGATTCAGTAAGCTACTTGGCTTTACAAGAACATTCTCACTAGCTTTCACCCTCATAAAGGGCTCTTTACGGTTGGACTGATTTCACCTATTTACTACACTTTGACTAGTTTATCTTCACTGTGGCTTACATACTTAACTTATTAACTAGTAGAATCTAAAAGAGATTTCTTTAAAGTTGTTGACATACAACGTATATGATTTATTGTCTAAAAAATAAGTAGTTCTCATGGCATTGAGAGTCAACCAACTATTTAGCAGAAGAATTATTTGCACCTAAGTTGTTCAAACTTCAAACAAAAATCTAATAATCAAATAGATTAAACTTGAAACAAAAATCTAATAATCAAATAGATTAAACCTGAAACAAAAATCTAATAATCAAGTAGTTCAAATTTCAAACAAAAATCTAATAATCTATTTTAAATAAGTGATTCAAAGGAGCAAACCTTTTCCAATCCATTGTTTTTATCTAAAAACTTTACTTTGATGGCATTAGATCAAAGTTACACATAATTTGTTTCCAATTTTTTATTTTTTATTTTTTATTTGTTTGGTTATCGCATGGAAGGATTTTGTATATGTACATTTAAGGGCTCTTGGACAACACTCTCTGTGTATGTATTCTCTTACACAAATTTTGCTAATGAATCATTTTTTTTATGCTTACCTGTCTAATTTAGGCAAGACCCTCACAATCATAAGCTCCCATAAATAGGGTGAATACAATTAAATAAAATATTGAGATATGAAGTTGGGCACTTAAGGGAAATGAGGGGCATTGTTGTTGAACACAAAAAGGTATTTCTAATAATATAATATTTATACATGTAACAAAATAACTCAACAAAAATGAGTCACATAGGAGAAACTTTACCAATATGAATAATAAATAACAATATCTTTAAGGAAGAAAGTGAAATCACTTACTGAATTTGCGAGGTTGATGTTTTTGTTCCCTTCTTAATTGTCTGTTGAATTCAAATTCTTTTATTGTAACTATATACACCCTGTGGACCCTTTTGTGACACTTAACACAAGAGAATTAACTTCCTACGAAAGAGAGACCACCAGGAATTTAGATTACAAAATAGGGAACAATAAACTTAGACAATAGGAAAAATATCATGTACAAGGAAATCCAAAACAAGTCATTCCCAACAAAACAGGTCTTTGAGTCTAAGAGGAAAGAGCACCCCATGTCTAGACATAGGCAATCAAGGTTCACAAATGCGTATAAAAACTCCAGCTCTAAGTCCTAATACCAATGGGATTCACATTTAGAACATAACTCTATTATAGAAAACATAATAAAACACAAACATTGTCTTATTGTCTTAAAGTTCTTCACACATAGTCAATAAGAAAGCTCTTACACTGTAGTCGAACTCTATACATTAGTAGATGTTGAAGAATCTTACTACTTACCCCTGAACTATCAAGGTAAGTAATATTCATTAATTTAAACAATCTCCAATTTTCTAAAAATAAAAAATAAAAAGTAAAATAAAAATTCTTGATGCATTGCATGAATCTGCAAGAAAACATAAAACAGAAGAACTTAAAAAATAAAAAATAAAAAATGCATGATGTAATACATAAATCTACAAGAAAATATAATATTCTATTTTACAAAAACCAAAAAGTAGAAAAAATAATATTCTGAAACTGAATCCAAGCTTTTAGTAATCACAAATATCATCTATTGTTGGAAACGTAATACAAAATACAATAGAACACAAACATCACCCATAAATCCTAATAAAAAACACAAAAATTACAGAAATATTAAAAAATGACCCCCAAAAACCTTAAATAAATGCATAGAACAAAAAAGATTTATAGAAGCAAATACTTACCACTCATAGATATGGGAAAGCTTCAATAAACATCATAGATATGGGAGTCCAACGGGTTAGCGGTAGATTTCACTGATGAGGGGTAACCTAGGTTATTATGGTAAAGAAAGGGTTTCTCCCCATTTGGGTTGCCAACAATTGAAAAAAAGGTCTTTGATGTCCAAGTTCTGATCTGATGTCAAAAAGCTCCGATCTGGGTTGCCACAGATGGTTTTTGAAATAGGGTTAGCTTTGATTAATACATTCAGGTTTTAGGAAAATGGAAGGAGGGAAATGGGATGATATCTGAGAGGGTTTGTCACCATTCACCAATAAACCTCTAACAACTCACAATTCGGTCATTCTTCATTACCTAATTTTAGTGTGCTACATGTTTTCTAAAGTTTTTCAGGGAGGAAATGTTTCATGGGTAAGATATGGTGGAAGGGAATTTTTTTGGAGAATTTATAGATACCCATAGATCTAAAAAAAATAAAACTGGAGAGTTTATATATACCCATAGATATTAAAAAAAAAAATTGGAGAGTTTATATATGCCCATAAATCTATATATATATATATATATATCTATTAGATTAATGACAGTATGAAAAAGTGTCAAGGATAAAAAATAAAAGTATGGCACTTTCAATAAGTGCCATTATTTGCCCTGTTACAACTAAATATCCAAAAGTGCCATAATATTCACTGAACAATGATGTTTCTAATAAGCATCATTGTAAACCCCATTATAATGACACTTTATCAAAGTGCCAAGAAATGAAGCATCATGATTTTCAATATTTGTAGTAGTATATCAACATGGAAAGGAGAATAGTGGAAAGTGAGAGACTTAATAACCATACTTGGCAGAAGCTCCCCTCAAGCACTAATTTGCCTAGCTTCTATCTTTACCTTTCTTCTCCACAAAACCAAGGAACCAACCAAATTGCTCTCATTTTCTCCTCTATCTAGTTCTTTTTTTTTTCTCTTTCCCTCAAGGCTTCTCTCTCCCTCTCTAACAAACCCAAATCACAAAAGAATATTCTCTACTCCTCTCTCACTCTCTAACAACCCACTAAAAAAAAAAAAAAAACCACATGCCCTCTCCTGCTCCTTTCTCCAAAAGAAAAGAAGGTTCCACCAAAGGTGGCAAAAAGAGATTCAATCATAGGAGGCCAAATGGCCTTTTGAAAAGAGACTTTTCCTCATCTCCATCCTAATTGGAGACTTCTCTTTTTTAGGCAATTCAGTAGAGACTGTAATGCACCACCTCCTAATTGGAGGGATGACTTGTCTTGGTCGTCAAGATGGGTTTCTCATGATGAGTGAACTAGTATATGTGATGCACACTCGATAGGACCTACGATCAATCATGACGCAAGACTATCAATTGTTATAATTCACCAATGTACTATAATGCATGAACTCTCAACCTTGAGAGGATATTGAGTCTATACCAAAATCAATAGGAAGCTTTAACCTATGGGTAAGATCCTAAAGTAGTCATATATCCTTATGAATTGGGTCATTGTTGATGGAGGTTGGTGACAATAGGTATTCTCAATAGGGGCACCATGATATCTCATAGGATTGAAACAGTGTGTCCCCTTAGGTGATCCAAAGGACATGTGATCATGAAATTTGTGGTCATAGTAATTCCTTTAGTAAAATTTGACATATGCTCCTTGGAACTAGAGTATATTAGTTGATTACATAATAAGTGGGATCTGTAACTCAAGAATTTGAGAGGTAATCTTGATAGGTGATAGCACTACCTTGTTAGATTATGGATACAAGTTCATGGGGAGTTTGCATGCAGTAGATAACAGGTCATGGACCTAAGTACTTGATGTCTCATTATAATATACATAGAGTACTGAAGGGCAGTTGACTCATCGTAGTAGGATGTTGAGTCAATTTCAAAATTTTGATTATGAGAAAGCCAATACTCCTATGGGTCCCAATGGTCCTTGCTTTGAGCTCATATTCCTTGATGGCACGATTTATGAGGGTTGGATAGGTTTTTAATTCACTTTTGTGCATAAGGGCGCTTTGGTAATTATGCAAGGTTGCACAAGGATAAGTAAGTGGTATGTCTGGATTATGCTAATTGATTAATTGGGGTCTTGTATGGTTTATTAATCAATTAGTAACCTTTTTAGGCTAGATTAAGTGACCTAAGTCCATGGTGGGCTCAAGTCACTTAAGCTTAATAGGAAGCCTATAAATACCCTCTTGGAGGTTAAGGTTTTCAAGTCTTGTCATTGTCCCCTTTAGTTTAGAGAGAGAACCCTAACCTCCACCCTTGAGATCTTCACTATCATAGTGCTTAAACACAAGGAAGAGTCATCAGACAGAAGATTATGGTTTTTACGAGATCCATTGTGACTTTGGAGTTATCTACATCAATTGGAATTGATTCGATAACATCCAGATCAAAGGTATGTGACTTTATTCTCTAGCTCTATGTTCTCTATAGTATCCATATTGTTTTTGAATATCTGTTTATCCATTGCGATAGATATAGAGAACCTAGGATAGATTTGCATGCACCCTACGCGATCTAGGGTATGGGAACAAAGTAATCCAGGGTTCCTAACAATTATTCCACTCCTAAGGGTAGAAATTCAACTCTCAACATAATTTTACGTTATATGATAGAATTCAAATATTGCTTAGGAGGAATTTCAACATAACTCTGTTTGTGAATGTTGTTAGTCCACTCTAAATTATTAGTAATTTTGCTTCTAAATATTGAAATTTCATACTAAAGGACGACTTGGACAAAATTACAATATTGCTTATATCATCATTATTTTATCACAATGCTATGATTTAAATTGAGTAAGAATAGATTCTATCTTCAAAATAAAAATATTTAACAAGTTCAAGCGTTATTAATGATGTATACTATTAATTCATTTATATAATACAATAAGGTTATACTTGGAGGAAAATAACATACAATTACCATTGTTTAGATGGTAATAATATATAATTTTATCAAAATTATGCATTAATCATATAATTAATTAGAAAAAAAATTATTAAAATATCAAATTTTGAAAAAAAAAATTATCCAGAAATATATGATTTGGGTAAAAAAAAAACAAAAAAAAAATCAATAAACAGAGGTTAGTCAATTAGAAAAATAAAAATAAAAAAAATGGCAAGAAAAAATAATACATATATTGAAGTTTTTTTGTTAAAAAACAATAAATGTATATTATAACTTGTGACATTTGGAAATAATATAATGTGTGCTGATGAAAATGTGAATTTTGAAAGTGTAAATATAATTAATATTAACATTAAGGTAAAAATGTTTTAAATTAGCTTTTTAATAAAAACTACCTAGAAAATTGTATTTTAAAAAATAGATTATTCATAATTTTGAAATGAAATTTTACATAAAATATTTTTATTTGAAATTCCTATTAAAAAGCTTGTTTAATTTATAGTTTATTTAAATTAATAAAATGACTAAAACTTACATTTATAATTTATCTTATCAAAATATTTATTTAAAACTTACACTTTATATGTAATTCCCCAAACCCAATTTAGGGGTAAAATCGTAATTTAGAAATTAATAATTAGTTAAAGTAATTTAATAAGGGTAAAAATGTCTTTTCATAATTAAAATCTTTGTATATATATTAGGTTTCTATCTTCTCTATTTAGAAAACCTTTTTGCATAAAAATCAGAAAGATCAGAGAGCATAGGGCTAAAGATTTGGAGGTTTATGGTTTGAAGATCAATTTTTCAAGTAAGATTTTAATCCTTAAATTAATATTTTATATTCGTTAATTAGTTTTAAAAACTTTAGATATTCTTTGAAAGATATCAATCTAGATTAGGGTTTGTTAAATTAATTTTTAGATCAAGAGATTGGAAATTTATGAATGTGGATTAATTTGTGATGAAATAGGAAAATTTAGAAAACTTCAATTAAATAGAAAACAAAATCAATGAAAAATCAGTGGAAGAAAAGAAATTTTAGATTTAGAAAATAAATAAATAAATCGTTTGTGTAAACTTTAGATTTGAAAATAAAATAAAACAAAATAAAATAAAATAATAATAATAATAATAATAATTGAAGTACACGTGTGTTGCCAAGGTGTTGACTTAGGCATTGGAAAAGATTTTATATGTAAATATATTTTATAATAATAAATAATGAGAAGAAACATGAGACTTACTATTTTATTCTTAGGGCTTTGTGCGTATAATGAAAATAGGAGGGTAATGGGTTGGTTATATATTGAATTTGAAAATTAATAAAAATTATAATATTTACTTTTAAGCTAACAAAGGAAATATTAATAATAATAATAGTTTCCTATATAGGTTTTAATTTAAGTTAAGTATATAAAATAAATAAATAGTGAGGGCAAGATTAGGAAAGAAAATGAATTTTATAATAATTTGGAACCTCACTAAATTAATTTATTATTGTTTAGTAAGTTGAAAAAAATAATATTGGGTAGTAATAATATTAATATGGGAAATTAATTAGGATCCCTAATACTAAATAAAATATTTTTAGGATTTTCAAATTTATATGTTTGGATAAATAATCAATAATCAATATTGTGTATGATATTATGTTAGGTGAGAAGGAAATTCTTCAAAGTTAAGTACTTCAAGATTTTGAGTGCTTTTTCAAGATAAGGGAAATTAATGTAGATTTTTACAAAAGAAAATAATTTCCTTTTTATATTGTATTTTGAAAAGTGTAAAAATATTATTTTTATTTTTTTGCATGGATCAAATATGTGTTTTGTATGGAAAGTATATTTGAGAATTTTCTTTGTTTATTTATGAAAAGCGAAAAATTTTGGAGATATGATATTTTGTTTTGCAAGTTTGAATTAATGAAATAAAGTGTTTGACTCTGGTTCCTATGGCCCTAGTCAACGGGTGATAATTGTTGACATTTCTATAGCCCTAATCAACGGGTTATAATAGTTGATATTATATGGCCCTAGTCAACGGGTTATAATAGTTGACCTTATGGCCCCTAGTCAACAGGTTATAATTGTTAACTTTTGGTTTTGTTCACCTTAAATGGAACAAATTTGAAACTAGTCACTCATTTGTGAAGTCTCATCTAATTGGGCACCATTTGTTATTTGATAACTAGAGTAAGATATTTTGAATGCATTTGATTTGATTTTGATGAGAAATTGTTTTGAAATGGATATAAGAAAGTTTGTTGAAAAGTTTGAATATATTAGTATTTCGAACTCAAAAGTTTTTTTATGAAAATAAGAATATATTATATCTCCTATTTGCAAACATGATTGAAAATGTTTGATCCATGAAACTTCATTGATGTTCCTTATTGAGCTTTAAGCTCATGCTTCTTCGTTGATAATTTTTCAGGTACTCTCAGTTCGGGCGAGGAGTGATGGCTAGGTTAGGGAAATTTTTTTCTTTGTTAGGATTTCGGTTCAAACTTTATTTTGGACATTGTTTAGATGTTAAAATTTATTTTTCGTTTAAATTATTTGAATTTGGAGTTATTTGGACAATAACACTCTAGTTGATGTGTTAGTTTTTTTAAAAAAAAGTTTATGCTTGGAGACTTTAGAATTTTGTCCTACTACTCTGAACAAGAATTTAGTAATTGGTAAATTTCTTTCCAGTTACAATACGAATGTTTGTGTCATTTCCACTTTGAGCCTTTAGGCTTGAGGTGTGAAATAACTGTCATGCCCTTGGAGTGGGTTTTGGGGCGTGACATTATATATATTTAGAAACCTTTTTTTATTAATTTGTTTTCGATATTTTAGCTATTTGTTGATAACTTTACCTTTTTAATATTTTAAAATGAAAAAAAAAGTAAAAAAATAATTAAAATGATAAATGTAAAATTAAAAGTGAAGAATTGATATATATTGACAACTTTTTGTAAGTTAATTAATGTGTTACATTTTAGATGAAATAATGCATCAATTATTTACATATACATTTTAACAATTTCAATTGAATGACACATGAAATGAAATTCATATAAGCATAAATAAATGAAGTGTAAGGGGAAAAATTCATAGTAGATCACAAGCATATACTAAAATTGCTTCCTTAACCGTGATCCATTCCCACATTGCTTTGGTAGTGTTTGTTTTTTTACTTAATTCTAAATAAAACTTTAATGCTTAATAGTATTAAATATTAGGTTGTTTGTTATTGTAATATTTTATTTTTATTAAGTATTAAAAAGTAAAGAAAAACTAATATGTTATTTTTTTTATTTAGAAAAAGTTATATATTTTGATTTTTTTCTATTTAGTAAAAAGTTTATAATAAGTTATGAAAAAGTAGAAAAATAAATCACCTAAATTTTGAAAATAAATTGCTTTCAGCAAAAAGCCAAAAAAACAAACACCACCTTCATCCTGTCATAGATCCTCCCAGCAGCTATCCACACAGTATTTAATGTGTAAGTGAGAATAGAGGCGAAGAACTAAAAAATCCGAGAGGTTGACTGTGAACGTCACACCCGATGACCACCTATAACCTTGATTATATAAACTATATGATAATTGAAATAGAACAAAGTATGGTTGGCTGTAAAAGTGAATTGTATAATGCATTCAAACACTCCATTTACAGTGCAAAATTTATAAGAGCATTTTTGTGAGTGAGGAAACTCTCATAAATTTCATATTTTTTATATTACAACCACATAAATAAATTTATAGTAATTAAATCTTACATGAATCTATTTTTTTACCTAATTAGTCACAATATTATAACATTTTTTTTTCAAAAAAAATTGTTTCCTTAAGATAATATTTAAATAAATCCTGTATAAATACATTTTCCCCTATATTAGTGATAATGTTATGACTTGTAAAATTTTTTTTTTTAAAATCCTTAAAATAATTTTAAATAAATGTAATATGAATACATTTTTAAAATTATTTTTCTTTAAGATAATTTTTAAATAATTTTCTTATAAATAATTTTTTATAAGGGAAAAATTTACGATTTTAAAAATTAAGATGATAAATGTATGAAAAATACAAAATAAAGGCTCATTTTAAAAAATAATAATTAATTAATGTGATTAATAATATCAACAAATTAACATGATAAATGTGTATTTTTATAATTTTTTTAAAATAAATTAATGGATAAATATGGAAAAATTTAAATATAAGAAAAAAGATAAATCATTAGTTTTCTGGCGATTTTTACTAAAGTATGTGATTTATTATTTTTATATTTGATTTTTTTTCCTTATTGATCACATCAATTTTATTTTAAATAATTACAAAAGATTATATATTTATAGAATTTTTCAATATGATTTTCTTGTTGATCTTACTAAAAGAATGATAATTTATCCTTTTTGTATTATATATAATTATATCTATATTTCTCAATTAATTTTAATTTTAAAATTAAAAAATTGCCTAATTAGCACATTAATTTTACTATATTTATCACATTAATTAAATTGCAAAAAAAAAAATTGTATGATCTTCACTTTAACAAATAAGAAACAATGTGTTTTTTTTAATATTTAATATAATATAAGTTTTAAATAAAAATGATTCATTAAGATAAATTAGAAATATACTTTTCAATAAGTTTATTCATATAGTACAAAGTTATAAGACCAAGGTACAAAAAGATTACTTTAACGTATAATCAAATGGGACTTTGGGTACAAAGTGTTGATGCGTCGGTCATTTATTATGGAAAAGGAGTAGGGAGTAGAATTGAAACAAGGAGCCAAATCACTAAAATGGTAAGAAATTGAAATTTTCATGCATTTTACGATTCCTTAGGGACAATCCAAAATTATTTAACTACACTTCAACGTTAAAAACCATCAACAGAGGACCAAGGTACAATTAAATGGAACGTCTATAGAAAGCCTTGGACTATTTATAGTTTTGTCATTTGAAGTGGAATTGAGAGCATAATTGGGAAACTAGAAGTTGTGTATATGGGAGTGAAATCACAAATATTGTTCAAAATTCACACCTTTTATATATATATATATCAAAAAATGATAAATTAATCATATAAATACATTTCATTTTATAAACACAATAAACCTAAGATACAAATGAATGGGACATTTTTTATTCATAGATGAGATGAGATGAGATGAGAAAAATTGGATGTATCATTTTTTATTATAAAATCAGTAATTTATCTTTCTTTTTTTATTTAATTATTCTCATATTCATTTTATTTTTAAAAAATTACAAAAATTGCATATTTATCAAAAGAGGTTTTAAATTTTGTCTATTTTACTAATTTATTCTTCTATTTAATTATGTCTTTATTTATCAATTAATTTTATTTTAAAAGAATAATAAAAGTTACATATTTTTCACATTAGGTTTTCCTTATTTATCACATTAATCAAATTTAAAAAATGTCCTACCTTCACCTTTAATTTTTTTAAATACATTTATCACTTTAAATTTTTAAATATTAAAAATATAAGGTTATTTTATATTTTAACCATTTTGGAGAACTCCAACTTTACTTGCTATTGAAAATTTAGTATTGAAATATTAAAAATTTTACTAGGAAAATTAATATAAAATATTAAATATGACAAATATATTTATCACATTAATCAAATTGCCTAACCTTGATTTCAATTTTTTTTTATATTAATCATTTTAAATTTTCTAATTTTAAAATATTAAAAATATAAACTTATTGAAAATAATTTAAATATAAAAAAATTTTAAAAAAAAATAATTTTTAATTCTTTCCATATTTATCACTTTAATTTTTTATTTGGAAAAATTAGCAAAGATTGAATATTTATCACAAAAAAATTCCAATTTGAAATTTTGTTAATTTTACTAAAGTGTAGGTGATTTATTTTTTCTATATTCACCAATTATTTTTATTTTAAAAATAATTAAATAGATTACATA
Source organism: Vitis vinifera (assembly GCF_030704535.1). Taxonomy (NCBI): domain Eukaryota; kingdom Viridiplantae; phylum Streptophyta; class Magnoliopsida; order Vitales; family Vitaceae; genus Vitis; species Vitis vinifera. Next base: position 21,742,124 of record NC_081823.1, on the reverse strand, counting down.
TTTATCACATTATTTTTTTTTTTCCATATTTATCACATTAATCAAATTAAAAAAATTGTTCACTTTTCAATTTTAATTTTTTTTTTTATATTTGTCATTTTAAATTTTAATAAAGTTATTGATAATTAACTAAAATATTAAAAATATAATGAAAAATAAGTTTTAAAATATTTTGTAAAATATAATTTAAAAAAAATTAATAAGATGAATAAAAAATATAATTTTATTAATTTAAATAAATTATCAACAAAAAGTTGTCAAACAATTTTTTTAATGAGAAATTTCAAATAAAATATTTTATATAAAATATTTTTTAAAAATAGTGAATAATGATTAGATATATTAAAATAACTTAAATACTTTTGGTACAAAATAATATAAGGGTATTATACAAAGACACAAGATTAAGATGCAAAAGTGATGAAATCAAGGTACAATGAAATGAGACCTTAGGTAAATTACAAAAAAGTTTGTACTTGGGAGCCAAATTAGATAATTAGGTAGCGAATTATGAAGGTATGATAGCAAAATCACTAAAATTATGAAAAATTAATAAATACAAATGTCAATTATCTATATATATATATATATATATATATATATATATATGTAAACCTCGCATTTTCGCTCGATGTGTTCCCACTCGATGGCAAAACTCGTTTTTTTTATTCATTTGGTGAAAAATATAATTTTTTTTTTAGAAAATACTTGGAGTCGTCACTTATTTTTGTTTTATTTTTAAAGGTAAAAAAAAAATAAGAAAGAAAAACCCTAAGTGTAACTCTTGAAGGAAAAACAGGTCTGTGAAAAACCGAGTTTGGATTCCGGGGTCAGGTTATTCATTAGGAAGGTACGGTGAAAATTGTAACACCCCTCTAAGTCCCTAAAAATGGGTCTCTACTAAATAAGATGAAGCAAGCATGACAATTGATAAGAAAATCAATGGATACCAATAAAAGAATCGAATAATAAAACAAATCGTGCATGAGAATGAATAAATAAATGAAGTAGAAATGGAAGCGTATCATAGCAACAAGTAATAGTGCACTATAATAGAAACAAGGTTAGCTCAAGTATAAAATTATCACACATATATATCAAATACCAAAACAAAAATAAAGCAATATTCATTAAACATGACACTTGACAATCAGAAGAGAAAACTCATATGTAGGGTCCCCACCAAAGCCCAATTTATCTTGCATGAATAAGTTTCACAAATTCTATTATTTTGGAATTATGAAAAATTCATTCTTACTTATTTAAAAATAAAGAGAAACAAAAAAATTGTTTTAAAATCAAAAAAAAAATTTATGAAGGTGTTTGCCTGAAAGAAAAAGGCAATAGGTTTATTAAAAACAGGATTTTTGGTGACCCTAAACCTGAAGGAAAAATGAAAAGTGGTAGAATTAAAAAAATATTTGAAAACTGGAGTGAAATCAAAATTATTTGAAAGAAGACTAAAGTTTTGAAATTTATTTGAAAATTGAAAGCCCGAAAATTACTTGAAAATTGGTGTTTTGAAAATTAAATTTAATAATTGGAATTTTGGAAATTAAATTTGAAAGAAATTGGAATTTTGAAAATTATTTGAGAATTAGAGTTTTGAAAATTAAATTAAGGAATTGAAACTTTGGAAATTAAATTTGAAAGAAATTAGCAAATTATTTGAGAATTGGAACTATGAAAATTAAATTATGAAAATTGGAATCTTGCAAATTATTTGAAGATGGAATTTTTAAAAATATAATAATAATAATAATAATAATAATAATAAATGTGAAAATTAGAATTTTGGAAATTGGAAATTAAATTCGAAAACTGGAAATTTGGAATTTCTGAAATTGAGAATTAAATTTGGAAATCGAAATTTTGAAGAATTATTTAAATATGGAATTTTAAAAATAAATAAATAAATAAATAAAATAATAATAACGAAAATAATAATGATTAAATAAATAAATGTGAAAATTGGAATTTCTGAAATTGGGAATTAAATTTGAAAATCGGAATTTTGAAGAATTATTTAAAGATGGAATTTTAAAAATAAATAAAAATAATAATAATAATAACGAAAATAATAATGATTAAATAAATAAATATGAAAATTGGGATTTACGAAATTGGAAATTAAATTTGGAAATCGAAAATTTGAAGAATTATTTAAAGATGGAATTTTTAAAAATAAATAAATAAGTAAAACAATAATAATAACAAAAATAATTATGATTAAATAAATAAATGTGAAAATTGGAATTTTGGAAATTGGAATCTCGAATAATTATTTAAAAATCGAAGTTTTAAAAATTAAATTTGAGAATCAGAATTTCGAAAAATTATTTGAGAATACAATGATTTTTTTCCAAATATTTTAATATGTTTATTCATTGCCAAAGCTACTTTTTTAATCATGGTTTGCCCTACCATTGTATTGTAATTAACCCCTCTGAATTCCATTGGCAGAAGTAGATCACATGTAAATCATGAAAAATGTTGGCAATCAAACAATCACACCTTTGAAGTATGATCCGGGAATGTGCTTGGGTCAGTCAAAAACCAACACCATTCTACAATAACCTAATTAACATAAGGTAGAGCTCTACATGACAAGAAAATCTCACTACTAATTAGTTGTTCGCTAGTCTTAAGGGACACAAAAGATGCTAATATTCCCTAGAAAAATATAAGGTTTATTAATAGATTTGCTGAAGAACCCAACAACATATTAACACAATAAAAGAAGTGAACAAAACAAAACCCAAAAGTAAACAACCCAAACTGAAAGCAACATAACATAACACACATACAGGACAAAATAAAGAACAATTTTTTTTTTTTACCTTGATAAAACACAAAAACCATAAACATATTTCTCATCCAAGCACTGCCCCACATGCATTCTCATTTCTCAACAGCAAAGCAATAAATAGGTCTAAAAATAGCAAAATAAAGCCACAAAAAATAGCACAAAAAGTAAACCCATGTGCACCCGACTTCAATCAAATAGGCATTGTGAAGAGCGCATCATAAACAAGGCAAGACAACACCTTTGTTCAACACCCACCAACAAAAAGACAAAAACAAAAAAAAGTTTTAAAAAATGAGAAAAAAATTAGTTACTAGAAAACGCTGACTCCATGCCTAAAAACTTTGCCTCTGGTTTTCTCATAATAATCCAAAAAATATAAGAGGAGGCTTTAAGAATTAAAAGAGAATGAGACGATAGAGATGAGAGAATAGATGTGAGAGAGTGAGTAGAAGAGGAAATTCATGGAAGAGAAAACAGAGAAGAGAGAGAGAGGTGAAAGTGAAGAAAAACAGGGTAGGTACAAGAGAAGATAACACTGTTAAATCCAGCTCCATTTCATGAAGATCAACGAGCATGGGTGTAATAAAAAATGAGTAAGAACACTATCTTTGAGGATCACATTTAGTGATGGGCCAAAACATCTGATACTTACCAGATAAATCAAAAACATCGAAAATGGAAGCGAAAAAGAACATGCATATATACAATCAAATTTAGTAAGACAAACCTGTGGCCCTTTAATGTCCACAACAAACAACCAACAACATCCAAAGACCAGTAGAAAAGATAGAAATAAAGGCATGAAAGCAGAAAAGAACCCGAAACATAAGCCAATCATACCTTAAATAACTCATCTCGATTTTGCTTCTATAAAGATTCTCTTTTTTTCCTCAAGTTTCCGAACACGCTCCTCTATAACCAGCCACAAACACGCCCTCTTCCCTGTAACCTAAAAACTCTCTCTAGTTTCTCTCCAACAACCAAAGGAAAAATCTCCTCTTTTTCCACTAGCTTCTCCTCCAAGCTATATCTATCCCTCTGTCACAGCTAAAAAAAATATCTTTCTTTTTATGATATGCTAGTACCCGCCCCCTGCTTTAACCATTTGTCATCTCTATAGCTCCAACTAGCTCTCTGTCTTCTCTTTTTCCCATCCCATCCGGCCGCCCAGAATAGTTGACCCACCAACTGTTCTTCCTTCACCTTCCATCTTCTTTGGCTGCCCAAGAATGGCTCCTTCTTAGGGTGGCCAGAAAAATAATAATAAAATAAAATAAAATCCAACCCCTCTATCTGAGAAGGGTTTATAAATATGCCCCTCTTCGGTAGAGTTCACAAGTGCAAGGAATATGAATATTAGAGTGAAAAGAAAGTGTAAAAAGTGAGTGGAATGAAGTGAACTCTACTGAAGAACAAAGAAAAACCCCCAAAAGTATACAAATAGAACACAAACTCGCTCAAACCGAACAAAAGGGCTTTGATCCTAAGAGGAAAACATCTCTCAAGGCACCTCTAAAGCTATTCCAAGGACCAAGACTCCCTCTAAGATGTCTCCAAAAGTGATTCGAAAATCGATGTCAAAGATGAGTAATGGTCGAACCACCTTTGAGTACAGGAAAAAATGCGTCCAAAGGGGACTGCCCTATGTGAACTACATGAGAACACTAAGTGTAAGGTGCCCAACAACGTGATCAAAATATATGTCGTGAACTCAATGGACTATGTCATGTGTAGGGGAAGGGGAAGCCTAGAAAAACATGATGAACAAACGATAAGCACAAGGTAATAAGGTGAGGAAAATGAGGATGAACGTAAAATCGTGAAAGCAAGATGTGCAATGCTAGTGAATATGAATGCCAGGAGCCATGCCTATGAATGACAAGGCTGGGGAAAAATGACTCTTAACACCAAAAAGAGGAAAGATGGTGACTCTAAATGCCTAAATGAGTATGCACGATAGCTCTGAATGCCAAAACTAAAGAAAGATGGTGGCATCGAATGCCAAGCTGGACAATGGCTCTGAATGTCAAAATGAAGACAAGGCTCTGAACGCCTAAAACTGATGAAAGTGGCTCTGAATGGTAAGAATGACTCTGAATGCTAAACTAAAAGAAAATGGCAATCCTAAATGCTAGTAATGTGGCTTTGAACACTGAACTAAAAGAGAAAGATGACTCTAAATGCTAGGAATATGGCTTTGAATTCCGAACTAAAAGAGAAAGACAACTCTAAATACTAGGAACTCTAAATGCTAGGAATATAGCTCCGAATGTTGAACTAAAAGGAAATGGTGGCTTTGAATGACAGACCAACTAATGGCTCTGAATGTCAAACTGAAGATATGATGGCTCTAAACTCTAGGAATAAACTACGGCTCTGAATTCCCAACTATGGAGGATGGCTCTGAACGCTGAAAAAGTGGCAACAAATACCTGATCATGATAGGATGATAGCTCTGAATGCCAAACTATGAAGAGACATTGACTCTAAACACCAAACTGAGAAGATATGGTGGCTATGAATGCCAAATTGTGAAGGACGACTCTAAACGTTGTAATTGAGAAGCGATGCTAGCTCTGAACGTCGAGCTATAAGAAGATGGTGGTTCTGAATGCCAAAACTGAGAACCGACATATTTGGATGTCAAACTGAGAAAGATGACTCTGAACGTTGTAACTGAGAAGCGATGATGGCTCTGAACGCTGAAACTGAGGAGTAATGATGGCTCTAGACGCTGAAACTGAGAGTACGGCTTTGAACGCCAAAATGAAAATGTGACTCTGAACATGAAACGAAAAACGGACATGATGGCTCTAAATGTTGAACTAAGGACAAATGACGGATCCGAACGCTGAAACTGAGAATGCGGCTCTAAACGCCAAAATGAAAATGCGACTTTGAAAGTCAAATGGAAAAGAGACATGATGGCTCTGAATGTCGAACTAAGGACAAATGACAGATCCGAACGGTGAAACTGAGAATGCGGCCCTGAACGTCAAAATGAAAATGTGACTCTGAATGTCAAACAGAAAAAAGACATGATGGCTCTGAATGTCAAACTAAAAATGCAAGAAGATACTGAGGGGGAGATGTGCCCCAGTGTAGCGTGCTGCTACAACTCTCAATCCACGGGTAGGGTCTGAAAGAGACTCCATGAGTCTTAAAAGATGTTCCCCTAGCGAGTCGGAACGATCAAATCGACTATAAATATGGCCTCACAATCCATCTGATTGAATCATGAGACTTGATGATGTGTCTCAACAAGTCGGACGCCCCTAACTTAAAATGTTCCGCTAGAGGAGTCCATGTCATCTCAAATGAATGATCCACTGGGAAGTCTCAAAAGAATAGTCCGCCAAGGTAACTACTGCGATCTCAATCTACTGAAGAGTCATGGATAGTAGGACGGTCAAAACTCGAAGGTCAAGCTCATCTCAACAAGAATCATTGAGACTATGACAAGTAATGTGAATAAACATCCCTTGATCGAGTAATGAAGATGGTAACCGCCATGTGAGAAAACAATCACCTCTATGGCTAAAAGAGGGAAATATGCCCCAATATGGCAACTAGGGCATCCAATCCGTCTTGATGACTTGAGAATAACTCAGTAGGGATATATAGGAGATCTGACATGTACTTCCCTGAAATGATGATGTGGGAGTCTGTGTCTGAGATAAGTCCATCCAAGAATCATGACAATATCAGAAAATATGAACCCAACCGAATGTCTCAAGAAAGGCTCCACCAGAGAATCAAGGCGAAATGAAGTCAAATCATCAGCCTAATGTGTATCTCGTAATCGGGGATGATCATGCAAATCAATGAAGATCTACAAATCTCAACCGAAGATGAAATATGTCTTAGTATGGCATCAAAGTGTGATAAGTCGGAAAATCGAATGATATCAAATCATCCCTCATCGAATGTGCAGTCCTAGTCATCTACGTCCATAACTGAATTAGACTCATAGATCAGAAAGGCGTACCTCAGAAAGGGAAGTATGACGACATCTGAATGTCGAAAAATGCAGGCCTGACTGGATGGCTCAAGAGAGACTCCATTGGGGATTATGATAAGATAACAATATATTATCAACTCGTCATGCATCCCGTGAGTGGTGAGGATCATGTGACTCCATGAAGATCTACAAATCTCGATCGAAAGGGAAATATGCCCCAGTATGGCATAAGTGTATGGTATATCAGAAAATCGGATAACCTCAAATCATTCATCATCCATCATCAAATGTCTAATCCCAGTCATCCAAATCCACAACTGAATCGGGTCCAAACGTCAAAAGGCGTCTCCTAGAAAAAGAAGCATGATGATATCCAAATATCGACCAAATCTTAAACACTTGTCCGAGTGGGGGCTACCGAAGACGACATCTGATCCCATGGCCTCAGGGTGGTCTTAAGACATAGAACCTAACATAGGCTGGGGTAATAAGGTGATAGAAATGAAGGGAAACTAGGCCCAAATACCCAATGTTCAAAACCCATGCCCTCATGTATGAAATGCAACATGTACAGAAAATCTCGTGAGCCATGGACCCGAGGGTGCCCAATGTGAATATGATAACAATAACGAGGCAATGAAGAAAATCAAATTGATAATGAGATGTGTAATGATGATGCAAAGAAGGTACCAAAACCGAAATGTGTCAACATAAGAAATAACAAGGGGTAAGACGAAGATGATGAATCAAAAGCATAAACGAGAATGATGGCGAAACAAATAACACAAAGAAGAGTAGTGATCAACTCAAATCAAACATGGAGTGAAGTCACATCAACAATGAACGTAATGATGGAAATGACAATGACCCCAGAGTTCCTAAGAAAAGGTCACTCCTCTCATTCTCAAAATATACAACAAAATGAATACAGAGAACTCCCATCAACAGACATACTCAACAAAGTGACCCTCGAACATCAAAATACACACTCAATGACGGAGAATACTATACACATGTGCTTATTTTTCTTTTCTTTTATTTTTTTTATATTTTTTTACATATGTACAAATGCGCATACCCTGAACATAAACAAATGAACCCCAAATATGATATCAATAATGGATTGGCACACTCTCAAAAACTCTCTCTGATGAGATAACCTTCTCAAACTAAGGATTTCTAAATCAGTGTCCGTAGGATAGACAGTGGAAATGAAGTGACTATTCTCCATGTAATGAACTAAGGAGGATCACCACTTAGGGTGGAGAGAACATGAAGCAAAACAAGTAGTATATAGAATAAAGAAGAAAAGATAAGGAACACAACCAATGAGATACGATGGAATGCAGTAGAGTGATGGTAGGAAAAAAATAATGAGAGAAAGATGCACCTATAGGTCCAAGACTCATGAGACTCTTAAACAATGCATGCATACACTAAAGGGCTCCTATCCCGGTGCAAAATGTGAGCAAGGTGATAAGAAAGAAATGTTATAATGCACATGCGAGGCTCAATGGGCTAGCAACAATCTATATATCAAAATGGTGAAAGGGTATATGGCTAACCGAAATGATGGCCACCCATCCTTTGACCATGGTCTCAAACATAGTACCTTTTTAGCTGATCCACGTTGGTCATCTTCGAGAATCGGTTTCCATCAAGATCCATCAACCATGTAGTGCCATCTAGGGTCAGCTTCCTAATGAAGTAAGGTCTGCTCCAATTGGGTCTGAACTTCCCTCTGGGATCTCTAATCAATCCCCTGATGACCTTCAGAACCAAGTCACCCCTCCGTAATGGTCTAGGCTTGACCTGCTTCTTAAAAGCATGGGTCATCTTCCTCTAGTAGGTACGAACATGGTCTGCTGCCTGCAATCTCCTCTCATCTAGGAGATTGAGCTGGTCTAATCGAGTCTGAACCCAATCTACCTTTGGAATCTGCTACTCCAATGCTACTCTCAATGAACCCATCTCAATCTCAATTGGTAGCACTACCTCCATACCATACATCAAGGAGTAGGGTGTGGCTCCTATGGAGGTGCAAAAAGAAGTCCAATAAGCCCACAATGTGAAAGAGAGCTTCTCTAACCAATCCCAAGAAGTCTCAACCATTCTCCGCAAGATCCTCTTAATATTCTTATTCGTAGCCTCTACCACTCCGTTAGTCTACGGCTTGTACGCAGACGATTTAGGATGCTGGATACCATATCTTTGTAATAAAGTGTCAACATTTGCTCTGAAATGCACTCCTCTGTCTGATATCAACTCATGAGGGACTCCATAGCAACAGATAATGTGTGATCTAATGAAACTAGTGACCCCAAATGATGTCAATCTTGCATACGAAGCAGCCTCCACCCACTTGGTGAAGTAATTGATGGCAACCAAGATGAACTCATGACCACTGGAAGACTTCGGCGAAATCTTCCCAATAATGTCTATGCCCCATACTGAAAATGGTCATGGTGAAGTCAGTGCATGTAACTCTGAAGGTGGTATGTGAATAAGGTCCCCGTGAATCTAGCACTTTGGACATATCTGAACAAATTGGCAACAGTCTGTCTCATAATCTTACGGGCTAAGATATGCCCTCCCATGTGTGGTCCACACACTCCCGCATGAACCTCTCTCATTACTCAATCGGTAGAGACGCGGTCTAAGCACAATAGTAACATCTCATCAACTGACCGTATGTATAAAGTCTCGCCACAAATCACGAATCGGGAAGCTAACCGTCTTAATGCTCTCTTATCCTCAGTCATGGCGGCCTCAGGATATGCGCCAAGTCTCAAAAACTAGTATATGTCGTGATACCAAGGCAAGCCGTCATCAAGCTCTACCTCATCAATCAAGCAACAATAGGTAGGAGCAGATCTCGACTCAATCAGTAAGAGACAAACAATGACATCGGTAGATGTGTATATCTCAAATCATGGAAGCTCAGTGTGAAAATATCAATCATGGAAACTAGAGTAGCTAAGGCATCAACAAACTGGTTGTGCGCTCTAGGTAGATGTGTATATCTCAAATCATCAAATCTCCCAACCAGTAGCTCTAAGTATGCATGGTAAGGCCTAAGCTTAACATCTCTAGTCTTCCACTCACCCTGAATCTGTTTCAATACTAGATTGGAGTCACTAAACACCTCCATATGTCTGATCTCGAGCTCAAGAGCTATCTCTAATCCTAAGATGCAAACCTCATACTCAACAATATTGTTCGTGGCAAGATGTCGATCCGAGAGTGCCAAATGAACAGATCTAAGAATGTGGTCACCACGAGGGGATATCAACAAGACATCTATTTCGTATCCAGAATGGTTAGTCGTACCATCAAAGTACATACGCCAACCTGACATACTAGTCACAGTAGCAACATCCATTTAGGAAATCATCATCAATAATTCTACCATCAGAAACTAGTAGTGAGGCTAAGTGATCTGCAACAATGCTCCCTCTGATAAACTTCTGAGTGACATAATGAATGTCAAACTCAGTCAGAAATACCAACCATCTCATGAGTTGTCCGACCAAAGCGGGTTTGTCAAACAAATATCTGAGAGGATTAAGGCGAGATATCAAGTGCATTGAATACTCGGTCATGTAATGTCTCTGTCTCCGAGTAGCCCAAACCAATGTCAAGCAGTAGCGCTCAATCATGAAATATCTTGTCTCATAATCCAACATCTTCTTACTCAAATAATAAATAGCTCGCTCTTTTCCTGACTCATCGAGCTGAGCCAACATGCAACCCAAAGCTACGTCTAAAACCGACAGGTATAGGAGTAAGGGACGGCCTGGTGTAGGAGGCACCAAGACTGAAGATGACAACAAGTACTCTCTGATCCTCTCAAATGTGCACTGACACTGATTATCCCAAATGGTAGGTTGACTCTCCCTCAAGAGTCAGAAAATAGGCTCATAGATGTCGGTCAATCTGACAATAAATCTGTTGATGTACTGAAGTCTACCCAAAAAGCCTTTGATCTCTCTCTCGGTCCTCGGTGCAGGCATGTCAAGGATGACTCTGATCTTATTTGGATCTGTCTCTATACCTCTCTCACTAACCATGTATCCTAGCAGTTTCCCAAAAGTCACTCCAAAAGTGCACTTCTTGGGATTCAGTCTCAATCTAAACTACCTGATCCTCTCAAAGAATCTCTCCAAAGCTGCTAAGTGATCTGTTCTATCTCAAGATTTCACTATCATGTCGTCTACATAAACCTTGACATCCCGATGCATCATGTCATGGAAGAGGGTGGTCGCTGCTCTTTGATAGGTAGTTCCTGCATTCTTCAACCTGAATGGCATGACTTTATAGCGATAAGTACCCCACTCGGTAATGAAGGGCGTCTTCTCCATGTCCTCTGGAGCCATCAGAATCTGACTGTACCCGAAAAATCTGTCCATAAAGGACAACATCGAATGACCTGTTGTACTATCAACTAGCATGTCAATGTGTAGGAGAGGGAAATCATCCTTAGGACTGGCCTTGTTGAGATCTCAAAAATCAACACAGACTCTCACTTTGTTGTCCTTCTTGGGAACATGGATGACATTGGTCAGCCACTCAGGATACTCGACCACTGATAGAAATCCCACACTAAGCTGCTTCTGAATCTCCTCTTTCACATGCAAACTCTAACGAGGGTGCAATCGCCTCAACTTCTGCTTAACCGGTCTGACATGAGGCAAAAGTGGCAAGTGATGCTGAACTATGGATGGATCAAGGCCCAACATGTCCTTGTAGGACCATGCAAAAACATCCTAATATGATATGAGCAACTGGATGAGGTTGTCTCTCTCATCTATAGATAAATCCAATCTGATCCTCAACTCTCTAGGTTGATCTATTGTGCCGAAATCAACAACTTCTGTGTCCTCTGTAGCAGGTGAAACTCTCTGATCAATGAGGTCTGAATCAGAAGCAGAAGAAAAGTCATCATCTAAATCATGTTGTGCAATCTCATCATCTATAACGAATATCTGTAATGTGGGTGAGGAGGGTGCAGATAAAGTGATATCATAAGAGACAGACAGACACTCAAAAATGCTCAAATCCATAAATGAAGAGTCATGAACATCGTCAAAACGGAAGACAAATCCCGATAAAACATCAAATGAAAGAGGTGGGTCCACAAAGTTGGACGCTCCCTCAATTGGGCCAATAGGGCAATCAAACAAATCAGCAACTATTATAACATCATCTACAAACTCCGGAACAGGAGTAGTCTGGATCTCCTCAGCAATCTCGATGGTAGACACCCCGAAGAGATCGAATGGTAAACCAAGCTTAGGCTAAACTATCCCGTCAATCTGGCTCATACTCATCGCAAGCATTTCATCACTATACTCGTCGGATGGAACAACTTCATCTACCATGTCCCCAATCACAGAAAATGTCCCACGCTCATCAACCTCATCTAGGGAAATAAAGCATCATAAGGCTCATGCGATCTGGAGATGATGAGGCAGCTAATGCAGATGTGGAAGTGCCTATAATTCCATCACTCAACTGCAACTGATGGACAAGACGCTGAAGCTCGGCCTCTTGAGTAGTGTTAAATCCCCCAATGATCCCATCTGAATGCGTCTATAGCTCTGACACCCTCACAAAGTAGTCTGCCAAGCTCATGGTGTATGGGCGAACAGGATAATCAAATGGTGTGTGAGTCAATCGGGCCCTCACCCTCTCCTTGCGCAATCGCACCATATATTGATAATCGACCTTAGTAAGGATGAACCCGAGTCCTAACAGTACATCGTGATATGGGATAGCCATGAACTCACTGGGCCTGTGCTAACACCGCTCCAACCCCATGCCAAGTAAATAAGACATGCTCCTCATCATATCGAGTACTACTGTGCTACCATGCTCGTTGAACAACATAGCCAAGAAGTCTCGGAAAAAGTCCTCCATCTCCAGGGTCTGCACCTCATCGAATGTGACTCCAGTCAGAAATAGGTCGTCATCACTATGACTGATATAAAGTACTGGCTCAGAAGAAATAAACATATCTCCCACAGACTGCACTATGACGACCTGGCCATCATGAATGAACTTCACCTTCTAATAAAGGGAAGAAGGAATGACCCCAGCTTTGTGAATCCAAAGTTAGCCTAATAGCAGGTTAAAGGATGTAGGAATCCTCAAAACTTGAAACAAAGTAACAAATGTGATCGGACCTATCAGCAGCTCAATCTCTAAAGTGTCCATGACTTCCCTCCGAGTGCTATCATATGCTCAGACTATCTGATTGGAGTGACTAAAGTCAGAGGGCGCATAGTTGAGGGTGATGGCAATGGCAAGAGGGCAAACGTTCAGGGCTGAGCCATTGTCCAAAAGAACAGATGAGACTCGACGGCCTAAACAACCGACTGATATATATGGTGGAGTGTATGATCTAAACCCTCTGGTGGCAAGTCATCATCAAAGAATACTATGCAAGTGGCTCTGCCAACTGTCACCATGTGAATCAATCCCTTCGGGGTGGTGGTAGTCTCGACTCTAATATGGCTCAAGGCTCGAATCAATGCGTCCTTGTGAGTGTTGGAAGATGCTAGTAAGCTCCAAGTAGAAATACGAGTTTGGGTGCTCTGTAACTACCTTAGAATCTCATCATCCTCCCTTCTAACCTCCTTATGAGCGGATGTCCCCTCTACGGGTCTAACGGCTGCGGGGGGCTACTATCGTACCACCCTACTCTCGCGAATAACATATTGTACATCGGAAGTGTGAACATGATCAATATATGAAGTCTGAACCTCAACAACATCCAGAATCAAAACAAACGATGTTTGAACATTGTAATGTGGGAAAGTCAATGGCTCGATAATGATCATCTGTACTGATGTCGCCTCAGGGACCATTTTGAATGGTGTGGACATCCGAGGGCCCAAAGTCACTCTACCTATCTCATAAATCTCGTCTGATACTATGGGCTTTGGCTTTGACTCATCCTAGCTCAGCATGTGGATGTGATTGTCAAGCTCAACAAAGTCAATAAAGTATAGTGTGAGCCGGTAATGGGTTTGTGGTTACACTTGGCTGACCCAAGTGAACCAAACCATGACCAATCAGATCCTGGATATCATGTCTCAAAGTAGTACATCGGCCAGTCTCGTGCCCTGGTCCCTGATGATATGCACAGTGTAGATCCATCCTGAACTGAGGCGGGATAGGCTAAGATAATGGTCTGGGAGTGAGAGCCGTCAACAATCCGGCCTTTATGAGTTTCCAAAGAGCTTGGCTCAACGGCATACCCAACTATGAAAATTGTCTTTGGGTCCTCAAAGCAAAAGAAGCAAGGGTCTGCGGAGCTCTAGGTCTAGGATAGGATATTGTAGGTCTCGCGGCAAACTATGCTGCAAAGCATGGCTGTCCTGTGATAGAATATGAAACAGGAGGCCTCTCTGTGCCTTGTGCGGCATGGTAAGGCAATGCTAATGTAGAAGGCATGTAGGCTTGATCATATGAATGATGAGGTGCCCTTGGCCTATACTATACACAAGACAATGGTGGGTAGTAGAATCCAGAAGTCTACCCAACTGTCTGATAGCTTCTAGGAGGTCTCAACCCTGCTGAACCGATAGCACCCACATCTCCTGATCTCTGTCCTCCTAAGGGCTTTTTCCCTTTCGAATCAAAAGGAAAGACTTAGGTCATAATCCTCTAGCTATGCCCTATTCTATACCATATAAGGCCTGTACCAAAGATCCAAAATCCGTATGAGGAAATCCCATCAAGTGCCTAGCAAATCAAGGCTATAAGCTCCTCATAATCATGTTGATATGATCCCTCTCAGATGGTCAATCAATAACCTGTGAAATCTTCTCCCTCCAATGGGAGATAAATGAGGTCACTGACTCCTCTAGCCTCTATCTCAAAGCCTCCAACTTTCTCCTCGAAACATCAATGACAGTATTAAATGCAAATTGTCTCAAGAACTCCTGGGCTAAATCATCCCAAGTTCGGCGACGTGATACATCCAATGAAGCAAACCAACGCTGTGTTGCCCCACTCAAGGACATAGGGAAAAGCATAACCATCTGGGCCTCATCCAATCCATGGGCCCTCATAACCGTACTGTTAAGCCTCAAATGGATGCGAGGGTAGCCAATGCTCGTGTATCTCTTAATCTCGAGCATCCTAAACTTGGTCGGTAAACTGGCCACCGGTGCTCCATCAAAATCCTCCCAAGTAATAGCTCTGTCTGAAGTCCTCAACTATCTCAACCTCTACTCAAGTCTATCCATGCGAGCATGTGGTTCCTCTGAGGTCGGGGTAGATATGGTGGCAAGAGGCGGGGAAACCTCGGTCCGACTATACAAAGTGAAAGGTATAACCTGTGGTGCTGATGGACTGGGTGGTGGTATTGTAGGGTCATACTGTGCGCCATCCTAAGGTGGGACCTGTTGGGTCTGCTGCTCATCTATCCTCCAGACAAGGCTAGTTATAACCTCCTGAATCGAAGACATGGCAGCAGCAAATTGGTCAACGATAACTATCTGTGAGTCCATATCTCTTTGATTTGATATCTGGTCTGACTGATCTGATACTCTGATCAATCTGACCCCAACTCTGATCCAAGAAGCCGAACCCAGACCGAACGTATCAATTCTCCTGAGAATGCTCCCTTCGTCCCCTTCATCTTCTTTTTTACTCAAACTCTTCCCTCTCCTCTCACTTTTAAATGGTCTTTCCTCTTCCTCAAGCAAGAACCCAGTTCCCCTCTCCCTCATAGCAAAAACACCTCACTCTTTAGCTGATCTTTTTCAAGTCTCTCTTGTTTTTTCTCTCTGGTTTCTCTCCAACAACCAAAAGAAAAATCCCCTCTTCCTCTACTAGCTTCTCCTCCAAGCTATATCTATTCCCTTGTCATAGCCCAAAAAAATATCTTTCGTTTTATGCAATGCTGGCACCCGCCCCCTGCTTTAGCCGTTGTCCTCTCTATAGCTCCAACTAGCTCTTTGCCCTTTCTTCTTCCCATTCTATCCGACTGCCCAGAACAACTCACCTACTAGTTGTTCTTCCTTCACCTTCCGTCTTCTTTGGCTGCCCAAGAACGACTCCTTTTTAGGGTGGCCAGAAAAATAATAATAAAATAAAATAAAATCCGACCCCTTTATCTGAGAGGGGTCTACAATATATATTCTAAATATTCGTGAATTCTTTTATTCCCTTAGCAAAAGAATTTGTATTATTTAATTACACCTTCTTATTCAAAGGAATTGATATAGGGTACAAAGTGATAGGACAAATACACAAAGATAGATCTAGGTACAACCAAGTAAGACTTTAGATATAACGCTTTGGATTACTTATAATTTCTTCCTTCAGAGCAAAATTGGACAACTTGGGAGCATTGGGAGACTATGGAGTGGAATGTATGAGAATGTATGGAAGCAAAATCACAAACATGCGCACACACACATATATTACAAATAAATTAATTATATAATTAACTTCAAGATTAAAAAATTACTTAAATATACTATTTTTTTTTACAAAAATTATGAGCCTTTAGTACAAAAAAAAATGAGACAAGGTACAAGGAAATTAGACCAAGCATAAATAAATGAGACAAGGGTACAAACAAATATGATCATGGTACAAAGAAAATAAGACTAGGATACAAAGAAATTGGACCTTAAAAAATTGATAAAAAAAAAAAAAGACCAATTAATGGATGATTTATTGATATGTGAAAAATATGATAATATTAGCACTGAGAAGATAAAAAAACTCGTGATTGACAGATGATTAAGGATTTATTGATGATTTTTACTATATAATCCTTATGTGCTATTTTTTTTATCATATTATTTTTATTTTTCAAAAATATTTAGTAAGGTTGTGGTTTTTAAAAAAATTGATGGAAAATCTAAGGAAAAGAAAATAGAGAGAAAAAGTAAAAGAAAAGAAAAAGTGAAGGAAAATAATAAGAAATAGATTTAAAATCAATAAATTATTATTTTATAATATTTCAAACTTATTTTAACTTTTAAATGAAAACTAAATAATTTGAAAATTTATAAGTTTCTAGTTAATTTTAATCATATTTAATTTTCTTTTCTATTTTCTATACTACAACCATAAAAATATTTTCACAACATAAAAAATAAATATAATTTTATTATTGAAAATAAATTATCATAAAAATTGTGAAACAAATTTTGTAATGTCACATTTTAAAGTAAGCAATTTCAAATAAATTATTCTACAAAAATTTTATTAAAAAATTCTAAATAAATTAAGTTTTTAATCAAAATATAATAATGTCTACCTTTTTAAATTTTATAACTACTTGAAATTTTTATAAATAAATAAGTGGATATATAGTAAGGGAACTTAAATACTTTAGGAACAAATTGGATAACAAAGACACAAAATCAAGATACAAAAAAATGCAATTAGGGTACAAAGAAGTGAGACCTTGAGTAGATTGCTTTTGGAGTACTAATAATTTTGTTATTGAGAACAAAATTGGACGATTAGGGGACAATATTGAGCAACTTGGGAGCAAATTGTGAAGGTATGAGAGGAAAATCACTAAAATTATATATAAAAAAATGATTTAATCTATATTATTTAATTACACCTTCTTAATTAAAACAATTGATATAGGGTATAAATGAACCGAAAGTATGAAAAAATGGAAACCTAGTGGTTGGATGCTTGAACATCTTATAACCAAGGACGCTAAGTGCTGTGAAGGACATCAATATTGATAGTTGTTTTGAAGGATGCAATTAAAATAATGAATTCAAAAAACATTTTTAGAAACCAAACAATTAAACTGACCTATTTTTCAAAAGAAAAACCCACACATAAAACTTGTTTATGATTAAACATCCGTTATAAAAAAAGGCACAGTCCAAGGAAAATGGTAAGTGTAAAGAGAGAGAGGACATTTTTTCCCATTCATGTCAAGGGAAGACAATAGCCTTGTTTTCCATGGATGCGAAGGGAAGACAATTTTTTTCATTGTAAAGGGAAGACAATGGTTAAAAGATATTTTTTTGATTGATGCGAAGGGAAGACAATTTTTTTTTTTTTTCATTGTAAAGGGAAGACAATGGTTAAAAGATATTTTTTTGATTGATGTGAAGGGAAGACAATTTTTTTCATTGTAAAGGGTAGACAATGGTTAAAAGAAGATATTTTCTTGATTGATGTGAAGGGAAGACAATTTTTTTCATTGTAAAGGGAAGACAATGGTTAAAAGATATTTTTTTGATTGATGTGAAGGGAAGACAAAAGTTAGAAAAAAAAAGGAGAAAGAGAAAGAGATAATTTTTCCATTAATGTGAAGGGAAGACAATCTTTTTCCTTGGGAAGGCACAAAGAAAGAGAGATTTTTCCATCGACGTGAAGGAAAGATAATTTTTTCTATTGATGCTAAGGGAAGACAATAGCCAAAAAAAAACAAAAAAGAAAGAGAGTGAGAGATTTTTTTCATTGATGTAAATAGCCACACAAAGAAGAGAGATATTTTATCTATTGACGTGAAGGGAAGACAATTTTTTCCATTGATGCGAAGGGAAGACAATAGCCAAAAACATAAAAAATAAAAAAACATAAATAAAAGAAAGAAAGAGAGAAGGTATTATTTTTTTCATTGATGTGCCATTGGTGTGAAAGGAAGACAATAGCCCAAAAATAAATAATATTATATATAGAAAAGGTACAAGCATAATTGTTATCTTCCTGTTGATGGCAGTGCCGTTTCTGACATTGGAGGCTGTTGGAGAATCACCTATCTCGCTGGCAACGGATGAAGAGAATTGTGTTTTGGGCTCAGCTGAACCAAAAATTAACATTTGGCCCTCCAACGATTCATATTTAAGCTTAAAGATATGAAATAGTAATTGACAAAAATATCCACTTGACTCATTTTTATCTTTATTCTACTACTTGGCACTCTTTTTTCTTATTTAACCATTTTTGGATTTTTTATTTTTTTAAAATTCTTTTATAAATAATTGAAAATTTACATGATTTTTTATTTTTAAATTATAAATAAACAAAAATTATATTAATGATTCAAAGACTGTTTTGGAAAATACTTTTTAAAAAATATTAATTTAAATAAATAAAAATTATCTTTTATATTTATTTTTATCGTTTACATTTTAGAAGTAAATAATTTAATGATTAAAATACCATTTAAAATAAATATATTCACTATTTTAATTTTTTTATACTAAAAAGTATTTTAAAGTTTTCTTTTACTGTTATAAAATAAAAAGTTCAATTTTTTTTAATCTTCTTCCTTCCTTATTTTAATAACTTTTTGAACATGACTTTTAGTAATAAGTTAAATGAAATGCTACAAATTTATTTATTAAGGATTTTTTTTTAATGATTTGAATTAATTAAAAATTTATTAAAATAAGAAAAAGAAAAATAAAGAAAGGGGATGGATTGAGAGTTTTTATTTTAAGTACTCGATTAAAATGAGGATGGATGGAGAGTTTTTATTTTAAGTACTCAATTAAAATGTTTTCATATAACCTAATTTTACAAGTGGATTATATCAATACATAGTAGAGATTGATTTTTTTTTATATATATAAAAGGGTTGAAAGGTATATTTACTTGTTTTAGATGAAAACAAGTAACTAAAAATTATATAAATTATATTTGAGTTTGGTTTTAAAATATTTTTCTAGTTTTTATTTTCTATATTGTCTCTTTTTGAAAATACGTTTAAGTTATGACAAAAATGAAATTTGTGTCATTGTACAAGGGAAATGTACTAAGTGTACAAGGGTGTACAAGACTCCTAATAGGTTTTGTACGATTTTTAAACTACTTGAATTTGATATTAAGAGGATTATTGATAGTTTCTTTTTTCTTTTTTTTACCAAACTATTTCATTAAGACATTCCCTACAAAAATTAACACATAAGAAATAAAATTTTGAGTTATTTGAGTTATTGTATTAGGGTATTACACTAATTGTACAAGACAAATTTACTAATTGTACAAGGATGTACAAGACTACTTTTTGTTAAGGATTTCAAGTGATTTTGAAAAACTTTCCTATTTTTTTCCACTCAAAGATTTTTCCCCCACTCAAATTCTCTCACTTAAGAATTGTTTCGAATTTTATTTTTAAATTTCATCATCAAAATTTTGTAATTGCATATTTTGTTTTTGTAGTTTTAACAATGTTCTTTCTTTTCACTATTTTTTTTTTTTTGGTGAAATTTTATCCAAATGAATCTATATTTAAAATTATAATCATATTTATCAAAATTTTTACTAAGATTATCTTTAATTCTTTTAATATATTTATACTCATTTATTTAAAAAATGAAAAACTAATTTTTTTTTTTTTTTGTAAACATGTTCTATTACCTTTCAAGTAAAAAATTAGATAAGTTTGAAAGTCAATAAATAAAAAAATTAAATATCACTTTCAATAATTTTTAGATAAAATTTTATATAATATTTTTTTTTGAAACTTAATTTTTAAAGTTTAACTAAAAAATTGTATTGACAATTTTCTTGTTGTGAGTCAAAATACTTTGCATTAGTCTATCTAGATAAGAAAAATTATTAATATAATATTAGAACTTCATATCTTAGTTATTTTTTTTCAACAAATTTATCTTTTTAAAAATTTTAAAATAAAAACATAAAAAATTAAAAAGCTAAAAAGATATATATATATATATATATATATATATATATATATATAATAAAGTGAAGTGATAGTTAATTTTAAAATTTTTTAAAATATGGTTAATGTAGAAAATATAAAAAATAATTAAAAATAAGAGAAAAATATAGATGAAAGGGTAATATAAATTTAAAATAAAAAATAAAAATTAAATTAAAAGATAAATACAAAAAGATAAAAAATATTTGGATGAAAAATCCCAAAATTTTTATCATTGCTTTTAATAAGAGCAAAAAGATTCAATATCTTTAAAAACGAAAAATAAAAAAATATTATTACTTTTTATTTGACATAAAATAGAAATATATATTGGAATAAAAAGGAAAAAAAAGTTAGAAATGAGTAATATTTAATAAAGAATAGAAAAGGAAAAAAAACACAAAAAGAATTAAAATTCACACTCACTTGTAGGCATATAAGGGTTTAGGGTTAAGGGTATTTTAGGAATTAATGAAAGACAATATCCTTCATCTTAATTTTCATACTTTGTTTGGGTCTTGGGCTTAAATATAGGTGGTTGAAGGACCAAATGTTAATTTTTGGGCCAGCCGGCCCAAAACACAATTCTCCCAAAAATCATCTCCCCCGCAGGCAACACCTCCCGCAGCTCTCGCGAAACGGTCCCCTATTCCTGTAGGTACGTACTTCATTTTCTCAAATTTCCAGTTATTTTGGGCGCAAGTCATCGTTACTCTGATTGTCAACTCCTAGCCACCTTTTTCGATAGCTTATTTTTATAGGGTAAGGTTGTCTTGTGAAAGAATGAATCAATGCCTTAGGTGGCAGACCAATTAATGTATCACAACCCGATTTTTCTTTCATTTCTTTCTCTCCCATTTGTTGTGATGGAATCATGGAATAGAACCTAATAATAGTTTCTGTTTCTCGGGGAAAGCAGCCCTACCATGTTCTCAAGGGCAAACATACAGTAGTTGTGAAGCAGCCCACCTTGGATCATTGCAAAGGAGATTATAAGCGTGGTTGTAATTAATTATTAATCACTTTGGTTAGAAAGGTAAATGCCTTATAACTTGTACGAAACTTTTCCTTGTCCCCACCCTGTAAGGACCCCTCCCCCTAATGACGCGTGGCACATATTTTATGATGACACGTGACACGTATTTCTATCCGGATTTCCCCCAAGGAGACACGTGGCGCGCTTCCCCTATCCGGACTCCCTCAAGGAGAAGCACACGATACTCGCAAACATCACATCCAGACGATCGTCATATCACATCCGGACGACCGATATATCCTATCCGGATATGTTTATCCGGATTGTTGACTAAAGTAAGCAAGTCTTACTACGTCATTCCGACAGCCTGTCACGGCCCATGTTCCGCCACCTGCAGAGTGAAAAGACAGGAATGATGGTAAGTCACTTCCTACGATCTCTGACAGCTGCGACGCCTCCCACGATCTCTGTCAGCCGCCCGTAGGGTGATGATGGCCCTGTCACCACCTAAAGACATCATGACAAACCAAAATATCTCTCTATCATTAAAGAGGGAGATAGAGCTTCTGATACGATATATATGGACCTTCACACAAAGAGGAAAGTAAGCTTGCGATACCTAGTAAAAGACCAACTGATTATTCTCTCTAACCATGGTTGACAAAACCATCAGAAGGTGCGTCCGGACAGGGTGTCCGGACGCCTTTTGCAGGAACGACTGAACTAGGAATTTATATTGGTTGAGATCGCACGTGGATCACCAGGGACGTGAGGCCTCAACACACCCTTTTATATATATATATATATAGTCCAATGATTTCCCTTTCTCTTTCTTTTATTTTTCAGTTGACAATCTAGGATGTTTTTAAAAAAAAATTAAAAACCACTTAATTTATTAAGTAAATAGATCTTCCACTTAAAGCAAGACATGGAAAGTGATTTTTATTTGGATTATACTTTTATCTTCATTTTTTTAATACTAAATCATTGTATTTTTTTAGAGAGAGATAAAAAGAATAAAAATAATTGTTATTTTTATTAAATTAATATTAAGTTAACTCCATTGACTATAGATCATGCTAATCCTTTTACATATTCTAAGAAATTGTCCTTCTTTAATCTAATTACTTTTTCCAAGCGTGTGGGTCTTAAGAGACTTCAACAAATGAATCCAAAGAAACAACAAAAGTCAAAGTAACATTAACATTCATAACTTTTTTTTTCATGAAAAATTGCACACCAAATTTGAATGAATACTATTGATGTGATTAGATAATGAATACCTTTGAAAATATTATATTCATACTATTTACTTGTCTAGGTGTAGAGTTAATCACTTTTGATAATTATAATATTCTACACTTATAATTAAATACTAAAATTTCTCTTAATTTTCACTTTTATCAAATATCACCCTATTATTTGAATCTCTTTTACTAAGTTACGATTTTTGTATCATCTATTGAAATTCCAAAATCTATTAAGTTTTTAACAAAATTAATACTTCTTAAAAAAAAATTATATCATCACAAAAAAACAAAAATTAAAATAATAAATAATTTAATGCCAAGTTCCAAATAGTTACTTATACTTCATTAAGCCAACCTACAGAGCAATGATAGAATAAGAACACCAAGTTCCAATGATCACACCACTATTAATTAAAATAGCATTGGGGGAAAAATTGATAATTCAACTTCAAAATCAAATTAATAAGCCCTCATATGAGTACTGGAGCATTGCGTCTTATATTTTAATTTTTGTTTCATGAACACTATGTTCATTTTTATAATTTTTTTATATTTAAAATTGCTTGAAAAATGAGGAAAAAATAAATAAATAAATAAAAAGTCTTCAAGTAACTATGTATATGAATTGACGCTTCAATTTAATTTATAACAAAAATAACACTTCTATATAACATTTTATTTGTCAAAAAAAAAAAAAATTAATATGTACATAAAACTTACTAGAAAGCACTCATTAGAAAGTTATGGGGTGTTTGGTACACGGGAATAAGGAGTGGGAATAGACATCTCATTCCTTTTCTCCCTTATTCCTATGTTTGGATAAATGTTAAGAAGACGAAAATGAAATAAAAAATTATTCCGGTAGAAATCAAATCCAACTTATGAGTTGGATTTGTATTCATTAAAAGTAGGTGGTATTCTGATTCATTAAACCTATTTAATAATATAAAATAACCTAAATTACTATTTTACCCTCTTATCTTGTTCTTCAAACCCGATGTTTATCTTCTTTGCATAGGTAGAGATCCATTAATCATCCACTTCTTATCTTCTTTGCAAAGCTAGAGACCCACTCATCATCCAATTCTCTGCAACAAGTGATTCTTCCAAATTGAATCAATTAAACCTTTCACGATATTTAAAAAAAAAAAAATCAATTTCTAATTTATAGGGTTTTGGATGTTCATTTTGATTGTTGGATCTAGGATTCGTCATTGTTTGCTGCAACTAGGTTCTGAAAACTCCCTTCTACATCTTCGATCAGGTTTACCTTATTTTCTCTTTCTTCTTCTACTTCTTTATATGTGTTTCTTCTTCTCTATAAATCGATTAATTTTTTTTTTATTAACTTATGTTTGGAATCTTTGATGTTTCTTTATCTTGTATTAATGGAAACTGGAGAGAAAAATTGAAATGGTTGGAAAAAGATTTTTCGATTTCATGTGTTTACAATATTGAAATTTTTTAATGGTTAGGAAAAAAATAAAAAGAAAAAACCAAACAAAAACAAAACTTTTGGTAGATATGGTACTTATATTGAGAACTAGAATGAAGTTTGTGTTTTTTTATTTCCTTTTTTGCAAATAAGAAATAAGTATTTGGTAGCTTTAACAATTTATATGTTCTTATATTTTTTTTCTCTTTTTTTTTCTTAGTAAAATATAATTCTATAGCTTTTTTTGCATGACAAATTATTTAAAATTTTGATAAAAAAATGAATATTTAAAAGTTTTTAAGGTTATGGATTTTATCGGATATCATACTTGTTAAAAATTAGAATAAATTTGAATTCTTTTATTTTCTCTTTTGAAAATAGGAAAAACATTTACTAGCTTTGAGAATTTAAATATTATAATAAATAATTTTTTTTTGAAAAATATAATTTTATAACTACTTAAGCATGACAAATTATTCAAATTTTTAATAAAAATAATAATTGAATATTTGTGCATTAGGGTTATACGATTTTTTATGGTTAATTTTTTATTTATTGAATATATATATATATATTTTTTAGTCTTATTATTTAATAACAGAAAACCTCTCAAAATTTATTTTTTTTAAATAAAAGTAAAAATAAAAAAATATTTTAAATTATATGTAAGGATATTATTGTAAATTTATTTCTTTTTCATTTCCATTCTTATTATTATCAAACATTGGAATGGAAACAAATAATCATTTCAATCTTGCATTCCTAAGTTCATCCAAATGCTAGAAATGAAATCATCAAATTCATTCCATTCCACTAAGAAATAAGAAAGGAAACAAAATATTATTTTCATTCCCTATTCCGACATACCAAACACCCCCTTAAAGTATTTTCATCCAATTCTCACAAAAAATTAAGTGATCATAATATAGTAAATCATTTAAATAATTCTTAGACTAGAAGTTAGTAAATGTTTCTTCCAAACTTACCTTTATTAATAATAAATATTAAAATTTTAATGCAATTTTGCATTATATAATACTAACGAACCCATGAAGTCTTATAATTTATACAAGTGATGTGTCATAAAAATTTTGTGAATACAAAATTACATTTTACAAAAAAAAGAATTAAAAATTAAATCAAATCAAATTAAAGTCAAAGAAAAATAAAAGTGATAGATTTTCTTATGGACAGAATACAAGAATTAAATTCCTTGTAAATCAAATATTTCAAGACCAAATTGAATTATGATTATTCTCATAAACAGGGCCTCCTTTTTCAATTCAGGGACATTTGAAAACAGCGAAGGAATCCTAAGAGTCTACTCAAGAAATTCCACAAGCCTTGAACTCTACTTAACAAAGTTAGTTATTGAAAAAATAACTAGTGCAAAATAAGTACAATTATTTCGGTATTTAGAAGGGTGTTCCCTTTTACCTTTATTCAAAATTTCAAAAGACATTATTCTCCTCTTAAATGAAATCAAGACCATATAACAAATTATATCCTTTTTAAAAGATTCATCTTATTATATGTCTACCCATGCATTTTTTTTTTAACCAATAAATTTGAAGAGAATTTATCGAGGAGAATTGTAGTCATGCATTTCTTAAAAAATAAATAAATAAATAAATTTGAATTATTTTTATTCTATTTTCATGTTATTATAATAATAATTAAGGACTCAAA
Source organism: Vitis vinifera (assembly GCF_030704535.1). Classification (NCBI taxonomy): domain Eukaryota; kingdom Viridiplantae; phylum Streptophyta; class Magnoliopsida; order Vitales; family Vitaceae; genus Vitis; species Vitis vinifera. The sequence goes on along the minus strand of NC_081823.1, from coordinate 21,716,335 downwards.
AAAATTTATCTACACACACATTTGTCACAAGATGGGGTTTTGGCTGCACCTTGGCATGGAAAACAATTTTTTTTTTTTTTTATGTATTTATGCAAAATTTATTTTAAGAAAAAGGAATTTGATCAAATCATCAAAATCGATTTTTGTGAAATACTTTTATTTGAATTCTTTTTATGAATTAACTGTTTTATAAGCATTATTTTTAGAAAATTGATTAACTATTTTATTTAAAGTTGTTATTACGTTAACTCCATTGATTATGGATCAAGCTTATCCTTTTGCATATTCTAAGAAGTTGTGTGACCTCTTTCTTTAATTTGATTGCTCTTATCAAATGAAAGGACCTTAAAAGACTTCTAGAAATGGGTTCAAAAAACGTTAAAAGTCAAAGTAACATTAATGTTTATAACTTTTTTTCTCATGGAAAATTGATCAATAAGAGAAAATCACCGGCACACCAAATTTCAATGAATACTATTGATGTGATTAGATAATGAATATCTTTGATAAGATTATATTCATCCTATTTACTTGTCTAGGTGTAGAGTTAACTTTTGATAGTTACAATATTCTACAATTATAATTAAGTACTAAAATTCTCCTTAATTTGCTCATTGCAAAATTTAAGAGTATAAGAATTTAAGAGGATGAGACTTTCTCTAACTTCTATTTAGAACTAAGTGATATTGTTAATTCCATCTCTAACTTCTTGTCTTAATAATATTAAATAGATCATATAGGTCATTTAGAGTTGTTAGGACATTAAATCTTGTTTATATGTTGACAATTTTGTTCCAATTTATGTTTGGCCATAGAAATCTTTTTAGATAGTGACTTGCTCTCCATTGAAGATTAAGGGTTGTTATTTATCTAACCAGGAAGTCACAGATAAGTTTAAAAAGGTTTGGCTTATGGCATATAAGATTTATTTAAGGTATAAAAGGTTTGGTATCCTTTTTGGACTTAAAATGTTTTTTTGAAAAGAAGTAAGGGTCGCTCAAGCAGTTAAACCTGCTCAAGTGGTCAGCCCACTCAAGCGATAGGAACCGCTCAAGTGGTAAAAACCGCTCTAGTGGTCTAAGTTCGCTCAAACGGTCATGACAGTCCTACCGAGTTTAGAAACATATTTTTGGATAAATTTAATTCAAACTCCAATTTGGAAACTTGAGATACTGAAATCCTTATGGCTTTTGCCTGAATACCTCCCTTGTAACCCTTTTAGGGATAGAGATCGGAGATTAGAAAGATCATAGAGATCTTAGAGAATTTTGGGAGACCTATTATTCTTTAAAGGTACTCTTTGACCACACACATGATATGAATCAGCTTTGACCGGCTCACCAGCATAACATCCAAATTTAATTGAAACAAAACCTTTAACTGAGACCTCTCTTTATGGTTGAGCAACTGGTCATTGCCATGTTTATTTGCACAGCAAGCGAGAGAAGGACTGGACAAGGAGAAAAGGGAACGACCGGCATTTGATTTGCATAGAGGACCCGTTTGAGATATCACATGATCTGGGTCGAGTGGTGGACAAGTTCAGCATAAAAGTCCTAAGATTAAATTAATATTAGGTTAACTCCATTGACTATAGGTCAAGCTTATCCTTTTACATATTCTAAGAAATTGTCCTCCTTTAATCTAATTACTTTTTCCTTAGCGTGTGGGCCTTAAGGCTATGTTTGGTTACCGGAAAATTTGAGGGAAAATGCGAGGGAAAGAAAATATAAAGGAAAAATAGAAGGAAAGAAAAAGTGAAGGAAAATAAAAAAATAGATTAAAAGTTGATCAATTATTTTTTTTGTTACTTCAAACTCATTTTATTTATTTTAACTCATCAATATAAAGATTAAATAATTTAAAAATACATAAGTTTTTAATTAGTTTTAATTATATTTGATTTTTTTTTATATATTTTTCATAGGACAACCAAACATGAGAAAATCATTTTCCTTAGCATTTTTTTTCTTTCCTTTGTACTTTCCGGGAACTAAACATAGCCTAAGAGACTTCAACAAATGAATCCAAAGAAACAACAAAATTCAAAGTAACATTAATATTCATAACTTTTTTTCTCATGGAAAATTGCACACCAAATTTGAATGAATACTATTGATGTGATTAGATAATGAATACCTTTGAAAAGATTATATTCATACTATTTACTTGTCTAGATGTATAGTTAATAACTTTTGATAGTTATAATATTCTACACTTATAATTAAATACTAAAATTTCCCTTAATTTTCACTTTTATCAAATATCACCCTATTATTTGAATCTCTTTTACTAAGTTACCATTTTTGTATCATATATTGAAATTCCAAAATCTATTAAGTTTTTAACAAAATTAATACTTCTTAAAAAAAATTATATCATCACAAAAAAACAAAAATTAAAATAATAAATAATTTAATGCCAAGTTCCAAATAGTTATTTATACTTCATTAAGCCAACCTACAGAGCAATGATAGAATAAGAACACCAAGTTCCAATGATCACACCACTATTAATTAAAATAGCATTGGGGGAAAAATGGATAATTCAACTTCAAAATCAAATTAATAAGCCCTCATATGAGTATTGGAGCATTGCGTCTTATATTTTAATTTTTGTTTCATGAACACTATGTTCATTTTTATAATTTTTTTTATATTTAAAATTGCTTGAAAAATGAGGAAAAAATAAATAAATAAATAAAAAGTCTTCAAGTAACTATGAATATGAATTGACGCTTCAATTTAATTTATAACAAAAATAACACTTCTATATAACATTTTATTTGTCAAAAAAAAATAAATTAATATGTACATAAAACTTACTAGAAAGCATTCATTAGAAAGTTAAAGTATTTTCATCCAATTCTCACAAAAAATTAAGTGATCAAAATATAGTAAATCATTTAAATAATTCTTAGACTAGAAGTTAGTAAATGTTTCTTCCAAACTTACCTTTATTAATAATAAATATTTAAATTTTAATGCAATTTTGCATTATATAATACTAACCAACTCATGAAGTCTTATAATTTATACAAGTGACGTGTCAAAAAAATTTTGTGAATACAAAATTACATTTTACAAAATAAAAAATAAAAAATTAAATCAAATCAAATTAAAGTCAAAGAAAAATAAAAGTGATAGATTTTCTTATGGACAGAATACAAGAATTAAATTCCTTGTAAATCAAATATTTCAAGACCAAATTGAATTATGATTATTCTCATAAATAGGGCCTCCTCTTTCAATTCAGGAACATTTGAAAACAGCAAAGGAATCCTAAGAGTCTACTCAAGAAATTCCACAAGCCTTAATTTGAACTCTACTAACAAAGTTAGTCATTGAAAAAATAACTAGTGCAAAATAAGTACAATTATTTCGGTATTTAGAAGGGTGTTCCCTTTTACCTTTATTCAAAATTTCAAAAGACATTATTCTCCTCTAAAATGAAATCAAGACCATATAACAAATTATATCCTTTTTAAAAGATTCATCTTATTATATGTCTACCCATGCATTTTTTTTTAACCAATAAATTTGAAGAGAATTTATCAAGGAGAATTGTAGTCATACATTTCTTAAAAAAAGAAAAAAAACAAAAAAAATTTGAATTATTTTTATTCTATTTTCATGTTCTTATAATAATAATTAAGGACTCAAAAAAAAAGAATTATCTACACACACATTTGTCACAAGATGGGGTTTTGGCTGCACCTTGGCACGGAAAACAATTTTTTTTTTTTTTATGTATTTATACAAAATTTATTTTAAGAAAAAGGAATTTGGTTAAATCATCAAAATCAATTTTTGTGAAATACTTTTATTTGCATTCTTTTTATGAACTAGCCGTTTTATAAGCATTATTTTTAGAAAATTGATTAACTATTTTATTTAAAATTGATATTACGTTAACTCCATTGATTATGGATCAAGCTTATCCTTTTGCATATTTTAAGAAGTTGGGTGACCTCTTTTTTTAATTTGATTGCTCTTATCAAATGAAAGGACCTTAAAAGACTCCTAGAAATGGGTTCAAAAAACATCAAAAGTCAAAGTAACATAACTTTTTTTCTCATGGAAAATTGATCAATAAGAGAAAATCATGCGGCACACCAAATTTGAATGAATACTATTGATGTGATTAGATAATGAATACCTTTGATAAGATTATATTCATACTATTTACTTGTCTAGGTGTAGAGTTAACTTTTGATAGTTACAATATTCTACAATTATCATTAAGTACTAAAATTCTCCTTAATTTTAAATTTTATCAAAAAATTAATAATTTCCAATAAATATATATATTAAAAAAAAGGTTAAAAGATGTGTTCAATAAAGCAAAAAAATAGTTATGAAAAATATAAATGTAAATGACACATGAAATCACATAATTTTTTAAAAAACTAGTAAAATAAATAGTACGAAGATTATTTAAAATTATTCTTAATAATATTTTATCACCAAACCAACCAAATATTAATTACGAGGAAGGTCTCAATAGTGAATTAATTGTTGTCAAATATTCTAGTTTGAAAACTGGAAATTGCTTCATGGCTTCCAATTCAAGTAGTGGGGTTAGTTTGAAGAGGTAGGCTCGAACGTTGCTATAAATATGGGCTGGGGTGGTATTCTCGTTTTCGTATTAGCATAAGTAGGTGATTAAGAAAGCACAAGAGATGGCTGTTGGCAAGGCATTCCTCATCATTTGCGTCGTATTATTCATTCTGCCTGAGATGTTGGTGGTATGTAACTGCAAAAGAGCATTCGTAGGCGATTCCTCTCCTGTAAGTTTGTTTATGCTATTCAATAAGGGAGGAATCATGTTACCATACACCAATCCCCAAAGATCTCAATTTTTTAATTTTTATTTTTGACTTTTCAATTTAAGTGCAAAATGAAAATACAAATTATCCTTTCATACACTCAAACAGTAATTCTAAGTTTTTTTCCAAAATTACCCACCCGCCTCTCCCACTACACCATAATCTGCTGTCAGTGTCACCTTGTCGGCGTCATCATTGACGGCCGCACAGCTCTCTCCGACAGAGATTTTCCCTCTCTCTCGCATCTCTCTATTTCTCTCTCTTCCTCTCTTTTTTCCTTCCCTTTTTCGACATCACCACTGCCACTACTGTCAGCGCCATCACCAGTGCATGGCCGGCTGCTGCTCACAATCCCCTTCGGCCGGCAACCTCCCTCTCTTTCTCTCTCCCTTTCCCCTCCCTATTTCTTTCACTTTCGTTCCCTTTCCACATCACCACCGCTACCACTGCCAACGACCCACTGCTGCTGCTGCGGCCTCTCACGAGCAGCGACTGGGCGGCACTAGTCGCCACGGGTGAGACGTGGCAGCAGCCGTGGGTCGTTGGCAGTGGCGATGGTGATGTGAAAAGCGAAGGAAAGAGAAAGAAATAGGGAAAGGAAAAGAAGAGAGGATGAGGTTGCCGGCCGGTGAGAGCTGTGAGCTGCGGCCGCTTATGACGCCGACAAAGTGCAGCCCGGTTTTGCCGTCGATGAGAGGCAAGCAGTGGGTCGCTGGTAGTGGTGGCGGTGGTGATGTGAAAAGGGAAGGAAAGAGAGAGAAAGAGGGACGAGAAAGGGAGAGAGAGGGAGATTGGAGACCGGAGAGAGGTGTGAGTGGCGGCCGATAATGACGCCGGCGAAGTGCCGGCCAGTTTAAGTGGGGAGGGAGGGAGAGGCGGACGGTTTGGGAGAAATAAAAAGAAAAAAAAAAAAAATAGATAGGATAATTTTGGAAAATTACTCATTGGGTGTATAAAAGGGGATCTTTTTTTCTATTTGACACTTAAATTAAAAAATTAAAAATAAAGGTTTAAAAAGTCAAATTTTTTGGGGTTGGTGCATGGTAACACGATTCCCCTTTCAATAAAAGCCTAACAATATTAAGCATATTAATTTTATGATATTTATTTTTTGGACAAACCACCGAAACAGCTACCTTCGCCAAGTTCGCAAGTGTATCCAAATCCTTCAAGTCCTAGTCCAGGATGCTTCCTCCCAACATCGACGGCCCAAGTGAGACCTGCACACTATTGCAGCCCAGGGCCTCCGTAACATCGTTGATCAATTTGGTTCATTTGGTATCCATATGTATGAAGCACTTCCTAAATTTCTATTCTGATGTTACATATAGCTTATGGTCATCTCAATACTTGCAGGTGTTGAGAGGTAGTGGAATTTATTATTATTATTAATATGTGTGTACGTGTTTTCTTTTATTTTTGTTTTACTAAAATAAGGACTTCTCAATTTTTCGAGGAACTACGTTTGGTGATCTATTTTTGTTTTTAATTTTACATCATAGTAATAAAATTAAAAAAATATCGATTTTTCTATTTTCAAAACTTTTTAAGCATTTTTATAATTAATTATGAAGCTGCGCTAATAGCTTATCTCATTACTTTATAAAACCTTTGAGTCGACTTACAAAATGTATGGGATTTTTAGTCTTCAACTAATCAAACCAACCATGAAATTAAATCCAAAACTGTACTAGCATTAATTTCAAGATCTATATCTTAATGTGATAAGAATCATATTTTTATCAAGAGAGATGATTGTGAACAATAAACAACATGAGAAAGAGAACTAAAAAGAAATGATTATGAGTGATAAATAGATTTTTTATTTAATTAATAACGAATTTGCCTACTATGTACTTTAATCTTTTTATGATTTAAGGTTTTATTTTGAAAAGAAAATGTGTCATAGCAATTAAGAGGAGTGAGAGAACTTTTCACCACGGTAACTTTTCAACTTTATTTGAATAGTGGATTCTCAAATGTTAGTAAACTATATGAACATAAGATCATATCAATTATCAAATTATGTTAAAAATAACTTATATTTTCTTTATTTTTGTTCATGTGTGTGGTTTGATTAACAATTTTTGAAGGCAATTGTACTTTATGTGTCTTCCAAAGAAGTCACCCACCTTTTATCATTAAAATTAGAATTTTCATCATTATCCTCTAAGTGTTGGACCAAACCATTGGAACAACAAATTAACCTCTCTTTGCCTACCTCAATTGAATTGTGAAATAGATCAAGACAATCTCTCTTTACAACTTTATTATTTTCTATCTCTATATCATCTTTAGTTTCATATTGAAATAACAAACACTTAAGTTGGAAACTAGTAAACAATTTCAATGTTTACCACATTGAGCATGGGTCAAACTTCTCCTTTTGCATATCCCCAGCATCCGACTTTTCTTCTTGTTGTGCCAATAGAAGTTTTATTGCAAACAATTTTAGTTCAAGACCAAAAAAATAAGACAATTCATAGAAAGGTAAGTAGGATTTTAATGTGATTGAACAAACCATGTCTACACCACATATGAGAGATAATCATTCCACTTTATCAAAGACAATATTATAGAATAAAAATAAATACAATTATTAGGTTTCCAAAACATCTCATATTTCTTCACTCATTGTATTCATGCCTTAAACCACGAGCCTCTTATTCCATCAAGTATCTTTCATTCCATCAAATAACATTTTATTTGTAAAAAAAAATTAAAAATATATACATAAAACTTACTAGAAAGCAATCATTCGAAAGTTAAAGTATTTTCATCCAATTCTCACAAAAAATTAAGTGATCAAGATATAGTAAATCATTTAAATAATTCTTAGACTAGAAGTTAGTAAATGTTTCTTCCAAACTTACCTTTATTAATAATAAATATTAAAATTTTAATGCAGTTTTGCATTATATACTACTAATTAACCAACTCATGTATATAATACTAACCAACTCATGAAGTCTTATAATTTATACAAGTGGCGTGTCATAAAAATTTTGTGAATACAAAATTACATTTTACAAAAAAAATAAAATAATAATAAAATAAAATAAAAATTAAATCAAATCAAATTAAAGTCAAAGAAAATTAAAAGTGATAGATTTTCTTATGGACAGAATACAAGAATTAAATTCCTTGTAAATAGGGTGTCCTTTTTCAGTTCAAGGACGTTTGAAAAAAGCAAAGGAATCCTAAGAGTCTACTCAAAAAATTCCACAAGCCTTAATTTGAACTCTACTTAACAAAGTTAGTTATTGAAAAAATAACTAGTGCAAAATATGTACAATTATTTCAATATTTAGAAGGGTGTTCCCCTTTTACCTTTATTCAAAATTTCAAAAGACATTATTCTCCTCTTAAATGAAATCAAGACAATATAACAAATGATATCCTTTTTAAAAGATTCATCTTATTATATTTCTACCCATGCATTTTTTTTAACCAATAAATTTGAAGAGAATTTATCGAGGAGAATTGTAGTCATGCATTTCTTAAAAAATAAATAAATAAATAAATTTGAATTATTTTTATTCTATTTTCATGTTACTATAATAATAATTAAGGACTCAAAAAAAATTTATCTACACACATTTGTCACAAGATGGGGTTTTGGCTACACCTTGGCATGGAAAACAATTTTTTTTATTTTATGTATTTATACAAAAATTATTTTAAGAAAAAGGAATTTGATCAAATCATCAAAATCAATTTTTGTGAAATACTTTTATTTGAATTCTTTTTATGAATTAACTGTTTTATAAGCATTATTTTTAGAAAATTGATTAACTATTTTATTTAAAGTTGTTATTACGTTAACTCCATTGATTATGGATCAAGCTTATCCTTTTGCATATTCTAAGAAGTTGTGTGACCTCTTTCTTTAATTTGATTGCTCTTATCAAATGAAAGGAACTTAAAAGACTTCTAGAAATGGGTTCAAAAAACGTTAAAAGTCAAAGTAACATTAATGTTTATAACTTTTTTTCTCATGGAAAATTGATCAATAAGAGAAAATCACCGGCACACCAAATTTCAATGAATACTATTGATGTGATTAGATAATGAATATCTTTGATAAGATTATATTCATCCTATTTACTTGTCTAGGTGTAGAGTTAACTTTTGATAGTTACAATATTCTACAATTATAATTAAGTACTAAAATTCTCCTTAATTTGCTCATTGCAAAATTTAAGAGTATAAGAATTTAAGAGGATGAGACTTTCCCTAACTTCTATTTAGAACTAAGTGATATTGTTAATTCCATCTTTAACTTCTTGTCTTAAGAATATTAAATAGATCATATAGGTCATTTAGAGTTGTTAGGACATTAAATCTTGTTTATATGTTGGCAATTTTGTTCCAATTTATGTTTGGCCATAGAAGTCTTTTTAGATAGTGACTTGCTCTCCATTGAAGATTAAGGGTTGTTATTTGTCTAACCAGGAAGTCACATATAAGTTTAAAAAGGTTTGGCTTATGGCATATAAGATTTATTTAAGGTATAAAAGGTTTGGTATCATTTTTGGACTTAAAATGTTTTTTTGAAAAGAAGTAAGGGTCACTCAAGCAGTTAACCCTGCTCAAGTGGTTCGCCCACTCAAGCGATAGGAACCGCTCAAGTGGTAAAAACCGCTCTAGTGGTCTAAGTTCGCTCAAACGGTCATGACAGTCCTACCGAGTTTAGAAACATATTTTTGGAAAAATTTAATTCAAACTCCAATTAGGAAACTTGAGATACTGAAATCCTTATGGCTTTTGCCTGAATACCTCCCTTGTAACCCTTTTAGGGATAAAGATCGGAGATTAGAAAGATCATAGAGATCTTAGAGAATTTTGGGAGACCTATTATTCTTTAAAGGTACTCTTTGAGGAGAAAGCCTAATTTGTCACACCATTCCCATTCTCTCATTCAAGGATTCAATTATTTGAATTATTGGTTGAAGACCATAATCCTTTTGGAGGGACTAAAGGATCTACTAAGGAGCAACAGGTAGTTCTTGCGTTGCAAACGTGGATCAAGTTGTAGGCACTAAAGAGTAAAGAAGCCAGGTAAATTTGTATGACTTGATTTCAAATAATGGATTTTGATTAATAGGTCTTAGACCTTGTGATTTTTTATCTCCATTATTTGTGGGGGTTTTCCACATAAAAAATCTAATGCCTCATTATCTATATATTTTATATTCTATTTGAATTGCCTACAACAGGTTAAATTAATTACACCTAATATTTTGCAAGGCAATCCTAAAAGGTTCATATTTATTTTTATGAATATCAATTATTGCTATCTCTAACTTCTCTCAAGATATCTTTTGATTGATTTGTTAGGATGTTATTGAGTTTGTTAAGTTGGTTATTTTAGATGGTCTTATTATTCTTAACATATCTCAATAGATATTTCAGATATTGACAATTATATTATCCCTAACAATTTGCAGGGTATTCCTAAAAGTTAAAAATCATATTTTATATACCTTAGGATTCTAGGTATAAAACCATTTACTTATTTGAGACATCCTAGATATATCTTAGGATAAAAAGTTGGTTATAATTTTTAAATATTTATTGATTTTTTTAAATCACCCATTGACCCTCCATCAGAGTGTTCCCTATTGGACTTTTGGTAATTATTCAAGTGGTATTTAAGCAATACCCATTTTTTAGGAATGGCATAGACTCAAGTGATAGTGAATCCTTAAACCATGAAGATAACATGTATGGTCAAAGTGAAAACTATCTTGCATTTTTTTAAATTTTCTTATGAGTTTGTTTGGAGAGCCTCATGACCATCCTATATACATTTATCTAGTTAGCTCTATTAATCTAACTTGGGTTATGGTTGTGTTTGCAACCAATACATTCTAGCCATCTTCTCACCTACACAAATCCATTGTTTTACTATATGGTTTATCCATTGTTTTTGTTTGGCAAGCTCATAGATATTGTGCAAATGATTTTTTTTATGCCATGGCCATTTATGACAAGCATTCTCGCTTTAGAAGCCTTCCATTTGCTCTATTCATTTCCTAGACAACATTCAACAAGAGTTTTTGATACTTGGCTAGTGTGCTCTAATTAACTAGAGCTCATGGTCCAAGCAAGTGAGCCACACTTGAGGTGTGATGGTTGGCTCTCTCGCTAATGAAAAATATGAGATTAAAGTTGTTAAGTAGGGGCGGTTGACTAGTTCCACTCACCCAAGGTTATGGGGGTTGCAGATAGCATGTGAGCTCTTCTCGTGTGATTGTAGGGCCTTTAAAGCCCATTGATGGGTCATCTATTAACTATGTGTTGTTTTCTATTAATTAGTAGTGCTTTCACTTGGATATTTGCATCAATGATTTGTAAGGCATATGCATGCTCATATTGGTGAGCAATATGATCGTTCATAGCATATGGATGGTCCTCTCATATTGTTAATCGAGTTCTAGGCTATATTTCTGCATGTGACTATTGTGCAAAACTAGTTTAGACTCACCTCATTGAATATGCTATAGAAGCCCCAAGCATTATCTTCACTACCCTCCTTGTCTAATTTGTCGCAATCTTGCTTAGGCTTGAGTTTATTTGTGGATCTACATGTTCCATCTAATTTTAATGGGGCCCTCCATCCAAATTCTACTGAATTCCATACAATTTCCCCTCTATTTTCAAAACAATTATATACAAGCCTTCTAGTGAGGATAGTTGTTGCCATCAAAATAAGGTAGATGGTTTATGGATGATCCAAACCTTTGTGGTTCCATAATCTAAGATCATAGCATAATAGAAAATAAAAATAAAAATTGATAATTAAAATTTTCCTACTTTGATACCAATTCAAAATTTGTGATTTCAATTATGAAACTACCTAGAAGGGGGTTGAATAAGTATTCCTTTTTATTATAGCCCAAAGCTTACCAATTTTTGTTTCTATAAATTCTTTTAATGAATTGAACAATTAATCAATCAATCAATCAAAAATTTCAATCGCTCACAAAGATGAATAATTAATGTGGAAAATTACTCATAAGGCCTCTTAGAGATTTGTGGATATAAAAACCATTGGATTGAGACCACAAAGTTATCATCCACTATTTCAAAGAAAAGGTACACAGACCATAAAATTATCCTAAAGACTTGCACCCTAGAATCTACACTTGATCTCACATTCATGATGCAACACCATTGACTTCCAAGTAAACTCTTTGATACCTTGAAGGGATGGAAATCTCTCTCACAAACCAAAGAATAAATCCTAAATAGTTTTAAGAGTTTTGGGATACAAAAAGGATAATGACTTTTTATCTTTTATGTGCATTAGAGAAACTTGATTTTTCAGGCATAATATGTATATAGGAATGAAATGTAGTGGACTATTAATCCTAACTTTTTAAATTCCATTTTTTTTTAAAAAAGGAAAATTAAAATTTTGCAAACTTAATTTATGGAAAACTAACCATCGAACACTCGAGCACTATATAAGTGCACTTAAGTGATTTCAATGCTTGAGCACCCCTTGTCAGCGCTCTAGCATAGAGTTTGAGCACTAGATTTGAGCATTTGAGTGTCTGATCTTAAATTTTTCTAATTAAATTAACAAAATCCTCAACCTAATATTCACTAAAGTCCACATTATGTTGCTTGTTTGAAGTCATTAACTTTTTCATAGCTCTTTATACCTTTATGATAGGAAAATATAAGTCTTAAGGTGGGTTGAATAAAACATAATTATCAACTTAAACTAGACAATCTAATTCACTAACAATAGATTTAAATTTTAATTCATTTTCTTCAAGCTAGGAATAATATTAAAAAAAAAAAATTCTTAACAACTTTTTTGTCTAAATGAAATTTTTTTGAGTGTAAGAATTGTTTATGGCGGTGAAATTATTAAAAATAAACAAAAATAGGGAATATATTTTAAACACTTTTAAAATTATTTCAAAATTTAATTGTTCCAAGTATTTATAATGAAAAATAATAGAGAATAAAATTTATAAATTCATACCAGTTTGGAGAAGTGACTGACAAACCAAGAATGTAAATTAATAGTGAATTAAAATAATAAAAAATAAAAATAAATGAGACAACTAATAGTTAGGATTACACTTCAGAGATTGAAATTTCATAATTGAGATATTATGAAAAATAAAAAAAAATCCAAAATAAAAAATTTAAATAACAATTTTATAGGAATAAACACACTTCAATGGGACGTTTTTGTGATTCAATGGCTTATTAACTTAATCAATAAAGAGACAAGTTGCATTTATAAGAATATTTCAATCAAACATGTTTGATTTTTCCATAATCATTGAGAAGGCCACACAATGGCTTGATAAGATGAGTATTTGAATGATGTGCCATGCAAGTTTAATCATGGTATAGTTTTGTGTTGTTAGATCATTTGCAAAAATTGTCATAGTTATTAAGACCAATGGCTAGAGAATGCAAGCTAATGAAATGTCCATTGAGGTGGTCTATGAGGGGTACTAACTTAACTTTGGGTGCTCCATTCTGTTGACTTGTATTCTTGCAAATATATCTCCTATGCTACTATGCACATTTGACAACCATTGCTATGCACATAATGCCTATATTTCTACACATATGTAGCATGCACATCCATATCTATGAAGTATTATGAATTGGCCTTCTAGAAATGTGAAGTAAACAAGTTTGGTTTCTTCAAGGAAACAAAAATCTACTGGGACACCATTTATTCATGGTTCCCACATATTACTATAATTTATATATAATTCTTTCATTTTAAATTGTTTTAATTAGAAAGATATTCCTTGTATTTGACTTATCTTGAAATTTTATGTCATCCCTCTTAATTTTATCAAATTAATTAAATTTTTCTTAAATACATGTGAACTACTTTTCTCCTCCAACACAACTAAAAACATTACAAACATCTCCAAATCTATGTCATTCTTATAGTTCCGTTCTATAGAAATTCTTTAACTATTGACTAGCCAATTACTTAAGAAAGGTTTGGTTTTTTACTTTATAGAATGGTTTAAATTTGACATTTATAATTTTAAATATTGTTTTATATTGAATTTATTTTATTTATTTTAGTTTTGAAAAAATAAAATGATAATATAGTAAAGCAAGGATGAAGTTAGGAATAGGATGCAAGGGGTAATAGGATAGAGGTTAATTTCAAGGGGAGCAAAAAAAACCTGAAAGTAATGTTTAGCCCATCAGTTGGTGTATTTCTCTTTTAAAACTAAGGTAGGAGGTTCAATTCTATGTCCCATCTGGCCCGCCAGTGTAGTGAACCAAATCATATTTATATGTGTTCTCATTTCTTTATTTTATTTATATTGAGATTTATGTTTTTGTTTTTATTAGCTTATTGATGCAGTTTTTATTTATATATTTTCTATATGGAAGCATATTTTTATTATTTTTATCATCCATGCTTTTATTTAATATTGGTTAATTCTATAAATTATTTTTGTGTAATGTAATGATATACATACATTAATTACACAACCCTTGCACATTCAAATACTTCAACTTACAACAAGGAATGATCTTAGATGTTGGGCATTCTACTTCTTTTGATTCAAGTTTTGGGTGAGCATTTTATTTTATTAGTAAAAGTTTGAAACATTACACAAAACCATTGTTTATCATGAGCTAATAATATTTGGTGATTAACTTTGTTATGAAATTACTATAATTTTGTATAATTTTCTTGTGGAGACAAATTTCTCTTCTATCAGTATTATGTAGATTGCACTCCTCTTTACCCTTTATTCTATTCATTGGTTGTCATGACAATTTTTAGGAAGCATTAATTCTTTCTAATTTTCTTGTGGAAACAAATTTCTCTTTTATCAATATTATGTAGATTGCACTCCTCTTTAGCCTTTATTCTATTCATTGGTTGTCATGACAATTTTTAGGAAGCATTAATTCTTTTTATTATCTCTTATCAGGTGGAAGTGAACAACCTTTAGATCTTATTAAAAGCATCAATTTTGCTTTAAATGGCACCTTCATCTGGAGGTATGAGTCTCTATGTCCACCAAAGTGCCTTTATATATATAATAAGAATAAAATTGAATGCATTTTGAGTGAAAATACATAAATTCAAAAAAAAAATATTTTGAAAAGATTAATTTTAATTAATGGACTTGATTTAGCAGTAATTCAAGTCTTTTAGCACATGGCTAGAACTTGCATGCTTGTTTATTTCAATTAAAAAGCCTAGATTTGGAATTGTTTTAATGCATGTTGACATTTATACGATTTCTAGAGACTATGATAGCTTGGCCTTAGATCATTTTTAAAGTTATAGCTCATGTCATAATTTCCTAGTTTTGTAAACAAGGTTAAGTGTTTACTCTTTGATTTGACAATTTAGGTTCTTCCTTACAAATAGAAATCCAATGGAATGAGCAGAGCCGGAAAAGGTATGTTCATAGATATGCTTTACATATTTGATTTTGATTATATTCACTTAACTGTTAGGAGCCGATTGTGCCAATGACACTTTGGTGACATTTTTTTGTAATGGCAATAACCAGTGGAGAGCTAGGAGACATAATATGGATTGTAGTTTATCCTTATTTAGTTGGTTAATTGACAAGTTTAGTAACTATTCTAAATATGTAGATTATTTTTTACTCTATCCTTGTTACTTATGTTAGACGTTTTAATTTTATTATCATTTAGTGGTTTAAATATTTTGATTATTTAAGCAATAGCTAACAATGACAAAACATATATTCTATAAATAGTACAAGTAGAATGACAAGAACAATATTAGACATCTCCTTTGTTTCCAACATTTAGTTTAATGTCTTATGATTCAATATAAATATATTAATATTTTGAATTTTGTTAAATGAAATATGTATAATATTTTAATATGAATATATTCAAAATGAAAGAAAATCTAATTATTTAATTTTAACTAATTTTATAATTTTAGAAAATATTATATTATATTTATTTAATATTATAAATCTTCTTAGAAACATATACATTCTTTTATTTGTCATTTAAAGTAACAAAGTGTACATAGCCAAGTGGTAATCCATGTCTTTTGCTTAATTGGAGGTTTAGAGTTCAAATCCTTCATTTTTCTTATACTTAAAATTATGAATCCCACATTGGATGTGGACAATAAAAAAAAAAGGCCCTTATAAATCAAGGTGTCGTTAAGTGGTGTTTGGGTTGGGCTTTTGCCTCTAATACCATTTAATGGAAGACTTGGGCTTCTATTTGTGCCTCTTAGAATGAAAAAGAGGGAAATGTTGGGTTTTAAATTGGGCCTATTTAATGAAAGAAGAGTATGGGAATTGAACCATTCGGTTCATGTGGAACCACCCGGTCTAGGAGGTTCACCGATCCAACTGCTAGTTCGGGTGGCTTGTGGCCGGTTCAACTACCCAGTTTTATAGAGAGGATCAGACCAAAAAGTCCACCACAATCAAGCCAGTTAGTCCGGTCTAGTTTTCAAAAAATGAGATATCACCAAAGTAATAATCTTTATTAGAATTTTTAATTACTTCCATATATATGAACAATAAATAGCTATTGTATTATATTAGTCATAAGAATATTAAATCATACAAGTGACACAAGATGTAATGTGGAAAAAGCACCTAGAAACTTCCAAATGTAAAAAACATGGATGGTCTATCAAATGCAATTAATCTGCTAAATAATTTGGACAAAAAAAAAAACACATGGTTTTATCTAATCAGATGCACCTATTCTACGGGATTTTATATTATTAGTGCCTCAACTCTTTTTTTTTTTTTTTTTTTTCACATCCTTGATGTAGTACTCCATGCCCCTTATTGGATCGCCTCAAAAATCATATTGAGATTTAACAACTTGAATCCTTGACCTTTATTTTGCTAAAAGGTTTGTTTCAAGAATATTGGTCATGAAAGATTGAGAAATAGAGTGCTTCTTAATGCTATCAAGATGATTAATCTCTTGTACATCATCTTCAATATATTGAACTTATGTTTTCATACCAAAAACTTAGGGCATTGATTTGGAAAACAGTTATAACTTTATTCTATAAAATTGCCCCGATAGTATGAAGAATGGAATAAAAATTGCAACAACAAAAGAAAAAAAAAATCCAACATTTGAACACCTGAAAGGGATATTCAAACAGTATATGGAATGTTTGAACATTCTACACTTTAGCATTTGAATGCCCTATTGATATTTGATTATTCCTAGGGGATGTTTGAACATTCCTTTAGGACTTTTGAAAATCTTACCCATGCTGGTGTTCCTAACTTCATATTTCATGCTTTTCTTCAAATATATACAAGTTAACCTTTTATAGGGATTCCATAAACCTTAGTAATACCAAATGCATACATGACTCAAGAATTATCAACTCTAAAATCACTGAGCTTGATTGGGAACTAGTACGACCCTTGGAAGTATGATGTATCCTTCACAGTATGTAAGAAATGGAACAAAATTGCCCACCTAACATCAACAAACTCAAACATTACTTTTGCCTTTAGGAAACTCTCTTTAACAACAATTTTAGAAGTATTTGAAGACAAAAAAAATTCTTTACCATAAATTCAAACTTCACTTTCATTCTTTGGTTATGTCTTGGTCCTACTCAACAATGAGTACGTTATCAATTAGTAACTTTCACATCTTTTTAACAGCGGATGTGATGAAATAGGTTGGAGTGTTCCATTTTTTTGTTCATAATTATGAACCCTTTTCTCAGTCATGCATCGATTTTGATTGCTTTGTCTGTTTACATACAACAACCATAATTGTAATTATTTTCTAAAAATTCTTCAGTTTAATGACTTGGCTGATGGCTGCAGAATTTCATGTCCCCTTCATTATTGGTATCAACTGGAGAATGCTATTTAGTAATCAGTTGACCATTGAGGTATGGGGAGTGGTTGGCATCGGAGAAGACCATCAGGCTGCATAATGAAACAATCCCAGATGAACTGCACAAGGTGAATGAATATAAAACTAAATCAAACATGAACCCTTAACTATATGTGCTTTTTAGTTCATGGCAATTAACACACGTTGTAATTATTATTTGTATCAGATTATATGGGTTGGGCATTCACAAGGTGATGTATGTGCATATGGTGCTAAACATTGGCTTAGCACTTCAGTTAGACAACATGAACGCCTAACATATATAATGGCTAGGAACAATCCTAGCCCCAAAGGTCAGCATATTACAATATTTCCAGTACTAAATTCATAGATCTCAAATTACTGCTGCATCTGTTCTGTAATTTTCAGATTGACCAATGTGTTTGTTAACTACCAGAGCTTTGTTTCTTCACAGAATAAGTATCTCCTGGGGAAGAGAATCTTTTGAGCTTTGCTGAAGGCATGATGAGAAATTCTCGGGCCAATCTCAGTGCTCAAAAGAGAACACATGGATGTAGTATCATTAAATAGTTCTGAAAACATTAAGGCCATAATAAGGGGCGAAGAAGATGAAAGAAAGCCTTCTGGTCTAGCACTAGTCATGGCAACAACCATTCATAGATTCCTACCTAACCAAGTAGGATTTTGATCTCTTTCAGGATGAGCATAGTCAAAATAAGGTATGTAATGTATGTGAGAATTCTTTTTCTTTAAATTTTTACGTTCTTACATTTTATTTCATAGCTTTCATGATAGTATTATACGCTTCTTAAAGGTCTTCAAATTCCCCTTCTTCCTCATCACTAGATTTGACTAGATTTTTTTATTCAATCCTAGGGAATTGGGGTAATGAGGTAGTGAACGCAATGAGATTATTAATTTCCTTATTCTCAATTGAAACATTCAATTTGAGATGATTTTGATGGACCTTTTCATTATTTTCTTGGAGAGATTTTTCTCTTTCTTTGAACCATCTTTTGTGTTTGTCTCCTCTTGCATTTTTGTAAGAATTTTGAATTTTTTGGCAAAAGAGGAAATTTTGGGTTTATTAAAAAATGATTCACCCTAATCTTCATACTCAATTTTTTCTTTAAATGAAGCCTTTAGGGTGCCCGTTTAGGTCTCCTAAAGGGTGGGAAGTCATCTCATAGGACTGTAAAGAAGCTACAAGTTCATATACGATCAATATATCCCATATATAGTTTTTTACTTTCCTATATTGCGATCACCTTAGCACTAAATCTCTCCCTATTTCTCTAACCATTTTAGAGTTAAGAATTCTTTCTCCTAGATTGAAACATGAGTCAACAATATCATTGAGTTTAGTATAAAACTCAAAGAAAGTTTTATCATCTTTCATCTTTATGCTTTCAAACTTTGTAGTTAACATTTACAATTTTGACAACTTCATGGTAGAAGTGTTCTCATATGTTATTGCGAGAATATCTCAAGCCTCTTTATCATATTTACATGTATCAATCCTACAAATTGTCTGGAATGACTCTATTGAAAATACAATATAAAGGCTTTGGCATTTGCCTCACTTCCTTCATTGTTCAATTTATTCCACTCTACCTTGGGTTTTAATTTATTCTTGTCAGCTAAGAGTGGGGGTAACCACCCATATGCCACTGTATTTCAAACTCTTTCACCTTGCAAGACCCAATTCCTATGGTTCCATTCATCAAGACTAGTAGGAATCAATAAAAATTTTGAAAATAATTTTTACCAACTCTGATATTGCTTGGAAATGTTTTTACATCTAGTCTTGATATAACGAAATTACCTAGAGGGGAATGAATAGGTAGCACTTGAATTAATACCTAAATAATTTTTTTTATTACCTACTTTTAGTTTGTTCCTTTAGATTAATCTTTTAGTGAGAGGAAAAAAATCTCATACATAGATAACTAAAATTGATTCTATACAATACACAGGTTAGAACATGAGAAAACCACTTAGCAACTAAAAAATCATGAGTAGTCTCTCAACCGTTAAATAATCCCCTAACTATGAGAAAATGGTACACAATTTTACCTAACTAGATGCACCTACTTCCTAGGGTCTTATAATGTCAGTGCTTGTGCTCATTATCCATGTCCTCGATGCAATACTCCCTCATTCTTCTTCATAGATCCTTTGAAGCCCTTATCAAAGTATTGCAATAAGATTTATAATTTTTGTTGAAGCCAAAAATTACTTTCAAGAAATAACTTGAAAGTTTGAGAATCGGATGATCAAGCTTTGGAAATGAAAATTATTCTCTTAAGGTTTTTCTCTTTCTTAGGTTCCTTTGGAGTCCACCAAATTAACAACAACAAAAAAATCCTTTTATATTTGAAAAACCCTAGACTCTCATTATGAAGGGTTTTCCTAATTATAAAACATTCTAAAAGCCTAGTAACCAATTACAAAAGTTTCCAACCTTTCACGACATCCCAAAAACATAATATTTTGAATTAAAATAGAATTCGGAAACTTACAAACATCATTGATCATTCGAACACTTGAGGTGGGTGTTGGAACGCCCCCTTGGATTTTTGAACGGTTCTTGGGCTGTTTGAAAGGCATTTGAACTCCCTGAGGGCGTTCACTCATGGATTTTGAAGCATCCTCAAGGCATTTCAACCATCCTCAAGGCATTTGAATGCTCTCCCCCTTCTTTCCAATATTCCATTTTCTTTTTTCAAGTTATTTTCAATTCAAAACATGTAATTGTCATTCCAAAAACTTTACCAATTTATAAATTTATACTTACCTTGAATTTGATTATTAAAGTATTCTAAAATCAAGTCTTATAAATCCAAAATCATCTTAATACCGATAAGACTCAAGGAAGTAAGTCTCATCTAATAAGAAATAGAACAAAATTACTAACTAAACAAAATACACTAAGTTTCATTCTTTGGTTATGTCTTAATCCTAGTAAACAAGGAGTAAGTTATCGATTACTGACTTTCACATCTTTCTAATGATGGGTGTGATGAAATGGATCTTTGCCTCTAAGAGTTAATTAATTTAGAGGCTTCTATAATATCATTAATATTTGGTTTTGTCTACCATTTGCTCACTACATAGAGTCATTAAATTAAGGCATCGAAGATTCCTCCTTAAGGTGATTGAAGCTATTTTTTTTTCTTTAATATTTGATTTACATCTTCCTTAAGAGGTCATCCAAATGTACTTTCACATTTTAGACCTTGCATGAAGACATAATCAAAATGTAGTTTTATATGTTACCACCACATATCTGTTGTCGACATTCTTGGTCATATCAGCTTACTTAGTTGCATCATGTTTACGGTTCTCTTATACTATTGTCTGCTTAAACCCATGTTGATTTCCTCAATACATATACATTCCTCCAATATATTTTTATCTTCCTAGGCAATGGGAAGCAGCAAAATGCTCCCTACATCTAGCCAAGTTTTTAATTCCTCTCCAATAGGAGCAGCCAGATATATAAGCTAGGCGTTACTTGTTTTATATTCATTTATAAATGAATATCAAACTTAACAAAGAGAAAGCATTTCTTAGTCACGTTTGACAAAGAGAGGGTAAAGGAAGATAAAGACAGAAAGGTACTTTGGGAGTGTTCCTTTTTCTGTTCATAATTAAACCATTTCTCAGTCATGCATTGAGTTTTGATTGCTTTGTCTGTTCAATTGCAACAACCATAATGGTAATTATTTTCTAAGAATTATTCAATTTAATGACTTTCCTGATGGCTGCAGAATCTGAAGTCCCCTTCATTATTAGCTCTAACTCAAGAATGCTATTTAGCAAGATACAGAAAGCAGCTGACCAATGAGATATGGGGAGTAGTTGATATCAGAGAAGGCCATCAGGCTGCATAATCGCACAACTTCCAGATGGACTCTGCAAGGTGAATGGATATGCAACCTAAATCAAACATGAACTCTTAAATATATGTGCTTTTTAGTTCATGACGACTAACACATGTTGTAATTGTTGTTTGTATCAGATTATATGGGTTGAGCATTCAAAAGCTGGTAATGGTTCAGTTCCAGAGATATGCTCTCTGGGGCATCCTTATGTATGCATATGGTGCTAAACATTGGCTTAGCACTTCAGTTAGACAACACGAATGCCTTACACATATAATGGTTAGGAACAATCCTAGGCTCAGAGGTGAGCATATTACCTTTGCAGTACTAAATTCATAAATCTGAACCATAAATCTGCTGTATCTGTCCTCTAGTTTTCAAATTGACCAACTATGTGTTAGTTAACCACTGGAACTTTTTTCTTCACAGAATAAGTATCTCCTGGGGAAGAGAATCTTTTGAGCTTTGCTGAGGAATGATGAGAAATTCTCAGCCTCAAAAGTGATCGAATGCATGGATGTAGTACCCTTAAATGTTTCTGCAAATGTTAAGGCCATGATAAGAGCAGAGAAGAAGGAAAGGCTTCTGGTCCAGCAATACTCATGGCAACAATGATCCAGATTCCTCCCTCATCAAGAAGGATTTTGTTTTCGGACAGGATAATATATAAGGTAAGGTGTGACGTACTAGCTTCTTCCATGGTTGATTCATGGTATCCCTTGAGTCCACTTTTCCTTGATTTTGTCATTATATAGAAGTCCATTTCTTGAAACCAAAATAAGAGCATTCTTCAGTTGTAGTTAAGACAAGAACTCTTACAAGTAATGTAGTTGATTGCTCCTTGACTTCCAAAAAATTGAACCATCCTAATCAACACCTTTACCAGAACTGTATGTGAATTAAGTAGTCTCCTAATTTCTTATTCTAACCATAATGCTAACACCTTGCGTATCCTTCATATGGGTGCCCTCATAACTTGCTGCAAGAATCACGAATCATCAATTATTCTAGGACAAAACTTCATCTTATAAGCATAAAGGCAACAGATCTCATGAATTAAGAAATTAGAACCAGAAATAGAAGTGAGAGTTAAGCTATTTTACATGCATTCACTGATTGATGTCAAACTTACAAAAGAGAAACAGAGGGAAGAAGGGTGCCATCCCAAAAGTTATGTGCGTGCTGCAAAAGGCAAGAGCTTGTGAAGCTGCCAATAACCCTTTGAAAAAGTAATTTATCATTGTTAAAGCCAATACTCATGCATTTGATCATGACCTCTAGTCAGAGATCATGTTTGATGGTTCCATGTCCAAATTGGCTTTCTAGATCTTGCTCTTATGGTTCCTCAAGTTCATATATAACCATTTATTTGTTACAGCATCAGAGAAAGTTCTTATTAATTAATTTATCCTTGTAAAGGATATTCTCATAGAATGTAGTCTCTATTTTCTTCTCAGACATACAATGGCCTGCCTTATTAACTTTACAAAATTAAGGTTACCTACATTTTCATGTTATCTGTGACTCCATCAAGAAGTGTATTTAGACACAATAAAATTACACTTTACCTATTGTTTGAAGGTATTTTTGTATCAAGTTTATCTAGTTTCTTTTAACATGTCAAATTTTCATGTCAATTTTGGGATAGACTTGTTGCTGAAGAATATGATGATCCAGATTCAAATTTTCATGTGCATGTCAAAGCTGATGTGCATATACTTTGTGTTAATTACTTATTTATTAAAACATCACGAGTAGTTTTCCTATTTTACATTACGTCTTAATGTTTTAATCTAGAAAAATAAAATATTACTACAAAAAATATCACTCTGTGATCTGTTTCAATTTCTTTTTATATTGTACATCAATGAGAAAGTGTTGTTCTTGTTCTCACTAGAAGAAATAGAACTCATTGGATTTTCACTACTGTGAATTAACCGATCATTCTTGGCATATAACAGGCTTCGACACTATCATCATACTGAAGCAGTCCGATTTATTAAGCTGGCTGGCATCATTAGTCCCAAGCTTTGATAGCCAATGAGCATTGTTGAAATCAGCAGGAGAAGCACAGCAAAGCAATGAGCTTATAATGGATTGCATTATCAACTGTGTTTTTGGAATTGGTTTTACTTAACGACATTTAGCTTAATCTTTAGAATAGAACTACTCTTTATTCATGGGATTTGTTGGGTCACCTAGTAAGCATTTTTTGGATTTAGCTAATATGGCTCCATGTGAGGAAGTGCTTGGCTCTTGATATGATTCTTATAAGGGAGCTTCTTTTTGAGTTCATGTTTATAGTAGAGTCTTAGAGACGTGAGCTTAATGTATTTGGGGTGTAAGGAGTTGAGCTCAACATTGAACTTAAAACTAAGGTTTTAAACATCTGACAGTAGACGTTACTATCATGTTGTGAGAAAAGCCTTCTTCTAATGTAATTATACTCTTTATGAGACTATAAATTTTGGATATCATAAAGCCTCAAGATGTTACATTTCTCTTAGTTTGTATGTAAGTTGGCCTATTTACCATTTTCAATGGTTGATTATTTGATATGGCAGTGCTGCGGTCGAAATATAAACTTGCACCATGGTGCACTTTACAATATTTCTCATAGCGTTAGAGGTGTTTCTGGGAATGAATTCCAAATTTGTTACATCATGTCATGATTTTAAGAGCTCTATCTTAACATTCTCTTACCAGCCCTCAAAGCATATTAGATACTCATCTGAAACCTATGTTATCCCTATGACCAACAAAGACTCTCCCTGTCAATGTCTTGGTAAAAGGATCTGATAGGTTCTCCACATAAGGTATCTTGTCAACTATCACGTCACTCCTCGAAACTATCTCAACATTTTGGAACACAAGCATATAATCCCTCGTTCTAAAAAGAGACTTGAATATATGCTTGACATAACAAAATTTTCCTATTCTTGTAATCCCTAAGGACTTTAAACACAAGAATATATTGTGCTCCTTCTAGATTTCCATCTAGAACCAAGTAGACAACTAGATCTTAATTGATGACAATATCCTTACATCACTCTCGATGAGTAGATTGTCATCTACCTATAAAATCTTCTAGCAACACCATGCTTCCCTTCGCCTTCTTGTACACATAAGGTCATTTGCTATGAAAATATCTAGTTACATCATGTAAATGCTAATATCAAGATAATCATTTAAGAACACTATCTTAACATCCTATTGTAATATTTCATAAATGAAATACACCTCAATGAATAGGAGTGCTCGAATGGATTTGAGTATGACTACTGGTGAAAAGCGCCTTTCCTATAGTCAAAACAAATTTTCAAACTATAACCTTTAACTCTAATGTAGCCACATAAATCTCAACATTTTCATCTACTCCTTTGTTCCTCTTGCAGATTAACTTACACTTATGGGTTTTATCCCTTCAAGTGTTTTTATAGAAACCCAAACTACATTAGAATCACAAGGACTCTAACTCTCTTTTCATAGCTCATTATCCAGTTATGAGCACCAACACGCTCATTGCTTTATCATAATCTATGGGGTATAAACCTTCCACTATGATGAAGTACTCATGTACTAGAAGTAATAGGAATGGTGTGTCTTTATACCTTTGGATCCATAGTATTTTATGTATAGTAGGACTATCTTCTAGTATTCTCCAAGCTATATCATTGTTTGTGTTATTACATATCATATAGTCTTCATAAAAAATCTAGTATTTATAGCAATAAACACCTTCTAATAATCCTAACTATAAAATAAAAATCTCGAAATCCTCTTGGATATCCTATAAATCGATATTCTTACCTTGCTTCCAACTAGTCTACCTTTGTGTTCACTACAAGTGTTAGACAATCTCATATAGATGAATTTGTTGTAAATTAAGTTTACAACATGTTCACATCTATCTAGAAGTTAAAGATACCGACCTAGTAATGGAGATAAGATACAACCTTCAAGGAATCTCCTAAATGGATATGGGAAGTGATGAGAAACCAATCATCAATCTCACTATGTTTATCAAAGTTCGATATCTTCTTTCCATTATTCCATTGGTGCACAAAAATGGGATATTATCTCATACTCCTTATGGAAAGAATCAAAATAATAGACACGCCACCTCGATCAAATCAAAGTGTCTTGATATGTTTACCCAATAGGTTATTCAATTCTACCTTAAATTCAATGAATGTATCCAAGGCATCAGATTTCCTATCTACAAATCCAAACCTAAAGTAGTTATCAGTAAAATGATCAAATACCCATACTATCCGTGCATAAACACAAAAAGGTTCACACACGCTAGTATGCACTAACTCCAAACATTGCTTGATTCCATGTCCTTCTAGAAATAAATGAGTCTCCTAATCATGCTACCATAATAAACATACCCTTTTTGTTTAGCCTTTAATCCATGCAAATGGGACAACTTTAGGTGATTCGACCACTTCATGTCTAAAATTAGCACACATAAGAGAATTCACCATACCAATGTTTTCAGACTTCACAACCAATTGATAACAATGTGGGCCACATGGTTTATTGTCTTCATCAAAATGGACCCATGGAAGCTATAGGCTAGTTTCCTGGTTGGAGGATCAATGCTCTGAAAAGTCAACGCACTCTACTTTTCTTGTCACCCTACATCATTATTAGAAGTTTCTACTATAGAAGACTGCATAAGAGGACTCTAACTTCCACTCTACATGGAAGGAAATGCTTTTCTAAGGCCTATACTATCCAACAGATTAAGGCCTATAACTAAGTCTTGCATTAATTACATCAAATTGAGCAGAGATGACCCTGAAAAGGATTTCCAGCTTTTGGGTAAGGGTTTTGGCATTCAAGTGAACTTATCACAACGTGAGAAACTAAACCCATTGTAATAAAAGAATCCACATGTTTCAACCAAATCAGTAGGGAGTGCATAGTGACATAAATTTGACTCTAATGGGAGCAACAAATGAAATTGGAGATGGGCTACCATTCTATGTATTTGAAAGTGTAGAACTCAGTGCCTCTGAACCAATTGCTAATAATGGTTCTCTTTTTCTTAAAATAAAAAAAAAATGGTGATACAAATCTAACTGAAGGCTTAAGAACTGATATTCATTTTCTAAGTGGGTTCACCAGTTTATGGGGATAAGGACAAACAAGTTTTCATTTTGGTCTAAGAAAAAGGAATCTCGATAGGTTCTACTATGCTTATGGTGCCACTACTTGATTCTTGAACCACCTTAGAGAAGAAAACTTTTGGGCATAGCTTCGAGTTTAAACTACAATCTTGGTACCCACATGCCCTTTTATACACCTCTAAGCCTGTCCACACTACTTTAAAGCTTTAAGAAACTTCTTATGCTCTACTTCAGTCCATCTTTCTCTTTGTATCCTATCATGGCATTATATGTGATTTTTTTTTCTTTCCCACAAAGTAGTCTAGATCATCACGCAACATGAAACAAAACTGAGAAGTATTTAGACTTTCTCCTACATTAGCCATGGCAACAATTCCTATTTTTTAAAGATTTAAATACAAATAGATCTCATCACCAAAAAAAAAAAAAAAAAAAGTGCTAGATTACCATATGAAAATTTGTAGATAGAATCACCACCAATCCCGTTCCAAGGATTAGACCATCAGTAAGAGAGTTATGGAACTAAAATTGTCATGGTATTAGGTTTTAAATTACTCAATATGGGAGAAGAAGAACCAAATATCTTGTATGTCAACTGAAGAGTAGGTTTTGTAATAGGCAATTCATAGTCAATCTCTTGAATCAAATGATGATGATCATTTGGCTTTTTGGGTCCATCATAATCAGATGTGCATGCAAACCCAATAAATAACCTCTTAAATAAGGAGTGATGCAGTTCTTTAAGCAATTTATAAGCAAAGTTTCCATGAGCAATAGGCATTGATTGGGGGAGCTATGGTTAGTGGGATGAAAGGTAGCTAAGCAGAATAGGCCAAAGCAGGGCTTGGGGGTGTAAAAGATTTGGTCCATTCATATCATTCCATATACCATCAACCCTATTGGAAATGAAATCATTGATTGAATAGGCCCACCATGAAGGAGCTTTTGACTAAATGAAGTTTATGAAAACACAAGGATTGGGCCATACTTCCCTAATAAAAGGTGTTTCATCTACTTTATAAATCCAAACATCATTTGCAAAACCCCCATTATAAATAAAGTAACCATCTCCTTGATTTATTCCTGAGTTAAGAATTCAAATCGCTTTGAAACCATTAGGATGAAGATCCTATTATTGCTAATCTCACAATTTTCATTCCCTTCCACCTTTCACTTTCCTTAAGAGACCAAAGAACCATGCTGCAAAATCAAGGAAACCTACGTACTAATCAAAAAACTTTCTGGTGATGGCATTTAAGTCATCTGATGATTCTAAAACATATGCTATAGAAACTCTAAATACATTCTTGTCATGTAGAAAAATGAATGGTTTCTTGAAGAACTCTTCTCAGTTTCAATTTCGGAACAAAGAGTAAATTTTGAAGGTCAAGAATTGTTAGGGTGAATTCACAATATTCCAACAAACACCAGGATTTTTCTACCATTTCTTTGTTCAAAATTAAATAGGTAATAACAACTAGCAGCAATAAATAAATAAACTCATGCAATGGAAAAATAAATCAGACACCATAATTTTTACGTGGAAAACCCCCCAATGCGAAAGGAAAAACCATGGGACCTAGTCCAGCTCAAACTTTCACTATCAACAATAATGGGTTACACCCGTCTTCTCTAGAATAATCTTTATAGGCTATCAAATACATCAAGAGCACATATAGCCTTGGATTATATAATCTTTCTTGGCAAAATAACAAGGAAAATTGGATAAAGACTACCCAAAAAAACATTGTTACTGTTCAAAGGTAGTAACACCAATTTCCAAGCTCAAAATCTGATCACCACCGTTCAGGTTGTAGCTACTCGAGTTTCGAACCTCTCCTCAAAATTTCAACTCCATCGGACCACAAATGAAGCAGGATTGACTTTTTGATGAAATCTAGGTAGTGAGATGTGTTTTTTCTTTCTTTCTTCTCTTCTCTCTGTTTTTTTTCCCAATCTCTTTCTGTTTTTGTTTTTTTTATTTTTTTTATTGTAACTTACTTGGGCCTCAAGAATATAGGGCCCACTCCCTCACATATGAGGGAGCCCAACAAATCTCCCCCTCTTGACTATGTAAGGGACTCTACCAAGCCCGCTTACTTTCTACAGAATTGTAGCTTTTCTATAGGTATTGGTTTTGTCATCATATCTGATCCATTCTCATTAGTATGGATTTTCTCAAGGCAAAACAATTTCATCTCTGGTGGATCACGAATCCAATGATATCTCATATCAATATGCTTGGATCTAGAGAGAAAAGTTGGATTCTTACTAAGATGAATAACACTCTGACTATCACAGTAGAGTAGATACCTTTCTTGTTGTAGACTCAATTCTTGTAAGAACTTCTTCATCCATGGTAACTCCTTACTAGCTTTAGTGATAGCAATATACTCAGCCTCTGTGGTCGACAAAGCAACACATTTCTACAACTTTGATTGTCATGACATTGCTCCCCCTGAAAAAATGATCAAATAACCAGAAGTAGACTTTCTAGAATCAACATCCCCAGTCATATCTGCATATATGCATACTACAAGCATAGGTTTGTTAGTCCCAAAACATAAACCTGTCTTAGAAGTACCCATTAGATACCTGATAATCCATTTCACTACAATCTAATGTTCTTTGCAAGGATTAGAAAGGAACCTGCTGACAACTCTAACATCATGAGCAATATTAGGCCTCGTGCACACCATAACATACATCAAACTACCCATGGCTAATGCATAGGGTACCTTTCACATTTCTTCTTTTTCTTTCTCACTTGAAAGACTTTGTTTAGAACTTAGCTTTAGATGACTTCCAAGTAGAGAACTCACTGGTTTTACCTTGTTCATGTTAAACGTGTCTAAAACCTTCTTAATATAGCTTTCTTGAGATAACCACAATTTTCCATTCTTTCTATCTCGAGAAATTTTTATACCAAGAATTTGACTTGCAGGCCCCAAGTCCTTCATTTCAAAGGACTTGCTCAACTCCTTTTTCAGTTTATCAATTTTACCAGTATCACGACCAACAATCAACATGTCATCCACATATAGCAAGAGAATAATAAATTCTCCATCAGAGAATTTCTTCACAAACACACAATGGTCAAAAGCAATTCTATCATACCCATGCTCAACCATGAAGGAATCAAACTTCTTGTACCATTGTCTCGGTGCCTGCTTGAGACTATACAAGCTCTTCTTCAGTCGACACACTAAGTGTTCCTTGCCTTTGATTGTAAACTCTTTTGGTTGCTCCATATATATTTCCTCCTCTAAGTCACCATGGAGGAAAACAGTCTTCACATCAAGCTGTTCAATCTCTAGATTCATAATGGCAGCTAAGCCTAACACAACTCGGATCAAAGACATCTTAACCACGAGTAAGAATATCTCTTCAAAGTCAATGCCTTTCTTCTGACTAAAACCCTCACAACCAATCTTGCCTTGTACCTTGGTTGTGATCTATTTGGTTCAGGCTTCCTTTTCAATACCCATTTATTCTTCAATGCTCTCGTACCCTTAGGCAACTTCATCAATTCATAAGTGTTGTTCTTATGCAAGAATTTCATATCTTCATACATAGCTTTCAACCACTTTTTTTTCTCATCATGTAGCAGAATTTCTTGATAATTTTCTGGCTCTCCCCCATCAGAAAACAACAAATACTCATCATTAGTATACCTTTTGGAAGGTTGACACTCTCTAGTAGATCTTATAAGCTGTGTTTCAATAGGCAACTTTGAAATAGCTAGTTCTTGTTGTTGTTCTAGGCCATCATTCTCAATTGTAGGATTTTTTTCTACATCATCAACTGCAGACTTATCATTTCTGTTAACTTTATGAACCTATTCTTCTTGCACAACTTTCCTGTGTTCATTATGTCCTATCGAGTTAGGAGAGAGTGGACCCAAATCAACTTATTCTTCACTAAAAGGTTTTGGCTTCTTAACTTAATCCAAGTCTTCAATGGTTTGATTTTCAAAGAAGATAATATCTTTGCTTTTTATAATCTTTTTGGTAGCTGGATCCCATTACTTGTACCCAAACTCTTCATTTGAATAACCCAAGAAGATACACTGTTTAGTCTTGTTGTCATGCTTGGACCGCTTGTCTCTAGGAACATGAACAAATGCCATGCAACCAAACACTCTCAAGTGCTCAAAGGAAACAAATTTTCCTATCCAAATCCTCTCTAGAATATCACCCTCTAAAGGATATGATGGAGATAGATTAATCAAATCAACGGTTCTCCTCATGACCTCACCCCAAAAAGACTTAGGCAATTTTACATGAGAGAGCATACACCAGATTTTATCATAGATGGTTCTATTCATTCTCTTAGCTACACAATTTGTTGCGGGGTCTTAGGAACCGTCTTCTCAAGCCTAATGCCATAACTTGTGCAATATTGCTCAAATGGCCTCCTATATTCACCACCATTGTCTGCTCTAACATATTGTAACTGCTTGCCAATTTGCCTTTCAACCTTCACATGAAAATCTTTGAATACATCAAGTACCTAGTCTTTGGATTTCAAAGCATATGCCCACACCTTTCTTGAATGATCATCAATAAAAGTTACATAATAAAGTGTACCACCAAGAGTGTTACTTTGCATAGTACAAACATCAGTGTGAACTAAATCAAGAATATCTGGTTTTCTACGTGAAGGAAATCTATGAAATGCAACTCTACTTTGCTTTCCAGACAGACAGTGTGTATAAGGTAATAATGACGTACCTTTAACTAGTAGAAGCTTCTTTTTGGCAAGAACATGAAGTCTTTTTTCACTCATGTGACCAAGCCGCTTATGCCATAGCTCAGTAGAGGCTTCATTCTCAACAACGTTCACCTTTCCCTTTACTAGTCTCGCTTCTGTCTTGTAAAGGGTATTGTTTTTCTTCCCCCTAGCTAAAACAAGAGAACCCTTAGTAAGCCTCAACTTACACTCTCCAAGGTGACTATGGTAATCCTCATCATCAAGCTTCCCAACAAAGATCAAACTAAAGCACATTTCAGGAACATGTCTAACATCTTTCAGAACCAATTTTCACCCAATGCTGGTTTCTATTTCTACATCTCCCATTCCAACAATTTCACATTTTGATTTATTACCCATCATAACCCAACCAAAAATGCCACTAGTGTAGGAAGAGAAGAAATCTCTACGTGCAGTGATATGAAACGACGATGTTGTATCAACTACCTAAGTGGAATCCTAGCATGCAAAGTTTACACACGCATCGTCACAAACAATGATCATATCACCATTACATGCAACTGTTGCAATGTCTTTGTCATTTTTCTGTCTTCATATTTTCCTTTAAACTGTTCTCTTCTGAATTTTATGCACTCTCTCTTAATGTGCCCTGTCTTGTCACAATAAAAACACTTTATCTCTTTTCAAGACTTTGACTTTCCCTTTGGCTTGTCACGGTTATAATCACTGTAAAGTTTTCTGTTTTTACTTCTCCTCCGTTTCTTTGTAACAAGTGCTTTTGTATTAGAGGAAATTCCTAACTCTTTTCTTCTTGCCTCTTCATTAAACATGTTGTCTTTTACCATGTTGACAGTTATCACACCATTTGGGGCTGAATTACTCAAAGATACCACCAAAGTTTCCCAACTATCTGGTAAGGAACTCAACAAAAGTACAGTTTGTACCTCATCATCTAGCTCAAGCTTCATGGTAGACAACTCATTCAACAATCCCTGAAAATTATTGAGATGCTCTGCAACACTATTACCATCCTTGTACTTTAAATTCACAAGCCTTCTTATCATAAAGGCTTTGTTTTATGCAGTCTTTCTCTCATAAAGACTCTCTAATTTCTGCCAAAGGCTATATGAATCAACTTCCTTGGCTACCTAATGGAAGACACTCTGATCAACCCACTACCTAATCTGTCCAATGGTTTTCCTATTTAATTTCTTCCACTCATCCTCAATTGTAGTAACTGGCTTATAACCCCTACATTCAATAGGCTCAAACAACTCTTTGCAATATAGAATATCCTTCTTCCTAGTCTTCCAATTTGAATAATTGGAAGCTGTGAGTTTAATCATTCCACTGCCAGCTTCCTCCATTTAATTCACACAAGAAATCCCACTACTAATCAATTTGGCTCTGATACCACTTGTTAAGGTGAATTCACAATATTCCAACAAACACTAGAATTTTTACATGGAAGGCCCCCTAATGCGAAGGAAAAAACCACGAGACCTAGTCCAGTTCAAACTTCCACTATCAACAATAATGGGTTACACCTGTCTTCTCTAGAATAATATCTAGAGGCTATTAATACATTAAGAGAACATATAGCCTTGGATTATGTAATCTCTCTTGGCAAAAAAACAAGGAATATTCGAGAAAGAATACCCAAAAACACGTCGTCGCTTTTCATGAGCCACTAGTTCTTGAGCTTAAAATCTGATCTCCACCGTTCAGATTGTAGCTACTTGAGTTTCGAACCTCTCTTCAAAATTTCAACTCGATCGGACCACAGATGAAGTAGGATCAACTCTTTGATCAAATCTGGGCAATGAGATGTGTTTTTCCTTTCTCTCTTCTCTTATCTCTATTTTTTTTTTCCCAATCTCTTTCTGTTTTTGTTTTGTTTTTTTTTTATTGTAACTGACTTGGGCCCCAAGAATATGGGGCCCACTTCCTCACATATGAGGGAGCCTAACAGGAATGGAGCTGATTGAGATGTGAACTAGAAATAGAGGAAAACAACATAAAGAAGGCACGAAAGGTGGAAACAAGATGAACCAACAAAAGTCACATTTAATGTTTCAATCCATGGGTTTAAACAAACTAGGAGAACTCAAGGTGGATTCAAAAATGAAAATGAGGATGACATTAATATCACATATGCAACATAGTGAAAGTGAAACAAAGTCGAGCTAAGTACAAACAATGCCAAATAGAGTAGTGAATATATCAATAGCAAAAAACATGCAACAAACCAAAAACAAATAAAACACACCATATATCCTCTGTTATCCATAACCAAACAAACAAATAGTGTCTAATAAGGAAAACTTTGAAGAAAACACGACATCCTTTACCTAAGGAACTCCTCTCAAGTGAAGCTTGCTTGGTTGCAAGCTCTCTTTTCTCTTCTTCCAACGTGTCTTTCTCCCGTGCTTTTTTTTTCCTCCCCTATGCTTGCCCAAGACTCCACCACCCTCCGTAATAGTTGTCCCAAATCCCATCTTTCTTCCTCTGTCTAAAACAAACCAAAATAGAAGGAGCCTCCTCCTTGCAATGTGTCTTCCCCAAAATGGCTAGAAAAAAAACTACCTTCTATCACCTTGATTAGAGCCAAAATATGTGCTCTAGTGTCACATATTTCATATGATTTGTACACCAAAGGACACTCAAATCACCCAACTTGACCTAAATCGATGTTAAGGCCCTAGTCATGAGTTTAACTTGTATTTTGGAGATTTATCTTAGGTTCAAGGGAAGAAAATGGTGTAAGTTGAATCACTTTAAATTTTGAAAAAACAAGAAAGGGTTAAATGAAGAAATAAGCAAGTAAAGACTCATGGACCATAAAGAAAGGCAAGACAAGGATATTATGAGTTTGAGAGATGAGAAATGACCGTTATGGAGTAAGAAAGAAGATAAGAAAACATGGGAAATGAGACATGAAGCAAGATTCAACTGCATGGAAATTTAGAACTCAAAATCTGGTGGTAAAATATACTCTGAATTTGAGGACAAATTTGGAAAACTTTATGAAGTTTAGTTTAGTCATACTACATATATTTTTGAAGCTCAAGAAGTCATGAGTCCAACCCTTCAAATGGTGTGCAAATTAGAGCTAAAATGAAGAAGTTATGGCCATTTTAAGACAATTGTGCAAAGTTGAAGGACCATTTTGAAATTCAACTTGTGAATTCGAAATCCAACTTATGAATTCAAAATCCAATTCAAAATGACCCCAATTTCAAATTCACCCACTGCCACTTTGACGTTTCGCCTCCTCTACCTCGGGAATTGCATCTAGGGCACTCCATTTGCCCTAAATGGGTCCCACATGACTAGAAATTATCATTTTTATTATTTTTAGTTATTTTTAAGTAATTATTTTGTAATAAGTGGCCAATGAGAGTGTGCCACATATTAAGTAATTGATAATATTATATAAACTCCCATAGTTCTAGGGTTTAGAAAATCTTAGATTTTTTTTTGAAGAGTTTGACATTGAAGGTGGAAGAAAACAAGAACTTTGGTTTGTTTTTTTTTTTTTTTTCTTTATTAAATATATTGTTTTTAGTTTCTTTTGATTCAAATTATGAATTTTTATCCTATTATGGATTGTGAATGTGACATCACCCCCATGAGAGGCTAAGAAGCCAACTTGGGGCTTGAAGCATGAAAACCTAAGGGCTAGAAAACCTATAAGGACAATGGGTAAATTATTATAACTCTAAGATTAATTATTGGTTGGGTGACAATTTATCAAAATTTTTTTATCCTATTCTTATGGGTTAGTTTAGGGAATGATACGATAGGTTATTACCTAATACTAGTGATTATTGGTAACTCTTGATAATTAGTTATCATCGTCTTCCCTATTGTTAGGAAGGGTTAAAAAGCTAAATCTTAAACCGATAATCAATCTCATTTATTTGATGGTTTTAGAAATATATTTTAAAAGGGAAAAATTAGGCTTCAAATGCAATTTTGAGTTATAGAACTCAAGTTGATCGTGAGCGGTCAAGGATCCCAAAACCCTAATATCATATTACTTAAAAGACCCTTGTTTTCTTTAATTTTTGGAAAACCCCAAACTTGAATCAATCGAATTTAAAATCAATATTCATTTTGTTAGTAATTTAATTTCTTTTACTTAGGTTCACATTATTCACATATCATTTTCCACTTTAGGATTCAAACAAAAATAATTCATTTACCTTAACATTGGCAAATCCCATAAGCCAGTCCTTGAGGACAATACCCGGAATACTACAAAAGTCATAGTAGTTTTTTCTTTGATCTTTCTTAGCCATGGTGCATTAGAGAAGTTCGGTCACACCCTAGCAAACTGGTCCTCATCCTAGCTTTCCTTTTTCTCTTGTAAAGGCCTTTGGCTTTTAGGTGAGGGGAGGGATGAGGACACGTGTCCTCACCTAACCAAGCTACCAAAAGGCTCTAAATCTCTAAAAGATCTTCTAAAGCCAAAACTAAAAATAAATACTAAGCCTAAGGGGCCTCCAATAATCAAGTTAGGACTCAAAAAGTGCTCCCTAAATAGCCTCCAAAAATCAATAATGAGGCGAGTAAACATGAACAAGAACGATGAAAAACTGAGCAAAAAGTGGTTCTAAACACGTGCTAAAAAAAAGTGAGGTGAGAAGAAAAATAATAAAAAAATATATGCGTGCTAGGGGATAAAATAAAGAGTTTACAATCATGCATTTTTATTATCCTAAGACTAATTAAATTGTATACCATTTTCACCTAAAGTTTTATTTTAGGAAACCAATAATTAAAAAACAATAATTATTTTATTTTAGGAAATCTTTATCCATATTTTATTTTGATTTATTCATATTAGGTTTTTTAGCAACTAATTAATCATTCTAACTTAAAACCAAGTGAACATATTAGAGCTAATTCTAGAGGATGACAATCCAAAATACTATAAAGTTATGTAACTCTATTTTTTATTTTTCTTAACTAGAGTTATCATGTATTTAGGTATGCTAAGGTATAATATATGTGAATAAAATATTAAGGTATGAAAAATATAATCTAGGTACAAAAAATATAAGGAAGGTCCGAAGAATGTGACTAAGTAATTAAAGAATAAAAAAATATGACTAAGATGCTATGGTACAAAAAATATAATTAATTTAGGTATGAAAAATGTGACTTAGGTATAAAAAAAATATATAATTAAGATACCAAAAATGTGATTAAGGTATAAAACACATGTCCCTAATATTTGAAAAATGTAATAATGGTTCAAAGGTACGAGATTTGTCATTTAAGTATAAAAAAGTGTAACAAAAATACAAAAAATACATTCAAACTATAAATGTAACGAGAATATGTATACAATAAATAAATAATTTATTATCGTTTAACATAAAAATTTTTGAACATGTTTATTTTACATAAAATAAATAAAAGAATGCTACCTCAAGATATTGAGATCTTGAACATAAATTTTCTTTATTACAAAAATAAAATTCATTTTTATCCTTTTAAGTTAAAAAAAAAAAATCTTAATTTCTATTTCCATTCTTACTTGTTTTCACTAAAACTTTTGATAAATGTAAAATATATTTAATTTTTAACTTAATGGATTATTTAATTTTTTGAGTTATAAAATTATATAATTTTTTTTTTCAAAATAATAATGGGCGAAAATTGTAGAATTTTTATAATTTTGAGATGTAGGTAATTCAAACTCATTTAAATTTCATCTTCACTAATTGGTTTTTTTTTTTTTTTTACTTTGCACTTGCCAATAAATCGATAAAGTACACTTCAATAATATGTAATTCATCATTTTATTTTATTTATTTAATTATTTTCATTTTTATCTTTGACAGCTAACTGTAGTGGCAGCAGGTTGGGCTACTGCCCTGACAGCCTGCTGGGCTGCACTACTGGGCCTAGCAGTTTGTTGGGCTACAAGGGTTGGGGCTGGCAGCCTGATGGACTGGTCCGCTGCACTTGCCATTCCTTGCAACAAATTAGA
Organism: Vitis vinifera; assembly: GCF_030704535.1. Taxonomy (NCBI): domain Eukaryota; kingdom Viridiplantae; phylum Streptophyta; class Magnoliopsida; order Vitales; family Vitaceae; genus Vitis; species Vitis vinifera. The sequence goes on along the minus strand of NC_081823.1, from coordinate 21,678,895 downwards.
GCCCCACTATCGTGGTCACTTTATATATATATATATATATATATATATATATATATATATATGGGGGAAAAACTCTTATAAAAATAATCAAAAAAATAATAAGCCTCTAGAAATAATTTAAATTAATTTAATATGTTTAATTTCCAACCACTTCAAGGATATTACATTATTATTATTTATCTAAAATAATAAAAAGTGTCTTCAAAAAATGTTTAATGGATTCCCTAATTATTTGAACAAACAAATATCGAATTAAGAGATGAAAAGAAGCCTAATCTTCTTTTAATATGAATGCTAAATAAATATAACAAAGATAAAATATTATAAATATAATAAATATACAATATTATATGTTATTGAATTATAGTTGGTCTCTTTCATGGGCAAGGAGAAAATGGGATTTTTTGTTACGATTTTAAAAATAATTTTTGAGAATAGTTTTTTAAAATTATTGTCTAATGTTTTATAAAATAAAAATTTATTTAAGATTCAAAACTGTTTTTAATTTATTTTTAATATTTAGAAAATAAGTAAAAAAAACAACTAAAAGATGTTTCTAAAATCACTTTAGTCCTATTTGATAACTATTTTTGAAAATGATTTTAAAAAATAGTTTTTAAGAATATTTTTTAGAATAAAAATCTATATGAAACCTAAAACGTTTGTAACCTGTTTTTTAATATTTTTAAATATGTTTCAAAATTAATTTTTATATGTGCTATTTTATTTTTAATCATTTTATGTATTTATATAATTACTTTTTAAAACAATTATCAGAAAATAAATGAAAATAACGAAAAATAATTAAACGATATTTTTTTTTAAAGAGTAAAGGCCAAAAAAAAGTTTTTGATTGTCAAATGTATTTTCTATATTTTTTTGTTTTAAAGAATAGAAAACTATTTTAAAAAATAGTTTCAAATAATCCCTTAATTTTTTGTTCTTGTAAATTTTTATTTGGGCGGGGCGGCCGGGGGCGGGGTGCGGGTGCGGTGTGGAATGGATGGACTACATTTTCGCTTAAAAGTCATCTTAAGCTTTGGCATAATTATTTTCTACACCTCATAAGAATAATTCAAGAAAAGTGATAAATGACGGACCCTAAAAAATAAAAAATAAAAATAAAAATAAAATTGGAATTATGTAAACCAGAAGATACGAGGGTAGGGAATGTGGAAGAGGATGAAAATCAAAAACCTTTCCAGCCTTATCACATTTATTATTTATGACAGGCCCAGAAAGAGCCACACAATTCTCAAGCTTTTTTCCATTCTCCACCACTTCATTTTCAGTTTCTCTCCATCCCACAACCCCTTTTTTCAGTCTCCATATCAAAAAGTCACAATTCTCACAGAGGTAAGCACACTTGCGGTCTCCGCTTTGTTTCTGTGTGTCAGTTTTTCGCATTTCTGATTCAATTCGCCTTGTGGGTACGCTTGAATTTTGAATGAATTTGAGTTTTCAATCAGGGATTTGAGTGTACATATGTGGAATTGTAGAGAGGAGTAGGAAAAAAGTTTCGGTTTTTCTGGGTTCCATGCTGAGTTTAGGGTCCAGATAAGAGAGCAATGGCTTCGCTAGCTTCCCTTGTGAGTTTGGGAAGCGCTGGTGCCAGTTCCTCTGGACATTTCGAGGGATCTCTTCTGCTACAACGGAGAGTTTCCCTATCAAGACGCAATTTTGGGGGTGGGAAGAGATGGGGGTTGGTTTCGGTTTGTAAATATTCGGGCACAATGACTAATGTTATTGCTGAGGAAGGGAATGCGGTTTCTGTGGATTCTTCTACGTATAGGGGTGGTGGTAAGGACGAGGATAATGGCCTTGTCCTCAAGCCTGCGCCAAAGCCTGTGTTGAAACCCGTGAATTCTGTAGTTTCTTGGGATGCAGGGTCGAAAATTAGTGGGGACTCTGATGATGATGAGAAGTTGGAGAATGTGGATGAGAGGAATAAGGTGATAGAGTCACTGGGAGAGGTGTTGGAGAAGGCTGAAAAGCTTGAAACTGGCAGGTTGGGTGAGTTAGGAAGTAAAAGGGAAAGTGGGTCTGTGGATAAATCACCCCCCGGTACCAATGACAATTCAACAGTTGGTAGAACGGTGAATAATTCAAATGCCAGTAAGAAATCTAAAACCTTAAAGAGTGTGTGGCGGAAAGGAAATCCGGTTGCTACGGTTGAAAAGGTTGTTAAGGATGCTTCTAATAATATTACTAACACTGAAAGAGAGGGACCTGAGGTCGGGAGGAAGGTAGAAACTCAGCCCAGGATTCCTTTGAGACCCACTCAGCCGCCTTTGAGAGCTCAACCAAAGTTGCAAGCTAAACCTTCGGTTGCTCCTCCTCCTCCTGTCTTAAAGAAACCTGTTATCTTGAAGGATGTGGGGGCAGCTCCTAAGTCATCAGGGATTGATGAAACTGATTCAGGCAAAACCAGAGAGCGGAAACCAATCTTGATTGACAAATTTGCTTCCAAGAGACCAGTGGTTGATCCGATGATAGCGCAAGCAGTTTTAGCTCCTCCAAAACCCGGAAAGGGGCCTGTACCTGGTAAATTCAAGGATGATTATCGCAAGAAAAATGCTTCAACTGGAGGATCACGCAGAAGAATGGTTGCTGCCAATGACATGGAGATTCCGGATGATGAGACATCAGAACTGAATGTGTCTATTCCTGGGGCGGCTACAGCAAGAAAAGGGAGGAAATGGAGTAAGGCAAGTCGGAAGGCTGCTAGACTTCAAGCAGCTAAAGATGCGGCTCCTGTTAAAGTTGAAATTCTAGAGGTTGGGGAAGAAGGTATGTTGACAGAAGACTTAGCGTACAACTTGGCCATCAGTGAAGGTGAAATTCTTGGTTTTCTATACTCAAAAGGTATTAAGCCAGATGGGGTGCAAACTCTGGACAAAGACATGGTTAAGATGATTTGCAAAGAGTATGAGGTAGAAGTTATTGATGCTGCCGGTGTTAAAGTGGAAGAAATGGCAAGGAAGAAGGAAATTCTTGATGAAGAAGACCTGGACAAACTAGAAAACAGACCTCCTGTCCTGACTATAATGGGTCACGTGGATCATGGCAAGGTAAGTGATGTCACCTTATTTGCTCCTTTCTGGCCATGCATTATTTTCTTATTAACACATCTTGGTTTACTTTGGGGAGAAAAAGATATTGGTAGCAAGATTTTGCTGATATGTTTTTGGTGCTCTACACTTGACAGACCACCCTTTTGGATCATATTCGGAAGAGCAAGGTACCTGTGGAAGCTTATCTCAATGCTCCTTTTCATTTCTCTTGTTTCCATAGTGGACTTAAAGATCTTATGACTTTATAAAATTTTAATATTTAATTATTCTTCATTTTTTCGTTGTAAATGTTTAATGTATTTATGATAACTCAATTATTAAACTTTTACTTGTGGGAGGTACCTGTAATATACTCTAAAACTATATTTATAACAAATATTCAGAGCCATTTTATGTTGGCCCTGATATGCACATTATTCAATTGAAGTCTGACTGCTAGATGTCTGCAGGTAACTGCATCGGAAGCAGGAGGGATTACACAAGGAATTGGTGCATATAAGGTTTTAGTGCCCATCGATGGCAAGCCACAGTCATGTGTTTTCCTTGATACACCTGGACACGAGGTAAAATATTGTTTTGTCTGCAGCTTTAACTTTGTCTTGCGTTACCAGAAATGTAGTGCATTTTTTACTCCCTTCTGCTGCTTCATTTTTGGAGTTCATTATTCCTCTTCAACCATCATTTTACCATTTTTCTAATGGCCTTTTATAAACTCAATTTTGAGCTTCAATTTCCTTGCTTGAGATAATTCTATTATGTCCTCCCCTTTGAAGGCGTTTGGGGCGATGAGAGCTCGTGGAGCAAGGGTTACCGACATTGCTATTATTGTTGTGGCTGCTGATGATGGAATTCGTCCTCAAACAAATGAGGCCATAGCTCATGCTAAAGCAGCTGGGGTACCAATTGTAATAGCTATAAATAAGGTAACTTTATAGGCACTTAGAAGTGCTTACACCCTACTGTCTCAACTTCCTGTTTCTCAGTTTTATTCCTTCCATATTCCAGATAGATAAGGATGGAGCTAACCCAGAACGAGTCATGCAAGAGCTTTCGTCTATTGGTCTAATGCCAGAAGATTGGGGTGGTGATATCCCAATGGTTCAGGTCTTTATTTATTAGTAGAAAGTGTACTTGCATCTTTCTTGGTTCTTAATCCCTTGTATACCTATTTGATTTTCTTCTATCCCTAACAGATCAGTGCTCTTAAAGGGGAGAATGTAGATGATTTGTTAGAAACTATCATGCTTGTAGCAGAGGTAAGTAACGCATTACTGGTGTGCTGAACATCTTTGTTTTGACATTCTTTTCAATAAGAATAAATCAGTCTTCAACTAGCTGTTTTTTCACTTAAAACTGAACCTTGTCTTGTTTCTTCTTTCTTGCTATTATAATTACCTGTGCTTTCCATTTTTCCTCCAAAACCATTTGTCAGATTTTTGAAATTTTTGTATGGAAACATATGCTTTTCACATATAAAATATGTGCATCTCTGATACTGGGTATAAAAGGTAAGTCATGCAAGTTTTTGGTTCAATAGAAATTGGCAAAAAGTGGTCATCTTATGGAAAGAGATATCTTGCAGCAATTTTCCGGCAATACACATACGTGTTTATGTGAGCATTAGTACTCATATGTATACACAGATACATCCAAAGCTGTTTCATTATAACTTCTACATAAAATGAATGAGTTAGCTTGACCCACTTCACTCACTTCAATTCATAAAAATAAACACACTCTTCCTCTTTTGGATGTCTGCAAATGCCCAGCACAAACAATTTAAAATCTTCTGGTGATTCAACTTGCTGAAGAACAGCTAGAAAAAGGGCAAAAATTGTTTTACAAAATTTAAATATTTTTATCTTGCTTTAATATTCTATACCTTCTGTACATTCTGACCCTTTTCATGTTTGTTTACTTAAGTTGCAAGAGTTGAAGGCTAATCCTGATAGAAACGCAAAGGGCACAGTCATTGAGGCTGGTCTTGATAAATCGAAGGGACCGGTTGCTACATTCATTGTGCAGAATGGAACGCTCAAAAGGGGAGATATAGTGGTTTGTGGTGGCGCCTTCGGCAAGGTTAGCAACAAAACTCTGAATGCTTTCTTTGACATTAATTCCACTAATTAATAGTACCTAGATTCTTAGCCTCAAATATGTTGGGGTGAGTACTCTGGTGCATTTCAAGGCACTACCTTGTGATGCAGGGCCATGAAAAATACAGCAAGGTTCCTCAGTAGTCACACCTTTGAGAAGCAATATGGCTACTAAATCCTCAAGATTTTCCATGCATTAAGATAGACTAAATAGGTTTATACAGATTGTTTTTCCTAATAAGACTAGGACTCTATTTCCTGATAGGAATATGACTCTTTTTCCCAATCATCTTGGACACTAAGACAAATAAAAATTTGATTAAAATATAAACTACCAAATAAGTTCCAATAAAACAAAGGAACAAACTCCAACTAAAACTATGAAATGCTATAATTTATTAAATATTCTTGTTGAATATTGTTTCCCATCACCATGTCTGAAGGATTTCCCCCATTTTGTCCATGGTCAGGTGCGGGCTTTGTTTGATGATGGTGGGAAGCGTGTTGATGCAGCTGGACCTTCTATACCTGTCCAGGTTTGAAATTATTGCTTTCTGCCTTATCTATCATTTTATGTTTGGATATCTTATCATACTTTTGGGATGGTAACTTCTCAGCTGAAAAAAATGTTGCAAAACACTTGGTTGGGTTCTAAATTAAATTTGAATAGTACAACTTTCTGGCATCCCTCCTTTTTTAATGGTTAAGAATATGGGTGGGTGGGTGGTTGGCTGGGATGACAACAAAAGACTACTGAGTCAGTCTTTTGGAGCTTTTGTCTGTCAATCTTGATTCATGACAGTGACTGACTTCTTTTATTCAAGTTACCACAGTCCTCTCTTTTTTCACTTAATGGAGGTATATATACTCAAGATTGTCCAATTATTTGGATTTAGCTTTCTTATAATCAAGCCATTCTTTGGATGTAAAATCATGCCAGTTGGACTGCAACTTGGACCAATCGGGTTGGGTGAAAGGCAACCCAATGTAAATTTGTGTTGATGGTTTTCAACTCTGGTTAATTGGGGTAGCTTGTGAGGAATGAAAAACTAATGACCACTTGCAACCCTTGGATACCATTTTACTGGATATTTTGAGTCATTATTCAATTTAGTTACTTGAAAATGTACTAAATATGGCTGTTATTTGCATGATCATTTGCTGCTTCTGTGATAGTGATCTACTGTGTTCTTCTAAATTTCTTCTGAATGCTGCTGTAGGTCATTGGATTGAATAATGTTCCAATTGCTGGTGATGAATTTGAGGTCGTTGGCTCCCTTGATATTGCTCGAGAAAGAGCGGAGGCACGTGCAGAGTCATTGCGACAAGAACGTATATCATCAAAGGCTGGTGATGGGAAGGTTACACTTTCTTCCTTTGCTTCTGCAGTTTCAGGTGGAAGCCAGTCTGGATTAGACTTGCATCAGTTGAATATTATTATGAAGGTTGATGTTCAGGTATGCTTATCTATACTAAGATAATATTTGGAATTTTCCAGCCTATGTTGATCATTATGTCTCTTTTTGGAGGGAATTTGAAATAGGTAATAAGTGATGGAGTTGAGTTACACTTCTTTGAAGGTTTGGTGTGTTTTTCCCCTCCTTTTTTTCTTTCCTCTTTTATTGTTGATAGAGAACATCTTTTTCTGCTTCCCTCAGAATTGAACCCAGAAACTCCCACATCCCTACCTGTAAACCTGTACCACTTGAGCTAGGCCTTGGGCTCGGAACTGATTAGATTAGTGTCAGCTTTGTGAGGTCACTGAATTGATGAAATGAAAAAAAAAAAAAAAATCCCAGAAAGGGTATTCAGCCACTTTGATCAAATTGGATGGCTGTAATAGACTGTTTCATTGTATTTTACATATGATGTTGTAAGGTGATTTGTCATCTGAAATGGGGCTGTTCAAGAGAATGCCAATCCCAAGATTAACCCTATATCATCAATTATTGTGGAACCTTGAATTTCTCTCCATGGCTTTATTCAAGATGGATTTGTACCTTCCATTCTTTGTAAATGTAGAGTGTTCAATTCATTTCATTTGGGAAAACAAATTGGCTTAGCATTGAATTTGGTTTTTATAGGAGGAACTAGATCACTAGTTTTTTCTGCAAGGTCAAAGCAGGAAGGAAAAATTCTTGTAATAGGATTGCACATCATGACATGAATCAATCAATACCAAAAAAAAATTAAACTCATTTCTCTGTGAGAAAACTTATAAGTAGAAAAGATGCATATTGAACAATTTCATCAGCAGTGTTTAAATGATTAAATAATTCATAAATTGCTTTAAAATAAAGATGGACATAGAATAAAACAATCATTAATTGAAAGACAAGTGAAACATAACTCCTCTCTCAAACTTTGTCATTGAAGGGAAAATGGGACTCTCTCCTTGTCAAATACCAGCCTTTGAGACAAACAAATATAACAAGAAACCCATAAAGGGATTGTCTGTATCACTAATCAGGTGATACATCAGAAGCTTAACTTCAGTTTTCTGATATACCAACATTCATTGTCTCTTTGAGTAATCAGTTGACTAACATCCTGAAGTTCATCTATTTCGTGCACTTTTAAGAGCTGCGAGGATGGTTTTATATGGACGTTTACAGGGTTTATGGGCCAACTTTAAGGAGGGAGAGGGAGAGTTTTTGGGAAGAGTTGGGGGCCATTAAGGGGCTTTGGAATGGGCCGTGGTGCGTTGCAAGGGACTTTAATGCCATTCTGAGACCGGAAGAGTGCAACAGAGGAGGGAGATTGAACTCAATTATGAGAAGGTTCGCAGAAGTGATAGAAGAGCTGGAGTTAAAGGATCTGCCCATGGTGGGGGGCCCTTTTACTTGGACTGGAGGAGCGGATAACCAGTCTTTTTCAAGGTTGGATCGCTTTTTGGTTAATGAGGAGTGGGATAGCCATTTTGGAGATGCGAGGCAGTTTCTCCTTCCAAGACCCATGTCCGATCACTTTCCGATTCTTATGGACGGTGGGGGTCTGAGAAGAGGCCCTATCCCGTTTAGATTCGAGAATATGTGGTTGAAAGCGGAAGGCGTAAAGGATCTATTGAAGCAATGGTGGGAGGAAGGCAGCTTCAGTGGATCCACAAGTTTTATCTTGGCTGAAAAATTAAAATTTATGAAGGCTAAGCTGAAGGAGTGGAACAGAAATAGTTTTGGAAGGGTTGAATATAGAAAGAATACGGCTCTGGAGCAGATGGAGTATTGGGATGCAAAGGAGAAAACCAGCAGGCTGTCATTGGAAGAGCTGGAAGCCAGAAACGAAGCGAAGGAAGAATATAAAAAATGGGTCTTACTTGAAGAAATCACGTGGAGGCAAAAATCCAGGGAAGTGTGGCTGAAAGAGGGAGATAGAAATACCGGTTTTTTCCACAAAATGGCCAACGCACATAGGAGGAGGAATAATGTGGATAGAATTAAGATTAACGGAGCGTGGCTTACGGAGGAGAATGATATTAGGGAAGGGATCGCCAATGCTTTTAAGACGTTGTCTAACCCGGGGGAATGGAGGCCTTCTGTATCTAGGCTGTAGTTTGAGATGTTAGAGCCTTTGGACACTAGTGCATTGGAGTCTCCTTTTATGGAAGAGGAGGTATTTGACGCCCTAGTGGGCTGTAATGGGGATAAAGCCCTGGGGCCAGATGGATTCTCTATGGCCTTTTGGCTTTTTGCTTGGGATTTCGTGAAGGCTGATGTGATGAGCTTCTTTAAGGAGTTTTACGAAAATGGCAAATTTGTTAAAAGCCTAAATGCAACATTTATGGTCTTAATTCCAAAAAAAGCAGGGGTTGAAGCTTTAGGGGATTATAGGCCTATAAGCTTGGTGGGAAGCTTGTACAAGTGGCTGGCCAAGGTATTAGCCAATAGGCTAAAAAAAGTGGTTGGAAAGGTGGTCTCCAAAGCTCAAGGGGCGTTTGTGGAAGGTAGACAAATCCTAGATGCAGTGTTGATAGCCAATGAAGCCATTGATTCGACCCTTAAGAATAATGAGAGCGGCATTTTATGCAAATTGGATATAGAGAAGGCGTATGATAAAGTGGACTAGAATTTTATTCTCACAATCATGAAGAAAATGGGCTTTGGGGAGAAATGGATTAGGTGGATTTGGTGGTGCATATCCACTGCAAGTTTCTTAGTGATGATCAATGGAACCCCTACGGGCTTTTTTCAAAGCTCCAGGGGTTTGAGGCAGGGCAATCCCTTTTCCCCCTACCTCTTTGTCATTGCTGTGGAGGTCTTTAGTGTTTTCATTAAAAGGGCAGTAGAGGGAGATTTTTTATCTGGTTGTAGGGTAAAAGGTCGGAGCGAAGAAGGGGTCCTAATTTCCCACTTGTTGTTTGCTGATGATACACTGGTGTTTTGTAAACCTTCACAAGATCAGTTAACTTACCTCAGTTGGCTTCTCATGTGGTTTGAGGTTGCTTCAGGATTGAGGATAAACTTGGAAAAAAGTGAATTAATTCCAGTAGGGAGGGTGGAGAGTATGGATGATCTTGCTGGGGAGTTTGGTTGTAGTTTGGGTAGTCTTCCAACCACCTATTTGGGGATGCCCCTGGGTGCTCCTTTTAAGTCAGTCACAGTTTGGGATGGTGTGGAAGAGCGCTTTCGAAGAAGGTTAACTATGTGGAAGAGACAATACTTGTCCAAGGGAGGAAGGGCGACTCTCATTCGTAGTATAATTATCGAATTTACCCATCTATTTAATGTCATTGTTGTGCTTACCAAGCTCAGTTAGACGGAGATTAGAGAAAATCCAAAGGGATTTCCTATGGGGTGGGGGCAATCTGGAACATAAGCCTCACTTAGTAAGATGGGAGTTGGTGTGTTTAAGCAAGGCGAAAGGAGGCTTGGGGGTCAAAAGCCTTTCCCTCCTTAACAAGACTCTTCTTGCTAAGTGGAATTGGTGTCTCGCAAATGAGAGAGAGGCTTTGTGGAATCAAGTGATTAGAGGGAAGTATGGAGAAGCTAGAGGGGGATGGTGCTCGCGGGAAGTGAGAGAGGCTCATGGTTTGGGTTTGTGGAAAGGAATTAGGGCGGATTGGAAGTTGGTGAGTGATAGGTTGGCTTTCATAGTTGGTAATGGGAGAAGGGTGAGCTTCTGGAGGGATAGATGGTGTGGGGAGTCTCCTTTGTGTATGACCTTCCCCTCTCTTTTTGCTTTGACAGTTGAGAAGGACGCGTGGGTGGCAGATATATGGGATCCCTTGGCTGAGGGGGGATGGGGGGGTTGGAACCCCTGTTTTTTAAGAGCGTTCAATGACTGGGAGGTTGAGGAGGCGGAAAGATTTATGGAGAGGATTCAAAGTAAAAGAGTTATTGAGGATGTGGAGGATACGGTATCCTGGACTGAAACCAAGAGCGGTAAATTCTCGGTCAAGTCTCTATACATAGCTCTTGAAGCGGGTGGTTCATCTTTGTTTCCTTTAAGCTTTATTTGGAATGCGAATGTGCAGCCCAAGATTAGTTTCTTCGCATGGGAGGCCACGTGGGGCAAAGCCTTAACTTTGGATCTAGTCCAGAAAAGAGGATGGGCCTTGGCGAATAGATGTTTTATGTGTCTTGAGAAAGAGGAGACCATAAACCACCTTCTTCTTCATTGTTCCAGGACGAGGGCGCTATGGGATCTTCTCTTTGCTTTATTTGGGGTGTCTTGGGTTTTGCCTTTTTCAGTTAGAGAGACCCTTCTAAGTTGGAATGGTTTTTTCATGGGCAAAAATCGCAAGAAGGTGTGGAGAGCTGCTCCTCTTCATATTTTTTGGACGGTTTGGAAGGAGAGGAATCGATTGACTTTCAAGGATGAATCGGTGTCAATTCAGAGACTGAAACACTCTTTTATTCTTACCTTATGGGCTGAGGCTAAGTTGTTCATAGACAATTGCCCTCTAACTATAGCTAATTTTATTGATTGGTTGGGTTCTAAGTAGGCTTGTGGCAATCGGTTTTTTGTCTTTTGGCCTTTGATGGCGGGTGTATAGGTTTTGTATACTTAGAGTCGCTATTTTAGCGTCTCTCTCCTTTTTTTTAATGAAATTCATTTACTTATCAAAAAAAAAAAAAAAAAAACATCCTGAAGTTCATGAGGCATATTGAATACAAATGGAATGCATGAAGCCACTTGAAACCTACATGTATTGTCATAGAATAGCTTAAAAATGTTTCTTGATGCATTTTAATGTGGTCACAGTATGCTTCATGCGCTTGAGGATTATAGTTTCCTGTTACTGATAAAGACAATGAACTTCTCTGCATTTTCATGCATATATCAATATGCCTTTGTTTTTGTTGAATGTGAGTCCTTTGATGCATTCCTAACTTGAGTGCCTTGAAAGATTGATAGGTTTATTTCTATGCAATGTGGGCATATACCCTAGACGGGCATATCAGAGATATGCCTGCAAAGAAAATCATGAAAAACATAGGACATAGACATAGTAAGCACATGGCAATCTATGGATTTACTTTTTTGTCATAATGTATATGGATGACAAATAATAAATTTGATACCGATTTTGCACTTCACAATTTTTTCTTCACCATCCAACTTCACCAATCAGACAGCAGGGTCCTAGCCACTTAAAAAAATTTACTTGATTTTCTCCTCTAAAAAGGAATGTCATCAACGGATTTCCATTCATGTGAAGAAAATGCTGGGGAAAAATGATGACAGGCAGCAAAATACTTCTAGTGCCCTTCTTGCTATTTTATTAAAAAAAGTGACAGTTCTTGACATATGCTCCATGTATCTCCAATCTGTTGGCTATGTTTATGATGTCAATGGACATGTTTGAGGAGTGTTGAACACGTGTTGGCATGCTGGAAGAGTGCCATTTCTGACACATGTCAAAGCAGTGTCTAACATGAGGAAAACTCCTGTGTTGAAGTGTCTGTTCTATATTGCTTTCTTTATTTCAAGATTTTATAAGCAATATTGAAGTTTAAATCAATCTGATTGTCATATAGCTATTCAAATTTATTTTCCAATGTAAGGTCTTACATTTCTCAGTATTGAATCATTTTGTTGAAGGACAGCGATTAGTTACCCCCACAAACACACAGCTGTTGCTGGTAATCAGCTGCAGTGTTGTATTGATGTTACCTATATAATGTGTTTATCATTCATCAATTCTATTTGTGTTTTCACCTGCAATTATATTTACATTTCTTAATCTTGACTAGGGTTCCATTGAGGCTGTGAGGCAAGCCTTACAGGTGCTTCCTCAAGATAATGTCGCTTTAAAGTTCCTCCTCCAAGCAACCGGGGATATAAGTGCTAGTGATATTGATCTTGCAGTTGCTAGCAAGGCTATTGTTATAGGATTTAATGTTAGAGCACCTGGCTCTGTTAAGAGTTATGCTGACACCAAAGGGGTAGAGATTCGACTGTACAAAGTTATTTATGATCTTATTGATGATGTGCGGAATGCAATGGAAGGACTCCTGGATGCTGTTGAGGTAAAGTTAAATCAAATGGAAGGACAAACTTTGTGGCCCATGAACTTGCATGAATCTGTGTTCCATTCCCTTTGCTAATTTGACAAACGATTGCTTAATCAGTGTTTTGGATTGTTTGCTTGCAACTTTCTTATTCTTACGTTTTCCATTACCTATCTAATTAATAGACTGCCCAGAGAAAGATTGATATATCTCTCAAATTTAAACAGGTTTATTCCTAGTTTGAGGCATTGAAGTTTAGGGGCATGCACTTTGCTCTTACAATTGCTAAGTTCTCTATTAGTGAAACTTTACAGTTTAAAGCTACTTCATTCTGGCAGGAAGAAATAACAATTGGCACAGCAGAAGTTCGGGCCACATTCACCAGCGGCAGTGGCCGGATTGCTGGTTGCATGGTAAAGGAGGGAAAGGTAGAGAAAGGTTGTGGCATTCGGGTGGTACGAGATGGCAGGGCAGTCTATGTTGGTACTCTTGATTCTTTGAGACGAGTTAAAGAAATTGTGAAAGAGGTAAGTCCTCAGAATGAATGTGGCTTGTGGGCATGTCCATGGTTTACCCTTCTACATATCAGGTTTTTCTGGAAAATTCATGCATATGGTTGATTGGCTATCTTTGTTGTGATACTTTCCTTGGAACCCAAAGCATGTTGAATTGTGTAATTATGAAACCAAAGAAACCTGTGTTATCATATACCTAGGTCAGGTATTTTCCCTTTAAATATAGTCTGTATTTCCATAATTTAGATTTATGTTGCATATAACTTGTATCTGCTTTAGCATATGATAATATTTTATTTACTCTTATTTTTTTGTATGTAAAATTATGTAAGCTAATGTAAGCATGAGTTACACTAAATGGGGAAAGAAAGAGGAGATCGGGCATTGCTATCTAGGGATGCAAATGGAGTAGGGTCGAGGAGGGATCCTCCATCTCGTCCCTACTTGTAAATTTATTACCCGTTCCCACCCCATTCCTCATCTTAGCCTAGGAGGGGTGGGGGTGAGGAATCCCCGTTGGGAGGACAAAATCCCCATCTCCAATGGCAAATTCCCGTAAATTTTATATAAATATAAAATTATGTATAAATTAATATATTTAATATAAATATGTATTTTTTTAATATTTTCTAAATTTTAAATTATATCTAGTATATTATTTTTTTAAATATAATATAATAATATATATATATATGGGGATAGGGATGAGGATGATGACAGGTTTGGGGCTGGGAATACTGTCCTAGTCCCTGTTTTGGGTTTATGAAATTTTCCTAACCCTGAACCCCATTCCCAATTATTGCTTCCTCGTCTTCATCCCATTATGAGCGGATTCCCACTGGTACCTCACCCCATAGGTTTTTTTTGTCATGCTTATTGCTATCAAAGATATTGGACTTATATAACAGTCTCTTGTCATGTCGGGTATATTCCCTTTAAATACATATGGCGGTTTTCCGTCATTTTATTCACAGTAGGAGCTATTTGTGCACTAACTTATAGAATGGAATCTAGTAGTCTTGATTGAAACTCATACACAAACTCCTAATTTTTTTAATTAATTATATGGAGTAACTTGTATGATGGCTTTAATTAAAGTGGTAGGTGGGGTTAACAAGCACCCTACCATCGAATGCCGGGTCACCGTTGTTTGTATAACAACTTCATATGTGGGGAAATCTTGTCTAGTTGGGGGCATTAGAGTATGCAAATCTATCTCATGGACCATGTTCATATCCAGCATAGTAGTTGTAAATTTCATTTTCCTGGAGATTTTCATATATAGTGTAGGCTCTCTTTGCATTTTCCTGACCTGAAGTTTTGGTGATACACTGTCCACTGATACTAAATTTGCAGTCAAAATGTTTCCATAGTAACGCCTCCCTTCTTCCGGGTCTGGACAGGTAAATGCTGGACTAGAGTGTGGGATGGGAATGGAAGACTACAATGATTGGGAGGTGGGAGACATTGTCCAGGCCTTCAACAAGAAGCAGAAGAAACGAACGCTTGAAGAGGCATCGGCTTCAATGACAGCTGCACTGGAAGTGGCAGGAATTGAAAAATAAGAAAGAGCATACCCAGTTGCAAACATGGCTCACATTCTTCATGATATTGCGGCGTTTCTACCTCAAATCAAATGCCTTGACAACCTCGGGCTGGTAGGATGCCGGAGCCTTGACCCTTGACCTTCCCACCTCGTGCAATATACCTAAATGCAGGAGGTTGCTGAGAATGTGTGATCCATTGTTATATGCTATTTCACACATTGTATATAGTGATAGTTATCCGATTTCAACTTCTTTGTGTAAAGAGGGGAACACTGATTTCAATTTCTCATCTGAAAAAAAACCATGTTACAGCTACAAAGGAAAACAAACCATGGAGGAGAAAAAACCAAAATTTTTCACATGCTTCGAACTGCAGTTATGATCTTATTTTTTGAGCTTGGAATAAGGTCATTTGTACTAGTCTCGATGCAGTACTTCGCCTTTAAAAATATAAATTTTTTTGTTATGGATATGATTCGACTGAATTTTTTTTTTTGCTCTTTTTTATTGAACAAAATGGTGAGATTTAAATCTTGTTGCATGAAATTGTCCAAGCTGTCCAAGATTTAAATATGCTTCTGACCATTTTTAAGTAGTTGAAAAGCTGTGCAAGTGACTGATAATAATAGGTTGGCATATATGGAGCACTGTATGGAAAATGGGAAATTGATTCCTTGATCATTATGTTGGAAGGATTTATTATTATAAATATGAATAAAAAATAAAAAAGTATTTCTATAAAATTTAATCTTGCAGGGTGCGGCGTATGACTGTTGTATCTCATGAAGAAATTGTGAATGTGGGTGGATTCATGAGTTTGATATGATCCGGCACTTTTAATCCATTTGCTTTTCATTTATCTACTCTCGGATGGGAGTGTAACATGTTGTTTGATTTTTTGGTTTTTTACTTAAAGCAATTTGTTTTTAAAATTTAAGTCGTTTGTCTTTCTATTTTTTTCATGACTTATTATAAGTTTTTTACTAAATAGAAAAAATCAAAATAGGTAACTTTTTTTAAATAGAAAAATAATATATTGATTTTTTTTTTACTTTTTAATACTTAATATAAATAAAATGTTATAAAAATAAATAACCTAATATTTAACACTATTAAATATTAAGGTTTTGTTTAGAATTAAGTAAAAAAACAAACACCACCCAAGTGTTGCATGCCTCAAAACCTACTGCACTATTATTAAAATATTTGCCATGTTTTTTATTAAAACATGTGAGAAATTGAAGGAAACCATATTATTTATTAAAATATTTTCCATGTTTTTTTATTTAAACATATGAGACATGGAAGAAAATCATTAATCGCTACATTCAATTTAGGGAAGAATCTAAAATAAATATATGTAGTAGTATATTTGATCTATCTATTTTGTTTTAAGTAAAAATGTACTAATCGGATTACAAATATCTTAGATTTTATTATGAATTATCTCCTCATTAACCATCCCACTCTTTTATATACTAGTAAGTGTACATATACCAAAGCGGAGAGAATATGAAAAAAATCAAATAAAAAAATTAGTATGTGAATTTATTCTTTCAAGACTTACATAGAAATCACACAAAGTTTCAAAATCAAATAAATGAATTAAATATGAAACCAAATTTAAAAAATAATTAGTATTAGATATACATAAGATTACACTTTTCGACACCAAATTTTATTATAATAATATTATTTTTTAACCAATTTTCTTAGATTAAAAAAATAAATACCACCTTGGTCCTTGGCCATTACATTTATCAATTTTAATTTAAATATGTTGTTTATTTCTTTTACACTAAATGTAAATTATTTTGCGTTAATTATTTTATATATGGTTTAAATACATTTTTCCTTTTATATAAGTGATTTTTAATTAAAATAAGAACAAAAATGAATTAATTTGAGCAATAAATTTATGAATTAAACTAAAAAAAATCTCAAATCAACAAAACCCATTGGAAGAGTTGCACATAAAATTTTGAGAAGAATAGAGAATGATAAAAGTTTAAAGTTTAAATTTTCAAACTTTAAAGATTAAAAATGAAATGGTCACAAAAAATTTGAAAAGTTTTCAAACTTTTAATGATAAATTTTTATATCATTAATCAATATTAGTAGAGTTTAAAGAGAATAAATTTTATAATGAATGAGAAGTTTGAAAAGTTATAAAACTTTTAATGATAAATTTTTATAACATTAATTATATTAATAGTATGGTTTTAAAGAGAATGAAACTTATAATTTAAGACATTTTTGGAATGAAAAAAGTGAATCGTAAATAAAAAATTAATGATTGGTTTATATATATATATATTTAAAATTTCTTATGGAGAAACTATTGACTTACATCATGTTGTTAAAAAGTATATTTTTAATTCGTTTTTAAAAACCATTATATTTTTTGTAAAACTTATTATTATTTTTTGTTTCTAAATATAGAAAATAGAATCCAGATTAAATGAAATAATTTCATATCAAAGAAAAATATATAATATATCAAATTATTCAGTAGACAAAATATAAAGGAAAAATAAGTTTTATTCTAAAAATATTTTAAAATCTCAATAGAAAAATTTTCATCATTTTGATAAATTTCATATCAAGATCTTAATATTTTTAAAACAACGTTGTAATTTTCTTAATAAAATTTAACTTTGTTTAAATAAATAATGTGAATGAGTGATGAAACTTTTTTTTTTCATTAATTATCTATAATATAATAAGTATTATTATTAATTCACTATTATTTAACTAAATATTAAAAGTTTAAAAATTTTAAATATCTCAAAATGAATGAAAGTCACTATTACAATTATAAAAAGTAAAAAGTTTCATGTAATTTTTTTTTTTTAAATTAATTTATTTTATTGAAGAAATGAAAGATAGGTTAGGATAAGAAGAAAAAATTAATAATAAATATAAGTATTAAATAAATTTTATTTATTTTTCTCAAAATACACTCAAATATGATTTAAAATACTTCAAATTTGTTATTAAGAAAAAAAAAAAAAAAGAACCTAATTTGTGGGAGAGTTCCAAACAAACTCTAACTATCCTTCATCTCAATTCTAAATTTGAAATCAGAAAAACACTTTGTCATGATTTCCTACCATAACCAGACTTCACTCTATATATATTATAAATAAATCAAAATAAATGATTGAGACGGATAAACATCATATCAATAGATCTTTAGGCACTTCTTCAAATAGGATGAAGAATGAAGTAGCTATGCTAGAGAGGATGCCATTATGTTGTGCTAAAGATGAGTGCCCAATTTGAGAGGTTTCTTACAAACATAAACCATTTCCTTTATAGTTTCTTGAGAATAGTTTCAGGATTGAATTTAAATATAAAATTAAAATGAAGTATTGAATTTGAATATAAAATCAAAATAAAGTTATGAACATACAAATTTATGTTAATTAAATCCCTATTAAAACTGTTGATAGAATAGAAATTGGAGGCAAATGAAAACATAAATTTTCCATTACCTTTTAGGTTTGTGAGGACAATTTTAGGAATGACTTCCATTAGCCTTAAGGAAATAAAAAGATTAAATTCTTATTTAAGTTGATTATGAGTATGGAAAAGATTAAATTTTGAATTACCTTTTAGGTTTGTGATAGTAATTTTAGGAATGGTTTCCGTCATATCAAGTAATTAAAACCCTAATTAAATTAAAAGATTAAACTCCTATCTAATTTGATTATTAGTATTGGAAAGATAAAATTTTGAATTACCTTTTAGGTTTGTGATAATAATTTCAAGTTCCGTGGAGTAATTAAAACCCCAACCTCAATAAAAAGATTAATTTCTAATTTAAATTGATTATTAGTATTGATAAGTGTATTTTTGAAAATAAAAAAGTGAAAAACAACACCTACTTTTATAGGTAGTATAGATATAAATATAGATATGAAAGAAGTGGGACAACTCATCTAAATACAAAGTATCATTAATTACCATGAATCATCTCATTCTTTCATTTATAACTAGTATTCTTTATATATACTTAGCTTCTCCATTTTTTTATGGGAGAATTATGTTTTGGGGGTAGATGAGCCCCCAAATTAACAAAAGGTCCATGTAACTCTTCAAATTGAACCCAAGACCCAATGAAAGTATGAAAATTGAGTTGAAAGATATCATTCTTCAGTATTTCCAAAAATGCCCTTTATTGATTTTGAGAAAAAAATTAATATTTTTGAAAAATACTTTTATTTAATTTAATATTCTTAATTTAATTTAATATTTTTAAAAAATACTTTTATGTAATTTAATATTTTTTAAAATACTTTTATTTAATTTAATATTTAAAAAAAATAAATTTATTTAATTTAATATTTAAAAAAATATTTAATTTAATATTTTTTAAAATACTTTAATTTAATTTAATATTTTTGAAAAAAAATTAATTTAATATTTTTGAAAAAAAATTAATTTAATATTTTTGAAAAAAAATTATTTAATTTAATATTTTTGAAAACTACTTTTATTTAATTTAGTATTTTTGAAAAAAAAATTATTGAAAAAAAATTATTTAACTTAATTTTATAAAATATTTTATATGTGTTCTTAAAGGGTATATTTGTCCGTTACTATTTCATATCCTTCAACTCAATTTGAAGAGTTATATGGACCTTTTGTTAATTTTGGGGCCCATCTACCCCCAAAAGATAATTCTCCCAATATTATTCGCTTCACATATAAATTTATAAAAATTGAAAAATCATCGATTTTAATCCATAAAACCCCACTTCCGTATTCATCGCAAATTTTTCATCAATATAACATAATTTTTTTTTCTTATTTTCCTTCGTCCCAATACTAAATCTAATTGTAGAATAATATACTCATTTGATTCGCTTATGAACTAATTAATCTTAAAACACCATGGTAATACCATCATATCGTAGAATAACAAAACACAAAACCTTTCGGAAGAAAAGTAAAACTGAAATAAAACAATTCATACCTTTTCTTCCTTTGAATATATCAATATGCATGCAAATATGAATTTCATATTAATGAAAACGCCAAGGAAAATTTACATAAAAGAAGACAACAAGATATATAATAGAAATGTGATTTTTGTTAGTAGTATCTGCCAAGTGCTAATAAAAGAATTTTAAGATCTCTAGATTTTTAGTGGTGATATTTGAAATTTTGTTAAACACTTGATTTATTATTATATATATATAAGAAAAGCTTTTACAATTACTAGAAAAATCATGTTAAAAAATGGGCCCTTAAATTCTTCGGTTCTCAATATTTCTAGTCATAAATATCATTGATAGTAAATTTTTGTATTCTTTATTATTTTTTGTATTACTATTTTAATTATTTATATTAAATGTAGAATCATTTATATATATATATATATATATATATATATAAAATGTGTTCCAATTATCAATTCTCTATACTTAAAAAGGAATAATTATAATCTTACTACACTTAAATTTCAAACCTCCTAATTAAACTCAAAATAACTCACAATTTTACTCAAAATCTCGTCATATATTATTTTTTGATTTCATAGGAACATTCTATATATGGATACAAAAATTTCTCTTTAAGAAAAACAATGTGTGGTCTAATTATATTTTATTGATTTAGATAACGATGTGGGTTGAATCTCTATTGTGTCAGTTGATTCTTCCTTTCCTTGTTATTAATGGAAGGTTGGAAAAACTTGATCATTAATGCCTTGAGCTTAATCTATTTCTTGACTTGATTTAGTCTTGAGTATTAACTTGACTTGAGTCTTGACATGATTTGGACTTTGACATCTCTTGAGTCTTGGTGTAACTTGAGTTTTGGCATGATCTAGGCCTTGGTGTGGGTTGAAACATGACATGACTTAGGCCTCGACTTGACTTGGGCCTTGACACAATATATTAGAGCACTTAAGTAGCTTGATCTCAAATCAAAGAGGTTTTCGTTCTTGATGCTTAAAATTTGAGGCTTAAAGATCTAGCCAATTTGAAAACAATTCCAAGAAATTGAAAATTCATTGAAGTCTCCTTTAGAGGTTTGAAGAAGCTTTAGATCTCCGTTCAAAAGCTCCCCTCTAACTCTTGTTTTGTCGATCTTTTGATTTCTTTTTTGACTTGTGTTCTAAAAGCGTTAATATTTAAGAAGATTTAAAAGACCATATTTGGTAGTCTTAACCCGTTGAAATATTGTCCTTTAATTAGAAAAAATATTTAGTTATTAGACTTATTTGTTTTATTTATTTTAATAATTTTATTTTAATTTTCAGAATATATTTTCTTTATTTAATGGAAGACAACTTATGTTTGTTGGATTGAAAAGGAGCATGCTACAAGATTTTACGTGCTGCAAAAACAAATATGAATTTAAAAATATAATCTAGAGTGTTACAACACATACCTTGGATTTGGATGTATTTAAATCCCTTTTCCAAGTTGATGAAGAATACCACAGAGACCAAGCCTTGCTTAGAGCCACAAATTGTGTTCTAATGGAACATATAGAGAATGAATTATTCAATAAAGGATCAACTCATTTGATTGAACTTTAATTATTGCTAAGACTCTAAGTATTGGTCTAACGTGTATCTTGAGATAAATTCCCAATTTAAGAGGTTAAAAAGATGCAAGTTGCAAGAGCCACTTTAAGCCATGATATAGAAGAGGCTAAATATCCATAAAAGGAGCTCCACAAGTTTTATGACATGATGAGAGCTTTAACAAATGCAAATGGAGCAATGAATAGCATGGAATGAGAAATAAGGGTTATGAAGAGAGATAGATGACAAGCAAACATGAAAAAGAAGGTTGGAGACCATAGTTTGAAATTCAACATGGGAATTGGAGTTTAAGGTTTGGTAATTGCACATACTTTCACTTTGAGGTACATTTTTAAGGACTTCTCGAGATCCATTTTAGGAAAGTTATATATTGTTTTGAAGATCAGGAGGTTAGGAGTCTAAGTGCACAAATTAAAGCTAAAACTAAGAAGTTATGAACATTTGAATTCAACTTGGAACAGTAGGAGGAGGATTTCAAATTCAAAATGATAAATTATAGGTTCTTATGAGTCTGAAACAAATTTGAAATGACCCTTATTTTGGATTTGTCCATTGCCAAGGGAGGACTCTAACCTATCATTTTGAAATCTAATTTGGAATCATCTCATTTTTTAATTGGGCCATTGCCACTTTGATGCAAAGCTTCCCCTACCTTGGGAATTGTACTTTTGGCACTTCACCAACCCTAAGTAGGCCCTGGACAATTGGAAATTGAGATTTTATTATTTTTAGTTATTTTTAGGTAATTTTTTTTTTGAAAAATAAGTAGCTAATAGGAGCATTTCATGTGTCCATTTTTACTTTTGACTATAAAAACTCCAATTTTAAGTTTTGTAGAACATAGAGAGTTCTTGACATTTTTGAGAGAAAGGTAGACATCGAAAGTTTTCTTAGTTTGTTTTTCTCCTTTATACTATTGAATAAAGTATTATTTTGAATTTCTTTGAATTAAATAATGATTTTTTCTTATTCTTTTATGGTTTATGTATGTGAAACACACCCATGAGAGGCTAAAGGGTCATCTTGGGGTGTGAAACATGGAAACTTAGGGTTAGAGCCAAAAGGAAACAATGGTTGAAACCAAATTGATAATGGATTAAATGGAAGGTTAAGGAATCAACATTGAAATCAAAAGTTGGAATAATATGAAATAAAATCTTAAAAGTCGAGATACGGATACAACTCTGAGTTATGATCACTTAGATTGATCTTGTTGCACTATGCATTCTGAATACTCTAAGATTAATTAAAATAATTACCCTTGTTCCTCCGGAGGCCCTAAACCTGAAGTGGGATTACGGAACCCCCAATTTTAAATCAATTGACTTGGAAATCAATAATTATCAAATTTAATTAGGTTTTTTTTAGTAAATTTAAATTCATTTAAATCAATTTTATACACTCTTAACTTAATAACAAGCAAAGCAATTTGAACTAGTTTGACAACTTCCATAGACTAGTTTTTGAGGATGATACTCGGAATGCTAAAAGAGCCATAGAAACACTATCGATGGTTTTTTTTTTCTTTTTTCTTTCTTTAACCAAGGTTGCTATGTAATTTAGACTTAGTATTTAAGACAATAGAGAATAACAATTAAGAAAGTGTCACTGTTGCTAGGGGTTAGTAACCCTTATGACTAGGATACATTGCATTGCTTTGTTTTTGTTCATGTATATTTTTAGATTTGATTTTTTTTTTTTTTTAATTTTTATCAAACATAGGGCTTCAGATTTATTATTTAGTTGTTGCTTAATATTTTCCTTAATTTTAGCTATTTTATTTTTATCTATTTTTCCTTGATTTTATGCTTGGTTAGAAAAAAGACTTTTCAGGTAGACTTCAAAGAACAACTTAGGAATCATAGCTAAGTATGAAGAATACTAAGGAATTCAATAACAATAACGAAAGGCTGCAAATGCCATTATAAGGATATGGACCTATGAGGGAGCCTCTAAATCCTCCTAAGATAAGCACACTATCATGCTTTGCTATCCCTTAGGATCATAAGCATTTCACTATCTAACCACATTTGGTTCCCTTATTGCCATTATTTAAGGGGAATGAGAATAACAATGAGAACCCATACTTAAATTAGGATGTAAAAGAAATCTACTCAACCTTTCATGAAGCCAATCTTTCTTTGGAGATCCTTTGCATGAAGCTTTTTTGATTGACCTTGAAGGATAGAGCTATGACTTGGTTGAACATTCTCAGGCCTCATAGCATAAAGAGTTGAGCTGAGTTGCAATCAATATTTTTGTGAACGTTCTTCCCACCCCATAAGAGTAGTGCATTAAAGAAGGAAATCTCAAACTTTAAAGCTGTAAAGGATGAGAAGTTCTTTTGTTTGTTGGGAAAGGTTCAGGGAGATAGTCCACCATGGCCTCTGACAATTGGATTAGTATCCTACTTTTATGGGGGTAGGATGCCTTCAATGAAGAAACTCCTTGAGACTATGTGTGGTGGGAATTTTATAACATAGAACCTTGATGAAGTATTCTAGTTTCTTGATTACATTGTTAAAGTCTCAAGAAGTTGGGAAGATCATATCATAAAGGAACGACTTTGAGATAAAGGGGTGAACATTGCAAGAGCCAATGGAGTATATACCCTTCTTAGATTCCCAAACAAAGATTGCTCCACTCATAAGGAGGCTAGATTATATGGGGGCTCAGGGAGTGCAAGAGATGCAAATAGTAAATGAGGGTATCACTCAACCTTGTTCGATATGTAAGTCCATGGAACATGATGTTCAATCTTGGAAGTAAATGATTTATTTATAATTGATTCATGGAATAATCCATTTAAGGTTATAGTACATCATGTCCTAATGGGAGGGAGATAGACATAGTCAGACGATTTATTGATTTATTTTTTTTGTCATAATATATAGATGGCAAATAATAAATTTGATTAGATTGATTTTACACTTCACCATCCAACTTCACCAATCAGGCAGCAAGATTCCAGCCACTTGAAAAATTTTACTTGATTTTCTCCTCTAAAATGGGATGTCATCAACAAATTTCCATTCATGTGAAGAAAATGGTGGGGAAAAATGATGACTAGCAGCAAAATACTTCTAGTGCCTTTCTTGCTCTTCTATTAAAAAAATTGATGGTTCTTGACATGTGCATCGTGTATCTTGAATCTGCTGGCTATGTATATGATGTCAATGGACATGTTTGAGGAGTGTCGAGCACATGCGTTGGCATGCTGGAAGAGCGCCATTTCTGACAGTCAAAGCAGTGTCTAACATGAGCACAACTCCTGTGTTGGTGTCTATTTTATGTCGGCTTCTTTCATTCAAGATTTTATAAGCAATATTGAAGAGGGATTAAGAATGTAATTAAATCAAATGGATTGTCATATAGAAGACTACAGCTGCACTGAAAGTGGCAGGTATTGAACTATAAGAAAAAGGGCATACCCAGTTGCAAACTTGGTTCACATTCTTCACGGTATTGCGGGATTTCAACCTCAAATCAAATGCCTTGGCAACCTTGGCCGGTAGGATGCTGGAGCCTTGACCTTCCCACCTCTTGCAATATACCTAAATGCAGGTTGCTGAGAATGTGTGATCCATTGTTATATGCTATTTCACACATTGTATATATTGATAGTTATCAGATTTCAGCATCTTCGTGTAAAGAGGGGAACATGGATTTCAATTCCTCATCTGAAAACAAACCATGGAGGGGAAAAAGTCAGCCCAAATTTTCATGCTTTGAGCTGCAGTCATCATCTTATTTCTGGAGCTTGGAATAAGTTCATTTGTACTATTTTTGAGGGACTTCTTCACTTTTTAAAAATAAATATTTATTATGGATATGGTTTGATCGAATAAATTTTTTGCTCTTTTTCATTTAACGAAATAGTCAGATTTAAATTTTGTTACCGTTTTTATTAGGAAATTATCAAAGTATTGAATATATTTTTGACCAATTTTAAGTAGTTGAAAAGCTCTGTACAACTGAGTGGTTAACTGGTTATGATAGCTTAGCATATCCGGAACACTGTATGGAAAAAGGGAAATTTATTCATTTATTATTACGTTGGGAGGATTTATTTATTATTAAAAATAGAAAAAAAAATTATTTCAATAAAATTTAAAATTTACTTGTGACAATTTGGATTCCTCCTATCAACATTATATAATAATTCACTATTCTTATGTAGAGCTTTTTAGAGTTCTTATTTGGAGCATTCTAGAGTTTTGACGGATCGAGTAGAACGCATTTGCTAAACATTTTATGATAGTTTATTTTAATTTTAAAATAAAAATTAGGTGTTTTTAATCTATTGATTTGTTTAAACTAATTTTGGGCAAGAAGAATAAAACTTGTATATTACATAAATGAAAAGATCGTGGGTGGTGGAATCTCATGAATAAATTGTGGATTTCAAGAAGAAATTGTGAATGTGGGTGAATTCATGAGTTTGATGTGATCGGTTTCTATTAATCTATTCAAACAGAAGCATAACATTGTATGCCTCAAAACCTACTGTCTTATTTGTTATATTAAAATATTTAGCATGTTATTTATTAAAACATATGAGACATTGAAGGAAACCAATATAAAATTCTGTGAATTCAAGAGCGATGGTAGTAAGGATCTAAAATAAATATATATGGTATAGTTGATCTGTTTTGTTATAAATAAAAATTTATCGATGTCATTATATTTGATCACGAACCTTCTCATTCCTCTGAATGATAACTCTCCTATCCTAAATAAACAAAAGATTGGAAATAAATAAAGGATAAATTATAATTTTTTGCAACTCCTCTAAAAGAATGGAGTGGGCTTCGTTGCTGAAGGATGAGTTATAAAGGAGTGGGATAAATATTGGGAGAATTGAGTTTTACACCCGTTTGGACTTAAAAATTGGCCCAAGATCCTCGTATCCTTTGTATTTAAGCCCAAAATCTAGTGGATGTGTGAAAATTGAGTTAAAGGACATTACTTTTCAAATTTTCCTAAAATACCCTTGTTGTCAAAAAGAAAAAGAAAACAACTAACTTCCCACTCTCTCATTCTCTTTTTCCCTCTCTCTCATCATTCACCTTATCTTTCTCTCACATATTAATTGGTGGGACATGTAAATTAATTCCTTAAGGAGGTGTTTCTATTTCCATTAATTATTTTTCTCCTAAAAACCATGCGTAATAAATTGAATATTGGAAATCAATAGTTAAAAATGATTATTATTACATTTTTAAAGTAAATATTTTTTAAACACCTCATAAAATTTTTTTAAACTTACAAAATACATAATAAATATTTTTTAAATATCTTAAAAAATATTATTATTCTTTTTTATCCAATATATATATATCTTTAACGTTATAAACAATTATTTGAATATTTTTTCTATTTTATGAACAATACATAGATATTGTCTTAATATATTATTTTGTAACATGATCATCTTTTAACTAATGGTGATAATTAATTTTTAATTGAAGAATGTATTATAACTTAATAATTTGAAAAATATTCAAATACCCTTTTAAATCTAAAATAGATGTGGACTTGACATGGTTTAAATTATTAAAACACAATGCCATTAAGTCAAGCAAATATATCATATTAAGAGATTTGTATGTAATTATATCATAACTTTCTCTTTTTTTATTTTTTTCCTCATACATGATATCTTTTATAGAAAGTTTTGTAAATAAAAAATAACAAAATCATTTGTTATGTAAAGAGGTATAACAACACATTAAAATCGAAAAGAGAATATAATGGAACACAAATTAGATGAAAATCACCTTAAATAGGGATATAATAGAAAACATGTAAATGCAAGAAAAAACAAGTTTAGATGAAATTTAAAATAAAAAATTAAAGAAAATAAATTAAAAGTAATAATATAAAAATCGTAGAATCTTCAAAACTATAATTACAACAAAAAAAATATATTTTAAATTAACTTGATAATTTAAATTAATGATTTTTTTTTTAAAAAAATTACAAATGTTACAAAGATTATTTTTTTATCTTTTCTAATTCTATTTAAATATAATTTTTTTTAATCTCTACTGGCATTATGTTTATAAAGGTAAAATAGTAAAAATATATATTTCATTCGGTTTACTTGTAATAAACACTTTAAATGTGATTAATTTTAATTTTAATTTCTATGTTTTAATTTTGGTAGAGAAGATCTAAATGACATAGTTTGGTAAAAAATATTGATAATTTTTCCTCAATAGTTATTATATCTTGTTTATATTTTCTTAAGTCATTTGAAACAATGACACTAATGTGTTATCCATTTATATTAATTTGATTTCACAAAAAAGGTAATACCTAAATATTATGGTTAATTTTCCTTTATATAGGATGTAAATGTAGTAAGAAAAAATATTGTTAAAACTACTTAAATGAAATATGCAATTACAAATTTTGGATGATGAAATTTAAAATTTAAAATTAAAACAATTTTTAGGTGAAGGAATGTGTGGGGGAAAAGTGTTCAATCAGGAATGTGTGGGGGAAAAATGTTCAATCCTTAGGTGACAAAAAAAAAAAAAAAGTTCAAAATTGATTGAAATCTTGCATAAAGGGTAGCTTTGTAGACCCTTGTATAATTAGTACATTTGCCTCATATAGTTATTACATTTGCCTTGTACAGTGAGTGTAACACCCTTGTATAGTTAGTGTAACACCCTTATACAATAGTGCAAATTTCATATACAATTTGTAAGTGACAAAGAAAATAAAGAAATGATTTAAAATCAACTAAAATCTTTCACAAATGGTAGCCTTGTACGCCCTTGTACACTTAGTACATTTCCCTTGTACAGTTAGTGTAACATCATTGTACAATGGTGCAATATATCCCTCTTAAGTTGTGTGTCCACGTAGGTATATTAACCTCATTTCTAATGGTTTGGTTGACAAAATAGTGGATGAATTAAGATTAATTTTTTTTTCCCTAAACATTATTACTAAGGAAAGTATTGGAATTTCCATGTGAAAGTTAAATAAATTGTATGACATGGGTATGCAATCTGTGGGTCACAAGGAAAATGAAAAAGTGATTCAAAATTGATTAAAATCTTTCATAGATGGTAGCCTTGTACACCCTTGTACACTTAATATATTTCCCTTGTATAATTAGTGTAATACCATTGTAAAATGGTGCAATATCTCTCTCTTAAGTAATGTGTCCATGTAGGTGTGTTAACCATATTTCTAATGGTTTAATTGAGAAAATGGTGAATGAATTAGAGTTAATTTTTTTTCCCTAAACATCATTACTGGGGAAAGTATCGGAATTTCCATGTGGGAGTTAAATAAAGTGCATGACATGAGTATGCAATTTGTGGGTGATAAGGAAAATAAAAGAGTGGTTCAAAATAGATTGAAATTTTTTATAAATGGTAATCTTATACATTGCTTGTACACTTAGTATATTTCCTTGGTACAATTAGTAAATACTCTTGTATAGTGACACAAATTTCATATCCCCTTAGTGTATGTATGTCTATATGTGTATTAAACATGATTCTAGTAGTTTGATTAAAAAAAGGATGAAAAACTTAAATCCAATTTTTTTATGAACATATTACATTTTTGTGAAAAAAATATACAATTGACCAATTCCTTTATTTAATTGTGAACATATTATATTTTAAAAATAAAAAATAATAATCAATAAATGAAATTTAATTCTTTTTATTATCTTCATATAAAAAAAATAGTATTAAACAAGGTCTTCAATTTTCATTTTTAAAAATAGTTTTCACATTTTTTTAATTAAATATATTTTCAAAAAGAGACAATATAGAAAATAAAATTATTTTTAAAAATAAAAAATAAAAACTATAAAAAATATTTTAAAACCAAACTCAAACATAATGTATATAATTTTTAACTACTTGTTTTCATTTAAAATGAGTACATATATCATTTAACCCTTTATATGAGAAAAATTCAATCTTTATTGTACTATGTATTGATATAATCCATTTTTAAATACGAAAATATTTTAGTTGGATATTTAAAATAAAAACTCTTCATCTATCCTCTTTCTCTCTTTTTCTTTTTTCTTATTTCAATAAATTTTCAATTAATTCAAATCATTAAAAAAATTCCTTAATAAACAAATTTGGAACATTCATATAACTTATTACCAAAAGTCTATGTTTAAAAAATTATTAAAATATGGAAGGAAAAAAATTTTAAAAAAAACTTTAAAATTTTTATTTTATAATAGTAAAAAAAATAAACTTTAAAATACTTTTTAGTATAAAAGAAAAAAATAGTAAATACATTTACTTCTAAAATGTAAAAAATAATTTTTATTCATTTAAATTAATAATTTTTTCTAAAGTATTTTCCAAAATAATTTTTGAATCATTAATATAATTTTTGTTTATTTATAATTTAAAAATAAAAAATAATGTTGATTTTTCAATTATTTTTAAAAGATTTTAAAAAATAATGAAAAATAATTAAATAAAGGAGAATTTTATGGATGGGGCATGGAAAGAGTGGTGGTATAAAGACAAAAATGATGGGTATAAGTCAAAGGGGTATTTTTGTCTATTCTAACCTTATATCTTATAATTAATTATGGGTGTTTGGAGGACCTTTTATTAATTATCAAGCCCAAGTAGGTGTAAAATACAATTCTCCCTAAATATTATCAAATGGGAGTGTAGTACTGCATGCCTTATTATTAATATATTTGCCATGTTATTTAATAATTATAAATAAATAATTAATTATAATCTTAATACTATTAAATTTCAAACACCCTAATTACACTCAAAATAACTCACAATTTTAGTCAAAATCTTTTCATATATTCCTTTTTGAAGTCATAGGAACATTCTATATATGGATACACTAATTTCTCTCTAACGAAGATAATGTGTGGTCAAATTAGATTTTATTGATTTATAAAATGATTTGGATTGAGTCTCTATTGTGTCCTTTGATTCTTCCTTTCCTTGTTATTAATCAAGGGTTGAAAAAACTTGATCTTCCATACCTTGAGCTTAATCTATTCCTTGACTTGACTTGAGTCTTGACATGATTTGCACCTTGACATGTCTTGAGTTTTGGCATTATCTAGGCCTTAGTATGACTTGAATCATGACATGACTTAGGCTTTGACTTGGCTTGAACAATATTATAAGAGGACTTAAGTAACTTGATCCCAAATCAAAGATGTCTTTTGTTTTCGTTCTTGATGCTTCAAATTTGAGGCTTTAAAGATCTTAATAATTTGAAGATACTCCCAAGAAATTGAAAATTCATTGAAGTCTCCATTAAAGGTTTGAAGAAGCTTTAGATCTATGTTAAAAAGCTTTCCTCCAACTCTTGTTTATGAATTGCCTTTTAATTTCTTTTTTGACTTGTGTCCTATTAGTGTTAATATTTAGGAAGATCTAAAAGATCATATTTGGTAGTCTTAACCCTTCAAAATATTGTCCTTTGACCAAAAAAGGTATTTAAGGAGGTTTGGAAGGCCATACTAGGTAGCCTTCTGTTTATCTCTTGATAAGACTTGATAATTACTTTTTCAATTATTAGACTTATTTGTTTTATTTAATTTATTTAAATAATTGTATTTTAATTTTCAGAATTTATTTTCTTTATTTAATGGAAGACAACTTATCTTTGTTGGATTGAAAAGAAGGAGCATGCTAGCTACAAGATCCTACATGCTGCAAAAACAGATATCAATTTAAAAATATAATCTAGGGTGTTACAACACATACCTTGGATTTGGTTGTTCTTAAATCCCTTTTCCAATTTGATGAAGGGTACCACGAAGGTCAAGTGTAGATTAGAGCCACAAATTGTGCTCTAATGTAACATATAGAGAATGAATTATTCAATAAGGGATCAAATCCTCTAACTGAACTTAGATTATTGCTAAGACCTTGGTTGTGGGTCTAATGTATATCTTAAGATAAATTTGTAGTTTGAGGTTGAAAAGATGCAAGTTGCAAGAGCTGCTTTAAGCCATGATAAAGAAGAGGCTAAATATCCATAAAAGGAACTCCATGAGTTTTAAGGCATGATCAGAGTTTCAACAAATGCAAATGGAGCAATGAATAGCTTGAGATAAGAAATAAAGAGTATGGAGAGAAGTGGAGAGCAAGTGAACATGAGAAAGAAGGTTGGTGACTATAGCTTGAAATTTAGTATGGGAATTAGAGTTTAACATTTGGTAATTGCACATATTTTCATTTAGAGGTGCTTTTTTAAGGACTTCCCGAGATCCATTTTGGGAAAGCTATATATTGTTTTGAAGATTGAGAAGTCAAGAGTCCAACACTTGAAATGGTGCACAAATTAAAGCTAAAATGAAGAAGTTATGGACATTTGAATTCAATGAGGAAGAGTAGGAGGATTTCAAATTCAAAATGATAAATTCTAAATGCTTATGAGTGTGAAACAAATTTGAAATGGCCCCCATTTTGAATTTGTCCAATGCTAAGGGAAGAACTCCAACTTACCAATTTGAAATCTAATTTGAAATCATCTCATTTTTTAGTTGGACCACTGCCACTTCGATGCCAAGCTTCCCCGACCTTGGGAATCACACTTTTGGCACTCCACCAGCCCTAAGTGGGCCTTAGACAATTGGAAATTGAGAGTTTATTATTATTTTATAAATAGTTTTAGGTGATTTTTTGGAAAATAAGTGGCTAATAAGAGCATTCCATGTGTTAATTTTTACTTCGACTATAAAAACTCCAATTTTAAATTTTGTAAAGGATCATAAAGAATTCTTGACGATTCTTAAGAGGGAAGTAGACTGTAAAAGTTTTCTTGGTTTGTTTTTCTCCTTTATACTATTAAATAAAGTATTATTTTTAATTCCTTTGAATTAAATAATGATTTTTTCTTGTTCTTTTATGGTTTGTATATGTGAAAACATACCCATGAGAGGTTAAAGGGTCATCTTGGGGTGTGAAGTATGAAAATTACTTAGGATTAGAGCCAAAGGAAAATAATGAGTGAAATCATATTAATAATAGATTAAATGAAATGTTAAGGAATCAACATCGAAATCAAAAGTTGGGATAAAATGGAATAAAATATTAAAAGTTGAGATATAAATACAACTCTGAGTTATGGAATTTAAGTTGATCTCATCGAACTATGCATTTTGCATACCCTAAGATTAATTAAAATAGTTACCCTTGTTCCTCCTAAGGCCCCAAAACCCAATTTTGGATTGTGGAACCCCCAATTGTAACATTCTCTTTATTGTTTCATTTTTTTTTTCTTTATTGTACTTATGAGACACTTAGGAGTAAATAGTTTGCTAAGCTTTTTATTGAATGAAATCAATTGTTAATACTATTTAGTATCATGCTTATAACAGTCAATTATTGATTGTAAAAATTCTTGACTTAATAAATTATTTTATTGAAAATTAATTTAGCATCATGGCTAATACCAAAAAGATAGTCTTGTTTTAGCATTTTTCACTATTTCACAGATAAATGTTGACAAGTTATGCATTGTTGAAGGATATGGAAAAAGTTATCTTAGTTGCATCACTAACTTACACATTCCTTAGCATTTGTCACCATCTATTATTTAACATATATTAAACATGTTCACAATTTCTACTCCTTTTCCTAATTTTGATCTTTTTATCATTTATTATTTCTAAATCAATTTGTTAAAAAATGTTAAATTCTATTTGCAACACTAATTTTTTTATTCTCATGTGTAGTGAAATAAGAAGCTGAATGAGAAGCACATACTACTAAATTGGTGCATTAGTTTTTTTTTTTTTTTTTTTTCCATTCTTGAAGGTACTTGAACTTAGTTTGAGAAACTTTAAGATGTGTTAAAGTGAATTAATGACTATTCCAAAGCAAGTGACAACAATAAGAGTGCTTATTGATATTATTTCCTTAACATCTATGTCGTTGCATTCGCATCGTAAGGATATCCAATAAAAGAGTGTCTTTTTCATTTCCATTTCTACCATTCTTTTAACATTAATTTGTGTGCATATTGAGAACATCAATAACCCAACATGTTTTTTAGCATAGGAGTATGCCATGATCTATTGAAGTTACTAGAATAAGAGCTTAGAGGATTCATATCTTTTTAGGGCATAGATGTTTATTTATGATTTTACGAAGAAAAATTGACATATATGAACCTTAACTCGAAGTATCTTTGAAAAGAGCTTCAACTTGTTATTAGTTACGACACTTAATAATTTAACACTTTGGAATTATATATCAATTTGAAACTTTATTAGAATGTATTTGTGTGATCATAGCTCACACTTTCTATTTTATTTAAAGAAAATGATTGCTAAGTATGGTGAAGTTGAAAAGCTATAAGAATAACAAAGTTTCAATAATGCCTTGAAGACTCATATTGATGAAGTTGTATATGATGGATGCACAGTGTAAGAGTTAGCTTAAATACTCTACCATACTTTCCATGTTTTGATACATTGGTCTTTTGTACATTATTCATAATATGCATTTGTTATCATTTATTACTTTATAACTAATTTGTTAACGAACTTCTATGATCCGTCTATAGTATATATATTGGTTTTTATTTGTAGTAGAACTTCAACAATTTGTATTAGCATCGTACATTATCTAATTGATTTTTATTGATAAGATATTTTAGTATTCCATGTTCTCCAATTTTTTATGATACTAGCATGGATTTTTAGCTTGATTAATTTAGCAATTATGTGCAAATGTTTATATTAGAGTTTTGTAAACTAATTAAACATTCATGGACATATTTATCATATTTTTAGCACACTTTAGAGGATATGTAAGGCTTTAACATAAATTATTAGTTTGAAGATTTCAACCATTGAAAAATTTTGTTCAATCTAATTTCATTTGTTTTAAAATTTTCTATGGTGAATATTTTATCATAAATTTTGATTTGATTATTTGAACGGGAATGAAAGAGTTTTGCATTTGATGCAATTGATAGTGATAGAATAAATCATCTCTTCACAATATATGGAAGCTAAACTTTCTATAATTTTGAAGATGCTTGCAATTAGCTTTATGATAGACAATATTTATTAATGTTCATTGTATACTATTATTTTTAACATGAGTTTTAAAAATCATATGGCTCATAGTGAAATGGTGTGTTGCCAATGTTATATCAAAATTTTTAATATTTTTGTAAGGACTACATGTGTTATCCTTGTATATATATATATATATATATATCCTTTTTCCTTTTTTAAGGCTTAAAACACACACACACACACACACACACACACACACACACACACACACACACATATATATATATATATATATATATATATATTTCCTTTTTTTAAGGCTTAAAACACACACACACACACACACACACACACACACACACACATATATATATATATATATATATATATATATATATATATATATATATTATTATTTTGTTGAAATAGATATCACCCATGTAGGAGAATTTTTCAAAATAAAGGGAGAATAGGAACAAGTGTATTTAACTTATTACATTTATAGGCTAGAAGATAGTTTCATATTTTGGAACCTAACAATACATTACTATAAATTAAGAGGAAGATTGATTGAGAAAGGAATGGTGGATTCAAAATTCTCCATGATCTCCATTCCTCCATTCCTCCATTTTTAGTGCTTCTTAAATTTTTGTTTCAAAGTCTGAACAACGGATTATGACTTATAGCTTCTACATGTCCTTGAAATACATTTTTTTTAACCAATAAAAAAAGTTACTTTCAATCACTATAACTCCTCCACAACCTTCTTTTCTTTTAATGTCAATTTGCCAATTTTTGGTACACATTGTTCAACATAGTTGTTCGCATGATTCGTGCCCAATTGGTGTCTCAGCTGATTCGTGTCCAGTTGGTGCTCCTTGATTGAGGGAGTAATCAACAAAATTTATAACCTATAACACCATACACTAGGGTAGCAAAGAAAAAGCTACTATAGTATAGTGGCTCTAGGATCGTCCACTGGGAATGATTAACAAGCTATCAATGATACCAATTTAAAGTGAATTGGTCTTGTTTCATTTCAAGGTTAGCTTAAGAAATAAAACACAAACTTTGATTGGTAAAGGTTTAGACTTAAACTAACTAACACAACAAGTAATAGGAATAACTTAGGAAGAGAAACATTCCTTAGAGAGTTAGGTTCACTGGGGTGGTTCCTCATGCAAAAGACATAGCTCCGGTCAGATGGTTCATTTCCTCGCGTTAGAGATTCAACATATAGTCAATTCTCTAACCGGTGTTGTACAGAGACTCCTTCAATTAGATTTCACTTTAATTCTCTCACTGATGCAACTTGCAATGGTTTAAGCCTCTCACTAAGCCTCAACCATCCAAGGTGATCTTTAA
The DNA here is from genome assembly GCF_030704535.1 of Vitis vinifera. Classification (NCBI taxonomy): domain Eukaryota; kingdom Viridiplantae; phylum Streptophyta; class Magnoliopsida; order Vitales; family Vitaceae; genus Vitis; species Vitis vinifera. The sequence continues at coordinate 21,643,270 of NC_081823.1, read as the reverse complement.
CCTTGGATTACCTTTCTCAAGCTCGCAAGAGATAACTAATGGATGCCTCCTTGGAGTCCAAAAGCTTACCAAGTGTTGGCTATTCTAGAAAATCCTACCTTCAAGTCACCTCCCAAAGGCTCGCAAGAGATAAACTAGTGAATCTCCATGGACGGAGATCACTTGCTTTACCAAGTGTTGGCCCAGGTGACTCTAAGGTGTTTTAAGTTAACTAAAAACATAGAAATCACTAAAGGATTTCACTTCCTCTTCATTACTAGCTAAAACCACAGAGCTCTGCATTCTTGCACTTGGAACCTTCCCCGGCAACCTTAGCTCCAAGGAATTAGAGGTTTAGTTACTCATTCTCTGGGGAAAACTCCTCAGAGAGTTCATAACTTAGTAATAAATAAAAATACAAAGTGAGAAGGTAAGGCAGTAGAAAGAACTGAGCTTTACTTGCTTACCCAAAACTTTACAAAAGGATCTCCTCTCTGAGAACAGGCTCCCGAGAGGTATATATGAACATAATATAAAACTAATTATTACATAGATATTTTCTCTTTTTTACTAACTTAAAAGCTAAGGAATCTTGTAATTGGTGGCTTACAAGGAGTATTTTGGGATTTAGACAACAAAAATCTGATGTAAAATATCTCCCAATGTCGGTAGCAAATATCGGGGTGCTTCAGGAACCATTTCGCAAGAGAAAATGGTGTCTGCGAGATTTCGCAGACACTCAAGAGGGCTGCGGAATATTTTCGCATCAACAAGCTAAACTCGCAGGGCTGCGAAGTTGGCTTCCACCTTGAAGTTCCCAGCTTCCTTCTCGTGGTATATGTCGGGCATCTTCAGGAGGAAATATACCCTACTGTACAAAAAGGCTGCGGAATCACTTCGCAACAAAAGGGTGATTTCGCAGCACTTTGGAAAATGCTTCCTTTAGCTCGGAGTGATTGGCTTGCAATGGCTACAACTTCTTCGTTTCAACTCCGAATTGCACACCGTTTAAAGCATTGGATTGTTGACTTCCTGAGCTTTGAAATGGTATATAGCATGCATCAATTGGACTTCAGAAAGTACTCCAAACGTGGCTGCTACGACTGTCATCAAGAATATGCTTCTTGGTAGATTCTCTTTACTTTTTCTCCTTGCAATCCGGATTTACTCTTGGAAAATGACTTCTAAGCTTTGCCCAAGATTCCTCATAACTCTCCTCAGTCTTGACTTGCTTTGATGATCAAATTACTAACAAAAACACCAAAACTTACACAAAGTGATCAAAATTGCTTTCAAGGGTCCTTAACATGCCAATTGAGTTAAAAGGGCTAAACTACTACTCAAAAGTGTTTAAAAGGATTAATTATAGGCTATCAAATAGCACTTTTTGAGTAGTCTAGTGACCTCACATCACCCATGACTTAGCCCTCATCATAAGTGATCTCACCTCAAAGTAGAGAAGCTTTAAGATTGAAGCTCAAACCCCAAGCTGATATTTATCATGTGAAATCAAAACTCTCCCCTTTCTAACCACTTTTAATTGTTCTTCCGTAAATTATTCTTAAATTGTTAATTTAAAACTTATTATTATTATTATTTGCTTTAAATATTGAGGTTATTTAGTAAATCTAACTTAAAATTGATATATTTACTCCATTAATTGTAATTAATATTTATTGTTAAAAAATTTAATTAATATTTATTTTCATTAATCTTAAAAAATAAGTTTGTTTATTAAACATTTATACTTAAAATATCATAGATTTATAAAATAACCTTAAAATATTTACTATAAAAAATGAATCATGGATTTAGCATTATGGTTGTAAAATATTTTCTAATTAGATATGGACAAATAAGACAAAAAAAAAAAAAAAAGGTTTAAGAATAAGTTAATCATTTTGACTTAACATTGAAAGTCATTTTTAATTTTAAATTATAATATTAAATTATTTTACCAAAGATGTTTAATCCACTTAATAACTTAATTTATTGTCACTTTAAATCATTAAGTTGATTTACCAAATGTCCTCTAAATCAAAATCCACCACAAGCTATGCTAACATCACAATAGAAATGACCTCAAAGCTTTCAATAACATGTAACTCTCTCTTTCACTCTTTTTTCGGTTATTTTTTATTTTTTATTTTTATTTTAAAACTAGATGCCCTAATCACAAGCCCTAATGAAACACCTAAAACAAACAAAATCAATAAAAATTAGAGACAAAAAATTGTTGTAATTGATGGAAAGGTTTCAAAATTAAGATGCTTATTTTTTTCTATAGTCATGTTAGACATAAATCTAGTATATGGCATAAAATTCAATATGTAAATCCCAAGCAACAGTTTAACAGGATCAATGACATATGCATATCAATACACAACCAACTAGCCTAAATTTTATGTAATGCAATTTGCTTTATTATTGTGTAGTTGGATTTTATGAGAAAAAAAACTAATAGAAAGAGAGAGATCAAGTGTGAAAAGATGTGGTGATCAAAGCAAAAGAAAAAATTTCGTTCTCCTTAGAAATAAAATATTCACCTCCAAGTTTGGTCCGAGTCTAAGATTACTAACTAATAGTAAAATCATGGTCACCCAATTAATCTCCACTATCTACTATTCATAATCCAATATCTCATACCCAAAGTAAACCACATTGTTTGCAATCAAAGCCAAACCAATACTAATCCTATATCTACTTTCAAATCATGCAAGGTCAACCATACATCACTTCATAGTGTATAACTCTGTTATTTAATTCTGTTGGGAATTGTCCCAAATTCCTAATAGGTAAAAATTCATTTTTGTAAAAAATATTGTATAGAATATTTCTTAAGTTAATATTTTACTGTAATATTAGATTTCCTTATAGAATAAGGAAAGTTGTTGGAACTATCTCCATAAATATTCTAGGTCACGAGGGAAAAAGTTATGAGATGGAGATGAGCCTAAGAGACTATACAAGGTGGATAGAGATGTGAGGAAGAACGGGAGGTAGCCGGTGGAGCGAGAGGGTTCGTGGTAGGGTATGGATATAAGGAGTGGGGAAACATGGGATGTTTCAAGAACCCAATAGTTGTATTTGATTCTCTTCTCTGTAATATTCTTTAATGTATAGTGGAATAATTCTCTCTCATCCGTAGATGTAAGCGTGGTTGGCTGAACCATGTTAAAACCTCGTGTATCGTAAGCATGATTGTTTTATCTGTGTTCTTGAATTAACCTTATTTGCATGAAAGTTTCCATTGTCACAAAAAATTCAATTCTCAATCCCAAGAGTCATAAGTTAAGTTGGTTTGCCTCTTTCTTTCTCTAGTTATTTCCTTCAATGATTTATATCTCTTCATTTCATCTTCATAATATTTTCAACAAGCCACTAAATCATGCTCAAATGTTCTTCTCTAATCAAAGGCTTCTAAATTCTCTTGAATTTTATTGTAATAGTCCCATTCCATACTAACGGAAGTCACTTTTTCTAATAATATGTTTCCCTATTACATTTTCCCAAATGTAGACTTTCAACCTTCCATTTCTTTGTCACGTGAGACCCTTTTTGAGTCATCCTGAGTATCAATTCCTGCAAACATTTTCTATGAAGATGGTGAGCTTATAGTAGGTGGAGAACCTAGAGATTTGAAGATTTGTCTTTAACTTTGGCTTTGTAACCATTCTTACTGATTTCACTAGATTGTTTTGAATGCATTAATTGTCACAATCAATTTTATTTTTGGTTTACAACATTAGGCATAAACCAACACCAATCTACAAATCTTTGTTATAGACTCTAAAAGTAACCATTGACCTAGGCTATTCACATACATTAGAGATCTAAACTTTTGTTTTTAGATCTCTTTTATCTACAAATGAATCATGGGGAAGTTTTGATGTTTCTAACCCTAAGGAGTTGAGATCAAGGATTTTACTTCATATGCAATAGTGACTTGGCAAAAAAGAAGAAAGGAAGGGAGGGGTTGGTTTCGATTTAGTGGTTGTAGCTATCAACCCAACTATATATCTTCCTCTCATTTTAAATGTTTCTGGTTTGAAGTTGGTTTCCATGGTCCATTTTCATTTTGGTTTTTTTTTTTTTTTAGGCTAAAGTTCTTATAGGCTTTGAGAAGACCATTAAACACAAACATCTCATAGACATTGGTTTGAGGTAGGCATGAATAGCCTTCTCACGATATAAACTTGTGAGCTAACATGATAATAATATTCATTGATCAAGGAATTACTAAGCCTAAGGAAAGTGAGGAAATTTAAAGCGGAAGAAATGTCATTGCATTTTAGCAAAAAGAATGGGGATATCCATATCTTAAAAATTTAGGAACAACTTGCATTCAAGATCAAGGCACAACTAGATGGCATGTAGAAAAAAAATCTTTATGTTGAAGAAAGTTATTGTTTGAGCCATGAATATGGTTTATTTTAAGGGGAATTTTAAGGGTAATTATATTTGCATCCACTAAAACTTTCTTTGCATTGAATATTTTAAGATAAAAATGTCCCTTGGTAAAATCCCTAAACTATCCTTAAGTACAAAAACACTTCAAGTTCCCTCTTTTTATCTCCATTCTTCTTTTATAATCTCTCCATAACTCTAACAAAATTTGACAAAAGAGTTATGTTGCTCAACAATGGAAAAGAAAATAATCATTTCCAATTATAGTACGGGTGTAGATATATGCATTTTATAAAACTTTTTGCATTTCTTATCATATTTGTGGAGTTGAAAGAAGGAGGTACCTTGAATGGTGTTCAAAGTTAGAGAGTTGAACATTTTACAATTGTCTAGCATTGTATTTTTTGCATCTTAAAAATTTTCAAAACCATGCTTTAAGACATCTCTTTATTGTCTGAACTTCTAGGGTTGGCTTTGCTATGATGTCTCTTCAAGGTCTAGACACCATAGGATGAGGTTTTTTTTTCTTTCCATTCCTATTGTATTTTTTCATGATTTCTTACTAAATATTTTTCAATAATTTTTACAATAAGATTTTTGTCAAATGGACATTTCTCACTTTTAAATCACTTTTAAATTCTTACCAATAATTTTTTTGTCAAATGAGCTTCAAATGATGATTTTCTCTAAGCTTTGTGGTTGGGAAGAAAAAAGTTGAGAGAAAAAGGAAGAATTTAGGCCCTTTAGGGAGAGATGAATGATAAAGGTGTTTGGGTATTTTTAAAATTTTAGGGTAGATAAATAAATTTTTAATTTTTTAGTGGATGTGTAAATGGAGTGGATGCAAAGAGATTTTTTATGGATGCAAATACAATTTTTTGAATTTTAAACACATTCTCCATTTCTCTTTTCACATCCACCTATCTTTTTAAAAATAAAGCTAAATGCGAAAGCCCAATATCGTTCCATTCTTCGTCCGCTTTCCATCCAACTCTAAACCTAACTCCCCTTCTCCTTCTTCTTTGCTTTCTTTCTTCTTCCCTTCCTTTTTCATCTTGTCTTTCTCTTCAAGTTTTTTATTTTCTTTTTCAACCAAAAAATTAAACAAATGAGGGAGAGGAGTGAACATGGCGTGCCACTTGTGGCTGTTGTGACTAGAACGCCATGGCCACAAGTTTTTATTTTGACTAGTTTTTTTTTTTTAAAGGGAGAGAATGGAGTGGCTGTGGCGTGACCATTGATCACATTTTTCCATTGGAGTTGCAGCATGCCATGGCCACCTCTTTTTTTTTTTTTTTTTTTTTTAAAGTTAAATTAATTAATTAATTTTTTCTTTTTTTAAAAAAAAAGTGAGAAGGAAGGACAGAAGAACAAAGAGAAAGGAAAAGGAAAAATAAGAATGGGAATGAGAGTTAGGGCTTGGGCAAGATGAAGAAAAAGAGGGTAAGTGTTGAAGAGGGAAAGATGACGCTTTCTAGAAGTGACATGGTTGCCTGCACTTATTCCTTGACAAGGGCTAAAAGGACACTTTCGAGAAACGTCATTTTATGCATTTATTGGCACCTAAAAAGCATCATTATTGCCATTCTTTCTTATAGTGTTTATAATTTATTTTTAAAAATGGGTCATGTCATGTTGAGGCAAGAAATAATGAAAATTTTGAATTTATAAATATATTATTTTCCTCTTTAATTGCTTAACTTTTAACTTTTAATTTTCTTAAAAAAATATTAACTAATTTAATTATATATGTTTATAATATTAAAAAAAATTAAATTATAAACTTTTTATAATTTTATTTAATCTTGTAATTATAAAATATTTTTAATCTTTATAATGAAATATATAAATTTTACTTAATTAGTTATTTAAAATTTGAATTTATTGTACTTATAATTAAAAAGTATTTTTAATTTTAAAAATATAAAATTAATAAATTTATATGGGTTAAATGGATCATAAATAGGTTGGATCATGAATAGATCATTTTGACATTATTATTAAATAAATTAGTCAGCTTGACACTAATAAATAAATGAGTTAAAAGGGTTAAACAAATCAAGTAGTCAAACCTGAACACAACTCATTTGTCGAATAAGTTATATGACTTGACACTATTACAACATAAACACGATTATACCTAACTTGAACGAACTAAAATATATGTTGTTTTCAATAGTGTTATCATGTCATGTCAAAATTGCACCTTTAATTTTAATGTTTTTGAGATTCCTTGTGCCATCCATTTATGAAATGCAGGTTCTATATTTGTCATTACTAAACATGATAGATTTATTATACTTGTTACTTCACTTATTTGATAGATAAATAAATTAATTATATTTAATTTAATTTTATTGGTGCATAATTATTTTTTCCTTTTGTTTAAATTATTTCAATATCAAGTGCCAAAATAAAATGGTAATAAGTGCAACACTTAATTTTAAAATTTGCACATATTCTTGGCACTTCTAGCAAGTATTGATGTTTAAAAGTAATCAATGATAACACTTATTAAAAGTGACAACATTGTTTGAAAAGGTGAAAGACGTTTCTTAAAGCATCAAGGTTTATGCACTTCCACAATAGAAGAGACAATGTTGGTATCAAATTGATGAACAATAATGCTACTAGAAAGCCTTAACATCTATTCCATATTTCAATGGCTTTGAAAGTGTTAACAATGTATTTGAAAACTCTTCCCAATGACACTTGTTTCAATGTGCTTCTTAGAAGCATCATTGTATGATAAAACGTATGAAAAGCTAACAAATGACAATTTAGGGGAACACCACCGTACATCCTTCTTGATGCATAAAAAGCATTGTTGTTGACCTTTCTTCTTATAGTCTATATCTTTTCTTATCTTTCTAAAAATACATATTTTAAAAAAATTCTTAAATTCGCTTCATACACTATTTAGAAGATTTGGATTGTTTCTTTAGAAATAGTTTTAATAACAAGAATATTTACATCAACATATAAACCAATAGTAAGTTAGAGACCTAGAGTTAAATGTTGTGGAATCTAAAAATTTCAACTCTTTCAACGAAAAGAAAATTCAAATCTATATATAAAACTAAATATCACAAACCACATAAGGCAACATGAATGTCACAACTCATAAACATGATGACATTATGAATAATGCCACTACATTTTGAAGACACCCCACAAAGTACACAACAATATTAGCCCAATTCATTCCTCGAGACTCATTTTCACTATCCTTTCAAGAGTTTTATCAAAGAGGGTGGTAAGGCATATAACCTAACCTATCCTTCAAGTTGTTCACAATACTCTCACATCTCTCAAGTAGGCTTAGCATCTTGTGTTGAAACTCTGTTTCTTCATTGCGAGCCTTTCTTAAAGGTAGTGGAGTTGGAGACATGGGCTCCAAAATGAGTTTGCTTCCACCAAAATCCATACTAACATCAGAAGAAGTTTCACCAATTTCTTTAAATGATCCAACATTGTCATTTTTGTTGAGTTGTTCTTGTTCTGTTGGTTGATACTCCTCAACATTCAAAATGGTGTATTTCACATCCACATTACCAAACATGGAATTGCTTGAATTCATTACATGATGAAATGCTAGTTGTGTATGAAACTTGTCCAAAAACACAACATGGCATGAGGAGGAATAAGGTAAAACACATGTTCTTATGTAGTCTAGTGGCCCAAAATGTTGAAATTTTTTGTGGAGCTCCATAAAAGATGGAAGCCTAGATCCATGAGGAAACTCCATCACAAGTGTTGTAGGTGCTTCTAGTGCTTTCTTGGAAGTCTCCATTTTGAACTAATCAAAGTTTGATAAGTCAAAATGTTACATTAGAGTACACTCAGGTGAAATTCAAATCATACATAACAATCAAGGAAATAAATAAAAAGTAGAAATAAACCACAAAATTTTTTTGTTTTTTTGCTAAAAATTATGAAAGTACATAAAATATTATGGAAGTTATTTAAAATCTTATATATTTAAAAAAATATATATATTTTTTATAGAAAAACATTGTGAGAAAAAAACTTTATTAAGTCTAAACAAATATATGTATATATATATATATATATATATATATATATATATATTCCTATTTTTTTTCTCTTCTTATGACTTACTTTCCTCAAAATCTTCAAGATTCAAATGGGTACTCAACTTTGTTTGGATAATAGAAATTATGACATAAAATACAAAGAAATGAAAATAAAGAGGAAGGGAAATAAAATTGAAAAGGAAAATTATGAATTTTAAACTCATTAGTACTTTTCTCTTCTTCGCCTAAAATAAAGGATTAAAGATATCATAATTTTTTGAATCATTTTCTTTCAATTTTCTTCATAATTTCAAATCAAACAAGAGAATTTGTATATATATTCCAATATGCAAAAAGACTACAAATAAACTAAGAAAAAATTACTATGCAAATCAATTTCATGAATCATGAAAATGATTCTTATATTTTTATATAGAAAGGGAATGAGATAAATAAATCTTGAAAAATATTGTGAGAAAAAACCTTATTGAGTCCAAAAAAAAAACTTTTTTTCTTTTTTCTCTTATCCTTGTTAGTCTGGCATACTTTCCTTAAAATCTTCAAGATTCAAATTGGTACTCAACTTTGTTTCAATAATAGAAATTATGAGGTAAAATACAAAGCAATTGAAATAAAGAGGAAGGAAAATAAAATTAGTAAGGAAAATTATAAATTTTAAACTCAACAGTATTTTTCTCCTCTTCACTTAGAATAAAGGATTAAAGATATCATATGTTCTTGAATTATTTTCATTTGGTTTTCTTCATAGTTCCAACTCAAACGAGAAATTTTGTATATAGATTCCAATAGGCAAAAAAACTATAAATATACTAAGAAAAAAAATATTATTTGCAAAAAATTATACGCAAATCAATTTCATGAATCATAAAAATGATTCCAACTACCAATCGCAAAAACTTACTTTCAAACAAATCAAAACCAAAATAATAGTAAAGAAATAATGAGACCAGTTTCATTTAAAAAATTAGATGCTTGAACGAGATCATTTTATTTTGTCTATTGTGAAAGAGAGAAATATAGGATCAAGAAAATGACTTAAAAGTATAGTAAATTCCAAGGATTTTTTTTTTACATATAACAAAAAAATATATATATATAGGGTAAGCAACAATAGGGCTAGAATGCAAATTATGAAACTTTCCTTTTGTGACCCATTTGAATTGAACTAAAAAAAAAACCTAAAATCAAGAAACAAAAGTATAAAAACTATCAATCTACAACAAATACTTTCTTATAGCTAGAAAACACTATACAAAAAAGTATTGATCCAATGAAAAAATTCAAATATTCTCATACTGATAAAATAAATTAGAATCAAATCAATGAAAAGTTCCAATGGTAATATTTTTCATATGCAAAAGTACCTTAATTATCACAAATCATTGAATCAAACCCTAGATAAGTAATGTTTACCTAGACCAATTAACAAAGAAAATGGTAAGAATAGCAATCCTCACATAAGAAAAACTTAAAGGGACAAAAAAACTTACCGGTCAAGTGAATTTCTTGAAAAGGATTTAATTTTTCCTTGAAGTAGAGATAGATGTAAATGTAGGAAGAACCTTGTGTAGAAAAAATGGGGAAAAATAAGGTTTTTATAAGCTCATCACGTCTATATCTATATGTTAGAATGACATCTTCTTACAAACTATGTATATGGGGTAAAATGCTTATCTATACTCTAGACAGATGAGCATATTGCTGGTTTTGCAAATTGCATACCTGTACTTGTATTATCCAATAAGATTTAATTAATGAAATAAAAAAAAGTAAAATAATATTTTAAAATGTTATTAAATACTAATATCGTTTAATATATATATATATATATATATATATATATAATAAGAATAACTATTTATGATACTATGTAATTTCTACCACCAAATGTACATACAATATGTGTGGGATTAACCATCTCAATGGGATCTTTTATCTTAGTCGGAGGAACAATTACTAAAAATCTAGTGTTTCTTCACCCTTGGCGCCTGTGACTATTTTATTTGATTAGAAAAAAAAAAACTGTCTTTTCCATATGAAATATGAATGTTAAGTAATAATAGCATGACACTTTGAATTCAATATGAGAAAATTCCAATTTTCTTTTTTCAAAACATTAAATTATGTAATGAAAGAGGAATATGAGATAAACAATATTTAAAAATTTTTCTTATCTATTAAGGGTACATTATAGCAGCACAAACATTTTGTTTTCACACTAGAAGGCTCTTAACAATCTTTTTGCTATAAAAGGGTACATAAAAAATATATATATAAAAAAAAAAGATGATCTTATTTGATTTATTTTATTTGATCAGATCAAATAAAAACTTTGGATACATATATAACACAAATAAATATTTAATTAATGTAAAAGTATAATTGATATTCATATGTTTGTTTCTTAGAATTCCAAAAAAGAGAAAAGGAGTGTTAAGGAAAATAATTTTTTCATTTTTTGGGAAAAATGGTAAAAGAAGAAAAAAAAGAAAAGAAAAAAAAAAGGAAAATACTACAAATCCCCCCTCCCTCCCTCAATTTTTCTTGAAAAAAAATAGAGAAAATTTAGAAAAAGTACTTGTCTCATAAATTTAATATTTTCCTTTAATTTTTTATGAACAACAAAATAAAAGATAATTTTTATAATTTTTCTATATTTTCTTTCTGTTTTTCTCATTCTTATTTTCTTTTCTTCAAACTTTTTGAAAACCAAAGATAGCTTAGGCCTATATCCATTCACACATCAAAAGAGTGTTCTTAACAAAAAATGTAAGACTATGGAAAGTTGAAACTTATATCCACAATGCATCATACATATAAGCATGTTGATGGTTTTAAGTGGCAATAATTTACACTTGTAATTGCACATAAGATTTGTTGAGAAATAAAAATAAAATAATATTGTATACAATCCCAATAAATACAAAAATTGTTCACATATTTTTATCTAATATGTATAAGCCACAATGAGATCCACATAAATTTACTATTCCCAAATAATAAGGTTACAAACTTATTTAGGTAAGACTCTATTTCTATTTTTTTTTAATCAATTGAAACAATAAAATTGCACAAATAAGTGTTTGATTAAACAAAAAATTATATAATTTTATTTTCATAATAAAGTGTTTGGTAAAACTTAATACTTATTTTAATGACTTAAGTTGACTTTAAGTTAAATTATACTTAAGTTATTAACTTAAAACTTATTACTTAATTTTTATTATGATTGTTTGATAAAATTAATTTAAAATTAATTTTAAATTATCAAATTAACATATTTATTATTATAAATTATAACTAGGGCAAAAGAGGTTGAGTAACAATGGAGGTGTTGTGGAGTAGCAAAAGAGATCGTCAAGGTAATAGGACAAATGAGGATAAAAAAGTAAAATGAAAAATGTGAACTTAAGAATAAGTCAATTGTTTTTGTTTATTACTTAAAGTTGTTTTTTACTTTAAGTCATACTATTAAGTTATTTTACCAAACATACTTAATTTACTTAATGAGTTAAAATAAGTTATAAGCCACTTTAAGTTATTAAGTTGATTTACCAATTAAACACCTACTAAAAGTGCATCTTCATATATAATAAATAGTTATATATATTAATAAAACTAAAGATGTGATAATTTTAAGGGATGAGTGTTTTGATTTGTACAATATGATAATAATTTATAATAAAAATAAAAATAAAATATTATTTTAAAAATCTTATCAATGGTCATTAAAAAATATAATATCAAAACCTATATCAAGACATGAGATCATCTTCTTATTGAACATTTATAAAAATTATATTAGTATGATATGCATGTCAATCTTTTTTAAGTAGTGATGAGCATTCATATTTGTACAATCCAAAAACAATTTATGAAAAATAAAGATAAAATAATATTTTAAATTATTAATAAGGATTTCCTTTAAAAAAAAAAAAAAAAAAGACTAGATACTGAAGTTATATAAACACCTATGAAGAGAATCTTATATAGTAAAAGTAAAATGTTTATAAAAGCATCCTCGTGTCTTTATTTGTATATATAACAAACGTACAATAATTTTCATGGTTTTAAGTGTTGAATTATGTGAATTTGTAAAAACTCCAAAGACATTTAACTAAAAAAATAAAATAAATATATTTTTTTAATAAATTCAATATTATTCATATATATTTATTCAAAAAGTATAAATTGCAAGGTTGGGTCAACATAAAACTCTAGTTACAACATTGAATGAATTGTCATGCAAGCCTTTCAATAACACAAACTAGGGTTTGATAAAAGATAAAAATAAGAATGATATTAAGTCTATATTATTTATACCTACAAAAAACATCTTATAAAAAATATAGAAAGTAGAAGATTGAAAGTTTTCTCACTCATAGAATATTATTGCAAGTAAGCATTTTAATGATTTTATATCATAAGTATTTGAATAGGTACAATTTAATAAGATTTAGACCTTGCTTGTTTTTTACTTAAGTCTTAAAGTAAATTGCTTTAAAACTTTAGACATATTTTTTTTAACTAGTTTGTTTTCTAAATTATCACTTTATTACAGACAATTTTATCTTAATGTTAAAGGTGATTTTTTTTTATTTTTTAAAAAACTTTTATCCAAATAGAAAAAGTCACTTTTTTATGTTAACTCTTTCAATCTTTAAATTTGTTACAACACTCAAACCCAAATTTTCAAACAAAATTCATCAAATTTGGGGTAATTCTTAAGTTGAATACAAATCAAACTATCTCAACTATGTGGAATCTGTATAAGCAACAAATTTACAATAAAATTTTTCAAGAAAAACTCAAATATGGAAACAAAGTTCCAAAACTATCAAGAAAAATTCTAGTATGGATACAAAGTTCCAAAACCAAAACAAATATTCAACCATATGCCACTACTATTTTGGCCTCAAAACTCATCCAATTCTCGAAGAAATTAAATTCTATAAATTCATATTAATTAAATATTATTTAAAATTGAAAAAATAACACTTAATTATAAATTTTTGAGTAGGATGAATTTACTATATTTTTTAAGAATTCAACTCCTTTCATTACAATAAAATCAAAATAAACCAGCTCTCATCCATTCTAATGAAGCTTTTTAATTAGAACTCTAAAATATAATTTGCAATCATTTGAATATCCACCAACATCAACAATTCAATTCATTTTCAAAAATAAAAAGTTTATGATTTGATGCTCTTTTCCAAATTGAGAATTTGAAAAATTAATTAATGAATCTCAACAAATGAACATATATTTCAATTATCAATTCATAAATCCAAATGTCTATAGCATAGAAACTAGTGAATAATCAATTAAACTTAACTTAGAAAATTTTTAACATTTTTTTAACAATAAAATATAATTAGACACTTTAATTACTATCTAATTACCAATTTTCAACTAATGAAATAATTAGTTATTATAAAAATTTTATTATGACAATAAATTTAGTACTTTAGGATATTTGGAAATGTATAAAATTACTATTTGTAATTATTAGTGGTCAAATACTTTTATTTTAATCATATAAAATAAAATTAAAGAAACATAATAATTAATTTTGTAGATATATTAAAAAAATAAATTTAGTAATTAACAGTATTTGGTTATTTTTCAAAACAATAAACTTAACATTTAATATCATGCATTTAGACATCAATAAAAAAACTAAGAGACTAAACATTTAATGAAATGCAAACCTTATAAGTCTTGCAAAGCAAACTTAAGTAATCACCTAAAAGGGTGGATGAATTAGGTGATAGTCTTTTTTTAAAAATTTTTTTTTTATCCAAATTTAAATACAAGCAACAAATAAATACAAATTATAAAAGTAAAGTGCTTAAATCAAAGAGACTAAGGGAAACAATGACATTTTCTTGTGCTCTACATCCTTTACAAGCCCTTCCAACCTTTCTATCATACTAAGTGTTTTTTCAACCAAGACTCTTTAATTTCTACTATAGTTGAATTCCTTATGTTCTAATGGACCTTTACAATCTCAAAGAGGTACCTATAGATCTTTCTCACAATCTCACCAAATAACGAGAAATGACTTACAAACATAAGTTTACAACACTATTGAAGGTCTTAATTGAAGAATGAATGCACAATTTAATGCTCAAGTATGTATGCTCAATATAAGGATTCACAAATATAAGTTTACAACACTATTGAAGGTCTTAATTAGAGGTGTCTTAATTTCAATGGAGTAAAAATTAGTGGCAAGTGTAAAATATATGTTAAATGTTTTCAAGGAGTAGTTACAAGTTTAAAAGGAAGATGTGGACATCCGCCTATACAACCACATGCCAAGAAGTAACTAAAAATTTCATTTTTCATTATTTGACTCAAGGAACAGGGAATATGGACATCTATATAGATGACTTCATTCATACCTCTTCGCATTTTAATTCTTCAATGACTCAAACACAATGAAGACTTTAACTAGCTTTTAGGATTGTTTATTAAATTATATCATTTTTAAGTGATTTAAACTAGTGTTTTGAGTCCTTTTTAAGTGTAAAATGTTTCAATTGAGCCATTAGGATTTTTAAAGAACTATAAAAGATTTTCATGCAAAAACTAAGGTTCAATATAGTTTCCTAAGTTAGATAAGGTCTTGTCATTCTTATGTAAAGTACCCTTACTTAGTTTACATGCAAAATGAGTATCAATTATACCCTAGTATGATCTTTCCTTTGATCATCAACTCTTCTTACTAAAAATCATTTGCTTCTTGAAATTGTTATTTGACTTGCTTCTTTGAAGATAGGAAGATTATTTATCTCTTGACATATAAATTAATGTAGTCTATTTAAACTTATGCAAAATCAAGATTACTCAACCCGTGGACTAACAAGCTTTACTTAGATTTAAGTCAAATTTAGGCCCATTCAAATTTTAATATAAAAAAAAAACAATACCTAGTGATATATATATATATATCAAAAGATTCATGGTTCTTAATATAAGGATCTCATCCATATTTTAATTCTTAAGTAAATAACAAAAACTAGAAATCTATTGCATTTCGTACTCATTACTACATGTGTATCATCTCTTTCAATACTCTTTTGTAGCTATTTCTGTATGCAATAAATTATGATAGTCCCATCCCATTGATAAACCCAATATTTTAGGGAAAACCCCTAGAACATAGGCACATGCTTCTATCTAATAACCTAGGGATACTAGATCTAATCACAAAGAAGGTAAATAAAGTGGTAAAACTAGCATCTAAGAGATAAAAAAAATTTACTTTTGATTTGGATGTTCCCAAATCAAATTTCAATTGATGAAGAATATCTTCAACACGTTGCAATCTTCTACTTCTTTGAACCTTGGCACTTCACTTGTCTTACACATATCTAAAGTGAGAGAGATAAAAAGGTTTTTTGGAAAACCAACTTTGTGAATGGTTTAGTGTGTCATACCCTAAACCCCTAAAAGGGTTTACATAGACTTTCTTATGGGCTTAAGTGACTTTGGCCCAACTTGGACTTAGGCCACTTTGGCCCAAATTGGGCTTAGATCACTTAATCTAGCCCGATAGGTTTTAATTAATTAATTAGCCCTCATGAGTTCTAATAAATTAATTAGTCCAATCTAGAAAAACTAAAAATAAGTAATCATAAAATCTTATGTAACCTTTCACTTTTACCAAAGCACATTTATGCATAAAAATGATTAATTCTCCATAAAACCATAAGACTTTGCACTAATAAAGAATATGAGCACAAATAGGGACCACTTGAACCCATTAGAAAATAATGACTCCCTCAAAATCCAATTATAAAGTTGATTCAACACTTCACTAAAGTGAGTAGATTGCACATCAATACCCTATGGAAGTACATTGAGTTGCAAACTCCCTATGAACTAGTGTCCATAATCCAACAATGTAAATACTATTAAACTCGAGAGATTATCTCTATAATAATTGAGTCTTAAATCCTCCTATTTTGTAATCAACTAACATATTCTAGTCTTTAAAACACATTTGTCAAATTTGACTTAAGAAATTATTAAGGCAACATATTACATAATTACTAGTTGGATCACCTAAGGGGATACATTGTTTCAATCTTATGAGATATCATGGAGCCTATCTTAAGAGAATACCTACCTTAATTAATAGTGACCCAATCTGTAGGGAATATATGACCACCTTAGATTCTCACCCATAGGTCAAAACAACTGAAGGCTTTAATACTAGCTCAATATTCTCTCAAAGTTGAGAGCTCATGAAAGATAGTAGCTTGATGAAGTCATGACTACCCGATAGCGAATGTTGTGACTTACCATAGGTCTTATCTAATATGTAACCATACAACTAGTGCAGTCACCATTAGAAACTCATCCAATGACTAATGAAAGTCATTGCTCTAATTAGAAAGTAGTGTACTACAGTCTTAGATGCCTAATTTCATAAATTGGTTGTGAGCAACTTATCATCTTACAAAGAACTCATGATTTGGGTCTTCTATACAACTCCTTAGGCATTGAAGTCATATATAATACAAGTGATATAGACATGAATGCTGATATAAGTAATAATGCAATTGTAAATATAAAAATGGAATGAAAAATAATAATATGTAAACATATTAATGAAAACTTATTCAATTCCATCATATTATGATTTTAAGAGCTCTATCCTAATAATATTATCAACTCCACCTCCCTTTTTTTGCTAGGAAACCATATCTTTTTATCAATATTAAATCAACTCCAATCATTAAATTAATAACCTTTGCATGAGCATTTAGTATATTTTTCCTAATTTTTAAAATGGTCTTTTTTATTTATTTATTGTAAGTCCATAATTAGAAGAAAAATTAAAATGTGAAATCTTCCATACACCATTATCCATCATGAACCAAAATCGTAGCCTTGCATCATAGTCTTGCATTCTATTCTCATTTCCAATTTGCTAACCTATTTCACTTCATAGGGTTTTTCATCTAGACAATATCCTCTTTTAGAATGTACATACCCATTTGATACAACAATTCCACATGGTACTAATGTTTTATTCCATTTCCAAGCACTAAGGCTTTTTCTTAAACCATATTATTATAAAGGTGTTAAACTTCAACTTTGGTATTCACAACAATTCAACTTTAAGTTCTAAATCCTTATCCTTTGAAGTCACAATAGAAGATTTTTTTTCTTATTATTTTCATTCAAGCATAGTTCAATTCATATCATTAAAACTAACCTTAGTGTATTTAAAAACAAAAAACAAAACCTCAGTATATATTTGATCATTTGATTTTAAAGAAATATAAAATATTTAATATAACAAATCTACACTTGTAGAAAAAACCTCTCATCTTTTGGTATGGAGTAACATGTAAAATTTAGTGGTTATGGTACTACGTGTGTGGGCATGCCAAAGAACCTTTATCCTCATAATTTTTCCATCTCATTCTATTTGAAGAATCAATCATCATTCCCAAATAATATATTCTTGGCCATAGTGAGTTTGACTTCCTCAAGTGAGGCCAAACATATGTTGTAACACTTTGCATGTGTTTGGTTGTTTTCTTACATTGAGAAAGGACTTTAAACTTTCTATTTTCATAACATAACCAAAATTCAAGTACATACAACTAGAATATAACTTACAATAAATATTAGGAATAATACAATTACAAAGTTGAAATGATTGGAATATTATAACATCTTATTCTCACTCACTTTAGCATAACTACTACTACATTAGAATAATTTTGCTTTGAAACACTAGCTCACTATTCTAGAAGAATACTGCTTTTGTTATAGAATAATATAACAAAAGGTTGATGTTTTGTTATATTGCTTTTTGTTATAGAAAAAAAAAAGGTCTTTCTTTATGGCTATTGATTATCAAGAGAAGGGGTATATGTCATTAATTATAACACCTTGATAATAGATGTCATTTATGCTAGTTCCAACATAGGGGTACAAGAAATGTTAACATATATACTCCATCAAGGTTGATGTTTTTCCTTGATCATCATAGGATGTTATGTGTCTTTCACTACTCATTATTTGTTAAGGTTGGTTGTTATATGTCATAGTTGCTCCCACATATGTGAATGTTGGATGAAATATATGTGAAGGTTGTTCCAACATATTTCAAGGTTAGGTGTCACACATGTCATTGTTGTCCCTACATATGCCAAGCTTGCCCCTACATATGTCAAGGTTGAATGTCATATATATTATGATTGCTTCCATATATGTAAACATTAGGTGTCACATATGTCATGGCTACTACATATGTCAAGGTTGCCAAGGATATCTATCAAGGTTGCTAAGGACATCTATTAGGAATGGTAATAGGGGGTTTGGGATGGGGCGCCCCTATCCCATTCTCATCCCAAAATATATAGTTATTTCTCATCCATGTCCCAAACCCGGGGCAGGATAGGGCATAACGAGATAGGCTTGGATGGGATAGGTTGGGTTGAGTTGGACTGGATTGGTTGGGCTGGACTGGGATAGGTTGGGTTGATCTGCTCTATAAGAAAAGGATATCCAGAGACAAGCACCACTCCAATTCTAAGAATTCTATTAATTTATCTTTCACATAGTGATTATAATATATTTTCCAGCTAGCTCTAAATTTTAATACACCAAAAAAACACTAATGGGATGAATGTTTTGTTTGCATCATCCATCCTCGTAAAAACCATTCAAAGGAGTAAGATTTAGTTTGTGGGTTCTCTTTTTATTGAATATATATATATATAAACTTATGAAATGGAATCTCTCGTTCTTCCTAACACTTACCATTTTTAGTGATAATGACATGAGAGAAGTAACCAACTTGATCTATAAGTTTGTTTTTCTACACCTCTCTTGACTTGTCATAAAATAGAGTTAAAGTAACCATTTTGGGTGCTATGTCATATAACAAAAGCAACATTAAATTGTTCTAGAGTTTGCAAAAGTTTCAAGTTTCTTAGGAACCAAACAAAGTCCACTAAAATATAAAAATAAAAAAGAGTGATTAATTACTTTGTGGTTAAGGCTCTGCTTGATTTAGTGAAAAAAGAATAAAAATGTTGAAGATAGCCTACAAAATATATTTCTAAAAAAACAAAGCCTAAAAACAAAAATGAAGGTAATTACTATTTTCTCTCTTATTCAAAGGAAAATGAAAAATATTAAGCATAAAGAATTTGAATAGAATTTAACCAAGAAATAAAAATAAAAAGAAGAAAAAGGGCATTAAACCACAATGGAAAAATGGAAACCATACAAAAAAAAAAAAAAAGAATTGCTCAAAATGGAGACAAAATTATGAACTTAGAAAGACAAAGGGGAGCTTATAGTGAGAGAAAGTGAGTGAGAGATGAGTGGCACATTGCGAAACACAGAAACAAAGAGGAATTCTAAAACAAAACTAGAAATTTAGGGGTTTTTTTTTTTTAGAATCTTTACCTAAAGCTAGAGGGGTTATTTTCTCCATAAGTTGAACTCTAAAAATAAGAAAATCAATCTAGGAAAAGGAGATTTTTGTCGTAGAGTGGAAGAAACTACAACCCTAAAATGAGATAAGAAGCAAAATTTATATGTGGTAGTTAAACTTATAATTTTATATCCAAGGTGGGGTGGGGTGGGGCAAATTATTACAAAACCCAACCCTAACTTGAACCCAATTCGGGTTTTAAATAATAAATCTGAAATCATCTCATCCCTAATTACTATGCTCCCATACCTGTCCTAATAGGGGTAGGGTAGAGTGGGGTGGGGTGGGGATGGTGACTCAAAAAACCCACAAAATTGTCATCCCAACATCTATCAAGGTTTCTAAATCTTATTTGTCAAAGTTTCCTATGAAAATTTAATGTATTTTTTAATTTAAATTTTAATAGAATTATTTTATTTTATTTTAAATTTTTAATAGAAAATGAGACTTGTTCAAATAGACTTTGTTGTCAAATTAAATTTGATACCTATTTAAGCACAATTATAATAATTAAATTTATTCATTATAATGAAAAACAACTATTTTATAGGGATGTGAATATTAAAAATCCATTTATATCTAAAAATAATTATTTATAGTTATCTTTATCTTTCATAGAGAATGATAAAAACTAATACAACTTAAATAAATGAAGATTATTTAAATTTGGAATTATAATTCTTTTTAACCATCCTTCAAAAACTTCTTAAACTTGGGCTACAAAAGAAACACAAAAGCATAAAATCTAACAAAGTGTCAAATGTGACCATTAAGCAACTCTTATATATACCTGAATTTTTTATTTTATTTTTTGTCTTTCTCATCTCACACGAGACAAATTGGTGAGTATTCCACTTCTTATTTTTAATTTTAACTTGTTTTCATTGATAATACATTTTTCTTTTCTTTTTGTTTCCCTATAGTTGTTTCAAATTGCACTATAGTATGAAAACTTTATTGGATTCATACATGGATGCAAATGATGACTTAGAAAATTGTGTTTATCATTGGGATTCAGTTCTTGTGTAGAGTAGATTGTATATCCAGTAAGATCTTCGGCTACAAATGATTTTATGTTTATAGATTTGTTATGGATTCATTTTGTTAGTGTAGAAATACTATAACAAGTTTTGTACCTTAAAATGTATTAGCAAAATTAATTACTTTTATTTTTTTGTTGTATTAATTTTTTTTTATACCTCTTCATAATATTGTATTTTTGTTCAATTTAAAATATGAATAATATACCTTTGTTAAAAACTAGTTCCAATAGCACTGCAATAGGTCCCTAACAACATTGCAAAAAGTCCTAAGCATTTTCAACTCCAATTTTTTATATATATATATAACTTAGAAAAGAAAAATTACCATAGTAAGTACATATTAACATTTTCAAAATATTTACTGTACAATAATGGTTAAGACAATGATTGAGTGACTATGAAAATAATCATCAATGAATAATAATGATAATGGAAAAATAAACATTATTGAGAAGATAACCCAAGAACATAGTCATTATTAAATTTACAATGAGTAGACAATGATCAAAAGCCAAATCCAACAATATTGCATCAGTGAAAAAAGAGCAATGCCATTTGTAATGCTCTTTCATTGAGTGCATATTTATGATAGGACTCAAGGAAGAAGCCTTCACTAGCTTTGTGCTAGTGGTCGCAATAAGATTGGGGGGGTAAGTGTTCTTTGATGGTATATTATTTTTTTGCCTTATATTCTATTGTTGATGAAGAACCATATGTTACCTTGAAAATGTTTTTCTTTACAACAAATCAGTGGTTTAGATAGAGTGACCATGACAATGCAATAAGGAGAGCAAACATTAGATACTGTCAAAGTAGATGACCATGAACTTTTAGGAATGGTTTATACAAATTTAGTCCTTCAATATGAAGTCAAGTTGATGGGCTTCACTAAGGTTTTCTACTCTTATATCCTTTTAGTTACCCTCAAAAATGTAAACTATTCCCAATTTTAATAATCTTGGTTTATGCATATTCTATTTTTTATTTGAGATTATCTAGAATATCATGTAGGGTTATTTTAAACTTATATTTCCTTTAAGTTCTAGATCACAAAATGTTACCAATTCTCTTTCATTTTTTATAACCTTGATGGATGAAATAGTGCTTATGAGTGGAATAAATGGTGAAACTTTTGTCTAAATCCAAATAAAATTGATGAAGATTCATGATAAAAAATTTATAATTTATCATCATTTATATGTTGATTTTCAAATTATTTCAAGCACCAAGACACAAGTCATAGTTTGTTTCATTCAAGAGTCACCATGTCAAATAGTCATAATAGTGTTGGATGCTGAAAAACTTTTACTCACAATATATATTCTTGTTGTGCAGGTTAGGACTAATATAAGTTATCTTAAAAGAATCAATGTGTTAGTTGTTCTTGCATTGTAATTCTTAGTTGTTATAATGTCCCATTTAAGTAGGATTTTTATGACTCATTAATTAGTCTCCTTATATCAAATGATTATTATCTTTAAGAGGTTCAATGAAATTATTATTCATTCCTTAGCCATGTAAATTTTCAATTCATTAACTTCTAAAAAAAATAGTAAGTTGAAGAAATTTTTTTTATGTTCTAATTAAAAATAGTATTGAACATACAATTTCAACATTTTCTTACTTCTTTTATAATTTATATTATAAAAGATAAAAGATATTGGGAATCAACATGCCTCATGGTTGAGAAATACAATTTTTTCTTTTCTTTTCATAGATTAATCATAGTATCATAGGAATAAGACTAGTATGAGAAATTACAACCAATGATTCAACAATATGGAAATATTTTTTGTAACATCAATTTGTGAACTACTAAACTTGGTACAATATTTTACTTTATTTTGAACATCCTCTATACACATATGTCTACCTTTTATTTTTTTTTAAATTTTATTTTTGAAGTCTTTCATACTTCTAATATTTAAATTATTAGATAGATGAGATTATTTTTCATGTTATATTATTTATATATCAAGAGCTCATGGCTTCAACATAAATTATCTTATTCCTCAAATTTCCTTCAAATGTATTGTTTATGAAATGTTGTTTCTATTCTAGTCAAACTAAAAGTTAAAAAATCCCACTTAAAATGAAAACAATGCCTTGAACTATATTTATTATTGACGTTAAAAACCTTCACTATCCATTCTTTTAGAACCTAAATATAATTTTACTTTAGATTTTCTAATATTGAGAATATAATGCATGATTAATACTATAATGTTTAAAATATGCTAGTAATATTATTTGATATATATACCTTGTAATCATAAACAACCAAACAATTTGTTCACTTCCTCATTTATTTAAATGATCACTCAAATGCCTTTGAGACTAAATAAAGTTTTGAGAAATTTTTATGAAATGATTTGATATTCAAGTTGATATTTTAGCATCTCAACCATTGGACCCAATGCTTGGTCTCATATTCTATATTTGATAAAACAAATTTCAATTGGTTTTTTGTTAGCATAGATTTTCTATGTTTAAAGAGATGTTTTGGAGAATCTAGCTTTGAGACAAGAAGCAACCACAAGTAGAGGCATAGTTGAGAGATCCAACTTATATTAATTGTGAGGACATTTCAAGAGTTAGCCCCTCACAACCAAATTCAAGGTACTTATCGTCTAAATTAGTTTTTGTAGGTCCACAATTATTTTTATTTTAATATTTTTACTTTTCTTTCATATATAATCATTGAAATTTTTATAGTTTGCAAGTTTATGGATTTTTCTTATTGTAATTTTAATTAATGGTGGTTTTTATTCTCTACTATTAATAATTATGTTAAGTGTTTCTCATATTATAGGGTTCTTTGGTTGGTTAATTTTTACAAGGTGTTTTTAAAAAATGTTTCATTTGAATATTTGAATGACTTTCTTTTTTATATGTCTAGTTTTCTAAGCACACAATTAGCACAAATAATATATTATTTGTTTTAATGGCCAACAACTATGTTTCTTGATATATGTACACACATTAAAATGTAAATATTGTTTTTACTTATAGTAAAAAACATATTCTTTCTGTACTACATATTTTGATTTAATGTAAGTGTTAAGATTACTTATAACACCTTCTTGTTAACAAAAGGTAAATACTTATTCAGAAGATACAAACAATAGTGCACATGACAAAGCAAACTACTAATGTTAGGTTAGAAAGTAAGTAGGAGTTTTTAATCTCTCATCTAAGAATGTGGCTATTTTTTAGTTTGTTGAGAGCTCAATTCATCTTTCTTTCAAATTTATCAATGATACTTTTTAAGAGGTATCCTAAGATGATCTTATTACAATTGTACGATTGTAACATATTGTATGAAATTTCTAAATTTAACTTTCTAGGGGATAATAGTTCTTGTTTTCTCCTCCTTTGTAATGTTATTTTTTGTTCTCTTAGTTTAAAGTTTATATGATTTTTTTAACTTGAATAATACTTTTCTTAGTATAAAATTTTCATCATCTCTTTTTTTTCCCTCCTATTCCAATCACTCGGCACATTTATATTTAAAGAATTTTTTGTATTGAATTATTAGATAAATGACATGAGTATAAATTTAAAATATCCTTTATTTGTGCAAAAGATACAATTGGTTGATGAATACTTTTAGCCTAACTTTTCTAATTTACAAAAAATCTTTTGTCTAAGATTTAAAGTTCATCCAAGTTACTCTAGTTTGATTAGTATAGGAAGATATGTAATCATGCATATTAGATTTAAGCAAAATCACTTAAGCTCATCTCCACTATTTATTTATTTATTCTAAGAAGAGTTAGGCACACATGAATCAATGAATGTTATCTTCTCATTCAACTACCTCCATAGTAGCGATGTTTTCATTTAGGTGATAGTTCGAAATAGTATTCATAGGATTCACTTTATGTTCCTTTCATGTCATTGCTTTATAATATTTTTAAGACATACATGAACTACATTCTTAGAAAATTAAATTAATAAGTTCAATTTATTTATGATTTGGCTTACACAAAATTGTGGGGATAATTTATAAGTGCATGATTTAGATGTGTTTGATAATTGAACTCCGTATCATCACATTCCTTCTTAAGCTATTTCTAGATATATAAAAATTCTATCCATTAATTTTATGGAGATTTTAGTTCAAATTATTGGTAATTACTATTTAATTTGCACTTAAGTCTATAGTAGGACCTTTTATTTAACTTTGTTGTTTCTCTTTTATATATATATATATATATTGTAGACCTTCTATTTTGTCCCTAGCACACATATTTTTATTGTCATTTTTCCTCACACTCCATTTTAATTTTTTTTAACGCTTATTTAGGACCCTTTTCTTTGCTCACCTTTTCATCACTCTTTATTGGTCTATGTTTACTCTACTCATCATAGATTTTTAAGCTACATTTTGGAGACCATTAAGGGATTAATTTGGGTTTGAACATGATTATTTAAGTTCTTTTAGGACTGGTTTTCTTTTAGAGTGTATTTTTAGAGCTTTAGAGCTCTTTTAGGCAATTTGTTTAGGATGAGGACATGTGTCCTCATCCTGGCCATCCGTTTTCTTTTCTTTTTCTTTTTCTTTTTCATTTTTGGCCCTTTGTGAGGCTTTTTTTTTTTGGGAGAATTGTGTTTTCAACCTAGTTAGGTTGGGTGATTAAGGAAAGGTCCTCCTATCACTAATAATTAAACTTAAAACCCAATGAAAGAGTAGAAATTGAGTGAAGGATATTGTCTTTAAAAAATCCCTAAAGTACCCTTGACTATTAAATGAAAAAAACTAACATGTCACCTCACCTTTCTCATTCTCTCTTTGACTCTTTTACCCTTCTCTCACCTATTTAATAGTAGAACCAAGTTGAATCATTTTTCTCCATCAAATTGAATATGAAATATGGTTAAAAATTATTATTGTCAAATGCATTTTTGAAGTGAATAACTTTTAAATACCTCATCAAATATTATTCTTTTTTCAAAATTACATAATATATAATAAATATTTTTTAAATATGTTGAAAACCTACATAATATATAATAAATATTATTCTTTATTTCAAACTTATATTATTTCTCATATATATTAAATAATTTTTAAACACCTCATAAAATATTAGTATTATTTGTTTGTTCTAACTCGTAAATTAGATATCATCAATTTTTTTTATTTAAATTTATATAATATATAATAAATATTTTTTAAAGACCTTAGAAAATATGTTTTTTGTTTCTTACTTACAAAATAATAAATATGTTGTACATTATTTCTCATATATATTAAATAATTTTTAATACCTCATAAAATATTATTATTATTTTTTTTCTAACTTGCAAATTAGACACATGGTGTTTATTATTTCGAAAATAATGTAAACACTCATATGCATATATATATATATATATATATTAATCAAGAAGACAATATTTCTAAGACTAATTTACCAACCTTTCAATAATTTTGAATGTGTAAAGTCTTCAAGATATTTAAAATTTCTCCATTTCAAAATTCCCTAATTGCTCCCCACACTAATCCTAAATATTTTTTAATAAAGATTTAAATATTTAGAACCATTAAAATAAATTCTTTCTTATTAAAGTAATTTTTTCAAAGTAATAAGATAAAAATCATGAAATCTTCAAAACTATAATTACAAAAAATATTTTAAATTTTAAAACTAATTTTATAATTTAAATTAATGATTTACAAGAATAAAAATGTTATAAAAATAATTTTTGTTTATTTTTAATTCCATTTAAATATGATTTTTTTAATCTCTATTGATAACAATGAAATTATGTTTATAAAGGCAAAATAGTAAAAATATATATTTCATTTAGTTTACTTATAATGAACAATTCAAACATGATTTATTTTAATTTTATTTTCTATGTGTTAATTTTTGTAGGGAATGTCTTAATGACATGGTTTGATAAAAAAAAAAAAAACTATCAATAATTGTCTTAATGTCAAACTCAAGTTGTTTAAAAATCGTATAAAACCTATTAAGAGTCTTGTACACCTGACATATTTTCTTTGTACAGTTAGTATAATACCCTTGTATAGTAACACAAATTTTATATCCCTCCTAAGTTATATGTCCATGTAGGTGCATTAATTGTATTTTCAATTGTTTGGTAAAGAAAATGGTGGATGACTTAGGGTCAATTTTTTTTCCCCAAATATCATTATTGAGGAAAATATTGGAATTTTCATGTGAGAGTTAAATAAAGTGCATGACATAGGTGTACAATCCTTGGGTGACAAGGAAAATAAAAAATGGTTTAGAATCAATTGAAATCATTCACAAAGGGTAATCTTGTACACCCTTATACAATTAGTACATTTCCCTTGTACAGTTAGTATAATACCTTTGTACAGTTAGTGTAATATCCTTGTACAGTGGCACAAATTTCATATCCCTCCTAAGTTATGTGTCAACGTAGGAGTGTTTAACCATACTTCCAATGGTTTAGTTGAGAAGATGATGGATGACTTAAGGTCAAAAAAATT
Source organism: Vitis vinifera (assembly GCF_030704535.1). Taxonomy (NCBI): domain Eukaryota; kingdom Viridiplantae; phylum Streptophyta; class Magnoliopsida; order Vitales; family Vitaceae; genus Vitis; species Vitis vinifera. The sequence continues at coordinate 21,615,817 of NC_081823.1, read as the reverse complement.
TCCCCAAATATCATTATTGGGGAAAATATTAGAATTTCCATGTGAGAATTAAATAAAGTGCATCACATATGTGTATAATCCATGAGTGATAAGAAAAATAAAGGAATGACTCATAATCGATTGTAATCTTTCACAAATGGTAGCCTTGTACACCTTTGTACACCTAGTACAGTTAGTGTAATACAATTGTACAATGACACAATAAATGAATAAATGAAATTTAATTTTTTTTATTTTCATATAAAAAAATAGTACTAAACAAGGTTTTCAATTTTCATTTTTAAAAATCGTTTTCATTTTTTCATTAAATGTATTTTCAAAAAGAGACAATATAAAAAATAACAATTATTTTAAAAAATAAAAATAAAAATAATAAATAAAAAAATTTTAAAACCAAACTCAAATATAATCTAAATAATTTTTAACTACTTGTTTTCATCTCAAATAAGTAAATATACCTTTCAACCCTTTTATATAAGAAAAAATCAATCTCTGCTATGTATTAATATAATCTACTTCTAAAATTAGGTCATATGAAAACATTTTAATTGGGTATTTAAAATAAAAATTCTCCATCCATCCTCTTTCTTTCTTTTTCTTTTTCTTATTTTAATAAATTTTCAATTAATTCAAATCATTAAAAAAAATCCTTAGTAAACAAATTTGTAACATTTCATATAAATTATTATTAAAAGTCATGTTCAAAAAGTTATTAAAATAAGGAAGGAAGAAGATTAAAAATAATTAAACTTTTTATTTTATAATAGTAAATAAAAATAAACTTTAAAATACTTTTTAGTATAAAAAAAATAAAATAGTGAATATATTTATTTCAAACAGTGTTTTAATCATTAAATTATTTACTTCTAAAATGTAAAAGATAATTTTTATTTATTTAAATTATTATTATTTTTAAAGTATTTCTCAAAATAGTCTTTAAATCATTAATATAATTTTTGTTTATTTATAGTTTAAAAATAAAAAATAATGTTGATTTTTCAATTATTTATAAAAGAGTTTAAAAAACAATGAAAAATCCAAAAATAGTTAAATAAGAGATAATTTGTTGGTAGTGACGTGTAAAGAGTGATAGAATAAAGACAAAAATGAGTTAAATGAATATTTTTGTCTATTATTGTCTCATATCCTTGCAATCAATTGTGGGTCGATGGATAACCTTATCTTAATTATCAAATCCATATGGGTTGGAAACACAATTAACCCTTTTTTTTTCCTCACCTTTTGGGGGCCCACCTTTTTGGAGCACGTTTTGGAGAGGAGAGTGGGGAGACAATCTCTAAGGGGAGTGAGTTGCAAGAGACACGTAGCTAAGGACATTGTTGTCTGGCATGGTGGTGGGTAGGATACAGAGGATATTCCAGGTAGAGGATATTCAGGTGGCCAGGGCTGAAAGACTGAAAGGATGAGGTGAAGTTGGTGACTGAGCTGGGAGAGAAGAGGCGAGCCTACTAACTTTCCCTTGTTTTAGAGAATGAGTTTAGTGGAGATTTGAGAGGAATATGAATAAAAACATAAAAATGTGAGGGAGTTGCTAAGAAAACGAAAAGTAGGAGAGAGTTGGAACTTCTGGGTTTTAGAGTAGAGAGAAGAAAAGAAATAAAGGGAGGGTTCTGAGTTATGGGGAAAAACACTCTGCTGCTGATGGTTTTTAGGAGCTGTTAGTAGAGAAATTGCATCTTTTCTTCTAATGGGTTTTGAGAAGTTTTGGAGTCTTGAGGAGGTTTTAGAGAGGAGGTTTGGGCAGTATTTTGATTACTCGCCCATTGTCTACCTTTTCTCTGTTTTTCTTGGGTTTCATTTCTATGCTTCTTTATCTGTGCTTCTTTCCCTTTCCTTCTTTGGTGCCCTGGATATGAAGATCATAATAGCAAGAATATTTTCGAGAGAGGTGGACACTTTATGAAGATTGGGTACAATGGGGGCTGCTTATGGTTAGTCAGATGCAGAGATGGTCTTCGTTTTGGGAGTTCTCAGTTTGTGGCATTCTGGGTTGGATGTTTGTTGGCTCACACTATGAAGATGTTTCTCTGTTGTTTGTGTTGCTTTGGATGATTGATAGATGAATCTGCAATTTTCGGGCTTTGTACCATGGAAAGAGCGTGCGGTCATTTCTACACTAGAATTTTCTCACCAAGTGCTTGCAGGAAGGGATCAGTTCGTGGTTCTGTGCTTCTGATAAAATCTGAGAATGGAACTAGCAGGATCAAAATCAAGTTGCAGTTGCATGGGAAGTTAATTTACCTGCAGAAGAGATATCTCCAGAACCCCCTGAGCCTACACTAAGGATCAGATCACAAAGGGTATTTCTTCAGGCTTCAATAAAGTTTTGAAGGACGCCATAATTCTGGAGAATTTTCCTAAGACAATGGTGCATAGCAAGACGGAGACTGCTGCTGTTGGCCAGGGAGCAATTTTCAAGCTTGTTTGGTACACTGGTGCTCATACAGTTGTTGGAAGGCACACACCAGATTTTCAAGGAAACTGAGACTGCCGAGAGAAGGTGTAGACAAACTGGACCTCTATTTCATGGCACTGCTTCAAGCTTTGATCCTAGCAGAGTCTAAGATATCTTTGTTGGGGAAAAAAGTATGAGCAAAGTGAAATCGCAACTTGGTAGAGGAGAATGAACGTCGATGCATGAAATGGCAAACAAGATGATGTTCAAGTTGCATTTTGCCAACCTGAAGAAGCAGAGATGCTCGGTACAAGAATATGGAGCCTTGCACAGGTCCCTACCCTGATGTTAACAAACCAGAATGAATTTTCTGGTGGAGAACTGAAACCATTTTCAGAGAGGCTTTATATGGTCCTTTCTGGAGTAGCCAATGAAGAACCCTAACCCCAAGAGTCTCCAGAAATGGGAGTCATGCATGATAATATAAAGTTTAGGGTCTTAGCAATCACCAAAATTCTGATCTAGGATCTATGATGCCCAAGTCTTGTGCCTGAGCACGTTTCAACTGTTGAACTACGTGTAGAATTCGTGTTACCATGGCTGAGAAGGTACTGCGATCCCAATTGTGTAATGTCCGTCTTTCACCTTGATAAGTGTTGCAATGAAAGAAAACTAAAGGGAAGAGAGAAATTTCTAGAATAGTTTCATGCTCATTTTTTTTTTTTAACAGTACTCTAATATTTTCATATATATATATATATATATATATATATACATTGTTTTGACAACTATAAAATATTCCTTTTCTAATAAACAAATAACACCCTAACTGAAGAATTTGAAGAAAAATATGAAGAATTTGAAGACAAACTATGGAGGAACACCTCAATTCATTCTGTGATACCTACCTTTACAATGAATGAAAGCATAAATAAATAGCCTACAGATATGAGACAATTCCGGAATGGAATTTCCCTTACATGGAAAGTGAATAAACTCTTACATGGGAAGTGAATAAACTACTCTTACATGGAAAGTGAATAAACTACCTTGCTAGAATTACTCCTAAGAATAAACTCTTACATGGGAAGTGAATAAACTACCTTGCTAGAATTACTCCTAAATCAATTATAATAAAGGTTGTACATTACACTAGGGAAGTAAACAGAGGATGCTGGCTTGATTTCCAACACTAACAAACCTAACAATTCCCTACTTATCCTACGCACACAGTACCTGTCATGAGGTTTCTTGAAGTGGGTTTCACGTGAGGTTGTTACTGCATGTAATCTTCAGTTTAAGGTGCTGCAGACATTCCTTTAACATGCCCCTTCAAGCTGAACGAGAACTCTTCTAAAACGTTTGTTGATGAACCATTCTCGACTTTGTCTTGCATGGATATGTTATGCCCCTGCAAATATGAAAGAGAGGTTACGTGAAGATTGTTGCGAAGATTCTGGAAGCGCTGGACAAGGAGTGGTTTAGTGGATATGTATCCCACTTGCTCAAGAGAGGGGACATACTGGATGGAGAGTTTTCAGTTCAGGACTTTTTCACAAACAAAATGAACATCAAGGTCAATATGTTTTGTACAAGCATGAAATACGAGATTGTTGGTAAGGGCGATAGAACCTTGGTTATCACACCACATTACTAGAAGATGTGGAGAAATATGGAGCTCTTGAAATAGGGACTAAACCCAAGTGAGTTCTGTTGTTGTAGTTACAAAACAATGGTATTTTGCTTTTGTAAAAGAATAAGAAACCGTGGTTTGCTTCTTAGCACTCCAAGTGATAAGGTTGGACCTCAAGAACAAACAATATCCACTAGTTGATTTGCGATCATCAAGATTGGAAGCCTAATCTACATCAGACAATGCTACAAATTTGAGATAGGAATGTGAGTTAAAGAGAAGTCCATGATCACTGGTGCCTTTTAGGTAATGAAGGATACGTTTCACGACTTCCCAATGAGATTCTAGGGGGTGCTGCATGAATTGAGAAACTCGGTTGATGGCAAACGTGATCTCTAGACGAGTAATGGTGGCATATTGAAAGCTGCCAACAATGGAACGATGGAGGTGAGGATCGTCAAAGAAAGTTCTGACATATGCTAAGAGGGAAACGCCAGTAACCATAGGAGTAGGTGTTGGCTTAGCTCCATTCATACAAGCTTTGTGAAGGATTTCAGTGATGTATTTTGCTGTGATAAGAGAACGCCCTGAGAAATTTTATTTAGTTCAAGTCCAAGGAAATAGGATGGGTTGCCAAGATCTTTTAAGGAAAGCGAAGCTTGTAGCTGATGAACAAATTGATGAACCTGAGTAGGAGAGCTTCCTGTGATGAGGACATCAATCCACATAGATAAGTATGTTGAGAGAGTGACCAGCCTCAAACTTAAGAAAAAGAGAGTTGTTAGCTTTGGAAAAATGAAAACCAAGTTGAAGCAATAGCAGGTGAAGACGTTCAAACCATGCCTTAGGGGCTTGCTTAAGGCCATACAACGCATGATGAAGCTTACACACCTAGTGAGGATGAGTAGTGTCTATAAACCCAGGAGGTTGGCTCATATAGACGTTTTCCTTCAGAATGCCATTAAGAAATGTATTGTTAAAATCAAGTTGTTTAATGGTCCAATTATTGGAGATGGCAAGAGCAAGCACCGCTCGAATGGTAGTAGGTTTGATCACAGGACTATAGGTATCATGAAAATCAAAATGCAGAACCTGGTAGAATCCTTTGACCACTAACCTGGCCTTATATTTGTTCACAAAACCATCAAAGTTTGTTTTGACTTTGAAGACCCGTTTACATCCCATAACTTGGTGATTTAATGGTGGTGGAACCAAAGACCAAGTGTGATTAGAGTAGAAGTCTTGGAATTCTTGCTCCATAGCAGCATGCCATTCTAGAACAGAGAAGGCTTCAGAAATAGAACAAGGTTCTGATAGAGAAGTGGAGGATATACTCATGGTCAACAATGTTTTTGGTTTGAAAATTCCATGGCTAGAGTTGGTGAACATGGGAAGTGTGTTGTGAAAGGGAGGTTGAGACATAGTTTGGGAAACTGAGGGATTTCCAAAAGTAGATGGAGAGAAGGATGATGGAGGGGATAAATGATGATTGGAATTAGAAACAATAAGAGGGATATGAGATAGTGGGTCGAAGGAAAGGGAAGTGGATAAGGGAGAAGAGGTTGAGGAAGAAAGTGAAGGAAAATAGGACTCATCAAAGGACACATATGGGGTGATATAAATTTATCCATTTGGGGCAAGACATTTAAAGCCTTTTTTGGTTTTCAAGGTAACCCAAAAAAAATGGGAGTGGAATGAAAGGCAAACTTGTGAGTGTTATAAGAACGAATGTGGGGATAACATCTGCAACCAAATACTTGGAAATGAGAATAAGAAGATTTATGATGGAAGAGGGCTTCAAATGGGGTTTTGGAGTGAAATACAGGAGTGGGCAATCGATTTATGGTATAAACAATAGTGATGAAATAATGATCCCAAAGTTTGAGAGGAAGATGAGACTGAGTTAGAAGAGTGAGTCCAACTTCTACAATATGTCGATGCTTACGTTCAGCAAGGCCATTTTGTTCATGAACATGAGGGCATGAAGTGCAATGGAGAATGCCACATGATTGAAGGAAGATGTGGAATGCTTTGAATTCACCTCTACCATTAGTTTGCAGAAGTTTGATATATGTTCCAAGTTGTAGCTGAACCATTGTTTTAAACTTAATAAAGCAAGATAGTGCTTTTGATTTGGTGTGAAGTGGGTAGAGCCATGAGTATCGGGTGGAATGATCTGTAAAACAAATATAATACCGAAACCCTGCTGATGATAAACAAGGGGCAGGACCCCAAAGACCTACATGAACTAATTCCAAAGGAAGTTTGTATACAGTATCTGATGACTAAAATGGAAGTTTATGTTGTTTTCCTAATTGACATGCAGAGCATAGATGTGCAATTTTTATTTTTATTTTTGAGTAGGAAATATTGCAGGCTTTGAGTACACTTCTAAGCATTGAGAGAGAGGGATGACCCAGTCGTTAGAGCCAAACATCTAGTTGAGAGGAGAGAGCTGATGTAGTGGAGGTCAAAACTTGTCTTGATGAATGGCTTGGAATTTTTGTACCCTTGGACTTGTTAAAAAATCAGTTGACGGATATGGAGGGTTCAACATGTTGTGGGCTAACTATGGCAGGTTATAATTGAAAGACATATAGACCATCTTTAAGTGCGCCTTGAAGCAATACTATTCTTGTGACTCAGTCTTTAACAAAACACATGTTAGGGTGAAACTCAAAGAACACTTTGTTATCTTGAGCAAATTTGGATACACTGATAAGATTGTTTGTGAGACAAGGTATGTGTAAGATATTTTTAAGATGAAAAACACGAGAAGAGCTTGATGAGTGCAAGAAAACTTCTCTTATGTGAGAGATTAACTCACCTTCTCCATTACCCATGTAGACTTGATCAAGACCATCATAGGTAGACTTGTTTGTGAGGTTGTGAATTGTTGGTGTGCAATGGTTTGTGGCTCCGGAGTCTGGAAACCAATGAGAATCACTTACCACTTCAAGAGTGGCTAGCATGGCAGTCATGAATTGATTGTTGATAGTGTAAGTTGAGGCTTGAAATTCTTGGTCAAACTTGTAGAAACATTGAGCAGTAATGTGGCATATTTTGTAACATATTTAGCATTGTGGTTTTGAGTTTCCATGATTCCTGCCATGATTTCGTCCTCTTCCACATTGTGGTGGAAGGTTTGATCATCTTCTTCTTGCATTATGTGTATGTTGTGTATGTTGTGTATGTTAGGGATTGCCAAGAAGCATAGCATTTGGAGAAGATCTTCTGCCTGGTCCAAAACGACTTGTTGTGCTTAGATTAGATGTGATTGTGTTACCATCCAAAGAATTGATTTCAACTGAGATGTGAAGATGTTGTTCTAATCATGTTTCATGTGTCATAAGTAGAGCTGTAATGTCCTCAAACTTAGAGGATTCAGTATGATGACAGAAATAACAAAAGAATCATATTCAGAATTTAGCCCAGCAAGAACATGCAGTATCTGCTCTTCTTCATAAACAACATGACCAGTGGAGGATAAGGCATCTATAACGCCTTTGAATTTGAGAAGGTACTCAACCATAATGGATCCACCTTTTTTATAGTTTGAAGCTGCATTTTATGTTGCATAATCCTTGCTTTGCATTGAGATGTGAAGAGTTTTTCTAGTCTTTGCTAGATATCAAAAATGGTGTTTGATCCAACCATGTGTGGTAGAATACTTTCACTCATGGAAGATAGAAGCCAACATACCAGAAGTTGATCCTGTTGTTGCCAAGCTGTAAATTTAGGATTTATTCTAGTAACTTTCTGATCAAGTTCAGTCAAAAATTCTGGAGGAGATGAGTGGTTTTCTTGCAAGACAAAACATTGGAGATTGTGACATCTTATGGTTGCCATTGCTTGTTGACGCCATAGCAAAAAATTATTTCTGTCTAGCTTCACTGTTAGGAGATGAGCGAACAATCCAGAAGTAATGGAGAGATGTAACATCGTCTCCAATATTGAAGTTGTTTTGAATATCAAGTAAAACTGGAACGAAAAAGAAGAAGGGAAGCAAAAAAAAAAAAAACCAGGAAAAAGAAATTTCAATAGTTTTTGCTTACCGAGAAAAAAAAATGGAAGGACTAGGACCAATAGTGCTCTGATACCATGATAAGTGTTGCAATGAAAGAAAACGAAAGGGAAAAGAGAAATTGCCAAAATAGTTTTATGTTTTTTGTTTTTTTTTTTGTTATTTACAACACTTTGATATTTTCATATATATACATTGTTTTGACAACTATAAAATATTCCTTTTCTAACAAACAAAAAACACCTTATCAAACCTAATAGTTTCTTACTTATCTTACACACATAATACCTATCATGAGGTTTCTTGAAGTGGGTTTCACGCGAAGCTGTTGCTGCATGTAATCTTTAGTTGAAGGCGTTGCAAGCATTCCTTTGACACATCTCTCCTTCATGGCACTTAAATCACTTCAGCATATTCGGTCTTAAGAGGGATGCCAAGAGACTCTGTTTTTGCTAACTATGGTCTGAATACTTACTTGAAGGACTTAATCAAGTCATGTATGGAATGAAAGGTGCAAGACATGGCCATAACATGGCAAAGAATAGTATCAGCAAGTAGTTGTTTGGTAAGAAGCTCGTTAATGGTGTATGGCTAGATCACCATTCATTTTCAAAGGTCTGTGTAGTGGCTCTATGATGAGTTTAATTTGAGAGAGGACAGGAGAGATAGGAGATAGAAGTTTTGAATTCTAAAATGCCTTTATTCACTTCATGCAGGTGCATTTATAGATGCATAGACAACTAAAACACAAATAGTGACTTAAGACCAGGGAAGTAGCAAAAGAATAGGATTAGAATTAGACTAGATCTTTTATTGTGTGTAAATCGATATCCAAGCTAGGTGTTGAGGTGTTGCCCACGTAACTGTGATCTGCAAGTAAATAGGAGTTGAACCAGGGATTTCGTATCATTCCCTCCCCCCTCAAAGTGTCTTTGTCCTTAAGGACGGAACCTCGGGTATGTTTTGGAGAATCGCCATGCGTTCTCCCAGGTGGTATCTTCAATTGGTGTGTTGATTCGTGCCCATTTGGTGTATCAGCTGATTCATGTCCAACTGGTGCTCCTTGATTGAGGTAGTAATCAACAAAATTTATAACCTATTACACCATTAACTAGGGTAGCAAAGACAAAGCTACTATAGCATAGTGGCTCTAGGATCGTTCACTGGGAAGGGTTTTCAACTCTCAACTGCTACTAATTCAAAGTTAAATTGGTGCTTTTTCATTTCAAGGTTAGCTTAATAAATAAAACACAAACTTTGTTTAAATGAGGTTTTGTTTAAAGCTAAATAAAAAGAAAGTAATGAAAATTACTTGTGAAGAAAAACATTCCTTGGAGGTTTAGGTTCACAGGGGAGGTTCCTTACGTAAAAACAGAGCTATGGTCATTTAGTTCATTTCCTCACATTAGAGAATTAACATATAGTCAATTCTCTAACCGGTGTTGTATAGCTGCTTCTCTTTAATGGGTTCAAACACTAAATCCCTCTCACTGATGCAACTTGCAATGGCTCGTGCCTCTTACCTAGCATTTGCCATTCAAGGTGATTTTTAACCTTGAACTTCCCTTCTCAAGCTCGCAAGAGATAACTAATGGATGTCTCCTTGGAGTCCAAAAGCTTACCAAGTGTTGGCAATTCTAGAAAATCCTACCTCCAAGTCACTTCCCAAAAGCTCGCAAGAGATAAACAAGTGCATCTCCATGGACGGAGATCACGTGCCTTACCAAGTGTTGGCTCAAGTGACTTGAAGGTGTTTTAAGTTAACTAAAAACATAGAAATCATTAAAGGATCACATTTTCTCTTCATTAATGACTGAAACCACAAAGCTACTAATTCTTGCACTTGGAACCTTTCCCAGCAACCTTAACTCCAAGGAACTAAAAGTCTAGCCACTCATTCTCTGAGGAAAATTCCTCAGAGCTTGTTTGGCTAGTAAGAAAAAGAATGAGAAAACAAAAATATATGAAGGAAAAACAGAGCAAGTGCTCTGTGAATTATATTTCTTTCTTCCCCTGATTACATAATAATTCTATAAAGAAAATTACAAACTATATATATGAGGTTATTCACCCCTTTGTTCTTACTTAAAGACTAAGGAATCCTATGATAGGTGGATTACAAGGAGAGTTTGGGGATTTAGACAACAAATATCTAAAGCAAAATATATCAAGATGTCGGTCGGAAATATCAGGAAGCTTCAAGAGAACACCGCAGCGTTGTATACTAAGAGAAAAACTCTCCAGGTAAGCGCTATCAGAGGATCCAGATATGTCTGACCGGAGAAGTTGAAACGTCCTCATCTCTCATCCAGCTGTGAGATATCCGGATGTAAAATGTCGGCGCACGGAATTCCTCCCCGGGTGGATTGAGCTATGCTACGCAAGGGGGACCGTCTGCGTGTGCAAGGTGTAGGGACCCCTCTCCCGGATGACACGGAGTGCGCAAGGCTATCCGGACCAACTCCATCCGGATTCCCCAAGAGGACACGCGCCGCCATTCTATCCGGATCAACTCCATCCGGACGATAGCATATCCTATCCGGATATGTTGTCCGGATGGAAAACATTGACTATAGTGAGCAAGCCTTGCTACAGCCCACATTCCGCCGCTCTCCAATGGTGTGTCCGGACGCCCTGTCCGGACATCTTTGCCATGGATTCCAAAGGACTCTCCTCATTCTCGGATTGCTTTGGTGATAAAAAAGCTATCAAAACACCAAAACTTAACACAATTTGATTAGAATTGATTGCAAGGGTCCTTAATATGTTAATTGGGTTAAAAGGTGATAACTACTACTCAAAAGTGTTTATAAGAGTTAATTACAAGCTATCAAATAGCACTTTTTAAGTAGTAATCACTCCCCCCAACCGACATATTGCTAGTCCCTTAGCAATGAAGGAGAGAAAAATAAAAATAAACAGTACTATAATTTACAACATCATGCTGATCAAAAAACAATTTTTAAGTGGCATGATGATCTAACTCTCACATGGAACATTAAAGAAATAAAACTCAAACTTCAACAAGAGTTATCAAATAACTTGTCTAATCATAATTCTTAAAGAGAAGACATTATGCAAATTTAAGCTTTAAAAGAGTTTCCACTCCCAAAGGGTCAAACCTTACTCTTCCACAAAAATCTAAGTGTTATTTATTAGCTTCCGAATATAGTATGTTGAACTAATCTCTCCCCCAAACCTAGTTCTTTTTCAAAGCTTAGCAAACTGATCAACCTCCAATAGGCTAAGAATGTACCTCTTGTTTCACAATTTTTTTCATTGTAGGAGTACAAGGCTTAAAGGTATTCTTTTCTAAATTGTCCATGTAACGGGGGTCCATCGATGACTCCCAACCAATTAAGGTTTAAGGCATCAAGCTTTAAGGATCTTTCAACCACTAACTCCTCGGATTTTACCTCGAACTTTTGAGAATGAATTTTAATACCCAAGCACCTACAGTATGTTAAACTCCACCTATCCACCCTTGTAACGAGCATTGAGGTCGGTGACTCCCAACCAATGAAGGCTTAGGGCACCAGGTTTTAAAGATTTTCACCATATACCCCTCGGACCTTGCTCAGGTTTCAAGGCAAGAAAACATTTTTTTTTTCTTTCTTTCTTTATTCTTTTTTTCAAAGGCTCATTGGCCTTTTACAAGGTGTCCCAACACTATTAAATGAGGTCAAAAGTACCAAGTCTAAATTTTCCTAAGTCAAGAGGGAAATAGTTTTTCATCTTATAATCGGAACCTAGTGTGCACAGTGTGTGAATAGCTTAAAGTGGAAGAACTAAGGTTGAATTCAATAGAAACTTCAACAATTCATCAATTTTAGTAAGCATAATACAAACTCTAAGTCAAGTAAAAAGACAAAAATTCAATTTCTCCCATTTCATTTTGAAAATTTTTCCTTAATAACCATGGAGAGTAGAATAAAATTTTAAAATTAAGCAAAAAGCAACTAAATTACCAAAATAACTTAGCATTAATAACAAAAACTTCCTTCCTCAACTCTCCCCCCAACCAAGCTGAACATTGTCCTCAATGTGATAAAAACGATTGAAAATAGGGAAGAAGTGGTACCTCCTGAGTGACGTGGAGTGATGGCTCAGCGGCCTCTCTTGTAGGAGGCTCTAGATGAGGTGGGAATGGTATGCTCAGGATGGCAGCGTGTTGGGCCTAAGTGGTAAGAATCTGCTCCTAATTTTAATCATTCAAAAAGATTAAGTTAGTTACAATTTACAAAATTTCAAGACTAAAATTACAATCAAATAATTTACAAAACTTAAAAATTAACATATTTAACAAAATTATGGACTTTGGTGAAACCAAGTCCATCTAACCCTTCTCTGATCAGGATTTTTGTGGGTCAAGGAGGTTGATTTCCTCATTTTCTGGCTTGAACAGTTCAATGAATGGCTTAAGGTGATGACCATTGACTCTGAAGGTGTCTATGCCATTGGAATTTAGTAATTCCACCACTCCATTGAGATGTACTTGGTGAATAATGAAAGGACCTATCCACCTTGACTTGAGCTTCCCTGGAAAGATATGGAGCCTTGAGTCATAGAGTAGGACTCTTTGTCCTTTCCTCAATTCTTTGTTGGAGATTAGTTGATCATGCCACTTCTTCATCCTCTGTTTTGCAACTTTGGAATTGATGTAAGCATCATTTCTTAATTCCTTCATCTCATTAAGGTCTAAACACTCTTTTCCCCAACTCTGATCAAGTCCATGTTCAATCTCTTGATTACCCACCAAGCTTTATATTCAACTTCCACAGGAAGGTGGCATGCTTTGCCATAGACGAGACGATAAGGAGACATGCCAAGAATAGTCTTATAAGTTGTTCTATATGCCCATAATGAATCATGTAGCTTAATAGACCAATCTTTTCTGCTTGTAATCACCACTTTCATCAGTATGTTTTTTATTTCCCTGTTTGCTAGCTCTACTTGCCCGGAAGTTTGAGGATGATAAGGTGTAGCTACCTTATGCTTCACTCCATACTTGGCTAATAGGGTTTCAAAAGGTTTGTTGCAAAAATGAGTACCTCCATCACTGATTATGGCCTTGGGCACCCCAAATCTTGAGAAGATGTTCTCCTTGAGAAATTTGAGAACCACCCTGTGATCATTATGTTTACAGGGGATTGCCTCCACCCATTTGGAAACATAGTCCACCCCCACCAATATATAAGAGTTATCAAAAGACATTGGGAAAGGTCTCATGAAGTCAATACCCCAAACATCAAAAAGATCAACTATAAGGATGGGGTTCATGGGCATTTGGTTTCTTTTTGTAAGCTTCCCGAGTCGTTGGCATCTATCACAACTCCTACACATGATGTGGGAATCTTTGAAAAGCAATGGCCAAGTAAACCCTGATTGCAAGACCTTCATGGTTGTTTTCTGATAGGCAAAGTGGCCTCCACAGGCATTCTCATGGCAGTGGCTGAGGATCCCTTGTTGCTCTTCTTCAGGGACACACTTCCTTATGATCTGATCTGCACAATACTTGAAAAGGAAGGGCTCTTCCCAATAATAAGCATGAATCTTTGTAAAGAAGTGCTTCCTGTCTTGCGCTTTCCACTCACTTGGAACTTCACCAGTAACCAAATAGTTAGCAATATGAGCATACCAAGGAGCTTTCTCTAGCAACATAAGTGATTCCTTGGGAAAGTCATCATTAATAGGTAATACATGGGAATTATGTGTTATAGCCAACCTTGAAAGGTGGTCAGCTACCACATTCTCCACCCCTTTCTTGTCTCTGATTTGGAGATCAAACTCTTGCAACAAAAGAATCCATCTAATCAACCTTGCTTTTGCATCTTGCTTTGTTAATAAATACTTCAAGGCTGAATGGTCAGTGAAAACAATGATGAAAGACCCTACCAAATAAGCACGAAACTTGTCTAAAGCAAACACCACAGCTAACAATTCTTTCTCTATAGTTGTGTAGTTTCTTTGAGCCTCGTTCAATGTTTTGCTTGCATAGTAGATCACATAGGGCTTCCCATCTTCTCTTTGGCCAAGTACAGCTCCTATAGCAAAGTCACTGGCATCACACATTACTTCAAAGGGTAATTGCCAGTTAGGAGCCCTTACTATTGGAGTGGTTGCCAAAAATTGCTTCAATTGATCAAAACTCTTTTGACATCTTTCATCCTAGACAAACTTAGCATCCTTAGCTAAAAGTTCACAAAGAGGCCTTGACAGCTTAGAGAAATCTTGTATAAACCTCTTGTAAAACCCTGCATGGCCAAGAAATTGCCTTACTCTTTTTACGGTGGTTGGGGATGGCAATTTGGCAATCAGTTCCACCTTTGCTTTATCAACTTCAATGTCTTTCTCGGAGATGATATGACCAAGGACAATTCCTTGATGTACCAGAAAATGGCATTTCTCCCAATTGAGCACCAAGTCTTTTTCAATGCATCTTTTAAGAACCGCTTCCAAATTTACTAAGCATTCTTCAAATGTACCTCCATATATGGTGATATCATCCATGAAAACCTCCATAATTCGCTCCACCATATCACTGAAGATACTAAGCATACATTTTTGGAATGTTGCAGGTGCATTGCATAAACCAAAAGGCATTCTTCTATAGGCGTATGTTCCAAACGGACATGTGAAAGTGGTCTTCTCCTGATCTTCAACATCAATTTCAATTTGGAAATACCCTGAGTACCCGTCCAAGAAACAATAGAAAGGATGGCCAGAGACTCTCTCCAGCATCTGATCAATAAATGGGAGTGGAAAATGATCTTTCCTTGTCACAACATTCAATTTCCTGTAGTCAATACACACCCTCCAACCTGAAGTGAGGCGTGTAACAATTTATTCGCCTTTTTCATTCTGAACCACAGTAATACCTGACTTCTTTGGTACCACTTGAGTAGGACTCACCCAAGGGCTGTCAGATATGGGATAAATAATACCCGCTTGGAGTAGCTTCAGTACCTCAGTTCGCACCACTTCTTGTAAATGAGGATTCAATCTTCTTTGAGGTTGACGAATCGGTTTAGCTTCTTCCTCCATATATATGTGATGTATACAAACCAAAGGACTGATTCCTTTCAAGTCAGATATTTGTCATCCTATTGCTTTCTTGCACCTCTTAAGAACTTCAAGTAGAGAAATCTCCTGATGACCGGTAAGAGATGAAGATATTACAACAGGACATTGGTTATTTTCTTCTAGGTATGTATATTTTAACTCCATGGGCAGAGGTTTCAAATTGAGCTTCGGGAATTCTTCCGTTACATCATCTTGTCCCTCCTCTTTATTGAATAAAGGTAGGATCTCTTCTTTTCTCCTCCAACCTTGTAGAGTAGCAAGCACATTAGCGGGTTCAGACAACCCTTCTTCAAGATCCTCAAGACTTTCATTCAACTCATCTTGTATATTCTGATCACAATGCTCCTCCACTAGAGTGTCAATAATGCATACCTCTTCTGGACCTTCTTCTTCTTCCGGAGTAATCAGCTTCTTTGACATATGAAAGATATTAAGCTCAAGTGTCATGTTGCCAAAAGTAAGTTGCATAAGTCCATTCCTACAATTTATGATTGCATTTGAAGTAGCAAGGAATGGCCTTCCAAGGATGATAGGAACATAATTAGCTTCCTTAACTAAAGGATCAGTATCAAGAACAACAAAATCTATTGGATAGTAGAAATTATCAACTTGAACTAATACATCTTCAATTATCCCCCTTGGAATTTTCACTAACCTATCAGCTAAAGGCAGGGTGATTGATGTTGGCTTTAATTCACCAAGTCCCAATTGCTTATAAACAGAGTATGGTAGCAAATTCACACTTGCTCCCAAATCTAACAAAGCTTTTTCCACTACCTTTCCTCCAATCATGACTGAAATGGTAGGACATCCCGGATCTTTGTACTTTAAAGGAGATTTGCATTGTATGATGGCACTTACTTGTTCAGTCAAGAAGGCTTTCTTATTCACATTCAACCCTCTTTTGATAGTACAGAGGTCCTTTAGGAACTTTGCATATGTTGGAACTTGCTTAATCATGTCCAGCAATGGAATGTTGACCTTCACTTGGCTCAATACTTCAAGGATTTCTGATGCATTTTTTATCCCCTTTTTCCGATGCAAAGCTTGAGGAAAAGGTGGAGATGTGCGTTTCTTCATCAATTCTTCCTTAATAAGCTCTTTCTCCGGATTTGCATTCACTGTTGAATCACGGTCCTCCTTCTCTTCACTGATATCTTTCTTCTTTCCTTTCATTTCCTCCCTCTTCTTTGTCTCTTCTTCTTCCTTCTCTTCAACATATAGCTTGGGTGTTGGTGACTCAACCTTTTTACCACTCCTTAGAGTGATCAAGGCTTTAACATCTCTCACCTGTGAAGATTCTCCCTCATGTGTTTCCACTTCGTGGATATCCTTGGGGTTTTGGTGATGTTGAGAAGGAAATCTACCCTTCTCCTGCACTGTGTTCAAATTAGTGAGCCTTGAGATTGAGTATTGGAGATTATCTATCTTCTGAGATAAGTCATTTTGCAGCCCATCAATCCTTTTGTTCAAAGTATTCTCTACACTGCCAATTCTTTGACTGAGTTGAGAGTTGATGGATTTTTGTTCTCCAATAAAATCTCCCACAACCTTGCTGAGATTCATTATTGCTTGTTCAAGACTTGAAGCTTGTTGGGATGGTTGAGATGGTTGAGCCGGCTGTTGGTACTGAGGTGCTCTTGGCTTCCATGAAAAATTTGGATGATTCCTCCAACTTGAGTTGTAAGTATTGCCATACGAAGCATTGCTATTGGGCTTGAATTGTCCAATGACATTTGCTTGTTCTTCATATATTTCTCTAGCAACTGGAATTGAAGGGCACTCCTCCACCAAGTGTTCATAAGATTGACAAATAGAACATGGCTTTACTTGCACTGGTGTTTTAGCAACAGCTTGCACTTCATGCATCTTTTTCGGTTCTAGCTCCTCCACTCTTCTTGTCATAGCTGGAAATTTTTCTTTCATATCACCATCTTCATTCAAGGTGTACATCCCAGCCTTAGCATGAAGAGCATTTGGTTGAGATTTCATCTTTCCCACTTCTCCTCTGTGCGGTTCATCCCATCCCCTTGAGACTTCAGCTACATAACTCAATAAATCCATAGCTTCCTCAGGATTCTTACTCATGAAATCCCCTCCACACATTGTTTCGAGGAGTTGCTTCATTGAGGAAGACATCCCATCATAGAAATAACTCACCAACAGCCATGTATCAAAGCCATGGTGAGGACAAGCATTAATGGCTTCCATGTATCTTTTCCAACACTCATAGAATTTCTCATTCTCTTTAGCTGAGAAGTTAGAAATTTGTCTTTTCAAACTATTTGTTCTGTGAGTAGGAAAAAATTTCTTGAGGAATTCAGCTTGTAAATCAGTCCAAGTACAGATACTCCTTAGCCTTAAAGAATTAAGCCAAATCTTGGCCTTATCCTTTAAAGTAAAAGGAAA
Organism: Vitis vinifera; assembly: GCF_030704535.1. Classification (NCBI taxonomy): domain Eukaryota; kingdom Viridiplantae; phylum Streptophyta; class Magnoliopsida; order Vitales; family Vitaceae; genus Vitis; species Vitis vinifera. The sequence goes on along the minus strand of NC_081823.1, from coordinate 21,598,252 downwards.
TAGTTTAAGTCTCATCAGGTCGATAGAAGTTCCTCTCTCTCGGAATGTATTACAAACATCCTCAAATTCCTTGATATGGGCATAAGGATTCTCACTTTCCATTCCATGGAAAGTTGGCAGAAGTGGCACAATATGGGGTCTGATCACTAGCTGCTTTGTAGGGGGCACTATACATGATGGTGCACTCATACGAGGTGGATGCATACGGTCCCTCATTGATCTAAATTCATTGGGATTATCCTGATGATCATGGTGACTATGCTGATCTTCAGGTGTAGTTTCCATGATGTTCAAGATTACTTCCAACTCCTTGTTATGAGGTGTTTCAAGTTTAACAAGCCTTCCTCCACAATCTCGTATCCACTTTGGCATACACAACTAGTATCAACTGTAACAAAGAAAAAAAAACAAAAACAGAGGAAAACTAAAACAAAACTACCAAAAAGAGTTCGATTAACTAAAACTAAATTAAAAACTATGCTAGAATATAAACGAGTAAAAAAAACAACTAAAAGAGTTAGCAAAATGACAGAAAACTCACCAAACTTGTGATGAAAACCACAAGTACCCTGAAATAATATCACTATGAAGTTGGCACCTTCCCCGGCAACGACGCCATTTGATTCGTGCTCATTTGGTGTATCAGCTGATTCATGTCCAGCTAGTGCTCCTTGATTGAGGTAGTAATAAACAAAATTTATAACCTATTACACCATTAACTAGGGTAGCAAAGACAAAGCTACTATAGCATAGTGGCTCTAGGATCATTCACTGGGAAGGGTTTTCAACTCTCAACTACTACTAATTCAAAGTTAAATTTGTGCTTTTTCATTTCAAGGTTAGCTTAATAAATAAAACAAAAACTTTGTTTAAATGAGGTTTTGTTTAAAGCTAAATAAAAAGAAAGTAATGGAAATTACTTATGAAGAAAAACATTCCTTGGAGGTTTAGGTTCATAGGGGAGGTTCCTTATGCAAAAATAGAGCTCTAGTCATTTGGTTCATTTCCTCGCATTAGAGAATTAACATATAGTCAATTCTCTAACCGGTGTTGTACAGCTGCTTCTCTTTAATGGGTTCAAACACTAAATCCCTCTCACTGATGCAACTTGCAATGGCTCGTGCCTCTCACCTAGCACTTGTCATTCAAGGTGATCTTTAACTTTGGACTTCCCTTCTCAAGCTCGCAAGAGATAACTAATGGATGTCTCCTTGGAGTCCAAAAGCTTACCAAGTGTTGGCAATTCTAGAAAATCCTACCTCCAAGTCACTTCCCAAAAGCTCGCAAGAGATAAACAAGTGCATCTCCATGAACGGAGATCACGTGACTTACCAAGTGTTGGCTCAAGTGACTTGAAGGTGTTTTAAGTTAACTAAAAACATAGAAATCATTAAAGGATCACACTTTCTCTTCATTAATGACTGAAACCACAAAGCTACTAATTCTTGCACTTGGAACCTTTCCCGGCAACCTTAACTCCAAGGAACTAAAAGTCTAGCCACTCATTCTCTGAGGAAAATTCCTCAGAGCTTGTTTGGCTAGTAAGAAAAAGAATGAGAAAACAAAAATATATGAAGGAAAAACAGAGCAAGTGCTCTGTGAATTATATTTCTTTCTTCCCCTGATTACATAATAATTCTGTAAAGAAAATTACAAACTATATATATGAGGTTATTCACCCCTTTGTTCTTACTTAAAGACTAAGGAATCCTATGATAGGTGGATTACAAGGAGAGTTTGGGGATTTAGACAAAAAATATCTAAAGCAAAATATATTAAGATGTCGGTCGAAAATATCAGGAAGCTTAAGGAGAACACCGCAGCGCTATATACTGAGAGAAAAACTCTCCAGGTAAGCGCTATTAGAGGATCTGGATATGTCTGACTGGAGAAGTTGAAACGTCCTCCTCTCCCATCCGGCTGTGAGATATTCGGATGTAAAATGCCGATGCACGGAATTCTGGATATGAAATGTCGGCGCATGGAATTCCTCCCCGGGTGGATTGAGCTATGCTACGCAAGGGGGACCGTCTGCGTGTGCAAGGTGTAGGGACCCCTCTCCCGGATGACACGGAGTGCACAAGGCTATCCAGATCAAATCCATCCGGATTTCCCAATAGGACACGCGCCGCCATGCTATCCGGATCAACTCCATCCGGACGATAGCATATCCTATCCGGATATGTTGTCCAGATGGAAAACATTGACTATAGTGAGCAAGCCTTGCTACAGCCCACGTTCCGCCGCTCTCCAATGGTGTGTCCGAACGCCCTGTTCGGACATCTTTGCCATGGATTCCAAAGGACTCTCCTCATTCTCGGATTTCTTTGGTGATCAAAAAGCTATCAAAACACCAAAACTTAACACAATTTGATTAGAATTGATTGCAAGGGTCCTTAATATGTTAATTGGGTTAAAAGGTGATAACTACTACTCAAAAGTGTTTATAAGAGTTAATTACAAGCTATCAAATAGCACTTTTTGAGTAGTAATCATGCGCCCAACTACTTCACCAAAAATTCAGTGCAAGGTCTGTTCTTCCCTTTGTGAATCACATGTCGAGCCAAGATGGACTCCGTTTGTGGCAATAGTGTGGATTCGGCCAAAACTAGCGGGAGTTGAGTGGATATGGGTATGATTGACCCCAAATGCTAGCGTAAGAGGCTAACGTGAAATACGTCATGAATTTAGGACTCCGCGGAAAGAAGCAATCTATGAGCCACTAGTCCGAACTTCTTTAGAATTTGGTATGGGCCAAAAAACTAAGGAAAAAGTTTTGAGGACTTCTTGAAAGCCACTAAAGTCTGGCGGTAGGGCTGCAACTTCACGTAAACGAAGTCCCTAACATTGAATTGAACATCTTGTTAACGTTGGTCTATAAGGCTTTTCATTCTATCTTGTGCCATCTGAAGATTGTGACGTAACTCCTTCAAGATTACATCCCAATCTTGGAGATATTCATCCACCGCCTGAACATGCGCTGTGCCCGGTATGTAAGAAAGGAAGCTTGGGGGAGGCACCCCGTAAACTATTTCGAATGGGTTGAATTTGGTGGAGGTGTTGTAACTGAACTCTGCCCATGGAATCCATTCTACCCATTTCTTCGGTAGTAGTCTTGCAAAACACCGCAGATACTGCTCCAAAGTGCGGTTAGCAATTTCAGTCTGGCCATCAGTTTGTGGGTGGTAGTTGGAGCTCATATTCAATTTAGTCCCTTGCAACTGGAATAAGGTCTGCCAGAAAGTGCTTGTGAAGACCTTGTCTCTATCACTGACAATGGAGGTAGGAATGCCATAGAATTGGACCACATTAGAGACAAACGCCTTTGCAACTGTGACCGTTGTGTAAGAATGCTTGAGATGGATGAAGTGGGCATATTTTGATAGACGATCCACAACAACCATGATAACATAATGACCATTGGAGTTGGGCAGCCCTTCAATGAAGCCCATCGAAATATCTAACCATATTTGAGTTGGAATCGACAAGGGTTGGAGGAGACTTGTTGGTTTCATACAGTTGGCCTTGTATTGCTAGCACACCCCGCAAGTTTGTAGAAACTCATTCACCGTTTGCCGCATATTAGGCCACATAAAGCTCCTGCCAATTCGATATAGTGTCTTATGAAACCCAAAGTGACCACCCGTTGGGGAGGAGTGGTTGTCTTCCAATATCAACTTAAGCAAGGTGGATGAAAGGCTTAGATAAACCTTCTCATCATAGAACCAAACCTTGTCACATTGCACAAGTTTATGTGAAGCACACGTGTTCTCCAAGTTGGTGTAAAAAGGTTCCTGGAAGACCTCTCTCTGAAGTGTTGGTCACCATTCTACACTTAGAACAAAAATTGAGATGGAATAGACTTCTCTCCTACAAGATAAGGAGTCTGTGGCTTGATTCTCTGACCCTTTCTTGTATTCAATGGTATATTCATACCCAAGGATTTTGGGTAGCCAGCATGTCTGTACGGGAGAGGTAATCCGTTGCTCCAGTAGATATTTAAGGCTCTGGTGGTCAGTGCGAATTGTGAATGGTTTACCCAGCAGGTAGGAATGCCACTTTTTGATTGCCTTGACAATTGCCATCATTTCTTTCTCATAAGTGGATAGTGTCAAAGTTGATCCCTTTAAAGCTTCATTGAAATAAGCCACGGGGTGGTTGTACTGAGTGAGAACTGCCCTTATCCTAGTCCCGCTTGCATCACATTCGATCACGAACAGTTGAGTGAAGTTTGGTAGACATAAGGTTGGTGGATTGGTCAACTCCTCTTTTAATCTGTGGAAGGCGTCTTCTACTTCACTACTCCACTCGAATTGGTCCTTGGTCAGGAGTTTAGTTAAGGATGTTGTCATGCCGCCAAAATGGCTTATGAATTTTTTAAAGTACCCTGCTAAGCCCAAGAACCCATGTACTTCTCTAGCTGTAGTGGGTTAAGGCCAAGTGACTACTGCTTGTATTTTCTCAGGGTCAACGGATACTCTTTTTTCTATAATAATATGGCCCAAGTAGGTGACCTGTGTAACTCCAAATTGACATTTTGATTCTTTGACAAATAGTAGGTTAATAGACAATATATAAAAAACAATCTGTAGATGCGATAAATGATCCTTCCAAGATTTGGAGTATACCAGTATGTCATCGACAAATACGAGGATGAATTTCTAGAGATGAGAACGAAAGAGATCGTTCATGAGACCTTGAAAAGTTGTTGGGGCATTGATTAGCTCAAAATGCATGACCACGAATTCATAGTGTCCTTCGTGGGTCCTGAAGCCAATCTTCGGAATATCTTCTACTTGCACCAGATTTGGTGGTATCCTAATCTTAAATCTAGTTTAGAGAAGAACTTGGCCCCATGGAGTTCATCCAATAACTCGTCAATCACTGGAATAGGGTACTTGTCCTGGATGGTGATACTGTTCAAAGCCCTGTAGTCGACATAGAACCCCCAAGATCCATCTATCTTTCTGACCAACAACACCGATGAGGAGAAAAGGCTAGTGTTTGGTCTAATTAGTCCCAAACGAAGGAGTTCAGCCACCATCCGCTCTATTTTTGCCTTCTGGTAGTAGGGATATCGTTATGGTCTCACACTGACTAGTTTGATGTTGGGTTGCAGTGGAATCTGATGATTTTGTGGGCATTTAGAAGGTAGGTTGTTTGGGTTCTCGAAAACCCGAGCATATTGGTTTAGCAGCTCTTCAATTTCTGGTGATCGTCGATGTGAAGGGAACTAGTTATGGGTAGGAATAATTTGAAAAAAAAATCTTGAGCCCCGTAGATTTGTACATTCCCTATCATCCAAAGCCTCAATGTTAGAAATTCCAGCAGTGCGTCTTACCCCATGGAGAGTGTCCCTGGGGCCTCCCAATTTGAATGACATAGTAAGAGCCTTATAATCTGATTCAATTGGACCTAGAGTCTCCAACCACTAGACTCCTAAGACCACCTGACAAGTTGTCACTAGTAGATGTAGTAGTCTGCAATGATAGGAATTCATTGGATGGTGAGCGTAAGTCCTAGACATTGCCTCATGCACTTGATCCGCTCTTGATTCACCACGATCACCTGGAGTTTCTTCTTCCTTACAACTGGCAATCCGAATTTAGAGACAACTGTTAGATCGATGAAATTATGAGTGTTGTTGTCGTCGATCAAGACAATTAGGTCTTTGTTCTTCAATCGGCCTATAACACAGAGGGTATGCGAGTGTTCACCCTCAGTAATGGCATGGAATGATATCTCGGGTAAGGTGTTAATCCCCTCTGTTCCTTGCTGGTTGTCGTTTAGAGTTTCTTCCTCTTCGGGTGGTGTATCTACGATCATGAAAAGTTGGGGTCGTTCGCATAGGTGTCCCTAGAAGTATTTCTCATCGCAATAGTAGCATAATCCTTTCTCCCTCCGCTCACGAGCCTCCTGACTGGTGATTCGATGAACCGGCACCGAGGAAGGATTTGAGCTATTGTTGGACCTCTGGTTTGGATTGGGTCCAAGAATTCCCGCAGAAAGGTTGGGTCCCTTCTGTAGCGTCGTCGTCATTGGGATGCAGCTAAGAGTTGTTGTTTTCTTTTGAAGGAAATTGCGCTCTTCAATCAATCTTGCCACTCCAATGGCGCCTACAAGCGTATGTGGTTGCTTAATCTTGACGTCTAGGCGAATGTCATCACGCATCCCTGCAATAAAGTAACCGATGAGAAATGGCTTAGGTAATCTGTCAACTTGATGGGAGAGTCTCTCAAATGCCTCCTGGTATGCAACCACTATAGCTATTTGCTTTAGGCGAGACAATGCTTCAGAAGGGTCTTCATATTCGGTAAGACCGAACTTGAGGAAAATGGCCTTGGTGAAATCATTCCAAGAAAGGGGTCCTCAAAACTTCGTCAACTAGTGGTGCCATTAAGTGTGATGCCTTCAAGATGGAAGGAGGCAAACTGAACTTGGGTTTCAACTACAATGTTCTAAAACTCAAAATATTGTTCAGCCCTATAGATCCAGCTGATTGGGTCTTCCCCATTGAATCTGGGAAAATTCAACTTGAGATGTTGTTGGGGATGTGGGTCAGTATTGGTGGTTGCGGTAGCGGTGTGCGAGTGGTAGACTGATCCCTCTTATGCAAAGGGGTTGATTTCTGGTTGGGGGTGGTTGGCACTTCGAGTTACTCGCAAAGCTTGGAGCTCCGACAAAACCGCTTGCAGAGTGGCATTAACCTAATCAAAACTTGACTCATGTCGAGCTAAAGCTTCGTTGACCTCGTTGCAAAACTCAGCGTTGGTTTTCTCTCGTGTGTCCATGAATAAACCTGGCTCTAATACCAAATGATGAGTTGAATTTGAGAGTGGATAGGAGAGATAGGAGATAGAAGTTTTAAATTCTGCAATGTCGTTATTCACTTCATGTAGGTGCATTTATAGATCCATAGACAACTAAAACATCAACTAAAACACAAATAGTGGCCTAAGACTAAGGAAGTAGCAAAATAATAGGATTAGAATTAAACTAGATCTTTTATTGTGTGTAAACCGAAATCCAAGCCAAGTGTTGAGGTGTTGCCCACGTAATTGTGATCTGCAAGTAAATAAGAGTTGGACCAGGGATTTCGTATCACTCTGGTGTAATGGCATTGCCAAAGGTGTCGAGTCTTTACATGAGAAGAAAGTGATGCAGTAGGTGTATGCGAAAGCTATCAAGTTTGGAGGTTTTTCTAATTTATTTGTGGGTTTGTTCTTGTTGAACATTATGCAAAATGTGGTAAGATGGTGCTTGTAGAGAGAGTCTTATGCATGCCTAAGCAGAATGCTATGTCTTGGAATAGCGAAAATGAAGAAATGGAAAGTATGAAAGGAAGGTGATTTCTACAAGCTCCGAAAAATGAGAAGCTATTACAATCAATGAAATTCCTAAGGACTCATTTCAGGATTCTAAGCGCAAGGTTCATAAACTTATGAAAGGGATTTTGAAGTTGGAAATAGAAAAGCTCCAGGTTGGCCATGTTGATTCAGAAAATAATTCAGAGTATGGTAACGTGGCCAATGATGTCATTGCCCTAGGGACTGCATTGCTAATTTCATTTTCACAAAATGTCACAGTAATGGCTCTAATGGACCTCAAAATAACATTTCCAAGTGGAATCTCTTCTATGGAAAAAAAAAGTTCCAAGAAATAGATCAAATGCATTTGAATTTTCATATTTTAATGTTGATAATTTCCAACCTTTTGATCACCATGGACAACTTTTTGACTAAGTGGGAATTATTCTAGCTTACCATTATCAACTTATAGTCTACTACTTGGAGGAAAACCAATCTTGCTTAGAATCTGCCTTTTTGATGATAGAAAGTGCTAATGCAACAAAGCAATGTCTTTCCCACAATAGTCAACCTATGATGAGTCTAATGATTGGAAGGATGACACAACTGAGGATATGGGCAGAACTTAGCATGGAAAATTCAACTAAATGATTAGTCCCAAAAAGTTCAGGAAATGTATTTGAAAATGGGTCCCAGCACTACCAACTCATTTCCATTCTTTCCCATGTGCATACAATCCAAATGCATGGCCACCTCAAACTACATATGGCCAAGTCTTACTTGTTCCCAACCTTGTCATCCACCGAATTCATCACATACCCACCACCATCAGTTTGTTCCCTATCTTCATGCCCACTAATCACCCCTCGTTCCTAACCCACTTTTAGTTCCTTTCCTTCCACTTTCCATGAGCATGAATTTCCATGCGAATGCTCCACCACTCATTTCCTCATTCCTACCCTACCCAGATCCATCTTTTCTACCCAACATGGACCTTTGAACACTACCCAACTTCGGTCCCTCAACACTACCAAGTTTCACCATTCCACTTCCCATTTGCCCATCATACCATACCCATCATTGCACCCACCACTTATATCATCATCCTACAAATCACCATTTCCCAACCTACATACCCATTAAGCTCATCACCATACCTTCAGCTTATCCCACATCTACATGCTGATTACTACCCAAAAAGTGTTATTTTGCGCCTTTAATTCATTATGTTTTAAGCACTTTTGTGTAGTAGTTCTCCATCTTTATTCCAATTGGCATGTTAAGGACCTAGCAATGACCTCTAATCATATTTGTGGCTAGTTTTAGTATTTTGACAGCTTCTTGGATCATTAAGACAAGCCAAGTAAAGGAGAGAAGCAAAGAGGAAAAACAAACAGAATGAAGAAAATAGAGGACAGTAGCTGCAATCTTCCTTTGCACTTTTGGAGTACTTCCCAAAGTCCATTTTCTACATTCTATATACCATTTCAAATCTTAGAAAGTCAAGAATCCAACGCTTCAAATCGTGTACGATTTGAAGCTAAAATGAGGAAGATATGGCCTTCGAAAGACAACTGCTCCAGGCTTGTGCGAAATTCGCACAACACCTTGAAATTCGCACAACACCTCCAGGTTGTGCGAAATTCGCACAACACCTTGAAATTCGCACAACACCTCCAGGTTGTGCGAAATTCGCACAACACCTTGAAATTTGCACAACACCCCTGCTTGTGCGAAATTCGCACCAGCCCATGCGTGGTGCGAATTCTCCTCTGTTTTTGCCGACTCCACTTTAGATCTTTACTTATGTATTTTTTTATGTAATTTCCTTTCTTATCCTTGTAACTAGCCAATCACAAGCTTTGCTTTTGTAAAGACTATAAGAGAGGTGGAAATCATCTCTCGACAATATGTTATGTTTTACACTTAGTGAAATAGAGAGCTCTCTCGTTTTCCTTTTCTCTCTACTATTTTCTTTTTCTTGGAAGCCAAACAACCTCTGAGGATGTTTTCCCAGAGGATGAGAGGCTAAACTTTTGGTTTCTTGGAGTGAAGGAAGCTAGGTGAAAAGTCCAAATGCTAAAGTGGAAAACTCTCGTGCATTAAATACAGGTAGTTGGAGTTCATAAATGGCTTCTAAATCTAAAGTTTTGCTTTAAATCCCTTAGAATCACTTTGAATGACCAATACATGGTAAGCTTCAGGTCTCTGTGGATGCTTATTGCTAGATCCATATCAGTCCATTAGTTATCATGTACGAGCCATGGGAAAGTGGCTCAAGGTGAAGGGTCACAGTGTCTAAAGCCATTAATGGAACTTGACTACCATTTCTATTGGCTTTTTATGGATTAAATCTTCATTGTTAAACCTATACCGGTTCGGGAAACAACCATCCTTTATGTTGTTGTCCCCAATGCGAAAAGAAAAATCCGAAATTTCCCACTTTGCATTTTGAACTTGATCCTAGCAACCCTTAGCTCCGGGAAACTTTCTTTCTTCCATTTTTACTTAGTTTTATGTTAGTTTAGTTTCAAACACCTTTCAAAACAAATTTTCTTTTCTTTTAAACTCTAAGTTTTTGATAAAGGAAATCATTAAATTCAATTTCTAATCTTGAGTATATCACTGGTAGAATGAAAACCCATCCTAGAGTTCGACCCTAGAGCCACTATGCTATAGTAGCTTTGCTACGCTAGTATGAGGTCATAGGTTTTATAAATGTTTTTTATTAAATGACCCAACTGGATTTTCACGGAATCACATGCCCACCATCTTTAACTTATTCCCTTCTTCATACTCACCACCTTCCCATTCTCCACTACTCATTTCCCACCCATTTCCCATGAGCTTCCTTTCTACCCATTCCCTGCATGCATGCAACTTTTATATTGCACAACCATCCTTGTTGAACTCCATATAGCCATCCACCTACACCCAACTCTCTACTAGATCTCTTTGTCGCCTTCTCCATCTCCGTGTTTGCATGGCATGCATGACATTTTCCAACATGGGTTGAAGTTAATGGAGGACTAGTTCCCAAATTGAATGAAACTAATGGAGCTTCCATTAGGAGGAACATTGTGAGAAATATTTGTTGACCATGCAGTGGAGGTGCTTGAATGTGTAGGTTGTTGCATCTATCATTAAATTGGCTCATGGTAACATGGAGCTTGTTGAGGTTGCTCCCAAGCTGGATAAGCTTAAATTACTTCTCTTGATGAATCCTTTTACATCTTAGGAGGTCTCAGAGAAAGAAGAATTGGAAGGGATGGAGGAACATAAAATTTATTTAAATGAAATGATCTTATAGCTAGGGTTCAAGCCAGTGATAAGAAATTGAGTTCTGGATTATAGCTACTTTCAGCACTCTTTCAGTAGTAGAGATTGATGGATATTGGAGAACTGTCAATGAGAAATACATGGATACTATTCTGAATATGCTTCTGCACAACTCAGTGTTGAATGAATGGCCATTAGATGCACTTAGTGAAAATGAAGTTGTGGGTGTTCTGGAATCAGAAGGCTTTCCAAGCACTGGGTTATGGAATCTATCAAGGTCTATGCTGAATTAGCTTAATTATGGACAAGTTTGGGTGTACGTGGCCATGTTCTAAAACATGAATTGGAGTCAGTTGCAACTAGAAGTGGAGGTGAGCATGTAAAGCTGGAACTGGAGTCAAGTCATTGAAATATGCCTTTGTGGAAATTAGAAGTTAAGAGGGATCTTGGAATTCTTTAATACAAATAGTACCAAGTCAACTCACCACCAGCAATGCGGTCTCGTTGCATCCCAGACCCTATTCTTACATGGCATGCATGGCCACCTTTTGGTGGGTCAGTTTTCTAAAATCCATGTCATCATCTTCATTTTTCATCATTGATGTCAAAATTAGATTTTTAAAATCCCAATTTTTCAAATAATTTTAATTCCACTCCGATTTTCAAATAATTTTAATTCCACTTCAGTTTTCAAATAATTTTAAGTCTCCAATTTTTCTTCCTTCTTTAGGGTCTTCGGTTGCTAAAAATCCATTTTTACTAAAAATTTATCGCTATTTTTTTTATCTTCAAATAAGTTTTTATTTTCATGTTTTTAATAAGCATGAATGCAATTTCCATAATTCCAAAATAATGGAATTTATGATATTAATTCATGCAAAATCAATTGGGTTTTGGTGGAAGCTGCATATATGAGTTTTCTCATTTGATTATCAAACTGGTATGCTTAATGAACATTTGTCTGATTTTTGCCCTACTCTTTGATATGCATGTGATTATTTTATACTTGAGCTAACCTTATTTCCATGATGATACATTATTATTTGCTGTTAAGGTATGCTCTCACTCCCACTTTGTTTATTCACTCTCCATATATGACTTGTTTCTATCAAGTGATTATTCCTTGGTACCCATTGATTTCCTTATCAATTATCATACTTGACTCACTTTGATTAGTAGAAATCTCATTATAGTGCTTAGAAGGGTGCTAGGATCTGTCACTATACCTTCTCGATAGGTAATCTGACCCACAAACTCCACTCTGTTTTTATAGACCGTTTTTTCTTTTTAAAAGTCACACTTAAGGTTTTCTTTCTTATTTTGTTTTCCCTTTAAAAAATAAAACAAAAATAAGTGATGACTCCAAGTCTTTTCTAAAAATAAAATTTCTTCACAAATAAAAAAAGCGAGTTGCACCATCAAGTTAAAACGCATCGTACAAAACACAGGGTCCACACACACACACACACACACACACACACACACACACACACATACACACACACACACACACACATATATACATATATATGTATGTATGTATGTATTTATGGGGTTTTGACCTATTGTTTCTTCAACAACTTTTTCAATCACCACATTCTCTACAAAGAAAGCTTTCATTAATGAGTTTAGTAAACTAATACATTATATTGATGTGCATTGTAAGTATACCTATAAAATTTTCTTTCTAGCTAGTCCTTAATGGACCTAATTTTGATGTTATTAGAGGGAGATTTGGTTGCATGCATATTTTTATCCATGAATCAATATTTTTAAGGTTTATTTGTTCTTTCCAATGTCTCTACCACAAAAGTTAGGAAATTGGTAAGTAGTGTTTCCTTACTTCATTTTATCTACGTTTTAACACGTACGTGAGAGCATCAATTGTTAAATACTTCATATGAGACATGTAAAAGGTAAAGAACAAAAAAAAACTTGTGGACTTCTATTCCTTTCAATTGAAGAAACAATTACAAGAATTGGAAGGAAATAAAACCACTTTTCATGCTTTTCTAGTAAGCAGCATGTTTTTATGAAAAAAACACTACAATTAGAGATAAGAAAATCTTCACTAATATCTTTCTAAATTTTATTTTATTGGGCAATTTAAACACTCCATATTCTAATTTTGATACGCTTGTATTTCGTCGTATACTTTTTTTCGATCCATATTCAAATTTTTGTGTCATGATTTTAAGAATACAGTTAGTTAAAACGTACCTATACTCGAGCTCTTATTGGCTAGAACGCGTCACTCATCATAAATGGAGCTTTGACCCAAAAGACTACGTTTTAAAAAAAATCCATAAAGTACGCACATTTCTAAAATAATGCCCAATCTAATGTGTCTACGCCACGTAAATTGCCACGTCATAAAACCGTAGTTGGTAACTATGGTTTTATTTTTTAAAAACAATCAAAACCGTAGTCACCAACCACGATTTTAACTTTAAGTTTAAAACCGTAGTTTGTGACTACGGCTTTGACTATTTTTAAAAACAGTCAAAGTCGTAGTCACCAACTATGGCTTTAACTTTCCTTTACCTTTTCCCCCTTTCCCGATTAGGTTTATTCATTTTCCCAGTTACCTTTCTTCCCTTTAGGGTTTCGTCTCTTTAGGGTTTCATCCTTCCCGTTGCATCCTTGGCTCAAATTCAAAGTTTGGAAGTCATTGGTCAGGTAAGATTTATGAGTTTTTCAGTTTATCGTAAATTTTAATTTTTTTTTTTAAATCCGTTTGGTTTTCACGTTGTTGTTGTTATTATAGATGTGTTTGGGTTCTATTTGGTAAAGATGTGTTTGATATTTTTTTTTTTTTTTTATTGTGAGCTTATCAGAAAAAAAAAAAAAAGGTTTTTTGATAAGAAAACGGATATGGAATGGGGGCCAGCATGGATTTTTTTTTGTTAAAGATACTAAAAATGGAGGGGACCACTGTAAAAAAACTCCAAAAATGAACGAGAGAAATGGTGATTTTTGTTATAGGAATAGAAAAAATAGGAGTACTCCACTTTTCAAGGGTTGGATTTATCTTAAGCTAGGAGATTTCTTATTCCTCACAATTGGGCATCTTCGTGAACCTATTGATGAAAAGGATTTCTGTGAAGGCTTGAATTTTGGAAGACTCTTCTTCTTGCACCGGGTCCTCAGAACCTGACACCCCAAATCCAACAACATGAGCTTCAAAGTAAAGTAACCACGTAAAGAATCGAACAGAAATTAAGTAGTTATAGGATTTCCCACAGATGAGTTAATCGTATTGCAAGGCTTCCTACAAAAGATATTTAATCTTACTGTAAATTTCGGACCACTTGAAAATAAAACAGGAGAATATTTATCCTAAATAACCAAAAATAAAATTAAGAATGGATTTGTATTTTCTCTAAGTTGGGATCTACTGATGAATATTTGGGTTGAATTCAAGCTTCCTTAATAGAGAGCTAGACCTTTCCAGGTGGTTCAACACCCTAAAAAATTCACTTTCGTGTGCCATGGATGCATTAAATACTCAAATTATATATATATATTCAAACTTCAGCTACCCCTTTGGATGTGTTCTTGAAGGGTTTGGAACTCCATGCCCTGTTAATTTTGCCCTCTCTTAGTCTTATGTGGCCAAAACACCCAGCCCAAGTAAAGGACATGCAAAGTTCAGATGTCTTAATCAAGCTAAGCAAGTTGCATATGGTGCTCCTTTGGTACCTACATTTTCTAGTTTCATCCATTGTATTTGTATGGACATGACATGATATGAGTGTTGGTATGAGATCCTTATATGATACTCCTATTTTGCTTTAAAGCAAGTCATTTGATTTTAATTTATTTATTTATATTTTCAACTTTCTTAAAAGATAAGGGTTAATTTCATTCGTTTTCTTAGAAGTTTTAGTTAAGTACACTTAATCCTTATTGGTTTAAAATTTGATCAAATATCTCCCTTATTTTTCTCATTTATTATTTTCAGTCACCTCCTCTCTTATTAAAAAATAAGTATTATTTTCAGTCACCTCTCCTCTTATTTAATGAAATTTCAAATCAATGGGGATAAAGTGTATTTAGCCAAATCCTGGGAGGATGTGAGTGAAATTAACCTTAAAAGATAATTATATTAAAATTTTGATTTTGTTGGTAGTGTATTTTTATGAAAATATTTGGGAATAAGAAACAAAGGATAAAGATAAAAGCAAAAAAATAAAAATAAAAACAGAGTTCTCATTAAAAAAAAAAAATTAATGATGTTTAATTAAATATTCTATAGTTTTTCCTTCTATTTTGTTGTATCCAAATGTTCATTATCTACTTATGAATATTTGGGTTGAATTCAAGCTTCCTTAATAGAGAGCTAGACCTTTCCAGGTGGTTCAATACCCTAAAAAATTCACTTTCGTGTGCCATGGCTGCATTAAATACTCAAATTATATATATATATATATATATTCAAACTTCAGCTACCCCTTTGGATGTGTTCTTGTTTGGAACTCCATGGCCCTGTTAATTTTGCCCTCTCTTAGTCTTATGTGGCCAAAACACCCAGCCCAAGTAAAGGACATGCAAAGATCAGATGTCTTAATCAAGCTAAGCAAGTTGCATATGGTGCTCCTTTGGTACCTGCATCTTCTAGTTTCATCCATTGTATTTGTATGGACATGACATGATATGAGTGTTGGTATGAGATCCTTATATGATACTCCTATTTTGCTTTAAAGCAAGTCATTTAATTTTAATTAATTTATTTATATTTTCAACTTTCTTAAAAGATAAGGGTTAATTTCATTCGTTTTCTTAGAAGTTTTGGTTAAGTACACTTAATCCTTATTGGTTTAAAATTTGATCAAATATCTCCCTTATTTTTCTCATTTATTACTTTCAATCACCTCCTCTCTTATTAAAAAATAAGTATTATTTTCAGTCACCTCTCCTCCTATTTAATGAAATTTCAAATCAATGGGGATAAAGTGTATTTAGCCAAATCCTGGGGGAATGTGAGTGAAATTAACCTTAAAAGATAATTATATTAAAATTTTAATTTTGTTGGTAGTGTATTTTTATAAAAATATTTGGGAATAAGAAACAAAGGATAAAGATAACAACAAAAAAATAAAAATAAAAACAGAGTTCTCATTAAAAATATTTTTGTTTTTTTTAATGATGTTTAATTAAATATTCTATAGTTTTTCCTTCTATTTTGTTGTATCCAAATGTTCATACCCATTGTTGAGATTTTTTAGTCAAAGCCCCATATCTTAAAATTTGTCGGTATAAAAGATCGAACAAAAATTTGTGTATGCTTGTTAATAGTATTTAATTAATCAATGAATTCCTCAGACTTGAGGCTTCCATGACTTTAGGGGTATGGTATGGATGTTAGGTTCCCATTGTTTCTTATTCCTCACAATTAGGCATCTTCGTGAACCTAGTGATGAAAAGGATTTCTGTGAAGGTGTCAATTTTGGAAGACTCTTCTTCTTGACCAGGTCCCCTCACCAAATTTTCACCTGACAAGGCGTCAAAAACTCAGGTCCATAGAAGCCTTCCCTTGACCTGGTCCCAAACCTAGAACATATAGGAGCTGCCTAATATTGATTCAATATGTAAGTAATTGGATAAATTTTACATATTTCATATTATTCTTAAAAATTAATAGATTTATTTAAAAATAAAATAAAACATGAAATCTCACTTCATTTTGAATTTATTTGCTTAACGAAAAAATTCATTAAAATATAATTACATGCACTACCAAAGTTGTGACTCATTCTAAAATAGTTTTGGTCTAATCACTTTTTGGTATTTATTGAGCATATTTTTTAGTTCCAAATTATTTTTAAAAATTTACTCATTAATTGATCTAATACATTATTTGAAGTTCATTTGTTTAGTATAAAAATTGATAAAAAAAAAAAATATAATGAAGTGTAGAGAAGAAATAATATTCATTTTGAACTAGTTTTAGTTTGTAATTTTTAATGGTAATTGGATTATTTCTTGAATTCTAAATTATATGTTAAAAATTAATAAACGTGTTTACAAACGTGATGGTCCACTGTTGTACAAATTGCATTGCTCCTTTGTTTCTGAAATTTAAAATGTAGCTTGGTTCACTTTCCTACTTGCCAACTATGTTAAGTGTAAAATTAATTGGTCCATTTTCAAGGACAATCTACTTTTAGGAGGAACATATTCATTGTTTATTTTTCTCTGCTTTGTAGGGTAATTGGTTTTTCTTTATTTTTCTAGTGAAATTGTGTTTACCAAAAAAAGAGAAGAATGATAGAAATGAAGAATATTATATAGGACATAAGTTTAATTTCCAATCAAATGATGAAGTTCATCAATAGAATGGTTTAGTTCTATACATATTTTTTAAGACTGAAAGTTATGAGCAGATTTAATGCCATTACTTTTAGTGTTCAACTCTGAATATAGAACATGAGATCATGCCCACTTAACATTGGGTTTATAAGAAATTCGCCAAATATTTAATATTGATAAGATGAGATAGTTTCATTATAAGATCTATTAGAAGGTAGTTAAAGATAAATTAAGTTTAATTGTGAATAATTGATCAAAGGAATTAAGATTCATAATTTCAGATTTTAATGGATTTAAATTTAAAGTAAAATTAAATATTAGTTTAGATGAAATTTTAAGGTCTTCAACCTAACTTGATAAATTATAGATCTTATTGATTTTTTAATGACGAAATTGATTTCTAGTGAATTCGAAATCCGAGTGTTTTTTTCATTATTATATTTTGTTTTATTTTTTATTTTTTTCATTTTTTCATTAATCAAATATCGACTTTTATGTTGGCATCAATTTTATTAAAATTAAAATTAATATTCAATAGATTTATAAATTAAAATTAAATTTAATATTAATTTATAAATGATTTGTTTCCCTATATTTAAAATTAATATTAAATAGATTTATAAAATGTTTATTTGTTTGCATTTTTAATATTCAAATAATGTTTATATATATATATATATATATATATATATATATATATATATATATATATATATATATATATATATATATATATATATATATAATTGATTTTTTTTTATAATTGTGTATTTGATATTTTATTAATATATTTTTCTGTGGTGGGTTACTTTTATTTGATTTTGAGTTTTTAATTTTTTTTTTTACTTTTATTTTTAATCAAATATCAAGTGATTCATGAATAATAACATAATTATTTAAACTATATATTATTTAATACTTGATAATATTCAATTTTATTTTAATATATGATATTTTATTAAAAAAAAATTAGTGGATTATTTTTTATTTAATTTTAAGATTATTGTAATTGTTTAACTCAAAATTTATTGATTTATAACCCACTATCTAAGTTTTAAATTAAACTTCTATAAAACATTTATCTATGATTATATTTGTATCATAGATAGTTATTTAAATAAAAAATTTATTATTATTAAGTGATTTATATTTTTCCCCCTAATGTGTAAGAAGGTGTTTTATTATATACTTGTGTATTCACATGTTAAAAGATTATATGCAATTTATCTTGCTATTATTTTCATTAATTATTAAACCATTTGATATTGTATTTTTTGTAGGTAAATCATGTCTGAATCTATTGTTCCTGTGATTTGCTTTTATAAAGGAAAAATGTTGAGGACAGAAACAGATGTAAAGTATATTGGGGATGAAACTGTAATTGTGCCTTTGAATGTGCCTGTTAGTTCAACCTACGAACACTTGTTATCTATGATATACTCAAGAACTGGCATTGACAAAAAACAATTTCAATTAGTCCTCAACTATTGGTATCCTTTAAAAAGGGAAAATAGGTTCCAACCTTGTCCAATATGGGATGATAATAGTTTATCTCAAATGTTGAAATTGGTTAACACATTTGGAATGGACGAAATTGAATTGTATATTGAATAAGTGCCAGTACAACCACGGGTGAGAGGGCAATTATTGGGTAACTTCACACAATTATTACTCGGACAAAATGATAATGTTGAGGAATTTGAGTATGGTTGTGGACCTAGTAGTGCCCCTATTGCAATGACTTATGAGTGTAGAGCAGATGAAGATGAAGAAGAATGTGAATCCCAAGAAGGTGATGATCAAAGTGAGAGCAGAAGATATTCAACATGATGGCGATAGGGTGTTTGAATTTATTGATGAGGAAAACAATAATGTTAATGTTGTTTCATCTTTCTTAGCTCTTCACGAAGCAATGGAAGGTGAACAAGGGAGATATGTCTCTATGGATGGGGAAGGTTGTGATATGTCAAATAACCCAGATCCTGAGAACCCAATAGAGTTTTCCCCTGTTTAGTATCACTCGGCACCATCATTGTAGTTTGAAAATGTAGAAAACATTGGTAATGCCGTTTCAAGTGACTAGACGCCATGGGGGAACACTAATATTGGAAACTTGGGTGGAGAGTTCATGGTTGGCCAAGTTTTTAATTCAAAAGCAGATTTACAACATGCTGCGAAGTTGTACTCTATTAGTGCACATCAAGAGTACGTTGTTGTTGAGTCAACTACAAAGTTGTAGTCTTAAGATGCAAGAAGGCTAAGCAATCTCAATGTCCATGGAAACTCCGTGCTATGGTTGTAAAAGGTATAACTTCATTTGCAATCAATAAATACAATGGTCTGCACAAATGTGTAAATCCTTGCTTGAATCGGGACCATCAACAAGTAGATTCCAACTTGATTGCTGCTCATATCCAAGGAATGATTAAGGCACAATTCACATTGTCAGTGGCTGCTATTCAAGCAAGTATTGTGGAGAAATTTGAATACCAAATATCATATAAGAAGGCATCTAAAGCAAAGCTTAAAGCTCTTATAAACTTATTTAGTGATTTTTATAAGTCATATGTAGAGCTGCCACATTTTTTCATTGCCTTAGAGCAGGCAAATCCAGGATGTGTTGTTATTTCAAAAACATTTCCTGGTATTATGGAGAATACAGAGATATTTTAGCGAGTTTTTTGGACATTTCATCCATCTATTGAAGGATTCAAGCATTGTCGGCCTGTACTTAATATTGATGGTACACATTTGTATGGAAAGTATAAAGGCAATTTAATGATTGCTATGGGTTGTGATGGAAATAATCAGTTATTCTCATTGGCTTTTAAACTAACAGAGGGTGAGAATATTGATAGTTGGGGCTGGTTTTTGACATGTATTAGAACCAGAGTAACTCATAAGAGGGGACTTTGTGTTATATCATATCGACATCCAAGCATTATGGCTACAATGAGCGATGTTCATCTTGGTTGGTCTGAGCCATACACATATCATAGGGTTTGTATGCGTCATCTTGCCAGTAATTTTATGACTCGATTCAAGGATAAAATATTGAAAAATCTTATGTGCAGAGCAGCCTTAGCAACCAAGATTGAAAAATTCAATAAACATATGAACACAATTGGGAGGATTAATGCAACCGCATAACAATGGTTAGAAGCAATCCCTTTTGAGAAATAGGCGCTCTCTCATGATGGAGGTCAAAGGTATGGCATCATGACTACAAACATGTCGGAGGTGTTCAATAGTGTGCTTAAAGGGGCTCATAGCTTACCCATAACTGCTTTGGTTCAATTGACATTTTTTCAGCTAAATAGTTACTTTGTTGTGAGAAGGGAACAAGGTGCTAATCAACTTGCTTCAAATGAGGAATACACTCCATATGTCGCTGCTATGATTAAGGCAAATGTGGTTAAGGCGGGATCTCATGAGATTGTTTTATATGATCACATACGAGGACAATTCCATGTGAAGACTAATAAGAGTACTAAGAGTAGCTCAACTCGTGGTCGAACATATCGCATCAACTTACTAGAGTATGCATGCACATGTGGTAAAACACTCATATGGATTCCCATGTAGCCATATTCTAGTAGCATGTCATTTTCGTTCAATTGATTTTAGGCCACTTGTTCAACACTACTATAGTACACAATTGTACTATAATTCTTGGGCACCCTTGTTCCATCCTATTTTCAATGTATATGAGTGGCCTCCTTATGATGGTCTGATTATCGTGCCTTCTGAGTCGATGAAATGTGCATCAAGTGGACGACCTAAATCGAGTCGTTTGCATAATGAAATGGATGTTAGATAGGGCAAGACTTCTATTACATGTGGGTTATGCAAACAAATTGGCCACAATCATTGTTCTTGTCAAAACAGTAATAGAATTGATTAGACTATGTGATGTATGCATGTAATTTTCTTGGATATTGTGATGTAAGATACTTTGATACTACCTTTATGCAATTATTGAGTTTGGTTTGATTATAAATATTGATGTTATTTGCATAATCAGGTTATTTGTATTTGGAATAATGTCCATATTATAGGGGATACTTTGTCAAAATTGTGAAATTTTCTATTAAAAATGTTAACAAAATGCTTAATTGTATTTGTATCTCTATTTTTAATTTAGACTAGTATGACTTGTTTATTGGTCATAAATAAATTGATGTACTTAAATTTATAAAATTGATATATACTTAATATAGGGAAAACTCCATAAATTTAAAAAAAAAATCCATTAGAAATAATTTTTTTTTAAAAAAAAACATTTAGTATTGTTTATTATCTTCATAATTTTGTTACATATATGGAGTATAGAGGACATAATTCTGATCCAGATCCATTAGATACGTCAGTTTTGGTTCTACAGGATAGACACAGGTCTCATTTAGTTGACTTTGACTAAGTATGTATATGAAAACACATAATATCTCATTAAATAATGGAAAAATTTGCATTTTATTATCTAATTGATATATTTGTATTTTTACAGCTTGCTTTAGTCTTGACTTGTCGATAGCATATATTTAGGTTTATGCGGGAGTGGGAGATGGATTCTCGTCTTCGACCTTATATTATTCGATCTGGATTTTATGGTGTATACTGTATTAGACACATTACACTAGATTGGGGATTGATCACTAGTCTAGTTGAGAGATGGCGTCCTGAGACACACACATTTCACTTACCTGTTGGGAAGATGACCATTACTTTATAGGATGTTGTTGTCATATTAGGACTTCGTATTCATGGGCTTCCCATCACTGGCACATGTGACATAGATTGGTCACTGCTATGTTATGAACTTTTAGGAGTGACTCCCCCTACATCTAAGATTAGAGGATCAGCGATATCAACACGATGGCTATGTCACCAGTTCTCTCATCCACCAGTTGATTTAGATGATGCCACATTAGAGCGATATGCACGAGCTTTCATATTAGGACTCATAGGTACAGTGCTATTTATAGACAAGAAGGGTACCCACATCCATATGTGTTATCTCCCACTGCTTAGAGACTTGACTCAGACATCTATGTATAGTTGGGGCAGTGCAGTATTAGCACACCTATATAGGGAGTTGTGTCGAGCGAGTTTGGATGGTGCCACTGATATTGCTGGATATGTCACACTATTACAGGTATAATTAATTATTCACATTAGATAAAAATTTATAGTTGCTTCAAGTTTATAATTTAAGTAAAATTTTAATGTTACATTTTTTTCTAGTTGTGGTCTTGGGAGAGACTCCACGTGGGTCACCCCAATTTTGGTCGACCACCAACCCCTCCAGCAGCCCAGCATTTAGAGCATGATGCAACTGATGATTTACCAGCTGAGCAGTTAGACCATGGATTACAGGATAAGGCATTGTTACACGAGGGTTTACCAACTGATCCGTTAGGATGTAGGTGGAGAGTACCTTTATCATGGGCTCAAAACCCATCACGTGTGTTGACATTTTATCGAGACCAGTTAGATGCACAGACCCATGACCAGGTACATATAAGATGTAATGTGTTATTGTTAACCATATAAACCTGTACTCAGTATTAATGTCAAATGTTGATTTTAACAGGTTTTATGGGAGCCTTACATGGGAGACTTAGTTGCCCATCTTCCGGCGATATCTCTAGTAGACCAAGAGATTTGGCGAACGATGTCACCTCTTATTTGCTTTGACATTGTCAAATGGCATCGACCGGAGCGAGTGCTGCGACAATTTGGCCTTCAACAAGGGATACCTCCATCTTGTTCCATAGAGCTAGACCTCCATTCCATGGATAGGCGAGGATGACATAAATATGATTGGGGAGCATTCCATGCACAATATATTACCTTATGGGGTAGTCGTGAGAAGCGTATTGCAATGGTACCACCTATGGTGGGTGTTATGCAGTTTCATGATCCATATATGGAGTGGTACCGACGTATTACACGACGTTTGATCACACCCCCTCTCCATAGAGACCAGATGAGGTATCATAGTACAGCAGCAGCTAGTCAGTTATTGGTAAGATTTTTTAATTTATAAATGGTTTATTAAATTATAATTAATTAAAAATCATTTTTTGTTTGTTTAACTTTTTTTATTTTTTTTTATTTTAGATCACTGGTATGGTTGAGATTGCTAGTCGATCTGCTGGGCCTACTTCAGGTGCATTAGGTGACATTCATCAGATTGCTATTGATATTTTGCATGTTATTGGAAAGGAGCATTGCATACATTCACTCCGTCAGTCGCCTACATCATCATACCCATCCATGAGCCCACCTGTGTCAGCCACTACAGTTAGGATGCAACCTATTCGAGGTCGAGGGAGATGTAGTAGACGAGATGATGGGCGAGCTGGTCGACAGCCTCGACGATCTATGCATCCACCTGAGACCATGTTAGCACCATCCACATCATCTACCCCATTTACACCTGAGACTTCCACACTTCCCCCTTCACCCCTACCATCACCTTCACCTAGACCTTCTCCCTTAGGGCATGTCGTATCAAATACCACTCTACCATCACCTGTATTTCCTACCACAAAGGCCACTATACCAGAGACTACCCCACTATCTACTAGTCTACCATCACCTCTACCTTCTCTCGAGGAGACCACTACACCACATGTCACCTCACCATCATCACTTATATCTCCTCTGCTCTAGCCCACTATACCAGATGTTATTGCACCAGCTACCATTATAGCAGATGTCATTCTTCCATCTCCTATATCACCTTTTCTAGATGCTACCATATCAGATATCATTGTACCTGAGATCGCCCCACCATCTACCACTTTACCATCACCTACATGTCTTCCCATAGAGACTACCATGCATCATACCCTTACACATGTTACACAGTTAGATGTATGTCCACCTAGGAGACATCGTGGTCCATGTAGATGTCGAGTCTTGCCTCCATCAGCTCCATCTCAACCTATACATTCTGAGACATGGCAGATTGCACAGATAGATTCCACAGAGATGTCTTTTTTTCATAGGTGTCCGTAGAGAAAGAGGAAGACCCCATCATGTGGCACTCATTAAGGACTTTTTTTTAGTTTTTGTGTTTATTTTCATTTGCATTATATTGTTAACTTTTTTTTTTTATTATGAACAAATTATTATATATTTAAATGAAAATATGATAAATTTTAAACTTAAATTGAACTTATATATATATATATATATATATACCACTTACATATAGCAATCTGACAATCTAAAAAATTGGTTTTAGGTTTAAATTTAAACTAATTATATTTATAACTAATTAGTTACAACAACACTATATTGATATAGAAAAAATAATGTATTAAAAAAATTACAATCTAAACCTCCAATCAAAATAATTTTTTAAAAATTGAACATTCACATGATTTAAAATTTGAACTTAAAAAATTGGTTTTAGGTTTAAATTTAAAGTTATGATCACCAACTACTATTTTGACTATTTTAAAAAAAAAATCAAAAATCATGATTACCAATTACAGTTTTGTGATGTGAATACCCACATGAATAAGACACACATCACATTGAAAATTATTTTGAGAATAAAATTATTTTATGAATTTTCTATTTTAAAGAAATCATTTTTGCCCAAAACTCCCATTAGTACCCAATAAGAAACAGTTTTCTTATTATCAATGAATTTACAAGAATATTCCAAAAGCATTTTCATCTATTTACCAAAACAATTAAACTAAATAGTGAATTGATTGGAAAAACAAAGGTATTTTCTTTCTACAATTCTATATTTTAAGAAGTGGAAAAACAAATTCTTTTAGGTTGGCATTTTAAGTTTAACATTTTAAGCCTTTCCATTCCATTTTGATCCCATTTTGAAAGGAGAAAATTGGAAAAAATATATATATATTTTTGTTGTATTTAAGTAATTTTCCAATTATTTACCCACTTGAAGTCATATTATATTTTGTACAAGTGCATAATTGCCTTTAATTTTTGCACAAAGTTACAAAATAATATAATATTCTTCATTATGAGGGTATAAAATAGTATATTTATAACTAATTATATTTATATTGAGTGTAGTGTCAAATATTTTAATAAAATTATCAAAATATAATTTAATGTCAAATTAAAGACATCAATTATTTAATTTCATATATTACTATTCTTTAAATAATGAGATCAATTAAAGTTAAATATTTTTATTACACCACTTACATATTTTTAATCAATATAAAATCAAAATAATATAATATTTTATTTAAAAAAATTAAAGTTAAATATATATATATATATACATATATATTTATATATAAAATAAAAGTTAAAGCCATAGTTGGTGACTATGGCTTTGACTGTTTAAAAATAGTCAAAGTCGTAGTCACCAACTACGGTTTTAAACTTAAAGTTAAAACCGTGGTTGGTGACTACGGTTTTGACTGTTTTTAAAAAGTAAAACCGTAGTTACTAACTACGGTTTTATGACACTGTAATTTACGTGGCGCAAACATATTATATTGGACATTATTTTGGAAATGAGGGTATTTATGGATTTTTTTTAAAAAAAACATAGTATTTTGGGTCAAAGTTCTCATAAATGCATACCTACTCACGCATCTAGGAAAGCAAAAGACACTAACCTAATTAATAAATAACAGGTTTGAGTCGTTTGACATAGTCGTTGACGTGTGACAACACTGTGCGAGTTTGCGTCACTTTCTCTCTTCTTTCACCTAAACCGTTTGCTCTGCTGTTATGAGACGAGGCAGCTGCATGTATCGGCGCGTGAGCTATATTTGCCTCATATCGCAATTCAATTAGGAATTATAATTCTTTATAAATTAACAACATTAACTTATTTGGAAATTATAATTCCTTTTTTATTTATGTCATATTTTACGTCCATTTCACATGTATGCTCTTTTTTTAAATAAAAAAAAAATCTCCTTTACTTTTGTGTTCTATAATCACTAAGAATGTGTTTTATGGTAAATTTAGAAAATATTTATAACATTTTTAATATTTAAATTTTTTTATTTTTCAAGTATTAAAAAGATTAAAAATATTTTCTAAAATTACTATCAAATAGGCTCTAACGGTATTTTTGATGGTGTTTTTACTTAAAAATGTTTTTAATGAAAACGTTTTCTTGAAATTTTTTTAAAGAGAATTACTTATAAAATGTTTCTCCACAAAATATAAGTCGGTTTTTCTACATTAGAAACCATTTTTAGATATTTAAAAGCATTTTTAAAATTTTATCAAACACTTAATTTATTTTTAAAAACATTCTTTTAGATAAAAAATGTTTTCTAATATCACTATCAAATAAACTCCAAAATTGGATGTATAAAACATATTTAACACTATTAAAAAATAAAAATATATATTTATATTTTATAGTTATAAAAATACCCAAAAACACATAAGTTATTATCTTATTTTCTAATACTAAATTTATCACACAATCATTTAATTAAAAAAATTAATTATTTATCTCTCCTTTTGGGTATCATTTTTTTTTTCTTGACCAATTTTATAATTCTTTCCATTTATTCTCTAATTTTTCTAAATCAACAGAAAGTAAATTATTTTGTTATTAAAAAAAAAACCTGCAAAAAATATGAGAAAAGAGAAAACGGAAAAGAAATTATTAGAACTCATCAAATAAGTCTACACAATGGTAACGCCCGCGAGTTTGTAACAGGAACAGGCTCTTTTTCAATGGTCTCATGTCCTCAGGGGTAACTGGTAAGTGGTAACATTGTGAGAGAGTTGTGGGAAAATGGCAGAAAGCAGAGAGAAGAAAGAGAGTAGGAGACAAGTGTGGAGGTGGTCTTTGGGGGCTCCTCTCCTTGCTGTCTTAGTGGCGACTGCAATCACCTCAATCGCTTTTCCCGAAATCTCGCTTTTTAACGGCAACACCAACGACAATCGGAAGTTCTGCCACTGTGCTCAGGTTCTTTCTTTTTCAATTTTCAATTTCAGTTTGTGGGGGTAGAGGTGGAGGTGGAGATGGTAGGTGGGGTTCAATTCTTTGATTTGGAATGGCATGGATGCCATTTCAGTTTTGTGGGTTTGTTTTATTTTAACTGTTTCTTTGATTGTAGGATCAGGACAATGATTTGGTAGTTTGAATATGAATGAGGAAATGAATTTTTCTTTTCCGAGTTTCAATGCTGTGGGTGCGGTTTACTTTCTTGGATTTGTTTCATTTTGTGTGTTTCTTGAATTGTACGTACATACATGCAGGCTTGAAAATTGAAGTGAGGATCAGGACTCTCTGTTTGGTTGTTTAGAAATGGTTGATGGAGTTAATTTTTAACTTCTAATGGCGTGGATTCCATTTTATGCTTGCGGGTTCATCCTATTTTGCGTTTTGTTTTTCCCCACTGTGAAAATTGGTATAAAGATCAAGACTGTGATTTGGTGGTTCGAAATGGTTGAAGAGGTGTAATGCCCATGGATGCCATTTTTCAGTATTCAGGATTTGTTTCATTTTTGTGTTTCTTTTTCAATTGTATGTACATAGATGCTGAAAATTGATATGAGGATCAGGGCTATGATTTAGTTGTTTGAAAATGGTTGGAGTTGAATTTCTTGAGTTGCAATACCATGGACGCCATTTCAGATTTCTAGCTTTATATATATAATTATTTATTTTTCTTTTCATCAGTTATACATATATGCAGGTTTGAATCCAATGACCATGATTCGTTTGTTTGGAAGGAATTGGGGGCATGATGGGTCTCTTTGTTATAATTGAATCATTTGATTTTGCTTTTGGTAGCATTTGAACTCAGAAAATGGAGCCCTGATCCCAACTAGCGGTAAAAAGACTGAAAGAAGGTTGTTTCTTGAAATCCAAGGGAATGTTCCAGAAACAACAGAAGGACATTGTTGGGTTGATTATCAGTTCTTGATATGATATAGTTGATTGACTATCTTCATTGAAATAGGTTGACTTGATTGTTGTGTGTAATAAGTAAAACTATGATTATTAAGGCATTTGTTTTATGTAAATTTTGCAGTCTATTACCATTTTGCTAATTTTTGTGGATTTTGTGCAGGATTCACTGAAATACACTGGCATTGTTGAGGACTGCTGTTGTCATTATGAGACAGTTAGTCTTAATGAGGAAGTCTTGCATCCTTGGCTCCAAGAACTTGTCACAATGCCCTTCTTCCGATATTTTAAGGTATGTGGCAATTAATGTTGGCTCAAAGTTGATGAATCATTGAACAATCTAAAAATTTGTCTATGATTTCTTGTTTTTGGATGGAGAATCTATTGATGGTTGCTTATTTGAAATGCTGTCCGATTACCATTTTGTAAGTTATATATAAGTGGTTGAGGTAGCTTACTTTTGTGTTATATATAGAATGCACTGCAAGTTGAATTGGAAATTGGGGTTTTCTTGGAGATTTTTTGTGACTGGTATCTTGTGACATACTTTGTGAAAAGAAGGGTTTGGATCCCTAGGGATAAGTGTACCACTATTTTGTCTCTCTGTGTTTGTGTTTTACCACTAAACCTCATTGCTTAAGGGGAAGTGGCTGATGATTATTGTTCATAGGCAGGAGGATTCTTGTGTTCATGCATTGAGAAAAATGAAAGTAGCAAAGCTATGATGGATTGCAATCCCTCCCTAACATTAAAAATGAGCAATGGACCATTTGAAGAGAAAATCTTAGAACATCAAATCTTGGGTCCTCTGCAAAGATTAGGAAAATTCTTTACAATTAGACCATTCTGTTGCTTGTTGGAAATAGATTGACTTAGCTGAGATGACCTGTGAAGTGCATTTAGTTCTTGCCCCCCCATTGAGATGAAATTTAGTTAATGGGTAAAAGATACATAAAAGATCATTAGGAAGAATTTCCTATCTAAAGAAAGGCATGAGGTCAAAGCGGCAAATACAAAGCCTTACTATCAGGTAAAGACAGAACACAGAAGAGAAATTATAGATTCACCAAACTAAGAATGAGGAACCTTTGTTGGAAACCTAGTTTCAACACTTCTCTTTTGGCAGTGGAGGCTTCTGATCTTATTTATATATAAGATGAAGACAGCATGCACTGGACACAAAGTTTTGGCATACCTCCAATGAACATAGATACTTTGCAACTTCTCTTATTGGTTCTGGCAGAGTCTATGAAATCCTGAACATGGTTTCTTAAGGCCAATAGTAACTGCCTGGAGCTTTTCTTGTGATCCTCAGCATTGATGTTTATGTTCACAGAATAATCCCACATTTTGTAGTGAACTATCATTTTTCTGTATTTTTTGGGATTTGGGAATGGGAATGGGAAGTGTGGAATTCAATTAGAGATGGCAATAATCCAGCTCTTTAACAATTAGAAATAAGAGTAGGATTTTCTTCATCTGTTCAATGAAGACCTACAACAATTGCTTTATAAACCTTATGTTTTGAACAATGCTAACAAACTTTTCTTGAATGAACTTCTATTGGTTCTTCCCAAATAAGCCCTTTGGTTGTGTGTACACAAATCCTGTGAAACTAAATAGAAGAGATCCTTTTTGCATAATTTGATACAGTGTCCACTACATGAACTCTTCTTTGGCTTTAGTGAGTTTGAGATAAGTCATTACAAATTGGTATGGTTAACAATTTTGTACATTATTGTTTCTTTCCTTGTCATCTCTCTCTCTCTCTCTATGGATAGGCTTACACTTTCATAGTTAAAAATGGGCCTAAGGATTCTCTTTTCTCTGACACACCCTCTACTCTTCAATTGAACATCTCACCAAGGTGGAATATCGGTTCCTTTTAGATGAGCACTCTGGTTCCTGCTATTGTTGCTGAGGATTAGGAATTCTTTGTGTCTTAAATCATAATGACCAATTAATAGTGATTGAAAGCAAAAAAATAAAAATAAAAATAAAAAAAAGTCTCAGGACAGTAAAAAACTGGCAATTACTTCATTTATGTATCTTCAAATCCTTGTTAATTTTGCATCAGAGACAACTTTAGGAAGAGAACTAATCAAGGATTTCTATCCACATTCACAAAGAAAAAGCAAAATTCAAATGTTATTTTATCTATATATCTTCTTTGTTTGGAATGCTTTATCACTTGTTTCCGAGTTCCTTGGAGCCTGATGTTCTTGTTCCTAAGGCAGGTTAAGCTGTGGTGTAACTGCCCTTTTTGGCCTGATGATGGTATGTGCAAGCTGCGTGATTGCAGTGTTTGTGAATGTCCTGAAAGTGAATTTCCAGAACCTTTTAAGAGCCCATTTAAACGCACTCTTCAATCTGACAATTTAGCCTGTCAAGAGGGAAAGCCACAGGCTACAGTGGATCGGACACTAGATAGTAAAGCTTTCAGAGGTTGGATAGAAACAGATAATCCATGGACAAATGATGATGAGACTGATAATGGTAAACTCTCCCTAGTTTGTTGATGAATGTGCATATTTTGTGTTGTTTATTAAGCCATGAAAGTCTTTTCCATTTGGGAGGTCAATTATTTTGGGATCTGAGGATTGGCCAATGCCTATTTCTTTCTTCTTTTTCTCCAGTATGAATCTCAGGGTAGACATCAAAGAAAATAAGCATTAGTACTTGTATTTCAAAAGCATCCATTTTTTTGATCAATCAATAATTGGTGTCGGGAAATTTTCTCAAAGAAATTAAATGGGTTGGGAATGCTGGATTCAGAAAAACTACATATATTAAATGCATACTGAATGCTAACCCTGCTACAATTTCTTTAATCTTTTAAAATATGACAATTTTGTTTGGTTCTGCACAGTTGACATTCAGAATTTTTTTTGCAGCTGAGATGACATATGTAAATCTCCAATTGAACCCTGAACGTTACACTGGCTATGCTGGTCCGTCCGCCAGAAGAATATGGGATGCTATCTATTCAGAAAATTGTCCAAACCGTAAGTCAAACCTGGATTAAGATTTCTGTGGATGGCTTGTTTGGAAAATTATGATAATATAAAGATGCACACATGCATAAGAATCTCCATGTCATGTGATCAATTTAAATGATATCACTTTTTGAACAGTGGTTATTGCTTTATTAAGAGCCAACCTAAACCCATTGCCTGGAAGTTGGTTAGTTCATACAGGGGTGTTAACATGCCTAAAATGGATTTGAATGGAAGTAATGCAACGAAAGCTTAAAAAAAACAAAAAGGGGACAAAAGTCTTATGTATTAACTATGTGGCTGATGTTTTCCAGAAGATGATCTTATATTGAATGACTAGGCAACCTTTAGATTATTTAAAATGAAATACAGGGCACGATTATGGAACTGAATTCTGAGCATGCATTCCCTATTTTCACTTTGAGAAGTGCCTATTCTTTCCTAGGTAGATTTGATTAAAAACATCACTGTCCACTGATAATCAACTTCGTCTCTTTTTGTTTAGCTGAGATTATGTTGCATCTTTAGAGATATGAGTGATGGAACCTAACATCAGTACAAAGTGCTTGATTAAAAGAATCTTAGAATTAGGATGACGGACATATCAGTAGGTCAAAATTACATCAGATATTAAAATTGTAAAAAAAAAAAAAAATAGTCAAGGTCAAACAGTTTACATATTCTGAACTGGTAAAGCACCATATATGCAAAGGTAAAATAGTATGTTCTTCAATTAGGATTGATGTATGTGTGGACTTCTATTCACATTCTACAGTAGATCTTAATTTTGTGCAAGAAAAACAAAAAGAAAATAGAGGTGACTAGATGTAAGTGGCACTAATGGTGCTTAATATGGGCAATTCACTCTTGTGAAAAGATCATGCAGCACCAGAGGCACACGTTGTTTCTCAGAAAAATGGTTGTGGGTATTTAAGTTCCCTTTTTTTTGGATGAGCTGTATGAGTGCAGATATTTTGGTACAGTATTTCTACTCGATCTTGGTCTTGAAAGTCAAGCGTCCTTAACTGAGAAATAAAATATTGATATCAACCATCATTGTAGGGTTTGAAACCCAGAGATATTGACATAGATATTGCTCAGAACAAGGGTAGAGATTGGTACCAAATTGTTAGGATAAATATTTCAAGCATTAAGACTTGTAGTTACTGGCTATTTTTTGATAGTATCTTTCTGAGATTTATGACTTCTTTTAATGCAGATTCACATGGAGAGACTCTCCAGGAGAAAAATTTGTTGTACAAATTAATATCCGGTCTTCACTCCTCAATCTCAATCCACATAGCTGCTGATTATCTCCTTGATGAAACTACCAACCTGGTAAGCACTCTGCCATGCATCCTGCAACAGTATTCCCTTTATAATTTCCATTCTCTCTTTTGGATCTCCTATTGTTTTTTCCTTGAGGAATGGAAAGGGTTTTCAGATGGTTCTAAAGTTGTGTTATTTATCCACTACTGAATGCCTGCTTTACCATCATCCAATTGTCCAATCATTCAATTGGTATGGTGCGTTGGGAATTTGACTGAATGTGAATGCAATGTCAACTTGCCTAATTTTGTTTATTTTTGTGAATCATGCAATATATGAATTTTGAAATCATTCAAACAAGATGAGTTTCAGTGCATGGCCTACTAATCAAACAGGGGTTTTGATCAAATATGCCCATAAGGTATTGGGTGATGTATGAATCTGTACCTAAGTTTGTCTTTCAAAGAATTGCAATGATGATAAACAAAGTTTAAACAGGAATGACATTATCTGGACTTCATTTTCAGTGGGGCCAAAATCTTGGGCTGATGCATGATCGAGTTTTGAGATACCCTGATCGAGTTAGAAACCTGTACTTCACTTTCCTTTTTGTTCTCCGTGCCATGAGAAAAGTTAGTATTTACCGTTTGTCCTTGTTTTGAGACCTTAAATCATATCTTATATCAATAAATAATTTCTTAATGCTCTTGGTTTTTACCCTTAAAATTGTGTTGCAGGCATCAGCTTATTTGGAGCAGGCTGAGTACAACACAGGTAACCATGCAGAGGACCTAAAAACACAATCCTTGATGAGGCAGCTCCTTTGCAATCCCAAACTCCAAGCTGCATGTCCACTTTCTTTTGATGAAGCTAAGCTGTGGCAAGGCCAAAGTGGACCTGAACTGAAACAACAGTTTCAAAAGCAGTTCAAACACATTAGGTTTTTCCCTTAACCTTCACTTACTGTAGTCTGTGGGTAAAAAACTGTAATATAAAATGTCCATTACTTATAAGTGAAATGTCAATTGAAAAATATAATGATTGAAAAACGGCGTTCCCCTTTTCATATCGATCATATTTTAGATCACTCAATTCATTGTGAAGACTGTCAAGCAAATGCAAGTTTTGTCTTTATGAAGCTTCAAAAGTACACATTAAGTGGCTTATCTATTATTTTGGTGAGCCTTTTCTTTTGATAGTGTGATTACATTAAATAATTACATTTACATTTTGCAGTGCCTTGATGGACTGTGTTGGATGTGAGAAGTGCCGGCTTTGGGGAAAGCTTCAGATTCTTGGTCTTGGCACTGCTTTAAAAATCCTCTTCTCTGTTGATGATCAAAACCACACACCTGTAAGTCTGTCTATGTCTCTTTATAAGGAGCTCAGAAGTTATTTCTAAGCATATGGATACCAACTCTGATCTTGAAAGCTGCTCTGATATATACATATATATATATATACAAGGAGTTCAATGAGTTATTCTCAAGCTTTTCTGTTACTGATCTCACAGCTGCAGTTGCAACGGAATGAAGTGATTGCTCTGGTAAATCTGCTCAGCCGCCTCTCAGTATCTTTCAAACTTGTCAATGAAATCAGGCCTTCAGCTGAGAAGTTAATGGGAGGACAGATTTCTGCAGCTCCAGTTCTAGAAAACAGGCCATGGCAAAGAATATGGGAGTTCATGGATAGACTCCGGTATTTCACTAGTCTACCCTTGCATGCCATTAATTCATTTACCTGATTGTCATTCTCCACTCTCACATCTGACCACATACATATCCTGAAATGATGTTTTAAGGTTAAGGAAGTCACCATTGTAACGGCTCATCTTCAAATATTCTTATACTATCCAACTGTAAAAGGCGATGTAAATGACAGGAGTAGATGAAGATGAAAACAAAGCACAGAATTTCGGGTATGCAAATGCACATATATATAGAGGTAAGAATGAGGTTTGATGTAATGTGTAAGATCCATTCATTTTTTATGAGATCAAAGGCAATAAAGATAATGTGGAAATCATCAAAATTGTTCCAATGTTTTTCCCTTGTACTCAATGATAATGCCAAAACCTTAGTGGGGTTTTCTCTTCTCTTGCTTCTCACTCTTTTGTCTTGTGAGTTCAAGTTTTTCTATAGTATCAAAAAGTGTAAAGTGGTAATCAATTTCATGTTTTGTACTTTAATCTCATTCATTACCCATTAATTCTCATTTCTTTATATTTTTGGTCAGCAGACTTGGATCAAAAGTATGATACTAAACATAAGTTTCTATGAGCTTAGGTTTTTATTTCATTCAAAAAAACTCAAAACTAGAGACTTGTAGAGATAAAAGTCAGCTATCATCTTACATGGAGGGTGATGATCTTGAATTTTCTATGTTTTAGGAGGGATTGGATTTCAAATAAATTAGCCTTTTTTAAAAGCCTTGTAAGTGCCCTTTTTCAAACCTTTTGGCTCGTTTGGATATTGGAAATTTTTGTTAAGAAAAAAGGGAAAACGGGAAAGAAATTTTTAAATTTTTTTTTTTTTTTTTTATGAATAATGTGAAAGGTGAAATATTATTATTAATTATTTGATAATTAAATGTTGTTGCATTCTTGGCTCCCTTTTTAAAAAGGATAAAAGAGGAGAAAATTTTACTATCCTCTTTTTCGCCTTTCAATTCGTTGATCCTCTCCCTCATACTTTCTTAGTTCCAAACTTGCCTTCAAATCTTAAAATTATACTCCAATTTTCTATTGAGGTATATTAAATGTTAGCTTTTCAACAAAAAAAAAAGGGTAAAAATGCAAAATGTTGAATCATATTAAGATCTTCATCTTGGGTTTTTTATTCCATTTGGTATGGGCTCAGGCCCAAATAAGGACTAGATGGTTTTGGCTAAGAATTTTAAGGGGGTCAGGTTTATACCCAATCTAAGCTTAATTCTAGTTAAGAAACATTGTCAAATCCAATCCAACCTAGGAATGACAAAAAAATCCATCAGGGTAGGTGTCACACCCAGCAAAATCACCACCATTTTTTTATTTTTTTTCACGGCTAGGAATCCCTCTTAGTCAAACTTCCCCGAACGATCCAACAAAAGCAACATCAAGAGGCAATCAATCACATATAAGAATCCTTCCTACCAAACCTCCAAGTTTTCCTTGCTTCCCCCATAAAGTCCTCATGGGTGTAAAGTCTACCCATGGGCCCTTAATGCCCCCATCCGGGTTAAGAGGATAATAGTAGGTCCCTAGGGGGATTCCCTGCT
Organism: Vitis vinifera; assembly: GCF_030704535.1. Taxonomy (NCBI): domain Eukaryota; kingdom Viridiplantae; phylum Streptophyta; class Magnoliopsida; order Vitales; family Vitaceae; genus Vitis; species Vitis vinifera. The sequence continues at coordinate 21,562,940 of NC_081823.1, read as the reverse complement.
AATGAGATGGGGACTGATACTAATAATCGAAAGAATTGATTAGAAAGGGAATGTATAAGTCTAAGGGAAGGAAATTAAATAAAGAAATGAGACATAAATTAATCTAAAGGAATTGTTAAATCATAACTTGAAGTTGTATAACTAGTATCTGGTTGTAGTTTCATTGCATTTTGCAAGTTTTGATAGCTTTTCTTATGGAGATTATCTTAAAATCAACAAAAAATATATAAATTTTGTAAAAGGAGGCTTAGAGGAACAATATTACAATTTGTTAAGACTACGGAACAAGAAAACAACATTACTTTTGAGAAATTAGGAATATTTTAGCATAATTGTGTTTATATATTTAATAAAATTATATTTATTTAGCAACAACTCAAGAAGATGAAAATGAACCTACAATATATCTTCATAAATTAGAACAACTGGGATTATGTAACATGTCTTATATATAAGAATATGATTAAAAATTTAGGAAATACACAATTCTTGCTAGAGTAGATAGGACATTTGAATACCTAAATAAATACATATTAAAGATACAAGGACCTATAAAACTTAGACTATGGGATGAATTCTCAACTTCTAAACTAAAATACCCTCATTATATAGGATTTAGGATAGAACTTGTTATGAATTGGTTAGAAGGGGAATATATAAATATAGGGGGAAAAGGTCTAACAAAGAAATAAGACATAAATCAACAATTTTATAGAAAAAAAATCTACATATAGGAGAGAATTTAGATACAAAATGTACATAGAATATAACTTTAGAAAAGCCAAGAAATATAGTAAATTTATAAGACGAAAATCAAAAACTTATTACCAAAAATGATATTTACAAACAAAATATAAGAAACCGAGAAGGTTTTGGATTAGGAGGAAAAGAACCAAAAAAAGAAAAAGACTATAAATATTACTTGTGTGACATGATGACCATATAAGACCATAATTTTATGAACTTAAAAACCACCAAATGAACGAAGAAGAAAAACTCAAAAAAACAAAAAAAAAACAAAAAAAAAAAAAAACAAACAAACATAACAAAAACAAAAAACCTAATAAAAGAACATTAAATAGATAGTGAAAAAGAAAAATGTTAAAATGTGTGAAGCCTAATTATTATCCTAATGGTAACATTATTTTAAGTTGGGATATTTTGAGGATTTTATACAAGTAATTTGGTTACCCTATTTATATTATGTTTAGGTAGCCAACTTTGAGATGATGTTTTTTTTTTTGGCATTAGGAGAGATAAGAAAACGTACAAGATAAAAACTTAGAGGGTGAGAGGTTTTGGGATTCTTTTGTTCTCTCTTTTCATCATGGTGAAAATTTGCAATGGCTACAAGTGGACGTAACTCTCACATTAAAAGTGAACCATTATAAATCTCGTGTGTTCTTGTACTTTAATTTTTCACATTAGCTTATTGTTGCTTTCAAAAAATAGGATTAGTGTGATTTAATCCTAACAAAGAACATATTAGTCAACTAGATTTTGAAAACTAAGTGTATATAGTTTAAACTATATAACAAAGTAGAAGAAAAAGAAGAGATTTTTATTATCATAGAAAAGGAAGAAAATCAATGAAAACCTCTTTAAATATACAAAAATCTTATATAACCTTTAGAAAGTAAAACAAAATCTTATAATTTCTAGAAGGATTTAGAAAAATGAGAAAAGAAAACCTCCACAAAAGTATTAACAAAAAATTATTAAAACCTTGAAAAAATAGAGGAGCCCATTAATTTTATAGATATACCTATAAAAATAAAAGAACTACTTAATATGATAAATAAGGTAAAATCCATTATATTTCTAGCAACAATCAAATTAAAAGTATATGTTATCTTAGACATTGGAGCTAATAAAAACCTTCTATATGAAACCTTAGTACCTAAGGAAGACCAACAAACATTACTTTAACCAGTAGAATCAGTCTAGTAAAAAAAATTAACAATAATTAAGTATATATCAACTCATTAATTATAATTAATAATATAATTTTAGTATTATCACAAAACTGTCTTATATTGATGGTAACTCTTCATCCTTTTACTCTAGGATTAAATTTCATACATTTTTTATAAGGAAAAATAACAATACAAAATAAAGTTAGTTTTCATCCTAAAATGAAAACATTAATTTATACAAATACATAAAATATATCAAACGAATTTTATAATATAACCTCTCATCAAACTAATAAAATGGAAAAGCAAGAAGATAGTATAATAAATAGTTATTTAGAACTAGAAAATATAAATAAGTGAACAAAAAAATCATTTGATTTAGGTAAAAAAAAAAAGGGTATTATTGGTGAAGATCCTCAAAAACATTAGATAAAAAATAAAAGAACCTAGAAAATACCAATTAAAAACTTATATTGGATAGTAAAAAAAACATATATAACATATAATCTTATAGACATAAAAGAATTTAAAATTCAAATAGAAGGACTATTGCAAAATAATCTTATTAGACCAAGTTTCACATAAATTAACAACCTTTTTAGTTAAAAACTATAATGAAGAAAAATAAGGGAAGGCTAGGATGGTGATTAATTATAAAATGCTAAATGATAATACATATAATGATGCTTATAAATATCAAATAAAAATTCTTTAATTAATGTTATACTAGATTGTAAATACTTTTCTCAACCATATTGTAAAAGTGGATTGACAAATTATATTAGATGAAGAAAGAAAATCATGGACAACATTATCTTATGTGGATTATACAATGGAATGTAATGTCATTTGAATTTTAAAAAATGTACCACAAATATTTCAACAAAGGATGAATGATATTTTTAATAAACATTCTTTTTTCCTTGTTTGTAATGATGATATTCTAATCTTTTCACACGATCCAAGAATAGGGCATTTTGAAAAGTTCAGCAAAAAAAAGTTGTCCTAACACTTTGAAAAAAGATTGTTTCAAGACAAACAACATTTAAAAACATATGGTTGAATCCATTTAATCCAACCCCAACCTCAGCTACTTACCTTGGGCCCTTAGCAATTTTAGCAATTTGATCTTTATGGGCAAGTAGTTCCAAGAGGATTTAAAGGAACTAAGCTATGAGACACTAAGGAATTTTGTCCAATATTGCCACCTAGCTAAGCACTAACAAAAATCATAAAAAGACCAATACCAATCAAATTCAAAATAAACAATTAGGTAGCCTTAAATTTAATTTGATGGGTAAGATAAAGTTAGCTATTCTAAGAATTTTTTAAGTTAAACAATTTTGCACTTAATTAATTAATATAACATATAGTGCACATGAAGTTCTGATACCAAACTTCTATATAAATATTTAAGAGGTTGAAATTTTTAAGTGGAAAAGAAATATTTAAAAGGCTAAAATTTGTGTAGAAGTTATATAATATTTAAATCAAAATTTTAAAACGTCTCTTCATCTCAAAGTAAAAAACTTCCTTTGGACCAAAAAAAGTCTCCTTTTCAACACTTTATTTGGCAAAAGCTAATAATAATAATAATAATAATAATTTATTATTACTACTATTACTATTCTTATTGTTATTGTTGTTATTATTGTTTATATTATTTTTATTGTTATTATTGTGAAAATTTAAATATATATATATCTATATTTAATTTTATATTTTAAAATGTTTCAAATAAATATTTATATTAAATGCATTAGATTATATAAAATTTTATAATTAAAAATTTTAAAAATTAAATATAAAATTTGAAATTAAAACACTAATTGGGATTCCCAATTAGCAATGGGAAATTTATTCCCTTAATAAGGATATCTCATCCTCGTCTCATTTACTCTAGAATTGGGAATGGGATAAGGATGAGGAATAATTTTACAAGTAATGATTGAGATAAGGGAGCCTTCCCTAATCTTGCTTCACCCCACCCAATTTAAATCCCTCATTTAACTTGACTTCTCATTTACCATATTCAATCGAAGCTCAATTCAATGCTAGCTCAAATTGAGCTCGGTTAGAATGGGTTGATTACTTTGTATGAGTCTAAATTGGGTGGGTTGGGTTTAACTTACCCATAATGTGTGTGTAGACCCCCTCTAGTGAGCTCTGTTTTTGTTTATTATTATGGTTTGAAATAAGGGATCATGGGATGACCTGGGGAGGAAATTTTTCCATTTTTTTAGTGAAGGGGGGGACACCTCCCAAGAGAGCAATTGCCTTGGACGCGTGGCAAGGGAGATTGGCTGCCCATGAAAGTAGTGGCAAGCTCATGCTTGCTGAGGGATGAACAGGGAAGTAGGTAATGACTTCCTCAAGAAGATAGAAACTAGCTGGTAGGAAAAGGAGGGAGGGGATTTTCAAGGAAAAGAAAGCTACACTGAGGAGTGATATTCTGGCAGAGAGAGGGGCAGAAACTGGAACTGGAGGGGAGTCCCGGCTGTTGTTTTTTTTTTAGATTTTGATCTGTCGATCGGTGATTTTTTTTTATCACGCTCAGTACAAGGTATTTAGAGATTATTGAATGTTTTGCTTCTTCTGTTGTCATTTGTTGTTATTCAGAGATTATGGGATGCTTTCATTTTTTTTTTTTGGTTTTTTTGTTGCTTGTTCTTGTTTGTAATCGATTTGCAGCCTCTCCATGCACCCAAACTCACCAAACCCGCCGCGATACTCACCGTCTCTCATATATCTCCATGTCGTATCCATTTCGCGCTACCCATACCCATTCTTTGCTAACGTTTATGAGAGTTGTGTACCCATGGTCAGTTTCTATGCCTCCATGCATGTCGTCACCTTCCTCTCCCTACACCACATATTCGTCATGCATACCATTTTCTTGCCAACCTATACCACCCAACCTTACCCATCTCATGCACATGAATACCACCTTTCATTACACGCCCCACATGACGTTCACTCGCACCCGCTACCTTCATCAAACCCATTTTTTTTTCTTCCCATCACCGATACCCACGTCGGTGACATTGTTCTTGGTGACGATGGCGCTAGCGGTGGCGGCGGTTCGGCGTCGTCTTCTTTAGACCATGCGTAGCAGCTGCGAGGCAAAAGGAGGCGGAGGCGACCCCCACCAGTGACGTTGAACTGGTGCTCTTCACTGGCAGCAACGAGGAGGAGGGTAGGTGGCAGTGCTACATGGGAAGTGCCTGTGATTGCTAATGGGCTTGGGGGTTTAGTTGATTTAGCTAGTTGTTTTGGGCTTGTGATGAAGCCCAAGCCCAAACGTAAAGATAAAAAAAAAAGGAAGGAAAGAAAAGCCTCATTCTAAAGCTGGCCCATTTGGTTGAAACTTTCTAACTCCCAATGTTCAAAGCCCTTTTAATTCATTTTATTATTATTATTATTATTATTATTATTATTATTATTATTATTATTAATAATAATTCAACTTTTAAAATATTATTATTATTAATTCAACTTTCAAAACCTTATTATTATTATTATTACTTCAAAAATCTTATTGTTATTATTATTATTATGATTATTATTATTATTATTATTATTATTAATTCAACTTTTAAAATATTATTATTATTATTAATTCCAATTTTAAAATAACATTTTTATTATTATTATTAATTCAACTCTCGAAATCTTGTTATCATTATTATTATTTCAAAACCTCATTGTTATTATTATTATTATTATTATTATTATTATTATCATTATCATTATTATTATCCCCCTAGGCTCTTCTAATTCCAAAGCCCAATTCGTTTCTAATGTCCCAAGCCCATTTCCAAAGCCCTTCTCACCTTAGGCTATTCTAATTCCAAAGCCCTTTTAATCCCTTTTGTTCATCCATATTATTATGATCATTTATTGTTATCATTATTATTATTATTATTATTATTATTATCATTATTATTAGTATTATTATTAAAAATCTATACTCTCTCTCAGTTCAATTTCCTAATATTATTATTATCATTATTATTATTGTTATTATTAAAAATCTATATTCTAACAATTCAATTTCCTGAAGTCCATTTAGTATTATTATTATTATTATTATTATTATTATTATTATTATTATTATTATTATTATTATTATTGTTATTATTAAAAATCCATATCCTCGAAATTTAATTTCCTAAAGTTCATTTCTTATTATTATTAAAAATCTATATTCTAACAATCCAATTTCCTGAAGTCCATTTATTATTATTATTATTATTATTATTATTATTATTAAAAATCTATATCATTGCAATTCAATTTCTTAAAATTCATTTCTTCTTATTATTATTATTATTAAAAATCTATACACTAGCCGTTCAATTTCCTGTAGTTCATTTATTATTATTATTATTATTATTATTATTATTATTATTATTATTATTATCATCATCATCATTACTATCATTATTATTATTATTATTATTATTATTATCATTATTATTATCATTATTATTATCATTATTATTATTATTATTATTATTATTATTATTATTATTATTATTATTAAAAATCTATACTCTCGCAGTTTAATTTCCTAAAGTTCATTCCTTATTATTATTATTATTATTACAAATTCAACTTTCAAAACCCATATTCTCGTAGATCAACTTCCTAAAGTTCATTTCTCATCTTCCTTGACAAATTTCATTTTAATATCCAAAGCTCTAATCTTTTAAATTTAATTCCCAATACTCCAGTTTTCAAATAAATTCCAAAAATCCAGTTTTCACTCGAATAGTTTTAATTCCATTCCGGCTCTTAAATAATCTTCTGATCTTCTTGATTTTACATAAGCAATAATGAATGCTTCATAATTCTAAAACACGAAATTTGGGGGACCAGTTCATGAACAATAAATTGGGCTTTGGTGAGGGCCCTATGTTTGATCTCTTTGGATTGTCAACTATTGTGCTTAATATATTTTGCCTGATCTTCATTTTGCACTCCGATATGCATGAACTATATTTTGTATTCATTAATTGTGTAATAATCCCTTTTCTTGATAGTGCGTTATGGCTAGAGGCCCAGGTATGCACCCACTCTCGTTTTGATCATTCCATATGCATATTCCGATTCACCTATTGTGCATGACTAAGGTGAGTATCTATTGACTTTCTCATTGATTGCCACGTCAGCTTTATTTTTATCAGTAGAGACCTGAATTTAGGGACTTAGAGGGGTGCTACGGTCTTTACCGTACCTTCCCGATAAGTAACCTGACCCCCGAGCCCGATCCGATTTTTCGTAGATCACCTTTTCCAAAATAAGGAGTCGCACTTAGGGTTTTCTTTCTTATTTTGTTACCCTTTTAAAAATAAAACAAAAATAAGTGGCGACTCCAAGTCATTTTCTTAATCAAATAAAATCATTTTTCAAATTAAAATCGAGCTCGCCATCGAGTGGGAAACGCATGAGCCGAAATGCGGGGGTCCACAAAATGGTGACTCCGCTGGGGATCTTTTAGAGGGTCAAGCTTGAACTTAAAGTGAAACAAACGTGGCGTTTGGTGAGTCGTTCAGTGGGTACTCATCTCTTGATTACACATCGAGAGTTCCCGAGCTTTCACTTGGGACATTGACATGTTGATCATGTTGGTTGATTATTGTGGTTGGGGATTCTAATATAGCCAGTTTCTTAATGCTTCATTGATATATTTGTATGAGATATTTGACATGCTAATTATGAGATTGATTATCTTGATCGAGGATTTTGTTTTTTCTGTGCTTCATTGCCATGTTTGTTGAGTACATTGACATGCTGATTATATTGATTGATCATCTTGTCTTGCTTAGCATAGTCATTTTGATTTTGCCATGTTTGTTCTGATTACCTCACATGTATAGACTCACCATTGTATATCACTTGATTTGACATGATTGTTTCTCTCAGTTATATATTATCTTGTTTATCATAGAGCATGCTATCATTTGTCAGATATTCTTCTTGATTGGCTTGTGTGTAGATTTGGATGATATATACCTGTTTTGCATGACTGTCTGTTGCATGACTCTTCTCATCCTGATGTGATTACATGAGTTGCCTGTCTGTGTGGGACACACACTTATCCCCTTATTTCCCAGTCCCTAGTCTCGGTCGACATTGTTTTCCTCGCTCTCGTATTTGATATGAGACTTGTTGCTTTGTTTGCTCTTCGACCAAGCTAGTGATTAGGAGTAGGGTCTAGCGATGGGCAATATCCATGTTTGGGGGGCATTCTGGAGGTGGTCGACATATTGATGCTAATTGGAGTCCGAACTCTAAAGACTTGTATAGCCCAGAGCTAGATTTCAGGATATTTGTGTGGCCAGTGTGTTTCATCTTCTGTTTTATCTTCTTAGGGTTTTTAGATGCACCCACACCATCACTGTGCACTTTAGTCGATTACTGAGTGCTGAGAGTTGCGAGAGCTTTCACCATAGGAAACCCCCTGGGATGTCGAGGTAGTGCATGTGTGGAGGTGATGACCACCTTGCATGGAAGCGCCTCGTCTCTTTGGAGGCGAGTAGAGGGTTGCGTACCACCGGAGGGTACGATCGCTTCTGCTAGGGATTTCTTGAAGTCTACCCATTTCCTCTTAGAGCCACCTTGACTTTGTAAGTTGAGCCGTAGATCCTTCGACTAAGACTTCCTCCCTACGCGTGGGCGCATCTGAGGGCTTTCAGAGCCTCCGTAGTCACAGTTTGGATCCGATACTCCATCTTTTTAGTCTCCTGTCGAGAGTGCACTGAGATCAGGACGAGTTTTAGTACGATCGGATAGTCCGTTTTTGCTTGGATGCCTTGCTTGCTTTTGTTTAGATTATCATTTCTTTCGTACTCTCCCTGGGGCATGTTCTTATTCCGCTCTTCATGCTTTCTGGATTGGGTCTTGGTTCTCAGTCTGGATTTACCTCATTGGATCAGAGTAGAGGGGAGATTGATTCAGTTTTTTTAGAGAGGTCGGATATGGATCAGCGAGTTGTCACAGTTGATCAGTTCACGACCGCCATGGCTTCTATTCAGGAGGCCTTGGCCAGTCCCAGACAGGAGATAGACAGTCAGCAGAGTAGACAGTTTGTAGTTCAGGATGAGACGGCTTGTGATTCACTGCCACATCTACCACCACTTGGTTCGACAGTGCCACGAGCCCCACCATATATGTTACATGGTCATTTTGAGGTTGCCTCACTTGCGGTAGTCTAGACCACAGACCTTGAGGATGCTCATGCATGTATAGATCGTATTGAGTAGCGTATCAGGCAGTTGAGATTATTTGATAGTTCATCGACTTGGGACGATCTTGATAGTATACCAGTGGCCAATTCACCAGCCAAGTTCAAGATGCCTGACATTGAGAGATACATGGTCGTCAGTTGTCTCTACACTTATCTGCGACTCTACAGTACTGTGATGAGGGCCCATGGGTTAGACGGGTCACAGATGATCACCATGTTTCCTTTATCTCTCAGTGGTGCTGATTCTCGCTTGACTTCCCAGCCGGATCTTTTAATCAAAAACATTTATAAAACCTATGACCTTATACTGGCGTAGCAAAGCTACTATAGTATAGCAGTTCTAGGGTCGAACTCAGGGATGGGTTTTCACTCTACCAATGATAGACTCTAAATTAGAAATTGATTCTGATGATTTCCTTTAGCACAAACTTGAAATTTAAAAGAAATTAAAATTGTTTTGAAAGTGGTGATTTAAACTAAACTCACATAGAACTAAGTAAAAAGTGGAAGAAAGAAAGTCTCCCGGAGCTAAAGGTTGCTAGGTTCAAGTTCCAGATGCAAAGTGGAAAATTCCGGATTTTTCTCCTCGCATTGGGGATTTAACCTATAGTTATTTCCCGAACCGGTATAGGTTTGACAATGAAGTTTTAATCCATAAAAAATCACTAGAGATGGTAGTCAAGATCCATTAATGGCTTAAGACACTATGGGCTATCACCTTGAATCACTTTCCAATGGCTCGTACATGATAACTAATGGACTGATATGGATCTAGCAATAAGCATCCACAGAGACCTTAAGCTTACCATGTATTGGCCAGTCAAAGTGATCCGAAGGGATTTAAGGCAAAACCTTGGCTTTAAAAACCATTTATGGACTCCAACTACCTGAATTTAATGAACGGAAACTTTCCACCTTTTAATCTGGACTTTTCACCTAGCTTCCTTTAATCCAAGAAACTATTGTTTAGCCTCTCATCCTCTGGGAAAACATCTTCAGAGGGTGTTTGGCTTGCAAGAAAATAGAAAATAGAAGAGAGAAAATAAACAAAAGAGATCTCTGTATAACAAAGTTACATAATTTGGTCTCCTGGAGAAAGCTCCCCGACGAAGATCCATTTTCAGTGATTACAAGAGAATTTATATAGGAAGGTAGTTTTACCCTTCCTTGGATACTTCCTAGCTAAGGAATTACATGGTTGGTTGAATACAAGGAGAAAATGGAAATTTAAACACAAAAATATCAGAAGAAAAAGAGTCGGCAAAAATATCCAATTTTCGCACGCTGAGTTCCAATTTCGCATGTTGGTTTGAGGTGTGCGAAATTTTCGCACAGTGGACTGAGGATTTCGCACCTTAAACAGTGGTGTGCGAAATTGTCCCTCAGCTTGATGCAGTTGTCTTCCAAAGTCCATATCTTCCTCATTTCAGCTCCAAATCATACGTGGTTTGAACCATTGGATTCTTGAATTTCTGAGCTTCGAAATGGTATATAGAATGTAAAGAATGGACTTTGGGAAGTGCTCCAAAAGTGCACTAAAAGACTGCAGCTGTGTCCCCTGTTTTCATCCCCTGTTTTCTTCTTCTCCATTGTTTCTCCCTTGTAAACTTTGAACGATTAAGGCAAAGGATTATGAGGCTCCATAGCTTGATTTCTTCATAAATTTAAGCTTTCAAAAGCTTTGCCCTGAACTATAAATAGCTCTCCCTCATTCTTAAATTGCTTTGGTGAGCATAAAGCTATCAAAAAGCACCAAAACTTAACACAATTGTTAGAAACGATTGCAAGGGCTCCTAACATGCTAATTGGGTTAAAAGGTAATAATTACTACTCAATGGTGTTTAAAAGAGCTAATTACAAGCTACAAAATAGCATGTTTTGAGTAGTAATCAGGTGCAGCCCAGCGCTAGTTCACATCTTTGGAGTCTTTGCAAGGCAGGACATGGGATGACCTAGATGACCTAGCTCAGGAGTTTTTGTGACAGTTTTCATTTAAAACTGTCGCAGAGGTGTCGAGGAGAGAGCTTGAGGGTTTGAGACAGAGATCCGGTGAGTTCATTTCTTCATTCATCTCCCATCGGCAGGGGAAGATAGCAGAGATTGTTGATAGACCATTACAGAGGGATGACTCAGTCTTGAGGGTCATTAGAGGATTGATAAGAGATCCCATAGGGAAGTTCAAACCCAACTGGAGCGGACCTTATTTCATCAGGGAGTTGACCCTAGAGGGCGCTGCATGGTTAATGGATTTAGATGGAAACCGATTCTCAGAGCCAACCAATGTAGATCAGCTAAAGAGGTACTATGTTTGAGACCATTGTCGCAGGATGGGTGGCCATCATTTCGGTTAGCCATTACCTTGTTATTCCCTTTTGATACATGGTCTGTTGTTAGCCCATTGAGCCTCGCATGCGCATTATAACCTTTCTTTCTTATCGCCTTGCTCACATTTTCACACCGGGATAGGGGCCCTTTAATGTATGCATGCATTGTTTGGGAGTTTCATGAGCCTTGGACCTAGGGGCATGTTTTTCTCATTATTTTTTCCTATCACCACACCTCTGCATTTTCATCTCATCTCATTGGTTGTGTTCCTTGTCTCTTCTTCCTTATCCTATTTACTACTTGTTTGTTTCATATTTCTCTTTACCCTGAGTGGTGATCCCCTTCAGTTCATCACATGGAGGATAGTCACATCATTTCCATCATCTATCTCGCGGACACTGGTTTAGAAATCCTTAGTTTGAGAAGGTCATCTCGTCAGAGAGAGTTTGTTTGTTACCTTAGTACTTGGGAGTGTGTCCATTTGTTATTGATATCATCTTTGGGGTTCATTTGTTCATGTTCAGGGTACGCGTATTTGTATATATGTAAAAAAAAAAAAAAAAAAAAAAAAAAAAAAAACATAAAAAAAATCATATAGAAAAGAAAAAAAAATAGAAAAAAAAAAGGAAAGAAAAGAAAAATAATAAGCGCATGTATGTATGTGCATAGTGTTCTTGATCATTGAGTATGTATATAGATGTTTGGGGTCATTTTTATCGAGTATGTTTGTTATTGGGAGTTCGTATGTGAGCTCTCTGAGATTCCATGTTATTTGTATTGCTTCGTCATACCTATTTGTGAGAGAGATGAGTGACCTTCTCCTAAGGACTCTGAGTCATTGTCCTTTCCGTCCTTTCCATCATTACATTCATTATTGATGTGACTTCGCTTCATGTTTGATCTGAGTCGATCACCACATTTCTTCACAATATTCATTGTTTCGCTATCATTTTTATCGTTGCTTGTGATTCATCTCATTCCCTTCACGTCTTATTCTCTCCTTACAGCGACCCATCTCGGGTTCGATGCTCACTTCGCATCATCATTACACATATCACTATCAGTTCATTTTGCTTCATTTGTCTCCTTATCGATATCATATTCACGTTAGGCATCCTCAGGTCCATGGCTCATGGGGTTCACTATACATGTTGCATTTCATATATGAGGACATGAGTTTTGATCATTGGGTATTTGAGCCTAGTTTCCTTTCATTTCTATCACCCTATCACCTTGGCCTACGTTACGTCCCGTGTCTTAAAGACCACCCTGAGGCCGTGGGATCAGACGTCGTCTTTGACAGCCTCTACATTAGGCAGGTGATTGAGATATGGTTGACATTTAGCTATCGTCATACTTCTTCTTCTGGGAGTCGCCTCTTTGATGTGTAGGACTGATTCAGTTGTGTTCGGATTACCGGGATCGTGAGTTTGACGATGATCGACTTGGTGTCACCTGATTTTCTTTGACCTATCGTACCTCTGGTGCCACACTGCGGCATATCCCATTTCATTTGGAGGTTTATGGATCCTCACAGATCTGCACGATCATTATCACTTACTGGATGCTCACTCAGACGTGGACATGATCGTTACCTTACGGAGCCTCTGAGATCCATCCAGCCAGGTCCACACTTCTCGACACTTGGATGCCATCATGCCTCTCCATCTGGGAGGTACATTTTGGATATGTGTGCATGATTCAGTTATGGATTCGGACGACCATTGTTACATGTTCGATGACAGATGATTTCTTGTCGCTTGATTTCTGACCTGTCGTGCATCCGATGCCCATACTGGGGCATATTTTTCGTTTCGGATGAGATTTACGGACTTTCATGGAGGTCACATGTGCGATGATGGATGTTTTCATGACAGTTGTTCTTCGGACCTGTCGCGCACCTGATGCCATACTGGGGCATATTCCGTTTCGGAGGATCTTTATGGATCCTCGCAGAGGTCACATGTTCGAGGATAGATGATTCCATGCTATCTGATCTCCGACCTATCATACATTTCGATGCCATACAGGGACATATTTCGATTCAGATGAGATTTACAGATCATGAGGGAGTCGCGTGCTTATCCTTATTTGGCGAGATGTATGCAGAGATGATGATATATTCGCTATCCTCACGATGATTCCTTAGTGGAGCCTATCGAGAGCCATCTAGCCAGGCATGGATGACCTGGGCTCATCTGATTTTTCGATGTATTGCATTCTCGATGCCACATTGGGGCACATTCCCCATCTTGATCGAGATTTATAGATCCCCACTGGTTTACATGATCATCCACGGTTATGAGATACACGCCAGGTCGATGTTTGATTTCATTTTGTCCAGATACTCCGAGGAGCCTCTCTTGAGTCATTCAGCCAGATTCATACCCTTTGATATAGTCGTGATTCCTGGATGGAGTTGTCTCTGGTGCCTGGATTTCCCGCGTCATCATTTCAGAGGGGTACATATCAGATTCGTTACGCGTCCCATTGGTGTTATTCTCGGGTCATCAGGACAGATTGGGTACATCTGATGTCATACTGGGGTATATTACCTTCATTTAGCCCTGGAGGCGATCGTTCTCTCACATATCCGTTATAGCTTTCGTCACTCAGCCGAGAGATATTGTGTTCGCCTCATTGACCATTATTCCTGAGCTCTTCATTGAGATAAGCTCTCAGTGGAGCGTTGATCGAGACTCGTAGAGTCCCTTTCAGCCATCTCTAGCGGTTTGAGATTTGCAGCGGCATGCCACACTGGGGCATATTTCCCCCTCATTGTTTCCTTACGGTCTGTCGTTTAGGGCTGTCGTTCATTCACGGTTTACGACATTCAGAGTTATCATGTCACACTTTCAGTTCGGCGTTCAGAGCCACTTCTCTAGTTCTTGTAGTTCAGAGTCATCATCATCACTTTTTAGTTTCGACGTTCAGAGCCATCACCGCGTTTGGCGTTCAGAGCCATCATCACTTTTTAGTTTTGGCGTTCAGAGCCATCACTATTTTCAGTTTGGCATTCAGAGCCTTTATCACTTTTCAGTTTGGCGTTCAGAGCCATCATCGTTCTCAGTTTCGGCATTCAGAGCCATCATCGCTTCTCAGTTTCACGTTCAGAGCCATCATCGTTCTCAGTTTGGCGTTCAGAGCCTTCATCACTTTTCAGTTTTGGCGTTCAGAGCCATCATCGCTTCTCAGTTTGGCGTTCAGAGCCATCATCGTTCTCAGTTTGGCGTTCAGAACCTTCATCACTTTTCAGTTTTGGCGTTCAAAGCCATCATCGCTTTTCAGTTTTGGCGTTCAGAGCCATCATCGCTTCTCAGTTTTGGCGTTCAGAGCCATCCTTATTCTCAGTTTGGCGTTCAGAGCTATCGTCGTTTCTCGGTTTGGCGTTCAGAGCCATTGTTCATTTTCCCATTTGGCGGTCAGAGCCATCGTTCATTTCCCCTTTTGGCGTTCAGAGCCATTGTTCATTTTTCGTTTGGCGCTCAGAGCCATCGTTCATTTCATATTTGGCATTCAGAGCCACATTTTTCGTTTGGCGTTCAGAGCCATCGTTCATTTTTCGTTTGGCGCTCAGAGACATCGTTCGTTTCATATTTGGCATTCAGAGTCACATTTTCATTTTAGTGTTCAGAGCCACCATCTCATTCTTAGCTTCAGAGCCATCATCACTCATCTGTTTCAACGTTCAGAGCCATCACCATCTTTCTCAGTTTTGGCGTTCAGATTCATACTCATTCAGGCATTCGATGCCACCATCTTTCTTTAGTTTGGTGTCCAAAGCCATCGTATATATCCCTTCAGGCACCTTGAGTCATCACCTTTTCGTGTTTTGACATTCAGAGTCGCATCCTCGATTTCGGCGTTCAGAGTCGTTATCACTTTTTAGTTACGGCGTTCAGTTTCAGTTCCGGCTTTCAGAGCTATCACCGCGTTTTCAGTTCGGCGTTCAGAGTCATCATCGGTTTTCAGATCGACATTCAGAGTTGCGTCCTCAGTTTCGACGTTCAGAGTCGTTATCACTTCTTTAGTTTTGGCGTTCAGAGCCACCATCATCTCTCCAATTTTGGTGTTCAGAGCCATCATCGTACTCAGTTTCGGCGTTCAAAGCCATCAGCGTCGCTTCTCAGTTTTGGCGTTCAGAGCCATCATCGTTCTCAGTTTTGGCGTTCAGAGCCATCATCGCTTCTCAGTTTTGGCGTTCAGAGCCATCCTTATTCTCAGTTTTGGCATTCAGACCCGTCATCATTCTCACTTTGGCGTTCAGAGCCATCATCATTCTCAGTTTGGCGTTCAGAGCCATCATCGCTTCTCAGTTTGGTGTTCAGAGCCATCATCGTTCTCAGTTTGGCGTTCAGAGCCTTCATCACTTTTCAGTTTTGGCGTTCAGAGCCATCATCGCTTCTCAGTTTGGCGTTCAGAGCCATCATCGTTCTCAGTTTGGCGTTCAAAGCCTTCATCACTTTTCAGTTTTGGCGTTCAGAGCCATCATCGCTTTTCAGTTTTGGCGTTCAGAGCCATCATCGCTTCTCAGTTTTTGGCGTTCAGAGCCATTCTCAGTTTTGGCGTTTAGAGCCATCCTCATTCTCAGCTTCGGCGTTGAAAGCTGTCATCATCGTTTCTCAATTTCGCGTTCAGAGCTATCGTCGTTTCTCGGTTTGGCGTTCAAAGCCATTGTTCATTTTCCCATTTGGCGGTCAGACCCATCGTTCATTTCCCCTTTTGGCGTTCAGAGCCATTGTTCATTTTTCGTTTGGCGCTCAGAGCCATCGTTCATTTCATATTTGGCATTTAGAGCCACATTTTTCGTTTGGCGTTCAGAGCCATCGTTCATTTTTCGTTTGGCGCTCAGAGACATCGTTCGTTTCATATTTGGCATTCAGAGTCACATTTTCATTTTAGTGTTCAGAGCCACCATCTCATTCTTAGCTTCAGAGCCATCATCACTCATCTGTTTCGACGTTCAGAGCCATCACCATCTTTCTCAGTTTTGGCGTTCAGAGTCATTTTTCATACTCATTCAGGCATTCGATGCCACCATCTTTCTTTAGTTTGGTGTCCAAAGCCATCGTATATATCCCTTCAGGCACCTTGAGTCATCACCTTTTTGTGTTTTGATGTTCAGAGTCGTTCCTTCTCATCTGTATCATTAGGAGTCACAGGCCCCGACATTCATATCCACTAGCATTGCGCGTGTTGCCTTCATGGATTTGCGATTATCCTCGTTTTCCTCACCTTGTCACCTTGTGCTTATCGCCTGTTCATCATTGTCCTTTCATATCTCCCTTCTCACTGCTTATGACGATGTCATTTGAGTTCACGATACGTATTTCTGTCATGTTAGTGAGCACCCTACACTTGTCATTTTCATATAGTTCATTTAGGATAGTCTCCTTCTAGCTTTCCCGTACTTCAAAGTGGTTCGACCGTTACTCATTTTTGATATGGTTTTTCGAGTCACTTTTGGAGATGTCTTGGAGGGAGCCTAGGTCCTCAGTGTGGCTTCAGAGACATTTTAGGATTAGAGCCTCATTGTTCGTCTTTTGACCTGAGTGAGTTCGTGTCTCATTGGCGTCCTTATGGGGGTCTCCTTGGTTCTTCGGTAGAGCTCACTTCATTACACTCCCTATTCACACTTGTTTTTCACTCCAGCGTTCATATTCTTTACACTCGTGAGCTCTACCGAAGAGGGGCATATTTGTAGACCCCCTCTAGTGAGCTCTGTTTTTGTTTATTATTATGGTTTGAAATAAAGGATCATGGGATGACCTGGGGAGGAAATTTTTCCATTTTTTTAGTGAAGGGGGGGACACCTCCCAAGAGAGCAATTGCCTTGGACGCGTGGCAAGGGAGATTGGCTGCCCATGAAAGTAGTGGCAAGCTCATGCTTGCTGAGGGATGAACAGGGAAGTAGGTAATGACTTCCTTAAGAAGATAGAAACTAGCTGGTAGGAAAAGGAGGGGGGGGGGATTTTCAAGGAAAAGAAAGCTACACTGAGGAGTGATATTCTGGCAGAGAGAGGGGCGGAAACTGGAGCTGGAGGGGAGTCCCGACTGTTGTTTTTTTTTTAGATTTTGATATGTCGATCGGTGAGTTTTTTTTATCACGCTCAGTACAAGGTATTTAGAGATTATTGAATGTTTTGCTTCTTCTGTTGTCATTTGTTGTTATTCAGAGATTATGGGATGCTTTCATTTTTTTTTTTTTTTTTTTTTGGTTTTTTTGTTGCTTGTTCTTGTTTGTAATCGATTTGCAGCCTCTCCATGCACCCAAACTCACCAAACCCACCGCGATACTCACCGTCTCTCATATATCTCCATGTCGTATCCATTTCGCGCTACCCATACCCATTCTTTGCTAACGTTTATGAGAGTTGTGTACCCATGGTCAGTTTCTATGCCTCCATGCATGTCGTCACCTTCCTCTCCCTACACCACATATTCGTCATGCATACCATTTTCTTGCCAACCTATACCACCCAACCTTACCCATCTCATGCACATGAATACCACCTTTCATTACACGCCCCACATGACGTTCACTCGCACCCGCTACCTTCATCAAACCCATTTTTTTTTCTTCCCATCACCGATACCCACATCGGTGACATTGTTCTTGGTGACGATGGCGCTAGCGGCGGCGGCGGTTCGGCGTCGTCTTCTTTAGACCATGCGTAGCAGCTGCGAGGCAAAAGGAGGCGGAGGCGACCCCCACCAGTGACGTTGAACTGGTGCTCTTCACTGGCAGCAACGAGGAGGAGGGTAGGTGGCAGTGCTACATGGGAAGTGCCTGTGATTGCTAATGGGCTTGGGGGTTTAGTTGATTTAGCTAGTTGTTTTGGGCTTGTGATGAAGCCCAAGCCCAAACGTAAAGATAAAAAAAAAGGAAGGAAAGAAAAGCCTCATTCTAAAGCTGGCCCATTTGGTTGAAACTTTCTAACTCCCAATGTTCAAAGCCCTTTTAATTCATTTTATTATTATTATTATTATTATTATTATTATTATTATTATTATTATTATTATTATTATTATTATTATTATTATTATTATTATTAATTCAACTTTTAAAATATTATTATTATTAATTCAACTTTCAAAACCTTATTATTATTATTATTACTTCAAAAATCTTATTGTTATTATTATTATTATGATTATTATTATTATTATTATTATTATTAATTCAACTTTTAAAATATTATTATTATTATTAATTCCAATTTTAAAATAACATTTTTATTATTATTATTAATTCAACTCTCGAAATCTTGTTATCATTATTATTATTTCAAAACCTCATTGTTATTATTATTATTATTATTATCATTATCATTATCATTATTATTATCCCCCTAGGCTCTTCTAATTCCAAAGCCCAATTCGTTTCTAATGTCCCAAGCCCATTTCCAAAGCCCTTCTCACCTTAGGCTATTCTAATTCCAAAGCCCTTTTAATCCCTTTTGTTCATCCATATTATTATGATCATTTATTGTTATCATTATTATTATTATTATTATTATTATTATTATCATTATTATTAGTATTATTATTAAAAATCTATACTCTCTCTCAGTTCAATTTCCTAATATTATTATTATCATTATTATTATTGTTATTATTAAAAATCCATATCCTCGAAATTTAATTTCCTAAAGTTCATTTCTTATTATTATTAAAAATCTATATTCTAACAATCCAATTTCCTGAAGTCCATTTATTATTATTATTATTATTATTATTATTATTATTAAAAATCTATATCATTGTAATTCAATTTCTTAAAATTCATTTCTTCTTATTATTATTATTATTAAAAATCTATACACTAGCCGTTCAATTTCCTGTAGTTCATTTATTATTATTATTATTATTATTATTATTATTATTATTATTAAAAATCTATACTCTCGCAGTTTAATTTCCTAAAGTTCATTCCTTATTATTATTATTATTATTACAAATTCAACTTTCAAAACCCATATTCTCGTAGATCAACTTCCTAAAGTTCATTTCTCATCTTCCTTGACAAATTTCATTTTAATATCCGAAGCTCTAATCTTTTAAATTTAATTCCCAATACTCCAGTTTTCAAATAAATTCCAAAAATCCAGTTTTCACTCGAATAGTTTTAATTCCATTCCGGCTCTTAAATAATCTTCTGATCTTCTTGATTTTACATAAGCAATAATGAATGCTTCATAATTCTAAAACACGAAATTTGGGGGACCAGTTCATGAACAATAAATTGGGCTTTGATGAGGGCCCTATGTTTGATCTCTTTGGATTGTCAACTATTGTGCTTAATATATTTTGCCTGATCTTCATTTTGCACTCCGATATGCATGAACTATATTTTGTATTCATTAATTGTGTAATAATCCCTTTTCTTGATAGCGCGTTATGGCTAGAGGCCCAGGTATGCACCCACTCTCGTTTTGATCATTCCATATGCATATTCCGATTCACCTATTGTGCATGACAAAGGTGAGTATCTATTGACTTTCTCATTGATTGCCACGTCAGCTTTATTTTTATCAGTAGAGACCTGAATTAAGGGACTTAGAGGGGTGCTACGGTCTTTACCGTACCTTCCCGATAAGTAACCTGACCCCCGAGCCCGATCCGGTTTTTCGTAGATCACCTTTTCCAAAATAAGGAGTCGCACTTAGGGTTTTCTTTCTTATTTTGTTACCCTTTTAAAAATAAAACAAAAATAAGTGGCGACTCCAAGTCATTTTCTTAATCAAATAAAATCATTTTTCAAATTAAAATCGAGGTCGCCATCGAGTGGGAAACGCATGAGCCGAAATGCGGGGGTCCACAGTGTGTTTTTAAAACTCTTTCTATCTATTCATCCTAAAATTGAAATAATAGAAACAATAAAAGAGATAATATTTCAAGACAACATATATGTAGATTATGATTGGTTTGTTGGAATCCTATCCAAGTTGAAAAACTTAAGCTAAGTCTAATCCATGTATTAAAAATGATTATCAAAGGTTAGGTTGGGTTCTCCATTTCAATAACTAATTGAAATAAGAATATTGGCTTAAACAAGCTTTTTAGTAAGATAGTGAGCCATAATTATTTTGCTCTCCTTAACTATCACATATTAAAAATAAATAATATATTAAAAAATTCCCTAATTCAATAAAGAAAATAAAAAATAAAAATAAAAAGTCAGTAAGTTAACTATAACTAAACTATTAAATATTAAAAATGACTAAATGTAAGCCATGGATATAAAAAAAAATGTAGATTGGAATTTACTGAGCGATGGAAATGAGAAATATTTTGAGAAAAAAAATAAAATTGATTTTACTTTAGTAAATCAAATAAATAAAAAAAGGTCATTTATATAAAATATTTCAATTTTTCTTATCGAAGAGTAGCTATTATTTCACTTAAGAACACAAAAATAAAATAAAAAATATACATTTTAAAAAATTATAAAACCAAACCTTGTACCCCATTGTTAAAGAAGTAAAGAAAGAGGATTCATATTTGAATTATATAATGGTATTTCTGAAGAAATTGTTTTTGCAAAAGGTATATATGATTAGTGACTAACTTATTTTCTAACAAAAAAAACTTAGGTAGGCTAATTGCAAGATGGCACATGTTAAGCACTTCTAACTACAAGAACAAACCATAATAACAATCTAATTAAGGTCCATAACATTTTCCCTCAAACTCATGGTAAAAACATTTTCTTCTATGAGCTTACTTCTTAAAGTTAAGAATCGAGTATTGGAGATAGTTTTTTTAAAAACACCAACAGTAAATTTCTTTAATACCTTTTCTCAAATAAAATATAGGTCTAATTCATTGTGCTTTGTTCCAACATGGAGGATAGGATTATTATTAACATAATTGTGCTAAGAGTATTACACCAACTTATTAAAGCTCTAAAAACAACAATTTTGAGTTCTGAAAGTATACATTGTATCCAAATGGTGTCAGTAACTAGATTTGCTAAAATTCTATGTTTTGCCTCAATACTAAATTGAGAAATTGTTTCTTTGAGTATCAAGCAAACAAACTTGAGCTAAAATATGTAATATCCTAAAGTAGATCTTCTATCATCTAGATTTGAAGCCTAGTCAACATCATAGAATGTAATCAAGTCAAGAGTAGATGTTCTTGCTAAGAATACTTGCATATCTTCATTCCCATCCCGAGACCTTTAGAGTGCAAACAAATCTTTCTTAGGGCTCTCTAGATCTAACCACAATGGAAGCAATAACATTTAAAACTTTAGATTTAGAGAGGAAAAAAATCATACCTATGATTTGGATATTCTCAAATCAAATCTGATTCAAAGAAGAAGAATAATCATATGCATCATAGATCTTGTAAACAAAATTATCTTTCACCCGAATGAGATCTTTCATGGATTCTAACATTCTAGCATTGGAGGGGGTGGAATCCTCTTTGAAAGTGTGGAGGCTAAGGGGTTCTAACTAGAATCTAAAAGACAGGAGCACATGACATGAAGTATTGAACCCCTAAGAGGTTTATATAGGTTTTTTTGTGGGCTTAAGTGACTTGAGCCCATTTTAAGCTTAGGTTACTTAATCTAGCTTGCTTGGATTCTAATTAATTAATTAGTCATATTAGGATCTAATTAACTAATTAGCCTAGTCTAGAAAGACCATTCATAAGATCAAATACAACCTTACATTTTTATCAAAATGCCCTTTGTGCACACATATGAATTAGGAACCTAAAAATCCCTTAAAGAAAGTGTCTCCATGGAATATGAGCTCGAGTAGGAACCACTACGACCCATAAGAAAATACTAACTCCCTCAAAATCCAATTATGAAGTTGACTCAACATCCTATTATAGAGAGTCAATTTCATTCAAGTATCCTATGTTATTATAATGGGATAAAACTTGGATAAGTAACCTATCATCCACTGCATGTAAACTCCCCATGAACTAGTATCTGTAATTCTAAAAGGTAGATGCTATCAACCTATTAAGATTATCTCTACAATCCTTGAGTATCAAATCCTACTACTATGTTATCAACTAACATATTTTAACTCACAAATAACATATTTCAAATTGTAATTAAGAAATTATTACAGATATAGTTTTTCTAATCACATGTCCTTAGGATCATCACCCAAAGGGACACACTATTTCAAATCCATAAGATATTATGGTGCCTCTATCTAGAAACTAATATGTAGGGAATATATGACCACCTTAAGGTCTCATCCATAGGTCAAAGGCACTAATGACCTTCACACTATCTCAATATTCTCTAAAGGTTGAGAGTCTATGTAATATAGTAGTAAAGTGAATCATGACTACTTGATAGCTAGTGTCATGATTCACCATAAGTCCTATCTAATGTATAACCATATATATTACTGCACTCACCATGGGAAAATCATCCTAATGACCAAGACAAGTCTTTAATGGATTACCCAAATCTATAAATTGACAATCAGCTACTTATCATCTTACAAGGAATCTATGACTTTGATCATTTATGCAACTCCTAATGCACCTAAGTCATGTAAAATACAAGTGATAGGAGTGTGAATGCTCAGATAATAATTAATGCAAATAGGATAGAAAAGAAAACTAGAATCATAATAAATAAATGTGTTAATGGTACTTTAAGTTGTTACATCATATCATGTGTTTCAAGAGCTTTATCCTAACAATTCTTCTTAGGTACAAACTAAAGTTCAACGTTCTTCTCAAATATCGTAGTATTCTTCCAAAGTAGTGTTAGTAACTAGATTTTTTGAACTCTTATATTTTGCCTCTATAATCAAGAAATTGTTTCTTTGAGCATCAAGCAACCAAATTTGAGCCAACGTAGACATAACATCTTGAAGTAGATCATTTATCCTCTAAATCTGAAGCCTAATTAGCATCACAAAAGCCAATAAAGTCAAGACTAAATGTTCTCCTTAGGTACAAATTGAAGTTAAGCATTCTTCTCAAATATCTTACTTTTCCAAGTGTTGTTGACAATTATATTTGCTAAACTCCTATATTCTACCTTTGTATTAAATTAAGAATTTTTTTTTTTTAGTATCAAGCAACCAAATTCAAGCCAAATTGTATGTAACATCTTATTTATATTCCTAATTTTACATGAGAGTTTCCGAAATGGAAAACTAAAATATTAAAAAAACTCGTAAAGAAGAGATTCCAAACAAGAATTTCAAACTCTTATTTATAAGCTAAGGTCAAGTGGACACTTGATATAATTCTAAGGCCATCTAAAACCTTTACTCATAATTTAAAAACTCTCAAAGAAAGTTTACAATTTGAATTAAAGAAGATTGACACAAAAATCAACATTTTCATACTAAGATCCCAATTTCACATGATCATGCAAAATGAAAATTAGTTGGCTCTAATTTGTAAGTTCTTTGGTCTATTTGGAGAGTTCACGTGAAATTTCACATGTTTGTGCAACATCTATTCACAATGTGCTTCAACCATTGAAGCTTCCCATAACTTCCACTCTTCTAGCTCATTTGGCATGGTCATGTCAAATTTCATATGATAATGCAAAATTAGTGTTCCTTCCTTTTTAAGCTTTCTTCAACAATTTTCCATACTTCTTCCCTCCATGATCAATTAGAAGCATCATTTACACCTTAAAATTGTTGGCATCTTAAATCTAAGTAACAGAAGTAACGCCAATTTTTTTAAAAAAAATTGATCTTTTAAGGTTAAAATACTAACCTTTAGGTTTGGATGTTCTCAAACCTTAAATTCCAAGTGTTGGAGATGATCGTGAAGTTGTTGGAAGTCTTGTAAACTTGTGATCTTCTCCCCGATGACTCAACCTTGTTCTTGGCACACTTTCGGTAGGGAGGAAAAAAGGGTGAATGTTATGACTCTCTTTCTCTCTGGATGGCAAAAGACAAAAAGTTATAGGAACTCTTATCTCTATGGGGTATTTATAGTATTCCTAACTAGGCATAAGTGACTTAAGCCCACATGGACTTAAGTCACTTAATCTAGCCCAAATTGGATCTTGATTTATTAATTAACTTAACAAGGCTTACTAATTAATCAATTAACCTAATCTAGAGACCTTGCTCACCTGCCCTTATGTAACTTAGCGTAATTACCAAATTGACTTTATACACAAATGTGAACTTAGAGTCAATTCGACCCTCATAACTTGTGTCAATAAGGTATATGAGCTTAAAGGGAGGACCACTAGGACCAATAGAAGTACTAGCCCCCTCATAATCCAATCCTAAAGTTAATTCAATATCCTACTATAAAAAATCAATTGAATTCTAGTATCCTATGTAAATAACAATGAGATACAATGTACTTGGGTCTATGATATGTTATTCATCACATTTAATCTCCCCATAAACTAGTATCCGTAGTCTAATAAGTTGAAAGCTATTAGCCTTTCAAGACTACCTTTATTATCCTTGAGTTATAGATTCTCCTATTCTGTGTTCAACTAACATGTTTTAGTTTTCACAAAGCCTATGTCAAGTTCCACTTAAGGAACTAATATGGCCATAGTTTCCATGAACACACCTCCTTAGGATCACCCAAGGGGAAAAACTGTCTCAATCTCATGAGATATCATGGTGCCTCTATTGAGAGAATACTTATTACTACTAGTTTCTATTTATACCAATCTGTAGGGAATATATGATCAACTCATGATCTCACCCGTAGGTCAAAGCCACTAGTAACTTTAGCACAAACTCAATATTCACTCAAGGTTGAGAGACAACATAATGAAGCAACTTGGTGAGGTCATGACTACTTGATAGCCTTAAGTCATGACTCACCATAGGTCTTATCCAATGTGTAAGTATACACACTAGTGCAATCACTATAGGAAACCCATCTCGATGGCCAAGACTAGTTATCCTTCCAATTAGGAGGTGCTGCACTACAGCCTCTAATGGGTTGCCTAGACCCATGAACTGGTTGTGAACAAGTCATCTATTTGCAAGGAACCTATGACTTGGATCTTTTGTGCAACTCCTAATGCATTAAAGTTATGTACAATGCAAAAAAATGCATGCAAGAATGCTCATAAAGTGCAATGCATGGAATAAGAACGGATAAAAGTAAACCAAAATATCATTAAATAATGAATTTCAAATTTTATTTCATCATGGCATGCTTTTATAGGCTCTATCCTTATAGAAATCATTCTACAACTCACAAAAATGGTCAGTAATAATTGTAAGAGAAACAAAATGTTAATTGAATATTTTAGGCATAATTACTACTCCAAATATATGAAATATATGTCAATTAATATTAATAATCTACATTTTTTTAGTAGCAATCCATGACTATAAAAGATTTTGCATGAATTGAGAAACTCGATTAATGTTATAAATAATCTTTGCTTGTATGATGTTTGCATATTATAGAGCTCCCATAATGGACCGATAAACCACTGAATCACTCACAATGCTAGAGAGTGTTAAAACACTTCTAATTAGAATCGAGAGGAGCTTGGCATATTGCTTTTTAGCTTTACATAGTGTACTTGGTCTAAGAGAAGTGAATAGTATGTGCTAAACTTGAATTCCTAAGAAATAGTTTGTTACAGTCTATCAAGAGAACTTGTTGTTCAAACAGGTTATTAGATTGGCAATAATTTTAGTGTCATTACCTAAAACTAGAAGGTCATCAACATATATAAAGCCTTATGTAACAATTCATGGGTTTGATTTAGCAAATATAAAGCCTAAAGAGTGTAAAACAATATTCAACTAATCAAACTAGCCACATGGGGCCTATTTTAAACCATACAAATCCTTATGTAACTTATTAAAATCTATTCTTTAATCTTGTAATCATAGCATGAGTGTTCCCATGATAATGATCTTACAAAGTGTACTCAACTATAGAAACATTGGTAGTAACTACATCTAAGGTTAAATTTTCAAGAATGACTACTAGGAACTAATTAAGGTATTTTGCAATATATTAATGGCTTAAACATTAGTAGGAACTAATAAATCATAAGATTTATCTAAGAATGAGGAACCATTAGACATAATGGTGTTTGATTTAAAGATGACTGTAAGGTTGAATGATTTGGAGAAATGGAACGAACATGTGGAGTGACTAAAGGCCTAACTAAAGTACTTGTCTTAAAACAAGAGCACTATAACATCTATACAAAATTGAAGTTTATTCCAAATGTAGGGTCAAATAAATATTAGGAAACAATAGCAACCAAAAATTCTAAGGGAAAAATAATCTGGGGGAAGGGGAGGGGAAGGGGTTAAATAAAACCTCTAAAGAAGATTGTTTTGCAACATAGGTATTGGAAGTTGATTGATAATAAAAGTAGATGTTTGAAAAGCCTCATCTCAATATTTGAAAGACATGGAAACTTTTGCTAACAAGGTAAGTCTATTCTTAAAAATATGTCTATGCTTTCTCTCATCCCATTATATTCATGAGTGTGAGGTTAAGAAAATCTCTAAATAATACCATGAGTTCCAATTCGCTTCTTGGCCCCTTCATCCTTTCTCCATCTATTTAAATAGTTTTTTTATTTCAAAATTAAGTTGCAATTCAACTTGTTTAAACTTGATTTTTTAACAAAATGAAAATTAGAATAGAATTCAAAAAACATATTGTTGTAATTAGCAATTTTATAAATGCTTCAAAGTTTTTAGTAAAGAAAGATGCAATAAATTTTTCAAAAAAAAAAAAAAATTGAATTGAATTGTGATGGAAAAGAAAAATGTCTAATAATATGCAAACCTACTCCATTGCCAATGAAAGGTCTATCTTTTCTTGTGACAAACTTTGTCACAAAATTATTCACATCTAGAATCACACAATTCATTGCCCCAAAGTTAAATTACCAATTTGAATCATAGGCAAGTTATTAAGTGACAAGCATAATCTCCATTAGTTTAGTTGGATGAACAATAGGATTAGCCCCTTTAAAAGAAAAGAGACCTTAAAACAATAGATCAAACCTATTATAGCACTATATTCCAACATTTCCAACTCTGCCACACAATTGATATTGGATCTTATTAGAGTTTTAGGATTGTCGTCCTTCATGACCTCTACAAAAACCATCAAAACTACGACTCTTTAAAACCACCTTGATTAGCATGAAAATTGGAAGGACCTTTGAAGGTTCATTTACTCAACATCTAATGAAAGTTCAATTGCCTATTGCCATTAAAAATTAAAAAAAAAAAAATGTCTTCTTCTCCTTATTGTTTGGATTCTATGCAGCTACATTATCACTAGGGGCATAGTTCAAGGACCAATTATTTTTCTCAATTTAAACCTCTTAAGCAAGAAGTAAAGATTCAATTTCATCTACTAAGGGTCAATTCTTGAAGTAATTAAAGTGATGAAGATGTCATACTACGAAGATATACCTTCAAAACTTACCTTAAGATGATCAAAAGTTGAAATAACATATCCAACAAAGCAAGACTATAAACAAGATTCTTAATCTTCAAAAAATATTCATTAATAGTTGACGAATCTTTCTTGGTATTTTGAAAATGTGTTTTGAATTGATTTACTTTGGCTTTGGTTTGAATGACAAAATACAATTTTAATTCATCCTAAATTTGAAAAGATGCATCATAACTAACCATCTAAGTCAAGAGACTTTCCCACATGAACGAAGGTAACTAAGAAACCAACAACTAATCTTGTTGTTCCCAATCAAGAAAATTAAGATTTGATCTTACCAGTAGCATCATCGGTGGTTGAAAGAAATCTCTAACTTTAGCATAGTGAATGAATTTTGTCAACTTGTAACCCTTAATCTCTACAATCACTTGTTGAAGCCACAAAATAATAAAAAATAAAAATAAAATTTAATTTGGTCAAGTTTTATCAAGTTCGATTAAGTAAACAAAATTGGAACAAATCTTGACAAAGAAGATGAAATCATGATTATAGTAGAGATCAAAGTATTCTCCACAAAGGTAAGTTTGGCTCTAATATCATGTTAAAGAAGTGAAAAAGAAAAAATGGATTTATATCCAACTTTTGTAATTGTATTTATGGAGAAACTATTTATGTAAAAAGTATGTGTAATTAGTGACTAATTTATTTTCTAATAGAAAACTTAAGTAGGCTAATCACAATATGATACATGTTAAGCACTTCTAACTATAATAATAGTCTATAGACTTCTTTTTTTTCATTTTATTACACATTAAGATGTTAAAATTTTGAGAATTTGTAGGAAATTCATTTATGATCCAAATTTATTATTTTAATATTATTTATTTTTATTTTTGAATGAACTAATCTACAAAACTTTAAAGAATTTAATTTCATTAAAAATGAAAAAAAAATTACCATATAAAATTTGATAAATTTATAAAAAAAAATAATAGCACTTGGTAAAATTTCTATTTCGATTTTGGATTTTTGTGGATTTATTTTATATTGATTTTTTATTCAAATTAATTAGTTTTTATGTTATTGGCTTCTTTTTTTAGTTATAATTCATGGAAAAATTAGATTTAAATTTGACACAAGAGAAAATGGACAAAAATAAATTACATTTTAGTCATGTTCAATTTTTCTTGATGACCTTTCTAATTTATGGTAAATTCATTTTTTATTCAAATTGTACAAAATTGAGATAGTTTAATTTAATTTTAAGGTGAGAGTTATCCAAAATTTTTAAAAATAAATTTTATTTTAAGTGAGAAGTTGGATTTAAGTATTAATTATGTTAAAGGCGTAAGAAGAGAAAAAAAAAAAGAAAAAAAAATTGACATTTTCTATCATTGTGAAAGTAAACAAGTTTCTATTAGGATAAAATTATCTTTAAAATAAAATAAGTTGAAATACTATTGAACTAAGGTTTGGTTAATCTCGATTTTGATTATAACAAAATAAATGTTGGAATTAATGTTTTATATTAAATGTGTTCAGGCAAGAAGATTTCCAAAGTAACAACCATAAAGGCAAATCAAGTCAAAGGAAATCAAGAAGAAGATGAAGACCTCAAAGAGAAAAGCCTTCAAGACATTTTATAAGATTTCTTTGTAAGGTTGTAGGTGCACTAGGTTTTCCATGCATTTTATTTTTGTACCCAAAATCATTCTTATGTTAATTTGTTTTAAATTCTTTTATAATAGAATGGTTTCTTCTTTCATTTAAAACCTTTAGCTAAATGTTTTCTAAAACTTCTTACTAGGTTTTACAAGAGGTTGCATAAGTTGTCAGAGGTTCCTGACCCAAAACCAAAGTATTTGAGCACGTCACAATGAACTGGTGGAACTAGTTGAGTTAGTTGGACTCGACCGCTTGAGAGGTGTTTTTACACTTTCTCTCTTCTAGTAGCTTAGTGCTACTAACAAAGGCTTTGTTTTTCCTAGTTGAGGCCCGATCGAAGCCTCAAACCCTAACAATGACTTGCAAAAAGCATTAATTACTAATAATTAGTGAACCGATGCTTGATCGGGCAACCCTAAATTATGTTTAATGACTATTTTGACCTCCAAACTCTTATAAAAAGGCTCCAAACTTCATTGCTTTATAAGGTGAACATTTCAAAATCTTTCTAGAATATATTTGAGCCTTGGGGGAGAGTTTTTTAGACCACCTTATTTCAAAATTTATAGCGCATCATTAAATCTTAGTTTATTTTGCATTATTTGAGCCTAAATTTTGTAGTAGGATTTTATGAGAATATTTCCTATTATTTCTTATAAACTTTTAAGAAGGAAAAATTTAAGTATAAGGTATCGCTTAGGGATTCTCAAGTGTGAGGTATTACTTAAGAGATTGTTTAAGAGTGGGGTATCTCTTTAGGATTGTAACGGGTGCTTGAAGCCATAGGTCCCAAAGGGATTATTAGAATCATAATCCAATTGTAAATCTTGGAGGCTTGGGTTGAAAGCCTCGAAATAGTAGAACATTTACTCAAGTAAGAGTTTGAGGAGAATGGACGTAGGTTGAGTTGCACCGAACATGATAAAAATGAGTGTTTACATTTTCTTTTCCCTATTCTCTTTATTTTATATGCAATTATTTTTCGTTGTATTTATTATATATTTATATATAATTATCTCTTACATTCATATAATTCAAATTTGTGAAAAGAGCATCACCATATTCACCTCTTTTGGGTGATTATCTTAGGTTGATCTAACTAAAATCCTAGTAAATAAAAATAACTCTAATATTTGAGTTAAAAAAATAAAATAAAATAAAAAAGGAACAAGTCCTAAGTGGTGTATTCAAATTTCATTTAGCTTTTTACCTTGACATTTTTTGCTAGTTGAATGATAATATTTGGTGATCTAAAACTTAGTTTTGATGATTATGATTGCTATTTTTTATGTGTGATAAAAATAAAGAGAAAACGTATTAAAAAATAAAAATAAATTTAAAGTTAATAAATATTTTTATATATTACTTTAAACTTATTTTATTTATATTAAATAATCTAAAAGTATATAAACTTTAAAATAAATTTAATTATATTTGATTTTTTTCTATATTTTTTTATAATAAAATTAAAAATGAGTAAATAATTTTTCCTTATTATTTAATACTTTCCTTAAATCAAACATAGTTTAAAATATTTTAATATGTATAGCAAGTGCTATTAAAAAAAAATGTGAGGTGAAAATGGTAAAAGCATATACCAGTTTGTTGTTTTCGTGTGATTTTGTCAGATTTGCATTAAAACTAAAAAATTTCAATCTTCACAATAAGTACATAATGCCACCAAATGTAGTGAATTCTATATACAAAAAGAAACCAACACTTGGAATAATTTAAACAGATGACTACTGTCATCTTAACAAACAAATCCACACACAGCCTAGTTTCTCTATTGATCCCCCCATGCATGTGATGGGAAGAAACTCCTAAATACCAGTCCTGCATGAAAATTTTTCGGCTTTTATATGCCAGTTCTCCCTGCTGTTCCTATATTCCACCCCCTTTCCTTGTCCTTCTGGCTCTGCTTTTGCTGCATTGTTCCCCCTCTTCTAGCATTGCTGAGCATCCCTCTATATGTCATTCTTCCTCGGCTTCCAATGGAGACTCTAACCTTCTCCATCCCTACATTTATACCACCTTTTCTCATTTGCTGCATTGGGGACTTCATGTGAATCTTTCTTTGAAGGCTTCGTCTCAGTATGCTGCCTAGCTTCTTACCCTCACTAGCCTTGAGTCCTTTGGGACTACTCCAAGCAGTTTGTTCAGGCAGGCAGTTAGCTTCTTGACCATCTGTATCTTCTTTATTATCGGATTCAATAGGTGGCAGTGGTAAAAATGATGGTGGAGACCGTGCGGAGCTTGGTGCACTGGGGAGTGGGATTAGAGAGTTGCGTCGTGGAGCAGGAGCTACTGGAATCCTCCTTGCTGTTGTGCAGATAGAGGCTCTTCCTGTCCTCTTTGGGATTGGTAGTTGTTCAGCCACCTCAGGATTGTTTTCTTTTTCCATGGGATCAATGTACTTGACAAAGCCATCTGTAGGTGGAAGGGGCATGGGAGGTTTGTGGCTGTTGCAGTTCTCACTAAGAGGTTTAGTAGTGAGATTTACTGGATCTTTGCACATTGAGTTATTTGTTTCTTCCACATTCTTGTAACTTCCCAAAGGCCGGCTTGCAAGTGGTGGCCTCATGGGTGCAGCAGTTTGCTCCTCCTGCTGCTGCTGCTGTTGTTTCAGTTGTTGCTGCAGTAACAGCTGCTCAGCTATTTTGGTGTCCACATGCTGTCGTGCCAGTTTTCTCTCTACTAGAAGCTGCGATTCCAATTCTTTTACCTGCAAAATGTACCCCCATTACTACTATAATTCGACATGTAGACTTTGAGGGCCCTTTCTTTCAAATACCCTGAGTTTTCTCTCTGTATATGGCTCACCTTGTCTTGTAGGTTTTTGTTTTTAAGGTCTCTTTCTTTCACTTTTAGGTCTAAACCATGGATTGTTTCCTCCATCTTCTTAATTTGCACATCTTTGCTCTTTACATCTAGCTTTGTTTTATCAACCTAAAACGCAGAGAAGAAGAATGTAACTTGTTAAAATTCAGAAAAGTTTCCCATGTATGATAGCCATGAATAAGTGCAAGTTGCATATCGGAATGAATTGTACCAGTTGTTTGTATCTTATGAGTTCAGAACTGTCCAATTGCTTCTTTGCAGGACCTAACTCTATTCCTTTCACTCTACTTGCAAAATTGAGGGAGCAAAGAGTCTCACTCAAGTCATTCTCATTAGGACTGATCTGTACAAACATGAGCGTCTTGGAGTCTCCTCCTAACAAAGAAAAGCTCGCGCATCATCAGTTGTTCTTGTCTCCATATAAATTGTAAAGATAAAAGCTGAATTAAAGTTAATTTCCAAGAAACCGACAAAAAATTAAATGAAAATTAGGATTTTGAAACAACTATGGGTTGAAAGAGTTGTTCATAAGAATCTAAATTTTCTCCTGTTTGGGGCAACAACCCAGATAGAGAATAAGTACCTAGAGAGTCTTGAAGTAAGTGGGTCAGCTTGGAGTTCCTACATATTAACCAAAGGAAAAGCAAATAAAAAACCAAACAATGGACATATAAGGATGTTTGTTC
Source organism: Vitis vinifera (assembly GCF_030704535.1). NCBI lineage: Eukaryota > Viridiplantae > Streptophyta > Magnoliopsida > Vitales > Vitaceae > Vitis > Vitis vinifera. The sequence continues at coordinate 21,529,881 of NC_081823.1, read as the reverse complement.
ATGATATAAGAATTGATGAATCAAAACACTAATACTTGTAGTTTTATAACCTGAAGGGGATGTGTGGACTTTTAGTTGCAAGTGAAGAAATGACATCTCCAAGAGCTGAAAGAGAACGGTTAATGTTTTGGGTTTCCTTGAGCCTTTCTCCTTGTACTTCAGTCTTGGCTACTCTCTCACTTCCTGCTAGGTCAACAAGCCATAGCTTGCTTCTTGTGCATTCTCCATTCAGCAAATTCTCTCCTTTCACCATCACACAGTGTATGCTGCATAAGAAAATATACAAAAGAATGGCATTCAACACTAACTCGTATATATCCTAAAATGCATACAATGAAGTGAATTAATTGTAATGAGAAGAACAAACCAGTGGGATCGGCTACTGTGCTCATTAGCATTAGTTGAACTGACAGCCCTTGCATTACTGCCAGTTTGTAGAACTTCCCAGACCTCGCTCGTGTTGTTCACATGTGCTTCAACCAGTCCAGGCACATGATGTATTCCTTCACCCACTTGCCTTATTTCAAGCCTATAAGAGAAAGTCATATGTAGCTAAACTACCCCAAACCATTGTTGTTGTTGACAATCAAAACAAATATCATGGCACCAACAGTACAACACAAATAAATTGATTTACTACTACTGCTGGAAAAAGAGCCCTTTCATGTCATTCTTTCCAATTTATGAAATTTTGAGCAGCCTTAGTTTATTATAGAGAAAATTTTGAGGCAAAGTTCTCTGAGACGCAAAATAAGAAATGGAATTCTCCTTATGATATCATATTACCATGTAATGTTTGGCATTTCAGAAGCAGACTCCTCCTTGAGATAGAAAATCAAGGCCATTTAGTATCAAGACCAAGAAAAGCAAGAACTTTTGCAAGAAAATGGTATAACATCTCAATTGTTGGTATTAAATCTATACTCACGATTATTAACTTTTTAATGCAATTTCAAGGAAAATATAAGATTTCTACCGCAAGGATTCTTCACAAACTTTTTTAGAGTACAAAGAAACAGAAAGAAAAGAGAAAATGTGCAGGAGCTCTTATAGCCTACCTCCTTGTGACAACTCCAGGCTGAGTTCCTGTAACTAGCAAATCTCGTATTTGCTCATTATAAACTTCTAGGACACTAACAGATATATCATATCGGAATTGCTGCTGCCGCTCCTTGATAATGTGAAACAGCTCTTCAAGAGTCCTAAAGTTAACTCCACGAGCTTCATCAGTGCCCTCCATTGTGAAAGTCTTCCCTGTTCCAGTCTGCCCATAAGCAAATATACAGACATTGTACCCATCTAGAACTGAGGCTGCAAATGGTGCAGTGTCTTCAAAAACATCAGCTGTTCAAACAAGCACAAAGGAAGTGATAATACACAGGTTGAGAAAACCCAAAGGAACATTATATAAATTGGTTAGGGAATATAACAAAAACAAAATTTACTTTATGTGATTACCTTGGTTTGCCAGGGGACCAAAAACAGCATCAAACTTGAAGGTTTTCTTGGGTGCCCCATTTGATTTTACTGTAAGCTCGCCGTCCTTAGCAGATTCAAAGTCAATTGCCATTGAAGCTCCAGCTGCAATTTCTTCACCGTTTAGTGGCCTACATCGGCAAAACACCCTTATGTTTCCTGCAAGCAAAATCCATCAGGAATGCCCTTCAATTTTCTAACCAGACTCTCAGCCAGAATATGGGAACACAAACACACTGCTAACCTTTCAACTCTAAAACCTTATTGTAAAGTTCCTTCTGTTCCTTAACCCCTTCAATAAATTTGACCTTAAGATGTTCATAGGAATCTGTTTGCTGTTTCACTGCCGAGAGAGAATCAAGAAATTAAACAAGAAAACAGGAGAAAGAAATTGGAAAATGGACTTAAAATTGGAAGTTAAAAGAGATCGGTGTTTGGAATTACTTGTAGACTGAATGGTAGAGCTCATTTCATTCATATCTGCAAGGCACTTCTTATATGATGAAACCTCTTGGGACAGATTAATGTGTTCTAATTTCAAAACCTATGACAAGAAAGTTGTGAAACCAATATTATCTTGTATGCCTTTGATTGCATAGAGAGCTTAGTCATGACAAATAAGTTTCAGTACCTTCAACTTTCTTTTCAAGCCCCTCAAGGACGAGAACCATTTGCTCTTCTCTTTCACTTGTCCCTCAATGGCAAAAGCTGTGGAACAACAAACACACCAATGCATCATTTCAAAAAGATTTTCATTAAGTAGCCCCCCATTTCTATAAAGGGATTTCACATACCCAAAGACCCAACGTGCATTGATTTTCGCATGAGCTCATTCTGGAGCTCCTGCAAAGACTTCCAAGCTTCTTGACATTCTCTAGTCTTGAGTTTGTTCTCCCTCTTAAGCTCCTCTAAAGCTCTCCTTGTTTCTGTCAGTTCCTTCTTTTGGAACTCATATTCTTTTTGCAACTTCTGAAATTCTCCTTCCACCTCACACTCATCACTACCCTGTGACAAAATCTTAAGAGATGAAACCCGAAAAGAATTTGTTCTACAGAATCAGATTTAATCAAGTAAAACTTGATCTAGTTTTAAAAAGGGAATTTACTTTCAGTGATCCAAATTCAGTCTTTTGAGGCAACTCCATAAGTTTAAGAGAGTCATCTTCTCCTAAGCCTGAAAACAAGTTGCACGTACATTTGGTCATATGGTCTTTCAGGACAAATTTCAAACATCTATCGCAAAATCTTCGACTTACTTGGGGGAGAATCATTTTTTATGACATCAAAGGTTTCTCCACTCGGAACCTCAGGGCTGTCCATGCAATCGTCATTGATGCTTATAGCAGACGGAAGATCTTTGAGCAAATTTTCTTGGGTCATTGGTGGTGGAGGAAGCTCAAATGAAGCTTCAAGAAACACATCTTCATTCGGGGTTTGCCACAATGTTGAAGTCTTTCCAGGTGGGGTCTCATGGGCACCTTGAATTTCTAACCCATTGATGCCTTTCTCTAAGGATATATTAATGGAGGATTCCGCATTCTTCTGAAACTCATTCTTCAAGAAAGTAAGGGAATTTCCGTGGCTTTTTATGGGGATGTCTGGCGAACCAGTGCAGATAACCAAATCTGGAGATGTCAGAGAAAATCCCAAAATTGACCGACCTGTGATAAAAGAACATTGATCAACTCAAATTCTCTTACAAGAATCTGTCATTCCTGGGCTTTTGTCATGCTAAACAGGCAAAAGAATAGTACATTTACCATCAAAAACACCATCTGCAAGTGGGTCATTGAAATTCTGACTGCTAATTGTTTCCAAGCTTTGATCTTCACAAGAAACATCTATGCCAAGAAATTCACCATTTTAAGTACACCCACTTCAAATATCGAATCAATAAGAGAAAAACTACACATTCAAGGCAATTCTGAACAAGGGTTTTGGAGTAAACTCAAGGGCATTACCCTCTTTGATGTTCGAATTAACATCGAGTGGATCTGCCATTGCAGAAGCAGTGAAGCTGAGTGGGTCTGCCAAGTAAAAGGAGATCAAATTATCAGACAACCCATAAGAGAGAACCAAGAGATTTGGATGAAATTGTTGATCTTACACTGCGAGACTTGCTGCTGCAAAGAGGCGTCGGTTATGAGCAGTGGGTCAATCCATTGATCATCATCACAATCCCCAACCATTGATAAAAAAAAAGCAAAAGAAACTGGTAGGGTTTTGATTTTGAAAGCTAGTGAAAAGGAAAGGAACTGACTTTTTGAATGAATTATGAGTGTTGAGAGAGAATAGACAGAAGAGAGAATCGATTCAAAACCAAGGTTTGCTTGAGAAAAAGGAAAGAAGCATTTGATTTTTGGCCGTTATGTAATTGGATTTGACCGTCAATTTTTCTTTTAATTTTTTGAATTTTGAAATTTGATGGCTCCGGCTAGGGCCACTAATCAAGGACTCATGGAGCTTCGGTCACGTGGTCTGTGACCAACTTTTGTCACGTGACCGGCCATCAGGTTGAATAATTAATTTATTTTTTTCATGGAAAATAATTCATTTGTCCTATTATTAATTACTAAACACCATAAAAAATGATTGAATTTGTTTGTAAAAAAAATCTTTTTAATCACTTATGACAGTAAATATTTTTATATATAAATAATTTTATATTTTTTTAAAATTAATTTTTTTATTAGCTACTTCATGCAAATAAATTAGAATTCTAAAATACTTGGATGTCTCGGAATTATACTAAATCAGTTTTTTTAATTGATTTATGTTATTTTAAAATATAATATTTTATTTTTAATTATTCAATATAATAAAATTAGAATTCCAAATAAACACCAATTAATTTATGTATAAGATTCATTAAAGGGTTGATAAAAAAAATTAAAAATCACTATTATATATCTTTAAATAATTTAATAAAAATAAAAATGATGATATAATAAATTAAGTAATACATCATTTTTTTATTTACTATAAACTATTTATGTTATATAAGATTTTTTTATTTTATTATAATTTTCTCTATAATTTATTTTTGTTGGTCATCTTATTATTTATTACTTAAAAAAATTTTGAAAAATATTAGAAGGAAAAAACTAGAATTAAAGTTAAATCGTTAACAAATGCATTTTATCAAACTTTTCTTGTGGTTTTTTAGGAAAATATTTTAATATTTTATTATTTTTCATTTCATTTCATTTTCCTTAAGGAGAATGATTTTCCTTAATATTTTTCCTCCTTTCTAAGATTTTTTAACAACCTAACATACTCTAAATAGTATATTTATTAAAAAAAATATTATGAGGAAGCAAATTAAATAATTCATCTTTTTTTATCATTTACTATTTAGTATTTACTATTATTATTATTATTGATGAGATATTTTAGGATAAAGTTTAATTATATTTTACATTAATTTTACATATATTTTATTTATTATTTATAATCAAATTAAATAAGATAAAAATAACATAGTAACAAAAGTGATGGTGTGGACCCCGCATTTCGGTTCATGCGTTTCCCACTAGATGGCGAGCTCGATTTTTATTCAAAAAATGATTTTTATTCATTAAGAAAATGATTTGGAGTCGCCACTTATTTTTATTTTATTCTTAAAGGGTAAATAAAATAAGAAAGAAAACCCTAAGTATGACTCCTTACTTTGGAAAAGGTGGTCTGTGAAAAACCGAATCAGGTTCGAGGGTCAGGTTACTTATCGGGAAGGTACGGTAAAGACCGTAGCACCCCTCTAAGCCCATAAAATCGGGTATCTACTAATACAATGAAACTAACGTGGAAATCAACGAGAAAGTCAATGGATATTCACCTAAATCATGCACAATATGAGAATCAAAACACGCAATAGAGATTGACTAGAATGGGAGTGGATGCGTACCTCGGCCACGAGCCACAATGCGCTATCAAGAAACGGGATTAGTACACAATTAATGAATACAAAATATAGCTCATGCATATCAGAGTGCAAAACGAAAATCAAGCAAAATACATTAAGTACGATAGTTGACAATTGAAAAGGATCAAACATAGGGCCCCCACCAAAGCCCCAATTGTTGTTCATGAATTAGTCTTACAAATTCTGTGTTTTACAATTATGAAGAACTCATTATTGCTTATATAAAATCAAGAAAATCAGAAGATTATTTAGGAACCGAAATGGGATTAAAACTATTCGAGTGAAGGCTAGATTCTTGGAGTTTATTTGAAAATTGGAGTATTTGGAATTAAATTTAAAATATTAGAGCTCCGGTAATTAAATTGAAATTTGTCAAAGAATATGAGAAATGAACTTTAGGAAATTAATCTGCGAGACTATGGATTTTGAAAGCTGAATTTGTAATAATAGTAATTATAAGAAATGAACTTTGAGAAATCGAACTGCGAGAATATAGATTTTGAAAGTTGAATTAATAATAATAGTAATGATAAGAAATGAACTTTGAGAAATTAAACTGCAAGAACGTAGATTTTTAATAATAATAACAATAATAATAATAATACCGCGGGAATATAGATTTTGAAGGTTGAATTAATAATAATAATAATAATATAATAATAATAATAATAATAATAAGAGGAGATGAACTTTAGGAAATTAAATTGTGAGAATATAGATTCTTAATAATAATAATATTAGGACATTAAACTGCGAGTGTATAGATTTTTAATAATAATAAAAAAAACAATAATAATAATAATACTAATAGTAATAATAATAATAACAACAATAATAATAATAATAACAATAATAATAATAATAACAATAATAATAGTAATAATAATAATAATAATAATAATAAAAATTCCATGTGGGCTTGAGGCAACTGGGTGATGCATGGTGAGATCCAAATTCCAATAATAATAATAATAATAGTGGTGCATGGTGGGAAGCCCAAATTCGTGGGCTTGAGGCAAATGGGTGGTATATGGTGAGAAGCCCAGATTCGTGGGCTTGAGGCAACTGGGTGGTGCATGGTGAGAAGCCCAAATTCCAATAATAATAATAATAATAGTGGCGCATGGTGAGAAGCCCAAATTCGTGGGCTTGAGGCAAATGGGTGGTATATGGTGAGAAGCCCAAATAATAATAATAATAATAATATCCGTTAATAATAATAATAATAATAATAATAATATCGCTAATAATAATAATAATGATAATATCCGTTAATAATAATAATAATAATAATAATAATAATATCCGTTAATAATAATAATAATAATAATAATAATAATCCGTTAATAATAATGATATCCGTTAATAATAATAATCCGTTAATAATAATAATAATAATAATTAAAATTAATAATAATAATATGAATTAAAAGGGCTTTGGGCTCCATCTCCATCATAAGCCCAAGCCCACTTGGCAAAAATCACCCTCCATCTCCATCATAAGCCCAAGCCCACTTAGTAAAAATCACCCTCAAGCCCATTAGCAGCCATAGGCTCCTCCTGTACAGGCTTGCAGCCTGTCATCCTCCTAAGGGTCGCGGTCCATTCTCATAATGCATGCAAGGGACGACATTGCATCTCCGCCGCTGCCAACGCCGCTGCCACCAAAGACGACGTCGCCGATGTGATCCCACTCGGACTCGAACTGCTCCATTTGCAGCGTTCTCAGGCACCAACCGACGTCTGGAGCTTCGCTCCGCCGCTTCTTGGAGAAGCCCAGCTAGGCGCTGACGGCATGTTCCCCATTGCGGAAGGTCACGGGCCGAGGCATCGGGCACACGAGAAGAATGAAGAGGGGTTTTGGGCTGGAATACTCAAGAAACTATGGGGTATTTACGGAAGAAATTGAAGATGGTGGTTTTGGAGGGGAAAGTCATTAATGGGTTTGCATTGCAGTGGGAGAGAAAGGAGGTGGCACGGTAAAATGGGAGATGGTGAGTATGACCAGCATGCATGGGGGATGGTGGTCATGAGCAGTGTGCATGGGTTCCATGCTCAGGAAGAAGATTAGAGATGAGGTGACGGTGGGTGTGATGAGTATGGAGGTGCAGAGAGAAAATGGTCAACTTTGCATGGACCTCGAATACGCGGGTGGGTGGATTTGGTTGCATGGGGAGGGGGGTCTCTTATGGAGTGAGCAATGACGGGGAGAGTCGTCGGTGGTAGACGCGATTAGAAACCCAATATGAGCCAAGTGAAAGCAACTCCATATAGACCAATGAGAGGTCCCAATAAATGCATTCAAACATCCAAGATAGAAACACATGACCTAGAAAACTCAACAAAATGGCCTGAACTTAGAAGAAAGGATAGCTCGAAGAAACAAATACCTGTATCTGCTCCTCTCAGTGCTATCTTCTCCGTGCGTTTTTTTTTTCTCCTTCTTCGCCTCACCTTTGTTCCCTGGTATCCCCCCTTCCCTCTGCCACCACCTCCCAAAAAAAATATAACTCTTTTTTCTTTGGGAGAATTACCCTTAAGGGTAGGCTGGGGAAAAATATGACTGATAAGGGTGGGTAAATTTGATAATTATTATAAAGGGTAGGGTAAAATTATGATAATTCCTTCAAAGGCCTTATTTTGTTTAAATGTCAATACTATCCTTAATAAGTGAAAAGAAACAGCAAAGTGAAAAGCAACAGAAAAAAAAAAGAGTTTTCTTTAACCTACCTGGAGCTTGTCGGTGTTGTAGAAGAAAAAAGGGAAAGGAAAAAGGTCTAGCACTTCAGGTCATTATCTGCAACCGTTTACACAAAACTTGCTTTTTTTTTTGTGTGTGAATCTAGCAAGAAATCCATTAAAGGTCAGTTTTTTTTTTTTCATACAAAAAAAAAAAGTCAGTTTATGGAAAAATAAATAAATAATTTAAAAATTGGATTGAATGAAGGAAACCCCAAGTTTATTTCTTTTTTTCCTAAATTTTCTCAAGGAAACCCCAAGTTTATTTCTTTTTTTCCTAAATTTTCTCAACAACCAATTTATTTCCGTTTTCCCTGCACTCAAAAATTGAAAATGGGGCCTTTGTGCAGATCCAGCCTCTGGAAGGTTCTTCACCTCAGGCGGCGGCCTCCGAGACCAATTCAGATTTTCTGTTTGGGTTGGATAAAGGGCTCGCTCCGCCTCCCTCGTGAAATTGCAGGATCCAACGCCTCCACCCACGGTTCCAGATGTGCTTCCCAAGGATTATTCAATGAGATCGGATCTAGGATCGGAGGATCGCCATGTTGTTGGAGATCCAGGGGTGTCCCTCGTGGACTTCCAGAGGCAAATCCAAATGGAACAATCGTCTGGTGACACAATGGCTGGTTCAATGGTCAAATTCCTTTCTGTAAGTTGCAACGTGGGAGCATGCATTTAAGTTGCAACAAAAGTTTCCTCTATTTTAGCCTTGAGGACAAGGCTTTTCTGAAGGGGTAGGAAATGCAGCCACCCAGATCATGCAAAAGGGAAGCTTTGACAAGAAGATGCGAAAGGGAAGACATTGGAACGACAGTCTTTTTTTTTTTTTTTTTTTTCAATTCTTTTATTCGTTATAAATTATAATTTTAGAATTTAATTGAGGGTAAATTGGTCTAATAAAAATGTTAGGCCTTTATAAGAATTATCAAATTTACCCACCCTTCTCGGTAATTTTTTTTCCCAGCCTACCCTTAAGAGTAATTCTCCATTTTTCGGGAGAATTACCCTTAAGGGTAGGCTGGGGAAAAATATGACCGATAAGGGTGGGTAAATTTGATAATATTATAAAGGGTAGGGTAAAATTATGATAATTCTTTCAAAGACCTTATTTTGTTTAAATGCCAATACTACTCTTAATAAGTGAAAAGCAACAGCAAAGTGAAAAGCAACAGAAAAAAAAAGAGTTTTCTTTAACCTACCTGGAGCTTGTCGGTGTTGTAGAAGAAAAAAGGGAAAAGAAAAAGGTCTAGCACTTCAAGTCATTATCTGCAACCGTTTACACAAAACTTGCTTTTTTTTTTTTGTGTGAATCTAGCAAGAAATCCATTAAAGGTCTGTTTTTTTTTTTAATACAAAAAAAAATGTCAGTTTATGGAAAAATAAATAAATAATTTAAAAATCGGATTGAATGAAGGAAACCCCAAGTTTATTTCTTTTTTTCCTAAATTTTCTCAACAACCAATTTATTTCCGTTTTCCCTGCACTCAAAAATTGAAAATGGGGCCTTTGTGCAGATCCAGCCTCTGGAAGGTTCTTCACCTCAGGCGGCGGCCTCCAAGACCAATTCAGATTTTCTGTTTGGGTTGGATAAAGGGCTCGCTCCGCCTCCCTCGTGAAATTGCAGGATCCAACGCCTCCACCCACGGTTCCAGATGTGCTTCCCAAGGATTATTCAATGAGATCGGATCTAGGATCGGAGGATCGCCATGTTGTTGGAGATCCAGGGGTGTCCCTCGTGGACTTCCAGAGGCAAATCCAAATGGAACAATCGTCTGGTGACACAATGGCTGGTTCAATGGTCAAATTCCTTTCTGTAAGTTGCAACGTGGGAGCATGCATTTAAGTTGCAACAAAAGTTTCCTCTATTTTAGCCTTGAGGACAAGGCTTTTCTGAAGGGGTAGGAAATGCAGCCACCCAGATCATGCAAAAGGGAAGCTTTGACAAGAAGATGCGAAAGGGAAGGCATTGGAACGACAGTCTTCTCTTTTTTTTTTTTCAATTCTTTTATTCGTTATAAATTATAATTTTAGAATTTAATTGAGGGTAAATTGGTCTAATAAAAATGTTAGGCCTTTAGAAGAATTATCAAATTTACCCACCCTTCTCGGTAATTTTTTTTCCCAGCCTACCCTTAAGGGTAATTCTCCCTTTTTCTTTCCTCATTTTTTTGGCGACAACCTCTCCTTTTCTCTGCCCTAGGCAGCTCACATCAGTCTTCCTTTCCAGTCTTGTCCCGCCGCCCTCCATACGACCCATCCTCGGGTTGACAAGAAGATGAATAAATAATAATAGAAACAAAAACCAAAATGCAAAAACTTGCCACCTGATGGGGGTCTACAGATGGATTTATGAGAATTATATTGATTTTTTTAAAAAAATTGAACTTTTTTAAATAAAGTCTTTATTATATAAAAAAATAAAATTACAAATAAAAATATTATTTGATTATTTTTATTCTTAAAATTAATATTTTTATAATCAGATTCATTGGTTGGATTAACTATTTAATCGATAATTCCAAAAATATATATTTTATATATTATTAAAATTAAAAATAAAAATAATAAATTCTATTTAAATTTTGACAACGTTTTATTGAATTTTTTCACAATTATATAAAATCTAAAGTTTAGGATTTAAACTAAATAAAATATGAAAATGATTCAAATTTCAATTGTAATAAATAAATTAACAAAAATTTTAATAAATTGAAATTTCAATATGCAAGAAGGAATATAAATAATAATAAAAAATCTCCGGAAGGATGGATGTAGAAACTAAAGCGGCAAAAGAAGCATGAGTCTAAGGGCACAGGTGGACGTGTGGTGTGCTGACGTGGCATTTGGGTTTCCTCCATTATTCGAAATCGTTGCAGTCGAAGCCACCAAATCTCTCACTCTCTCTCACGTTTTCAGGTTCCACAAAAGAAAGGAGGGAACGAGTGGACTTGAGAAAAAAAAGGATTTTGGGTACTCGTCGATGGCGGCAAGGCGGGTCCGGTGGCGACAGTACCGGTGCTGGCTGCGATGCTGCAGAGAGAGTGGCTGGGGCTAGGGAGCTGGACTATGGGGAGGGGCGACTGGGGAGCTGGACTGTGGGGAGGGCGGTTGGGTAAATCATGCTTAGAATTGACATTTTGAAAGGTTTGATGTCAAATTTTTCCTTACTGGAATGTAATTACCAAAAAAAAAATTAAATATTTATAGCTACTTTAGAAATAAATGATGATTAAAAAATTATACATTTCTATATAATAAAAACTGATAATACTTTTTTAAATTTTTAACCTTCATCACTTTATTTAAACTATATATTTTTATTTTTTGTTTGGAACCATTATTATTTAGGATTAGTTAAATAAGTTCCACATATTTAGCATGATTGAGATACGAGATATGAAAGATAAAAATATCCGAAAGTAAATAAGGAAAATAAATGTGTTTATACATCTCATCCTTCTAATTATTTTGCTTTTATATCTTTTTTTTCTCTTTTTTTTTTTTTTACTCTCCCTTTTTGATATCCAAGTATCACATTTATTTCATATTTTTAATTTCTTTTCTAAAATTATTTTAATAGGAAAGCAAAATAAAAATATTAATAGATTTTTAGCTATATCTTTTTAAATTTTAATTTTTCTAATTTAATGTATATTTTATATTTTATAATTGAATAATTTAAATTTTAAGTAAAAATAAATATTTTCTATAATTTAAATTTATTTTTATTTTCTTATTTTATTTTATTATTAATAATATAACATTTTAATACCGTTGTTGAAAGTAATTAATAAAACTTTTCTTAAAATTTAATATTAATAATAACATTTTTAAAATGTAATTTTCATATATGTGAAATAGAGCAATAATTTTTTTTTAGATTTTTTGTATATATTTTAGAATTTTCATCCTATAAATTGTTACTATATGAAATAAAAAATAATATTGAAATCATTTAAAAAATAATTTTAATATTTTCATTTTAAATTGTATTTTGAAAAATAATTTAAGGTTATATGTTGAAATAAACTTTTCAAATCAATATTTTACCTTCTATATGGGTTTAATTTATTTATTTTTATCATTTAAAAAAAATAAATTACTAGAGAATTAAAAGCCTAAAGGAAAAAATAATAATGATGATAAGTAGGGTGCATTGTAGATGATATAACATATTTACAAAGTATAAATTCATCTCATACACTTTTCATATCTTTTGGGTATTTCTAGCGTTATGAAAAAAAAAATGATATCCTTTAACTCAATTATAAATGTTAATTAACTTTTAAGTTGAATTTTACATATTTTGTAGACCTTAGGCTCATTTTCAGTTTTATCCACCCCTAAAGCATAATTGTCTTTTCTTCTAAAGTATTAAGTCATAAGAAAAGTATAAAGTTAAATTTGTAATATATATATATATATATATATATATATATATATATATATATATATATATATATATATATATATATATATATATCAATGCCACAAGAAGGGAAGTCGGGTATGTTTTGAGTTTTCAATCTATCCTAGGAAGGTAGCAGTCTGCATGAGGCAATCCCTTACCAAGTTGTACCCGTTGTTAGCCGGTGTCAACACTACAAGGAAAATGTCAAAAGATGACACTTTCACGTCATATCTTATACTATCATTTTATGAATTTCCATATGTTGATGCTTTTCACAAGCACCATCTTCTTTGGCAGTTAACCATGACGCTCATAGAAAGCGTCATTATAGGTCTGCAATTTCATTCATCTCAATATTGACACTCGATAAAGCATCATTGTACAGGTAGGATCAACATTGACACTCATGATAAGTGTCATCTTATAGCAATTTTCAACCTTGACGCTCGAAAAAAGCATCATGTTCTGAAATCCTCAACCTTGATGCTTATGAAAAGCATCATTGTATAGGTTAAAGTGACATTGAGACTCATAATAAGTGTCATCTTTTGCCTTTAATATCCTTTGAGAACAAAGCATGATGCTTTTAAAAAGTGTCATCTTATCTCATTCGAAATTTTAATAACCCATAAAAGTCCTAATTATGCCCTGTTTTATAATTTTCCACAAACAATGAATGAGTAATAAAAAGTTAATTTAAGAAAGTCTAAGGAGAAAAAGTACTAATTGTGGTGTTTCTCTTTCACTATTAAAATTTACCAATAAACGTCAGACATAAACAATTATGAATTTGCTTAGCATTAAATTTAGTTGAAAATGTTCAAAAAACCAAAAATTTTACAACTTCTTTTTCAACTTTGAGTTGTTCATAGTCTTTTGTTGCATCTAGTTTTACATCATCTTTCTTCAAAATGCATAAGGATGGTTACAACTCACATTCTAGATGCTCAACCTGTAGAAATAATTGAGAGGTTACATATAACTAGTATTGACAAATAGTAAAGAAAAAACAACTCTATAAATGAAATGTGTATACACCAATTTTTAAAATTTCAAAGATATATTTCTTCCACTGCAATAAATTTCAACATGTTGGAAGAACTGAACAAACCCTAATAATTTTGTTAAACCAAATTTCTAAATATTCCTTGAACTCTTGTTATGTGTTTAAGAAAACAAACAATAAACCACTTTCTAGTGTTTTCCCAAATGCAATATTTGATTTTGTCTAACTTGGGTTGAATGCAATAATTAATTTTGTCTAACTCATATTATCATTCATATTGTAATCATGAGTGAATGATGACTTGCACCCATGGTTATCAAAATATGTTATAAGTATATCTAACTTGGGTTGAATGCAATAATTAAATTTGTCCAACTCATGTTATCATTCATGTTGTAACCATGAGTGGATGATGACTTGCACCTATGGTTATCAAAATATGCTATCAACATATTAGGTCTTGTTGTAAGTCCAAGTAGGTCTTAAATTTAAAGCATGTATACATTTAATCATTTACTTGGACTAACTCATTATGGATAGAATTGAACCAATTAAATAACTAGGTTAGGTGGTTTCCCTTCATCAATGAAGATGGTATATCCATGTGGTTGCCTTCTTCCCGAATTAGGCATTACTATGAATTACAATTAGCTAAAGGACCCATTGTTCATCAATTATCTCCATTATATAATGGTCTTTTATCCCTTCCACCCAATTAGCCTTTACAAGTCATCAATTATATATATAAACAAATGTCTCTGACTCTTAAAAAACTCAAAAAAAGAAAAGTCTTGATCTTAGTGACTATTTTGTTATGATTTATATCTTATATATGAAACTTCAACCATGAACATATTTTCATCCTTCTTATAGGTCCTACAAGACACTGAATGTTTTGCAAAGGAAGCAAGTAAAGAATTAAAAGGAAAAAGCTATAAGTTTGAAAAATTCTGAAATTGTAAGTTAACATATCTATGTAAAATTATGAAATTGTATTTCAAAATATCTATGTTCTTCCTATTTCTAATATCTATTATACATGAAAGTTACAATTTATTGGTTCTATCTATTTAACCAATTAATGTAGTTCGTATGAAGTATAATGTCAAGAGAAAAGCTAGCTTGCATGGGTACATTAACATCTAATCATGTGAGGATATCTATTATCACTGGTATACATCCTAAATATGAAACTTACATAAAATGATTTTTTAAACATGAAATTTATTCATAAAACTAACAATAACCTAAACATCTTACCTCAACATTCCTTTATGAAAATTTTCAACTATTGCTCAATGTCCTTCATGTCATTGATCATGTTCAAGTCTGAATAAGCAAGAGTAGTAGTGACGTACTTAAGAGAATGACCTATGTCTTTCAGTATAACCTGAAGAATATACAATAAACAATTTAGCAACAAATTAGATTCTTAAAAGTTTTAATAAATTAGACCCACTTAGGTACACTAGGCCCATTTGGACACCCCTAGGCCCTTTTAGGCACATTTGACTCATCTAGACTCACTTAGACCCACTTAGGCACACTAAGTCCATTTGGACACCCCTAGACCCTTTTAGGCACATTTGGCCCATCTAGATTCACTTAGGCCCACTTAGGCACACTTAGCCTATCTAGGTTCACTTAGGCCCACTTAGGCTCACTTAGGCCCACTTAGGCACACTAAGCCCATTTGGACACCCTTAGGCCTTTTAGGCACATTTGGCTCATTTAGGCTCACTTAGGTCCACTTAGGTTCATGTAGGCACACTTAGGATCACCTAAACCCATTTTAAGCACACTTAGGTCACCATTTAGGCTTTCTTTATGTAACTTGCGTGGTTGCATGACTTGCATGACCCTTGATTTATTTATTTATTTATTTATTTATATTTATTTATTTATTTATTATTGTTATTTATGTATTATCTTGCCTTTATTATTATTATTATTTTATCATTCTCTAAAATTTTTATTCATTTATTTGATTTAGTAAATATGATGCTCTTGCAAAGAAACTTACCAATAAAAAAAAATTGATGCTAGAATATTTTTTTTAATAAAAAAAAAAGAGATTTAGCTTTATTATTATTATTATTATTATTATTATTATTATTTTATTTATTTATTGGAAAATCAAATTTTTTTTTAATGGATAGATTAAATTTTAAATCGAAAAATTAGGATATTTTTTAAGTGGAGGAGTTGACACTTGAATGTTTTTTTTTTTTTTTTTAAATAAAAGATTAAGTTTTTAGATTGGAAAATCATATTATTTAAAAAATAAATAAATAAATAATAGAAAGAATGAATTTTAAACTGTGAAAAAGAAGTTTTGGAAATTTGGGAGACTTTTTCTAGTAGAGGGGATATGGAATTCTAAGAGAGGAGGACTCCTCCAAAGATACATGATTACCAATTGCCATAGAAAATGGGGGCTGGTGGTTTTGGAGAGCGGAGGAATTTCTTTTAAAAGAGACTTTCAACATGCACAGAAGGAGAGAGGAAAACAAATGGGTGAGAAGACACAACTGGGAAGGAGGACGTATTTAAGGATGGAGAAAACACAACCTGCATTGGGAACTCTCCACTACTAGCTGCCATAAGAAAAATTAGAAAATGAATAGAACATAAAACTCTACAAAATAAATCTAAAACAAATATCTGGAAGTTAAGTTTTATTACGAAAATTTGCAGAGAACATTTCCTATACGTCTAGTTTACCATATGTGGACCCCACATTTTGCGCATGTGCTCCTAGTCGACGGCAAACTTGCTTTTCATTTGAAAAATATTTATTTTTTAAGAAAAGGACTTGGAGTCACCACTTATTTTTGTTTTATTTTTAAAAGGAAAACAAAATAAGAAAGAAAACTCTAAGTGTGACTCCTTATTTGGAAAATACGGTTTGTGAAAAACCAAACCTGGGTTCAGAGGTCAGTTACTTATTGAGAAAGTACGGTAAAGACCGTAACACCCATCTAAGCCCCTAAAAATGGGTTTCTACTAAATAAGATGCAGAAAGAGTAGTCAAAGCGAGAGGAAGAGCATACCTTAGCAACAAGCAATAATGCACTATCATGAAATGGAGTTAGTGCACAATAATGAGTACAAAATATATCACATGTGTCACTAAATAGAGTAAGAAACCATCATTGGAAAATATTGTACTTCACTCAAATTTATTTTTTTAAAGAAAACATCACTAATGTTGGGTCCCCACCAAAGCCCAATTTATTTTGCATGAATTAATTCCATGAATTCCATTATTTGGAATTATAGAATTTGATTCATGCTTATTTTAAAACATTTAAAAATCAAGGAAGACGTGAAATGATGTTGGTCGAAAAGAAAATGGTAGGAAACTTTATTGAAAATGATACTTTTGTAGACCTGAAATTCTAAGGAAGAATGAGAAGTTGTAAAATTAAAATTATTTGAAAACTGGATTTCTAAAAATCAGTTTTTGAAGACATGTATAAAGATGAGTGAAGAAAGGAAGCACATGGGCTTTGAAAATGAGCATAGGAGGGTGGCCATGCAACGGAGAGAGAGAATGGGTCCCTAAGGTAGAAGGATGCTGGCAGGAATGGGAGCTTGTTCTTTTGAGTTTGATCTTTCATTCTATCTTCTCTGCTTGTGCCATAACTATTTTCATTTCTGTAGCAGATTCACTCAAATGATTTCATCAAACCATGTATCCTTTGGCCAAAATATGACCCCACTATTGGTAGAAATTTTGGATAACTACTTATTGGGACCCCAAAGAAATAGTTTTATGTGTGTCTCTCTTGATACATATGGCTAGTAACGCCAATTAAGAGGCTTTAGTTACATTAGTATAAACAAAGCTTTCATTTGTATCATCACTTTGCTCTTCTTCAGAATTTCAAGGTTCATTTCGGTAGGATTAGTTGTCTTTTTCTTAATTTCAGAGTTTTCCATAGAGTGGCCTTTCGAATCCCTTCTTAAATGTCGAAGTGGCTGGTCCAATTTACTTGTATGTCCCATACTAAACACAAAAGGCACTTCTAGGTTTGTTGAAGCAGTAGAAACAATTTCTAATCATCTCTACACATCTCATATGTGTCCTATGTGAACTAAAGGAATTAAATCATCCACCGTTGCCTCTTGCCATGCATGCTCCATTCTTGTCCATCTTGGTGGGGTCCTTTCCAAAGAAGACACCACCATCATAGGCTCTCCAACCTTTATAAGTGTTAATGATGATCTTGCGGCCAATGAGACCAACATCACCATGAGGTCCATCAATCACAAAATAGCTAGATGGGTTAAAATGGAAGATGGTTTTCTCGTCTAGGTACTTCTCAGGAATAACAGGCTTGATGACACGTTTTTTGAGATCAACAGCAATTTCGTCATTGGTGACAGTGTCGTCGTGCTAGGTAGAAATGAAGACAATGAGCATGAAGGATCATGCACACCCGAGAAGAATTCATTCATAGGCCCTCCAATATTTTGAGATTGATGAGATTGCATGCCAACAACGTGGCGACCTTCTGTTGGGATTTATTTTTTTCCTTTCAATTCGGGAACTGATCCCATATCTTCTAGCTGCTCTCAATCCATGCACACATCGAGATTCATGGAAATATGGCTTCTAAGGAACAATGCTTCAAAGTGAAATGATCCAACAGAGTGATACGATTACAAAATTTCATGCAAATCATGAGATGATGGTGACTTCCAGCTATAAATCCTTTAGAGAGAAAGACCAGATCTCCACGAGGTCTACTGTCCCTTTTATGCTCCTGAAGATTGATTCATGCCCAGTTGGTGTGCCAGCTGATTCGTGTCCAGCCGGTGCTCCTTGTTTGAGGGAGTAATCAACAAAATTTATAACTTATAACACCATATACTAGGGTAGCAAAGAAAAAGCTACTATAGTATGGTGGCTCTAGGATCGTTCATTGGGAAGGATTAGCAAGCTATCAATGATATCATTTCAAAGTGAATTGGTTTTGTTTCATTTCAAGGTTAGCTTAAGAAATAAAACACAAACTTTGATTGGCAAAGATTTAGACTTAAACTAACTAACACAACAAGTAATGGGAATAACTTAGGAAGAAAAACATTCCTTGGAGAGTTAGGTTCACTGGGGTGGTTCCTCATGCAAAAAACACGGCTCCGGTCAGATGGTTCATTTCCTCGCGTTAGAGATTCAACATATAGTCAATTCTCTAACCAGTGTTGTACAGATACATCCTTCAATTAGATTTCACTTTAATTCTCTCACTGATGCAACTTGCAATGGTTTAAGCCTCTCACTAAGCCTTAACCGTTCAAGGTGATCTTTAACCTTGGATTACCCGTCTCAAGCTCGCAAGAGATAACTAATGGATGTCTCCTTGGAGTCCAAAAGCTTACCAAGTGTTGGCTATTCTAGAAAATCCTACCCTAAAGTCACCTTCCAGAGGCTCGCAAGGGGTAAACTAGTGCATCTCCATGGTTGGAAATCACTTGCCTTACCAAGTGTTGGCCCAGGTGACTCTAAGGTGTTTTAAGTTAACTAAAAACATAGAAATCATTAAAGGATTTCACTTCCTCTTCATTACTAGCTAAAACCACAAAGCTTTGCATTCTTGCACTTGGAACCTTCCCCGGAAATCTTAGCTCCAAGGAATTAAAGGTTTAGTTACTCATTCTCTGGGGAAAACTCCTTAGAGAGTTCATAACTTAGTAAGAAAATAAAAATACAAAGTGAGAAGGTAAGACAATACAAAGAACTGAACTTTACTTGCTTACCCAAAACTTTACAAAAGGATCTCCTTTCTGAGAACAGGCTCTCGAGAGGTATATATATGAACATAATATAAAACTAATTATTACATAGATATTTACTCTTTTTTTACTAACTTAAAAGCTAAGGAATCTTGTAATTGGTGGCTTACAAGGAGTATTTTGGGATTTAGACAACAAAAATCTGATGTAAAATATCTCCCAATGTCTGTAGCAAATATCGGGATGCTCCAGGAACCATTTCGCAAGAGAAAATGGTGTCTGCGAGATTTCGCAGGCACTCGAGAAGGGCTGCGAAATCACTTCGCAACAACAAGCTATTCTCGCAGGGCTGCGAAGTTGGCTTCCACCTTGAGGTTCTCAGCTTCCAGCTTGTGGCATATATCGGGCACCTTCAGAAGGAAATACACCCTACTGTACAAAAAGGCTGCGGAATCACTTCGTAGCAAAAGGGTGATTTCGCAACACTTTGGAAAATGCTTCCTTCAACTGGGAGTGATTGGCTTGCAAAGGCTGCAACTTCTTCGTTTCAACTCCGAATTGCGCACCGTTTGAAGCATTGGATTGTTGACTTTCTGAGCTTTGAAATGGTATATAGCATGCATCAATTGGACCTCAGAAAGTGCTCCAAAAGTGGCTGCTACGACTGTTATCAAGAATATGCTTCTTGGCAGATTCTCTTTACTTTTTCTCCTTGCAATCCGGATTTACTCTTGGCAAATGACTTCTAAGCTTTACCCAAGATTCCTCAAAACTCTCCTCAAACTTGAATTGCTTTGGTGATCAAATTACTAACAAAAACACCAAAACTTACACAAAGTGATTAAAATTGCTTTCAAGGGTCCTTAACATGCCAATTGAGTTAAAAGGCCCAAACTACTACTCAAAAGTGTTTAAAAGGATTAATTATAAGCTATCAAATAGCACTTTTTGAGTAGTATCAAAGATGAGCTATTAAAAGCCTTAAATGCACTTTCTGCAATTGTTACGGGTGCTCATTGCTTATCCTTGGTTCAAATTTGGATTGTCTCTTCTAGGTTTGAGGTTGCATGAATCATATCACTATTGGAGAGATTTCCACATCCTTAGAAATTTGGATCATCACAAACAGATGCTTCAAGTTCTTCCACTAAGCTCAATCGGGTGCCTAATTGAACCCACTCTGAGGATGTACCCATTCTTAACTCCTTCTGTTATTCTTGGATAGAAATGATTAGTCGAAATTGGGCATTAGACTTATTTTGTCTAGAGCATTTGTAAGTGGCACTTGCTCTTCTCAAATTCTCATTCAAGAAGCTTGCCAATTTTGGCCATCCCATACCTAGTCTTACCCAATCCCATAAGCAAATGATTCGAACTGTGCAAGTCATGACCCTCCACATGCCAAACAAACCCGCTAAACATCTCTTAAATAATAGTTGCCACACACGGGAATGAAGCCATGTTTCTGTATTTTCTTTCACATGGGTCGGTGCTAGTGGCAATGGAGAGGTGGGTTGGATTAGTTAGAGCTATAGACCAAATGGGTAGTGCTTGAGGACCCGTGCTGGATAAAAGAGACGGAGCTAGGTCGGGTATGAAATTAATAGTGGAGGATGTGAGAGAAGTGGGCTGATGGTGATCTCCCCATTCAATTTCCTGAACTACAACCCATTTTGGTGAGCACCCCATTCAGCTTCAGTAACATAGATTCATGAACCATTAGCAGTCAAAAGGCAACACTAATACCTCAGTATAACAGTCACCAATTCTGAGCAAAGTAACTAAGTGACTCCATGAGCAATGAAACAAAATTTACCCGAATTCAAAAACTATGCCCATATGAAAAGCAATGGCAACACTAACAAAACCCTTCTCCTTGGGGGTACAAATAGTTACCGGGAGTAGAAAGTAAATAATAAGGGAGCAAACATAAAAACAGAGCATCAAATAAGCCAAAGAAGACATTAAACCGAGCCCTTTCTCATATTGAAGTCGATGGGCTTATGTATAGGTGGGAAAAAACAAGTGGAAATAAGATCAAAGATATGACTCAAACATCCAAAAGAAAGCTAAAAAAGAAGTAGATCATTGTTAAACAAATTTCACATAAATAACAAGGCACAGATTTATTATAACATAGTAACAGTAACCCAAAGAAAATCAGCTACAATATGGTCTAGCAAACGTACCTAAAAATGCTCCATTCTAGTGGAACTAACTGAACTTCCAGCTGCTTTGCTTCTTTTCTTAAGCTTACATCAAAATCATAGCAAACCTACTCATTTTCTCTTCTCTGCCCCTCTCACTATTTAGTTCATTTGCACAACCTCAAACCCTCTCAAAATCCAACTCACTCCTCTGCTTAGCTCAAAATTACCTCCCTATAGCTTTTCTTGCTCCAGATGTCTTCCCCATCTCATTCTCTCCTCCTTACTCTCACTACATTTTTCTTCCTCTGTTTCAGTTTTCTCTAGAAAATCTTTCCTCTTCGTCTATCCCACAGTCCCGTTCACCTCTCTCTCTTACAGCTCTCCCATGGTTTTCCAACCCTTCTTCTCAATTGTTTAATGCTCAGCTCAAAAAGCTCATTTTAATGGTCTCCATGACATCTCATCATTTTTCCCTGCTTAGAAAAATGATCGATTCCTCCTAAAAAATACTCAAATCACCTTCATTCCTCTCTCCTAACCTCAACTAGTTTTTTCCTCAAGCTACCTTCTTTTTCCCTTAACGACTTGTTCTTCCTCTCTCCAAAACTCCCTCAAACGGTTTTCAAAATCCCTCACACCTGTCACCTGCTGATTGCCTCTTCAAAAAACCCCTGCCCCCACTAGCAGGCAAACTACCACTTTCTAATAACCTCTCCAAAGATGACACATGCCCCTCTAAAACCCTCCCATTTGGCAAAGACAAATGGGTGCAATAATATTCCCAAAATGGGGGTCTACACCATCTAAGTGACCAAATAAATTAACAATTGATTTTTTATGAATGATAATAGGTCCAAAACTAGGCATCTTTTTAAGGTGTTCAACAATTGATTTTTCTAACTTTGAGATGTCCTAAAATCATAAAAAAAAAAAAATTCACATAACTATCCTAATATATCTATTTTATATGAAAAATAATCACAAGGCAATATCACATTCATAACATACTTAAAAATAAATAAACATCTCTCAACTCCAAAAAAGTATTTGTGTAGTGGATGCAAGAAGAAAGTTATTTTGGAAATTATTTATTAATATTTTAGGCATCAATAATTAAATTTAAGAAGTCTAGATTAAAATAAAAATATTCAAAGAAATTAAATAGATTGTTTAGTAATTTAATTTTGCAAAAGAAAACTAAGTGTAAAAAATAGAGTAAAAATTAAACCTTCTGAAAGATTGATTTATATCTTCTAATTGGAAAATTATATTTGACCCAAGAAAGATTTCAAAATCAAGTTCAAGGAGTCTAGAATGTCATAAAATAATTATAAATTTTTTAAAGGGTTTCTAAGTTACCATATTCCAATTTATGAATGTAGAAGTACAATGAATTATCCATAATTTCAATAAATAAATAAAAAAACTTTGTTTTGAAAAAGACTTTGTATGTAGGGATCTATTAAATCCCTTTTTAATTTCCACGAATTTATCCATGAAGACTCCATTGATTGGAGTTATGAAATTTAATTCACGTATATTCAAAACCAAACTCCATTTTAAATTTTCTTTTTCAAAATATGCATATCGAATAAAATTGGTTGCATGAATTTTTGGAAAATTAAATTTTCATAACTTAAGAATGTCTAAGATGAATTTGGAAAATTGAGAATTAATTTTTAGAAAGGTAGATTGATAAGAATTTTGAAATCACTAACAAACACAGATAGTCCCATAAAGTCACACAACCGAAAGAAGAGAATTCTTAAGGAGACAAAGTGGTGTGTGCCCTGAGTGAAGCATGTTGACTTGTGTGTGATGAGAGTGAAAGTGTGGCTGATGTGTGTATGTTCATAATAACAACCTGGTGGTCTACTTTTCTATGTAGCTATGTGTGCCTTCTTTATTAGTTCAATTAGTGTATGCTCTCCAAAATTTAGGTGGCGGTGTTGTTATTCACAAGCTTATGCAAATTCTCAAAATTCAGCAATTTGATGGGTGATTAGGCTAGCAATTTGCTGGTTTCAATATCTGATGGTGTGATCATGTGCTTGTTGCTTTTCTCCTCACAACCATGCACTATCAACCTACCTCTCTACCATTAACAATCATACACAATCAGTTTGCCTTCCCGATGTTCTAAAGACTTCCATCTAAAAATTTTGATAATTGTTTTATTCCCACCAAAATTCAAATCTATCCATTAACAACTACCTCTCTAATACCTTTTCATTGTCTTTTCTTCAAGCCAAAACCCTGCACTAAATCTATGTGACTCTCTAGAACCTTTTGTCACTTTTTTTTCTTTTTTTACAAACCGTGCACCAAACGATCTTCATTCTAGAAAAAACCGGTGCTCACACCAATCCCCACCATGTCCACAATCAACTCGGGCATTCCATATGGTATGTGTTAGGAGCCCTTTTCAAAGGTACAGAATTGTTTCTCTTTTATGGCAACATGCCAGTGTGAATAGAGATGCCCTCCAAGAATCAACAAGAGAAGAGTTCCTAAGCCTTTCTGTCAAGAGTTTTCTCAATCCACATAAACGGTAATTGTCTGCACTAATTTCTAAATATTCAACCCCTTTGATCATGGGTTGATGAACACCTATTTGAACATAATGACCACTTCTCCTACCTCACGTACAATTTTGCAGTTACCTTTCTCTAGATTTGGACCAGATGTGACACTTGGCAAGCCCAAGGGCATGGACCAAAAGCAAAGGAAAGCAACAAAAATAGGGCATGAATAGGTAAAACAAAATGAACTAACAAAAACCACATTTCATGCCTAATCAACAAATCAAGAATATGTAATATAAACTGAAAAAAGTAATATGATTATCAAATACCAAACCTAAAGATAAATCCATCTACTTACAAAAGGAAATCAAATTAGCCAAAATGTGACCAGAATAGAGCATGTATGCAGATAATTAGATTTAGTTAAAGCAACCAAATAACTCTTAATGTCCACACCAAATCAACAAGATAACACTCATAAATCTGCAGAAAATAAAATAAAATAGTATTGAAAACGAGAAAGAAATGACATTCATAGTGATCTTACTTGGAAGGCTTCCCCCTTGATTTTATGCATGAAACTATTGCATGTTGAAGATCTTAGAGTGAATCATGTTTCTTCTCCACTACAGCCCGTACAATTAGGGCATGATTTGCAGGGGGAAACTCGATCAATATCAGAGCACTTGCAATAAATGAGGAATATGGAGTTGAAAAAGTGGAGAAACACTTGGTTTTTTTGTTTGATGGTGGAATTTGTAAGAGAAAAATGGAGTTTCAGTGCTTATTCTCTATTATGAGAGTCACAAAATGGAGATTCAAAAATGATCTCCAATTTTTTATACTCAAGATCTCACATTAGGGCTTAGAAACACACTGTGTGACAAGATCTCTAGTGTTAAGAGCCTCATCTAAAGTCATTGATCGATATCGATTGTAGTTAATTGGGCTCCAAGGGTTTGTTGGTGTTTTGCAAAAATTGAGGGAATGTTTGGCACACTATGAGGTCGTGGGTGAGAATAGGAAATATGTGAGCCATATATGAAGGTGTTATTTTGATGTCGCTTTTATAGAGCACCAAGGTAAAAATAAATAATAAAGACGCTTATAGAAAACGTTATGCTATAGGAAACGCCATTATCCTTCAGCATAAAGCGCCATGGTCTAACATTTTCCTTTTAAGCACCAACTTCAACCACTTATTTACTCAATTGCCCCTCTAAAAGCCAAGTAATGACATTTTTTTGAAAACGCCATGGAATCAAATGCCATAAATTGTGTTTTTTTGTAGTAGTACAGGCGTTGTTAGGACAGGAAAAAGGTATTGAGTGATTACTCCTTTAGGTTTGCCAATCTGCTATTAGGCTCTAGATTAAGACCTTAAAATCAGTTTGATTTTCAAAACCATGTCTAGGAAACCATAAATTCTCAAGAAGCTGTAGTAAACAGTGAAGAGATAAATTATCCTAAGACCCAAAATGATTTAGATGATTAGAAGTTACCGAAGGTATCTAATCAAGAAATTTATAAGAAATGAACCTTTAAGTTCTTTACAGATGTTTAAAACACTTGAACAAACCATAAACTTAGAGCAAGAAGATCAATGGATAAGACTCTTGGATAGTAGGTCCATAAAGAGACATAAGAAAGACTACAACTTCATACACTTTGGTATGATTCAAGTTGTAGCTAAGCCTTTGACAAGAATAGGTTTAAACACCTTTATTGTCATGTGTTTAAGGGATAATAAACATCTTGATTATCGAGATTCTATTATTGGAGCAGTCCAAGCCAAATTGAATGATGGTCTTGTTTACTTCTAGTGTTACCCTAACTTCACAGTTAGATTAAGAGATGTCGACATCCTAGATTTGGTTATCCTCCATGTTAAGACCCATGGATTTAAGTTAAAGGAAGGAAATAATCATGTTTCCATCATCACAAGATGTGCCTATAAGAGTATGACTACAAGCGTTGGATCTTGGGCATTGTGCATTAGTCATAAGGGTGAAACTATACTCTTCCACTCATATGTCCTAAATAACTCAAACGTCATAATCCCCAAAAGGATCATGTGGGATGAGGTTGAGTTTCCAAAATCTTGGCATTTTGCCAATGTCGTTCCAGCTTGAGAACAAAGA
This sequence comes from Vitis vinifera, assembly GCF_030704535.1. Lineage (NCBI taxonomy): Eukaryota > Viridiplantae > Streptophyta > Magnoliopsida > Vitales > Vitaceae > Vitis > Vitis vinifera. The sequence continues at coordinate 21,503,770 of NC_081823.1, read as the reverse complement.
TTTGAGAAGATTAAACTGATTGTTCAATACCCAAATGGAGGTGGAGATTTGATATTCTCCATCTCATTTAGACATTCTAGCAACCCTAGAATTTAAAATTATAAGCCTTCTAGAGCATCTAGTTCATCTATTGTTAATCTAGTGCAAGGATTCCTGGTAAAGAAATTAGAGAAAAACAAAAAAAAACACACATATTTAACATGGTTCAACGGATTGCCTACATTCACGGGAACAAAGAAGAAGACTTTCACTATATGTAAAATTAGGGTTACATAAAAGGGTATTTATACTAACCCTTAGGTAATGAAATTCCAAAAATACCCCTAAACCGCACCCCTCCCAACCTATTGTTCGCCCTTAACAATACAAATACAAATACAAACTTGAATGGCAAATGTCGTCGTTTCACTCCAACATTTACCCATTTTTCTCCATATATGTCTTTTCCTCAATATAAGCCACATACTACAACATCTATCCTAGTAAGAACCACTAGGATAGAAGAAGGATCCACTTTTGTGAATCCTAAGAACATTAAGCTAACAAGTATCAAGAGTCACACTAACCTAGCCAAACCCTTTTACACAAAGGAAAAGAAGTACTCAAGAAGATGAATCATTGGATATGTCTCCCACATATTCGCAGATGATTAACACCATAAGTCAAGAGTTTGAGATTAATAAGGATCTCTTAAAACAAGACTTCTATTCATAAGCCAACAAAGAAAAAAGAGATTGGTTCTTTAGAAAAGTCCCAAAAGACCTTAGCACCCTTTACCAAGAAGAATTTTACACATACTTAAGAAAAAAATAGAAAAATGTTAAGTGTTGGATCTGGTTTGAACTCTTCAAACAAGAGGAATATCCAAAGTACGCAATTAAGCATATTAACAATACAACCAAAAAAACTAAGATATGGAAAACTAGTGATGACACTGTCATAGAACCCATTCACTCTCCAAAAGCTAAGATAGATAAGAATATTAATGGTACAATAATAAGAGCTTCACCTTTTAAGACTAAAATGGAGGATAAAGGAATTGCTAGCACAATAGACATTAAGAAAATAATGGAACAAAACTATATTAATATGTTTCTTAAGACGTTAGGTGCTCAACTAAATAAGGTTGAGGAAATTATTGAAACACATGATCATATTAAGACATTTTTTGTTAAGAAATATAATAAGCCTTTATTTAAGTCGTTTGAGTTCTCTAAAAAATTCCAAGAAAATCCTTATGTTAATCAAGAATTAATAGAAAGGATTAGTCAAAAAGTAAAAGATAGTTTAATTGTCCTAGAGACACCTCAACTGTCTCATAGGAGAATTAATGTTATTGATGAAGAAATTAGTTTTGAAGTAGAGGTTGATGAACTAATCAAGATCTTTTTTAAGGAATCACAAGACCAAGGAGTTTCAAGAATTGTTAATAACCAAGAAACCCCTAAGACTATGAATTTCTATCTTAGGCCAACCTTTCCTGATATGCAGTATGAGGAAAGAAACCAGTACACTCAAGCTTCTTACACTAGTGGAACCATTTATGTATGAAATATAGATGGTATGACTGAGTATAACATACTCACTAAGCTTCAAGAGATAACCATGGTTAGCACAACCTATAAGTTAAACAATAGATTTTTAAATCATGTTGTAGCTCAAACACTTGTTGTTGGGTTTATAGGATAGCTAAAAGAATGGTGGGATAACTATCTCACACTTGATTATAGGAATGGTATCCTAAAAGCCTATTGGATAAATGAGGATAAGATATAGAGGATGCAGTGGCTACTCTAATATTTTCCATATCAAAACACTTCATTCGAGATCCTGCAAAAATTAAGAACAAGATTGTAGATCTCTTAACCAATCTTAAGTGTCCTAAGCTTCATGACTTCAGGTGGTACAAGGACATGTTCCTAACCAAAGTCATGCTAAAATCAGACTGTAAGCAGTCTTTTTGGAAAGAAAAATTTATCTTAGGATTACCTAGACTTTTCTCTGAAAAGATTAAAATTAAGATAAGGGAATAATTTAATGGTCAAATTCCATATGATAAGCTAACATATGGAGAAATTATAAGCATTGTTATAATAGAAGGAATAAGCTTGTGCAATGACTTTAAGCTTAAGCAATAGATGAAATCTGAACAAAAGATCTATAAGAATGAGTTTGGCACATTTTGTAGCCAGTTTAATCAAAAGGAAACCAAGCCCCCCTCTAAGTAATAAAAGAAAAGACAAGTAGCAAGAAAGCCTAGTAGGGAAAACTTTTACCACAATAAGAGAGAAACCCATGGAAAATAAAGTATGAATGAAACCAAGAGATCAAGACACATCTAAAAGAGGATGAACAACGAAGCATAGAAAAAAGTTAGAGGTTCCTTTACAATCTTACTCAGTTTGTTTTAAGTGTGGTAAGGTAGGCCACTATAAGGAAGATTGTAAGCCTAAGAAATAAATTAATAACTTAAACGTTTTAGAAGATTTAAAAGATATGCTTTGCGAAGTAATGTTAAACTCCTCAAAATCTGGATCAAGGACTGATTTAGATAATGAAGATGATATTAATCAACTATATACTAGTGCTATTAATGATGATACACAAATATCTTGATATTCATGAAAGTTATTAGGGAATAACTCAATTCCATTATCATGGTCGAAGGACAACTTTCTCTTAGGTGAGTCTTCTAATGGTATATGTGACTTATACCTTACAATATTTTCTACTTCGGGCTCATTTAAGGTAAAACCCTTTGGAAAATCACATTGGTAGCACTATCATCATAGTGATGGGGAAAAGATTCTCTCCTTAAAATTAATGCTACTTATAAGTCACATAGTGCAAATTATTTATACTAATTGAGCCTTTTTCATGGAAATTCCAATCACAAATGTTAGGTTACCTTTGGGGGTGACTTTTTTGTGGACTTAACCCATTCCCCTCAATGAATATGGATCTATCGTATTTGCTAGTCCTTTATTCATTTGTGTGCATAAGGGCATTTTGGTAAATAAGTAAGGTTGTACAAGAGCTTGTGAATGGTCCCTTTGGATTGAGGTAATTGATTAATTATAGCCCAATAGGGTTAATTGATCAATTATGACCCATGTGAGCTAGATTAAGTAACCTAGCTCAGGATGAGGTCAAGTCACTTAAACTCTCTAAAAGCCTATAAATACCCCCTTAGGGGTTAGTTGCATTCCATTCATTTAAAGAAAAAGAACCCTAGCCACTAATCTCCCCAAAGGCTTCCACTCCTTTATGTCAGGATTAGGAAAAAAGTCATCAAGCGAAAGACTTTGATTTTATGAGATCTTCTATGAATTTGACGCATTATACATAGATAGGAATTGATATGAGAACATCTTGATTTGATGTAAAGCACAAATCGCTATATCTAGGTTGTTTTTTATACCTATGATTTCCGATGTGCATAAATCTAGACGTCACTACAAAAGAAATTACTTTTTGCCACAAATTTCATGGTAAAATCTTACTTTTAACTACAAATTTATTTTTCATCCCTAAAAAAATAGCGTGAATAATTCTCGTGAAATATATGACATTTTACCATGAACTCTATTTTTTGCTACAAAATTAGTCATGGAAAATTATTACTTTTTACTATGAAGTTACTTTTTTGTTGCAAAAAATATGGAGGGAATAATTCCGCCATAATATATGACATTGTACCATTAACATCACTTTTTGCCACAAAATTATTTGTTATAAAATGTCACAACACCACTTTTTGACACAAAATTATTTAGTTGTAAAATATCACTTTTAATCATAAATTTACTTTTTGTAGCAAAAATAAATAAATAAATAAATAAAGTGGAAATAACTATGTGTGGACCTTGCATTTCTCATATGCATTCCCCACTCGAATGGCGAGACTCAATTTTAATTTGAAAAATAGATTTTTTGAAAATTTGTTTTTGGAGTCGCCACTTATTTTTGTTTTATTTTTAAAGGAAAAAACAAAATAAGAAATAACAACCCCAAATATGGCTGCTAAAAGGAAAACAGGTCTACAAGAAACCGAGTTTGGGTTTTGGGGTTAGGTTACCTATTGGAAAGGTACGACAATAAGTTATAGCACCCCTCTAAGCCCTTAAAAAAAGGGTCTTTATTGATCAATTAAGGCAAGTGTGGCAATTGATTGATTAATCGTGGATACCAAACAATGATCAAAGAATAAAAGCTAGTCATGCATGATAACGGATAAATAAATAAATATGATCGGGTGTGAGGTGTACTTTAGCAGCGAATCATGACGCGTTCTCATAGGAAACAAAGGTTAGTGAACAAGTATTGAATAATTGCATGTATGTCAGAGTAGGGCATAAATCAATCAATATTCGATCAAATATAGTAATTAGAATCAACATTTGAAAGACGAATGTCTCATATGTTGGACCCCACCAATGTCCAATTTTATTTTAGTTGAATTAATTTAATAAATTCCATTATAATTGGAATTATAGAATTGTATTCATACTTATTAAAAACTAAATAAAATTCAAGGTAAAATTATTAAAGTTGCTTTCCGAGAGAAAATGACATCAAATAATTTATTGAAATGACTTTGGAATCCTAAAGATGTCTAAGGATGAATAAAAACCTTAAAAGTTAAAATTATTTGAAAACTAAATTTTTAAAAATCAAAATTTGAAAGCAAAGATGAGAAAATAAGAAGATGAAAACACATGGCCTTTGAAAATGATTCATAGAGGGTGGAATTCTAAAATTGATTAAAAGACATGCATTAAAAGATTGAAGAAGAAACCAGATGTCTCTTAAAACATAGCAGAATGAGGGGCCATGCGTGTATGCAGAAGTGGGAAAGATGGAAAAGAGTTGGTGGGTCCATTTTTGGTTGGCTGGGAAATGGGCCATATCCATTCTTGGGTAATCTAGGTGAACTCTCTTTAAAAAACATGACCAAACAAATCAACTTAGCATTAATGAAATACTGTAGTGCATCAAATTCCGCCCCTCGAATCTTCAGACATAAAGACTTCAAGCAAGAGCACCTATAATTCTTCTCACTAAAAACGAATCCTACTGCTAAAATTTCTCCAGAATGGCTCCATCTTTAGAACCACCAAACTCAATTGTTCAGTTCAGTTCCTCATTTGAACTAGTTCCCAAATCTATTCCTTTCTAAAAAAAAACCTTATAGTATTAACATCATCTTCATAGTTGTGAAAGCTGTTGGTGGAGGTCTGCATGAAACAATCATACTAGACGCCATTAGGATGATCACAAATTTGAAACCATGCATGTAGAATTTTTTTCTCAAACTGCGCTCTTTCAAGTTCATTTTGAAGATGATCTGACATTATTTTTACTTGATAACCCAAATCTTTCTCTAGGTTTGTTTAATTTTTCCATATTCAGATGAGGAAAGCAATGACTTATTCCCAGCACTTCACAGTATAGAAATTCGAAGCTTCATTCATATTAGCATGGGTACCATTGGTTACTTGTCCTTGAGTAGTCCCATATCATGACACGAAGTTATCTCTGATACACTCCAAGAAAACCATAGGAGTCACTATTTCTGTCGTCATGTTCTTAGACTCAGATGAAAGAACCTTCTCATTGATGCACATGTCCACATGAAGTATACCAGTTGAAAAGAATTATGGAATAGGACACATTGGAGAAGATGGAATGATGGGTCTTCGATAGTGTAGTAAGGTGAGAATTATTGACTTCCACAAACACTTGGTGTTGACCCAAACCTTTCTGCACCATGTTGAGGAGTGGGAGGGTAAGTCTTGTGTGCTCCAAATCAGCTCGAGTGTGGAAGTGTGGAACTGGTCCCAAAGTGTTCCCACCATCACACAAATCACCATATTTCCAAGTGATAGGTGGACATGGGAACATGGTTCAAAGTCGCGGTATCGGTCACTGACTTGGCGGGTCCCGAGGCGTATCGGTCTCGGTGTATCGGTTTTGTATCGGACGATACATAAAATAAGTTAATTAGAAAATTCAAAAAATTATAAAAATATTATGTAAATCATCAGAAAAATATATACAATCAAATAAGCTCAAAAAATTAATAAAATAAAATTGTATCACATTTAACATTATTTAAATAGTTATAAAAGTATATGCTCAAAGTTATTTATGATAATGCTAATAAAAGTAAATATATCGGTCTCATAATCAACTTGAAGTCAACTATAATCAATATGACCTTTAGAGGTAAGATCTATAGACGGGGGTGCATAAATAAAACAAAATTATCAATTTAGATTAACACATCAACATAATTATTATTTTAAGCAATTACTTAAATTATCAATCTCCTTCCAAGGTAATCTTAATACATTATTCTTATATGATTCTTTAAACAAATTTTAATTTAATTTTTTTAATTTTAATTATATTCGATTTTTTTTATATTTTTATAAAAAATCATGCATGAAAATTTTATTTTTCTTAATATATTTTTCAAGAAATTATTATTTTTCCATAAGCTTAAAACACCATTTTTTTTTATATACAGAATACATGGACCGTACTAGGCCTTCATGAATTGAACTTGGGCTGGGCCTAATCTAGTGGGCTGAACCCATAAAAAAATGTTACGATGCTGAGCCACACAAGATCACCAATCCTCAGCCTCAAGACTCATAGGAGCAAAAGTAGAAAGTGCGAACTGCAAAGAGTGAAACCGCCATGGCCACCTCTCTCTTCTCCTATCTTGCCCTCCACCGTGGACGCTCACGATGTTGGTTCCGCTGGTGGTGCCGTCAAATCCTCTTTCCTTCACTGCACAAAGCTCTTCTCTGCTCCCAAACTCGAAAGGATGGTTGCCTTGTCGACATCCAATCACCATTACGGCACCGATAGCGCACCAAAAATGAAAAATCTACACTCCAACAATTGTGGATTTAGGGTTAAGTAGGTTATTCTTCAACCGTGTCTTTTTTTAAAGGTTTTTGAAAGGGTCACGAGTTTGTTTCAAAATTTCAGGGGTTTTTTTTTGTAGAGAAATCTCTGATTTCTCTTAAAATGTTGATTCTTGTTATGATGGGTTTCTTTTGTAGTTTTTCGAGTTGACCAAGTTAACTCGGAATACCGGTCGAGTCATCCAAGTCCAACCGATTCAAGGCCAAGTCTAGGTATAAAATGTATCTGGTATCGGACTCGTCACAGTCGGCGTCGAGACGAATACGAATTGGTCGAGTCGTACCGAACTCGATCGATTTTTTGAACCCTGCATGGGAAGGAATTTTCAATGCTGGAATTGGAATCGACTTCCACACCTTATTGGTCAACCCAATGGCATTTATTTAAGGGTTCTTGGGATAAGGCAGGAATTTAAGACTTTGATGGAGGCTTGGGAGGGTTGTGTTCAGGGCAGCATGTGACCAAGGTGTTCATGCACAAGGCATTCATGCATAGGGAAAGTGGAAGGAAAAGAGTTAAAGACGAGTGAGGTGGTGAATTTAGATTAAGTTACAATGCAAAAACTAAGTGATTGATGGGAAAGCAAAGTTGGGTATTTAGCGCATGGAGTCTGCATCTATAGAGAAAAGCTTCTAACGAACTTCTTCTGGTGTTCCAAAAGTAGCAAACTTGATCAATGAGATTTTCTACCCAAGAACACACCAAAACATGCTCCAAAAAATCAAGTTTCCATGCACCAATGAGTAAAGCAGTAGGACAACAGTCTTCAATAGCCGTTTCTATTAGTGAGGTTGACCATAAAGAGGCATCCACGACTGAAAGTAGGGTCAGAACCCATGTTTTGGCCCACTACTTTCCATCTTCATTACCGCATTGCAGATGGATGAACTAAGTTGTAGTTGCTTGCAATCCCATCTTGTTTTCAATTAAGGGTGTTGTTTTTTGCAAAATCATACTCTGTTTCCCATTGCCATGTAGTACCTTCTGCTAGCAGCCACATCAGACATTGATGCAATGATAGGTTTTGAGATAGCCAAAAGTATTACTTTCGCCCACATTAAATCAGAAGAAAGAACATCACCTCTAGGGCTAAATTAGATACACTGAATGGACTTCATGCACGACTAATGCTTCCAGAAGCTCTAATTACAACTATTTGATCTTTACCCTTATATAGAAGAAGGGTCCATTTCCTAACTTAGGTATTTCCTGTAATCAACCCTTGGGAGATTTTCATCATTTGATTGTCCTAGCCTTTCTTTCTGTTTTGCAACTAAAATAGCACTCATATCATCAACAGTGAGGAAATTCATTCCCCAACTCCAAAATCAAGTGGCCCTCATTTGTAGATTCTCGAAGGACCCTCATTCAACCTAAAATGCTCACTATTTTAGTTAGTGATCAGATTCCCAATCCACTAGCTCTGGCATTCAACAAGAAAACAAAGATATCTCTTCGAAGCTGGAAATTTCTGACCATCTTAATATTGGTCCAATGCCATACTTCTCCAATACCCCAACCCAATGATGATGGATACTAGGAATATGCTGACTTCTCAATGGTTGCCTGACCATAGCTACTGTACCCTCACCCAGACATATCAGAAACAGAGGAATATAGGGAAGAATGAAGATAGGGACAGAGCATAAACAAACAAATAAACCAAACATCAATGAATCTTAACTCTATTTCATAGATTGATAAAGAGCTAGGAGCAGGTGGAATCCAAAGGAAACAAGAGCAAGATTTTTATATATCAAACTCAGGGAATGATCAAAACATTGGGTATTTACAAGAAAAATCAAAGATATCGAAATAAGAAAAACAAAACAGATCAAGCATGTAAACAATCAGATCCAACAATGTAAATGAGTGGCCCTTGATGTCCACACCAATCCACAAATTAATCCTTAGAAAAGCAGCTGAAAATGAGAGTAAAGTAGTGTGAAAATGATAAATAAGAAGCTCATAGTAGTCATACCTGGAAAGCTTTCCTCAAGCAAAGATTTACTTTGCTTCAAGCTGTTGTTCTAAGGGTATTAAAAAAATAGAGGACTAGCCCAAAAACATACAAGCAAAGAACATAATGAGGAATTGGAAACTTATCAGTGATAGGTTGAGGCATGACAATGCATTGCCCTTAAAATAGATCTACCCTCCTTGAAGACGAACTTGGTGCACTAAGATACCAGTGGTCTATCTCCAAGATCCAACAACCAGTGAATCTCACCTTAGGTGCACTTTATAGGCGAGATATGTATAGCTCGGGTTCAGAAATATTCCTCCATATAGATATATGAATGCAGCAAGGACGGTGATGAACACGACTAGAGAATGTTGTAGAGTGTTGGGAGACTTAGAAGAACTCTAAAAAAAAAAAAAAATTGGTCTTTCGAGAGTTGTGAGGTGACTTGCTTTTATAAACCACTAACACAGTCCTAACGGGACTTTTCTTTGTAAGCGAAGCCACTAACATAGTCCCAATGGGACTTTTCCAAAAGAGTCAGATTCACTAAACCACTAACCTTAGTCTAAAAAAGAAATAGTCCACTAAAAGACTCAACCAAAAATGAAAGACTAAGTCAAACGGGAATAAAATTAAATTAAAAAATAATTTTATTTTGAATTTTGTAAAAGTTAGTCGAGTTTGCATGCGTGTACGCAGGGAGGGGGGGACCCCCTACGTAGGATGTGTGTGCGAATGCAACGTGCATTAAAAAACTCTGGCCCAACCAGCTTAAAGCCCACTCAAATGGGCGTGGGCCCCATGGGCACGCAAGGCTCTCCTACACCTCTCCACAAGCCCATTAGGCTAAGAAAAGTGGATTAGATAATATACCCACTAAAGGGGTTACTATCTTTCCAATGTGGGACAAGTTAAAACACTTAAAACACAACTTCACATTTACACTCTTTCTACACAAGCTACTCAACTTCTTCTCCTAAACCCAAAATCTAGTTAGCTCCAACCTTTGCTTCTATTCGTTCTTCTCTGACAGCTCAGCTTACTCTCTCTCTCAACCTCTCAAACTCTTCTTACTTTCTCTCGTGAGTTCTCCAACTCTTCTTACTTTCTCTCATGAGTTCTCCAACTCTTCTTACTTTCTCTCCTAAGCTCTCCAACTCTTCTTACTTCCTCCCCCCAAGCTTTCCACCTCTATAACCGTCTTCCCTCTTGTTGCTGCTAGTCCCTCAAAATTGAGAATCTCTTAAAATGTATTACTTTGCTAAACATTTCCCTATTAGTCCACTATCCATAACCCACCTACTGCCAAAACCTCTTCCCACCAAGTGCCTTGACAGTCACCACACCAAAAATCCCCTAACAAACCTGTTTTTTTTTTATTATTTTAATGCTCTCCTACCAAAGTCTCCTAAAAGGTGATAAAAGGGTGGCCCCTAAAATATCCAAACCCTCTAGACCCAAAATGAGGGTCTACACTATGGCACAATATATGATCTTGCCATGAACTTCATCTTTTTCCATAAAATTATGTGTGACCAAATATCATTTTTAGTCATAAATTTACTTTTTGTCTTAAAATTATGACAAAAATAATTCCCACATAATATATGACATTCTACTTTGAACTTCATGTTTTAGTACAAGATTATTTATAATAAAAATCATATAAAAAAGACTTACAAACTTCATTTTTTATTCCAATTTTTTTCCATAATTTTTTTTTGCCATGATAATGTTTACAAATTTTTTGGTATTTTATTTAACTCACTCATTTATGAGATGCAGAAAGCTCCAAGAACTGGGGAACTAAGCTCCAAGAATTGGGAAACTAGTTATAATGAGGATAAAAGAAAAGAAGCCTTTTGTAGTGGTAAGAGTTGTCTTTGGTATGTATACTAGATTTGATTCAATATATAATGTCTGCACAAGTCCAAGCTTCAACTCCAATATGTCGCTAATAGTTTATATGCTAATGGACTTAATTTAATCAGTTTCAATGGATGGAAATAAACTATCTCATAAGGTATATTTCAAATTTGATCAGTGGAGCTACATTCATCCATGAGATAACAGTTACATAGAAGTAAGTTTGTCATCTTTGCTACCATCTTTGTTAAACTACAAGGATACAATTATTTAGGAATTGCTTGTATACATTCAATTTCCAAAGGTGGAATGGGCAAACATATAGTGTGTATATATAGGCCTTTTTTTTCCTATCATTTCTTCTTCCTATTTCTTTAAGCCCATTCTTTCTCTTTTAATGGCTATCAAGTATAATGTAATTATGGATTTGTGGACCCGCATTTTTCACGTGCGTCCCCACTCGATCGGCGAGACTCGCTTTTTATTTGTGAAAAATTAATTCTTGGAAAAAGTTGGAGTTGCCACTTATTTTATTTTTATTTTAAAGGGAAAATAAAACAAGAAAGAAAAACCCTAAAATGTGACTCCATAATTTTTGGAAAAAGCATGTCTTTGAAAAACCCGAGTCTAAATCCGGGGATCAAGTTACCTATTGGGAAGGTACCTTTAAAAGGTAGCACCCCTCTAAGCCCTGTAAAGGTCTCTACTAACTAACTTAAGGGGAATGTGGCAATTAATCGATTTAATTATGGATACCTAAGTAGGCTAGGTGGTTCCAAAAAAATAGCATGTCAAACAAGATCAAATCATAATAAAGGAAGGTTAGGATGCGTACCCGGACCGCTTCTCAAATGCTATCATAAAACATAAGAGATTAGTTTGGAAATACGACACATTATATGTATTTTATCAAAGATGATTAAACAAGCATCAAATCAATCAATCATGCCATCAAACAGGATCATAGCTCATGATAACGTACACATTCATAGAATTTTAGAGTTTGTAGGGTGGGAAGAGCATACCTGATTAGTGAGCATCCACACATCTTATAGGAACAAGGGCATCTCAACAATAAATATTAAGTGAATTCAAGTATTTCGTCAAGCAGAATCAAAAATCAACATATCAAGCAAACAATATTGAAGAAGGTATCATGAATGTCGGGCCCCCACCAAAGCCCTAATTAATTTCGCATGAGTTGATCCTATGAATTCCATTGTTTTGGAATCATGGAGTTTGTTCATGCTTGTTGAAAATCGAGAAAATCATGAAAATAGTTGAAAATAAAAGAAAATAGTGAAAATGCATGCCTAGAGGAAACTGGCAGCATATTTACTAAAATCTGGATTTAAGTGACTAGAAAGACTCTAAAGATGGATTTTTCAAAGCTGGAAATGTTTAGTTAAAAAAAATGATTTAAAAATTCAATTTAAAACAATAAATTCTCAATCAAAGAAGCAAAAGGAAGAAGAGGTGTGTGTAGCAAGGTAGATATGATGGAGTGGAGTCTGGGAGGTTTAGCTATATCTAGATTGCTGATGGTTGTGTGAAGAGACCTTTGTACATTGTTAGCATGTTTGGAGAAGAACTGACCATATTCATTTCAGAGCACGTGCTCACTTGCTGCCACTCATTCTCAAGCTTCAAATATTCTTTCAGATGTTCATCTGATTTATCAATTTTCTTATAGTTCACTTCCGGATTTTTCTGTAGTTCAGAATCTGAGTTTTCCAGCTCATCACAACTTCATCCTTTGCCTTTTCTGTAGTACTAATTGATCTTCTTTAGCTCGCATAGGGAAATTCACTGATGTAGCTTTTCGAATAAATACATGGACTGTTGCAACATCTCCAAGCTGTATGTGTGTGGTGCCCCTTTTGAATTTTGGCAAGTGCTTTAAAGCTCATTTTCTTTTAAGGCGAATTCCAATGCTAAGTGGTCCGAAGGTTGGATCAATTCTCTCTGTAAGGATGCAAGAGCGTGTCTTGAAGTTATATCTTCAACAGTTTGTACAAGTAAGAACAGATTCAAACCATCTCTTCCTCTGAAGGTTTGCTTGAAGATTCTTTTAGACAAGATTTTGAAGGAGTATCAAAGCAAATTTCTTGTTCTATACGATTCGAAGTATCGATTTGCGGAATCCGTTGAGAAATCAGTGGTGTAAAGCACAAGATTCTGGTCAGTATACAATATAATCATGGATCTTCCTCTCGAGTTATTCACCTCTGAGAAACGTGCAACAAGTTTACTGCCTTGATTCGGCATCTGATCAGATAGATAGTATTGTGTCTGTTGGAGGATTAAAACTCTGCCAGAAATAGGTGGGATCGCAGCCCGCAAGCATAAGATTGCCAATGTCCAGCATGGTAGCATAGGTGACTTCAGTACCATTCAAATCAGCCTTTGAACATGAGAGAGAGAGAGCATCATAAATTCTATTTTGATTTTCCCATTTCTAATAGCATTTGCCTCAGCTTTTGGAGAAGAGCTTCATCATTTGACCTGGCCGTTTGCAATGCTTCCAAGAAATTCTTGCAGCCTGCATCATCTTGATCGCCTGGTTCGCTTTCCACATCGTCAAAAATGACCTTCAATAAATTTAGAAGCTGCTCCAGATGAGCCATATTCCTCAAATAAAAGGGTTGTTTCAAGAGGATCAACAACAAAGCGATAGATAAGTATCCTTCATAATGCAGCCTTTTATCTACAACTTCATCCTCAAAGAATAAATAGCACTCATAAATCATTTTTTATGCTTCATTGAACCGTATTCTTCTCTCTTCGGGCGCATTGGAAATATGTATTCTGGTTGCTGGCATAGTAGAGTAATTCACCAAAATTTCTCATGAGCATGTTGGGCAAGATTCACAAAGGCGACCTTATTGAGAGGCTCTTTATGTTTCACCTTCAGAAAATTATCTATACTAGACATTAATTCAACACATTGGTAAGAGTTCAAGATGAATCTGCATGTCCACTTTTGAATGACTCAAAGATGACCCCGTCTGAAACTCAAAGCCAGTAGAATTCTCCAACAACATCTTCTAATAGCTTATCCTGCTCATTAGTTGCTTCTCTGCCACTCCTTGCATAGAGCTTCTTAATATTCCAGAGCCTATTCATGACTTATCTCAAACGCAAACAAAATAGAGAATCAGGACCTTCACTTGATGCCTGCGTTCAGAAGCTGTAACTGGGCATCAAAATCATCTAGGCATAGATCACAACCCTCAACATGATCAGTTGTAGGTGATCGAGCAGCCAATTCATCATTGAGCAAATCAATAAAAGCTTGGATATCATTGCCGGGTGGCCTAAAATCATTGGATAAATCATTAAAGTCATTAAGTATATTACTGATCTCCATGAAAACCCTTCTCCTTGCTTCTATAGAGCGAACACAAGCTGCCACTAAAATTGGTTAGCCCGGATTGCTAATTTATGCCTCCAATCACTATCGATTTTTCTTTTCCTTTTTAGAACTTCTGGAATATGGATGAAACATGTGAAGGATACGGTGGAATTGCAAGTTTTGGGTTCGAAATCCAGCAGAACTTTGTTACTTTTCCTGCAGCTGCTATGCGTACTTCAGCCTCATTGTCATGAAGCAACCAAACATATGCAGGAACCAAGTCTGACCTAGTAGACTCAGGACCAACAGCTTCACATAGCTCATATAATTGATTTGCAACCATATAGCGAACACGCCAGGACTTATCCTGAGAGAAATTCATAATTTATGGGAGGAATATGTGCTACACAATCTTGAGGTTCCAACAATTTTCCGAGAGCTGCACAACCCTTAACAGCCAATAACCTAACAGAATCTTGATCATCCTGTGTCAGATCCTCAAATATTGACATGATGTCAGCCTTTGAATGAGCAGCTTCAACAGTAGCAGCAAACTTTCCCAGATTTGATGCAGCAGATCTCTTTACCATTGGCATGTCATCTTGACAAAGCTGGCTATATATTGCTATTCTGAAGTAGATGACGTATTCTGGAAAACTGTGCTTGTCAACTGGAATAATTTTTCACGACATTTAGAGGAACCGTGTACTTTTTCATTTGAATCTTCCCACCAGGCATTTAATTGAATTCTGGATTCTTATATTACCAATAGGATAAACAAACCAATTCTTATAGCTTCACTTACAAAATCGTAAATACCTTGCTGCCATGTGTTCAATATTAGTCCTGTTTCTATCTTTTAGAGCATATATAGAGACATGCTTTAGGAAGTCCTGCATTATTTGCATTTCGCTTAGTTTCTTGCTCAGTAATTCAATCTGAATATGGGGTTGAGGCATCTAGGATGCAAAGATGACTATGGATTGTGCATTTGCTTGTTTGTCCTCTTATCGTTTTCTGAATCAAATCATCTGCTGCTGTGTCCTCTGAAGCTGTAGCCTCATCCAACAATCTCTCAAAAGCATAAACACCAGATTCTACAGTTGTGCTGTTCTCAGTTTGCATCAGCAATATAAGGGGTTTTATGCACTCAGAGGCCCTCGGCAAAGCTCGAATTTTTAGAATATTAAACAAAGCAAAGCAGAGTTGTGCAACATTTCCCTTTAGATCTGAGGATGAAGTAGAAGATGACAAAATTTTGCAAAGACTCTCAAGGGGGTTCCCATCCACGTCTGTCATCAAAGATGTTTTTTTTTTTTTATGAATTTCCCATAGTCAACTTGATTAAGACAACAAGAGTAGCTTGTTGCTCACTCTCTGATGCAGCATTAAGCACATTAATCAAGAGCTGAACCGCCTGCCTAGCTAACTCAAAATCTCTGACATTCTTAGCATCGAAAAAAACTCATGCAAAGCTCTAGCAGCATCGAATCTAGCATTTCTTGACTCCAAACGCAGCACGGCTATTAGTTGATTTAAGGAACTGATTGATGCTTCCTAACGAGGAAGATCAAGATTACTAAAAAGTATTCTCAACAGCTCAGACACTGTGGCCTCAGAAAAGTCTTGAGGGCTCAAAGACAAGTACTTGGTTAGAGCATCCAACGCTCCAGCTTCAGCCATGATCAGTTTGTTTGTATCACTTCCATCTGTAATACCAGTCAATTGTTGAGCAGCAATTGGAGGGGCACTTGATCTGTCTGGAATTGGTCTCAAAAGATCCATTAATAAAGGTATAAATTTGCGAGCAGTGGAACCAACTCTTATGTCTTCAATTTCAACAAGATTTTCAAGAACAACTTGAACAAGTTTCCGAACCAGACAAAACTCTTCAGATAAAGCAACAAGGTTTGGCATATCTGATTCTATCTTTTCTACCTGCAGATTATGATGGCATTTCTGCTCTCCAGATTCAAGGATAAACAACGATTGTACAGTCTCCCAAGCAGCTCTGTTCTCATTCATTAATGTCAGGCAACCAATGAGTGTACCTCACAAAGCTCTCCAATCTGCCAGTCCATCTCTTGCACAGATTATATTATCTGTAGTGGGCAAATACATCCCCATCTCTCTTGTTGTACGCATGAGCCATTGACATAGTATTGCTATCTGCCCTGGTGTAGGCATGTCCCATTGATACGGACATAATACTCTCAAACTCCTTCACTTGACTGACTTTAACCTTCCTGACCTCACCATAACTAAGACCTGACCTAGGATCTTCCAGTGAATGAGATATTAAATAGAGGTTCATTCCTAAAGGGATCCTCAATAACTCTTCTCGCCATGTTCATATTTCCTGCACCAACTGATAGAATGTTCCTGTCATCCGAAACTGCAGCATCTTGATTGTGAATTAAAAATGAAATAAACTAAGAAAGGCAATACAGAATGCTTCTGGTTCACTGATCTCGAAGTCTGGTTGATCATTATAGGCTCTCAAGCACACGTTACCGACATAAGGTTCTTTCAATAATGCTCTCTATACAAAGGAATTTGAATCTTTCACTTCATATGAACCATCTGGACCTTGGCTTGCTCACTATTGGTCTACAAATCTTAGCAATTTTGCTGGAGTGGAAGAGTTCCAAATAATTTCTAGTGACTCCAAGTTTGCATTTAACTTGGATAATAAGTCTTTGGGTAACTGATCTTTTATCATTCTGAAAATTTTTTTTGGAGATATCGAAGCTTTGAATGTATTAGCTGCAGCCTGATCAAGTTTTCCTGATGATTATGCATTATGATCCCATTATTCACAAGGAACCGCAATGCTAAAGCCTCCTCCACTTCTTTTCATCCTCACTCCATATAACTTTGATGATCCAGCAATATGCTGCACCCACATAATAGCAGCACACTGCTCCAATACTTTATTAACAACCTGTTCACTAGTTTGCAGCCACTCAAAGGAACCTTGTCAATAGTTCGTCAAAACCACCAATGCAGGGCAGTTCCAGTCATTCTCTGATAATAACCGTAAGAACCTTAGAAATCCTGATATCTGAGAGCAAGGCACATAAAATGGTAAAGGCTTCAAAAAGAGATATGCAACCAATAGCTCAACTGCCACCTCGACCAAGCAAGATGAAAAGAGATGTGAAGCAACTCATCGCTTTGCTAGCCGAATAACTGACCCATATATTGGGTAACAACCTTGTAGACCATTAATCATGCTAGAATGCTGGCCATGGGTAAAAAGTTCCTTGTCAACAGAAGAAATATGCTTCAGTTGGTTACTCCTATTTTGCCTATTCAACAAGCTCAGGCCTCTTTCATGCAAAATTCTAAGACGAAATGCATATCCAGACATAAAAAAAAAAAAAACATCCACATTTTCCTCAATAGTAGTGCAGATCATACCCCAATTGTTCTGGAGACTTTCTCCAATTCTTAGAAGGAAAGCAGATTTAGTCTTCTCAATAGCTACATCATCCATTGGCCAGTTGCCTGAACCTTCCAACTGAATCATAACTTCCAATGGTTGAATATAGGTTGAAGTGAGCTTATTTAATCTAGGAACAACACTCTTTTCATTGGCTAGGGGATGAGGTTCAGGAGGGAAGACAGATGTAAACCTGAGAGCTGAATCTAAAGGTTGCACACTAGACACCTTCAAAGGAATGTCTATGAGAAGATGTAATCTCTTTGACAACACTTCAAATGCCTCAAGCAAACTTCCAGAAAATGATATAGAATCTCCAACACCATGAACCAGAGAGAGATCAAGTTGATCTACAATATGCACGATATTTCTTTCTGATAAGGAAAGGTGCCGCAAAAGGAGATATTCGGTAATCCTTTTTTATGATGGTAGGCCTTTCCCATTGCTTGCTTTCCCATACTGTGCTTTCCGCAAACATCCCATCTTTAAATCTTAGAAGCTCTGCTTTCTCTCCCCCAAAATTCCGGAATTTAAGAGCCTCATCTTTATGCTCAGCATTTGGACCAACATCGACCACTCTAAAAGCTTTCTCTAAAGAGCTGACTAAAATCCCAATGAGCAATGGCTCTCGATCAAAGATTGATAAACCATTTTCCACATTGCATTCTGAAGTGGCATTTTTCCAGCTAACACGGATGAACTTTGTTCTAAGAGAACCAACACTTCATCATAAAACCCAAATGATCCAAAACAGGAAACCAAGGAATTAATCAAATCTTCTCTCTGGACATTTCTTCAAACACACCGTAAGCACCTCAAATAGATTCAAATACCGTACAGGAAGAGGGATAGAGAACAAATAAAAAAAGAAAAGATATAAAACCCGGAGACGAAGAGAGTGGAAGACATTGATCAATAAACATAAATAGCTCTACTTCAAATATTAATCCGTGGGCTGGGGACAGAGGGATACAACCGAGAAAACAAAGTATAAAGAATGAAAACAACACAAAAAAGGTAAAATTGAGGAACCCATGAAAGCCCTATTTCGAAATTCATTCAACGGGCTCAGATAAGTGGGAGGATGATCAGGAACAGATTCGTGGCACACACATAAATAACCAATATCAACAAAGCAAATTGTGGCCCTTTTCGTCCACACAAAAATCAACAAAACAATTAAATATTCAGGAATCGAACACACGGAAAAATCAAATATAAGTAAGAATTCCAAAAGCAACGAGGTGCATACCTGGACAGCTTTGGTTGCAATGGCTTGGCTTCTGGCTATCTTTCCTCTTCCTTCTGAAGACAATTCCCAGATAAAAATCCTCTTTTTGCTTGTTCTTTCTTCCTCCTCCTCCCTCTCTAGACTCCAATACGTGCTTTTCACCAAAAAAGAATCTCCTCCCACAATAAAAAAAAAAGCTCTTTTTCTTTTCTTCTTTTCAACAAGCTTTCACGTATATATATCAGCCCCCTCAAGGACCCAAATCTGTTCCCTCTAAAAAAAGCAAAATCTCCTATCTCCTTTCTTCTTTTCTGCTTATCCTTTTTAAATCTTCCAATTCAAAAACAATCTTCCCAATTTCAAATTCCTCTCTAAAACCTTCCAAGGAGAGTCCCACCTTCCTTAAACTCCAATCGTAAGTTTCCTTGCAAAACATGGAATTTTGAAGTTAAATAATTGATCGAATAGTTAAGTAGGTAAATAAATTAGGAAACTGTAAAAATAAATAAATAAAATAATAATAAATAATAATAATAATAATAAATAAAAATAAACCAATAAACAAAAGCAGAGCCCAAAAGCCATGTAAGCATGCAAGTCATACAAGTCACACTAAAAATGTCCAAATGGGCCAAGTGTGCCTAAACGGCCTATGATGAGACTAAGTGGGCCTAGGGTGGTGCCTAATGGGCCAAGTGTATCTAAAAGCTATTCTAAAAAAAAAAAAAAAAATGCCTAAGTCTAAATTAGGGCTGCCAAGGGTCACAATAAGAGATCAAATAATCCCTCAACCAAAGTCTCTGAGGTGACTCAAAAAAAAGTAAGTGGTATGAGTAGCAATGAGCCACTAAAGAACTATTGTGGAGCATTGAAAACGAATTTCGAAGACATGTGCTAAAGGGACAAAATTGAGGGTTTACAAGATTATATACGTACAATGAGCATAAGAAAACTAATAAGGGGAAACTAGTAAGTAAATTGTTGGGAACTCATTAAGAGCTAAAATTCACAAAATGTGCTATCATCATCATGAAAGTTTTAAAGATTAACTATTTTGAAATTACACTTTTTTCAAGGTTTTAGATAAAGTTGAAGGTAGTAGGATCTATGCAATGAATGAAAATTTTATTTAAAAATATTTTTTAAAAAAAGTATTAAAGACTCAACACCTACAGTACTAAGCAAGGAGAAGTAACATCCATACTAGGCTATGCAGTAGCGGAAAATAACATCCCATGTTTATAACATCATAATTTTAAAAATAGTATCGTATACCTGCAAACACCAGTAACTGCAACTATACATTACCTTTAGTCTTGAAACAAGTGTGGGTACGATTATAGTCTCACACCTTCAGTAGCACTTGTACACATAACCACAACTATATGATTTATCTACACCCTCTATGGTCACACTTTGATGCAATCAACTTTATTTACATCTAAATGTTATGATCACATTTTTTCCTATATTTAGCCTTTGGGATTTGGATGTAACTATAAATTTGTTTTCTTATAGTGTAGTTTTTTTTTTTTTTTTTTTAAGTATTCACAGGCATGATTAACAACACTTGTAATTACCTTTTTCAATAGTGGGCATAATGTTACATCATTATTTAAAATAAAATCTAAAACATTCTTGAATTATATATATATTTTTTTAAAGATGAATGAAATCAAAGTTCTAAAATTTATTTTGCATTTTCAAAAATGAAAAGGCAACCCAATGCTTTTTCCAATTCCATGACTATAAAAAAAAACTTAAGATAATGACACCTATGCCTTGGAGCTTCCAAAAAAGTTTCACTAAATAATGAGACAAGCATGGATGTTATAATTTAGAAGGAAATGGGGCTAAAATTGACACTTTGGAGGGGGAATGTTGACATGTATATCCTAAGATGCTTTTAGGAAGTGACTTTGTAATGGTTTTTGAACCCTTGGATTCAAGATAAGTGTCATGAGATAATTAATTTGGGAAAACTTGGCTCTCTTAGCTAGAAAGTTCCATCTTCTAGCACATATTTTAAAACTTTGGAACTTGTATTAAGTGTAGTATTCTAATATCCCTATATGTTACCCAATTTCATTCCCACTAGATAATGCATTTTCTCTTCTCTCAAACCTCAATACTCTCCTCTCTTTCTCATCAGAATCTATAATTATTTGAGCCTTAAATTATAAAACTTTTGGATTCAACCAAATTGATCATGCTATCAATAGGAGAGTTATCAGAGATCCTAAGGTGAGTTTTGAGAAAACCTCAATGAGATATCAATGAAAGCTTTCCACCATTGATGGGTCCTCCTAACCTTTCTTCTTAAACAAAATTGACAACATCTATTTTATCCTTTGATAAGAACAAAGAGCTTTTACTCTTCAACAAAATCTTGTACGCAATTAGGATGTTTTAGCATATGAATAAACATATGTTCATGCAATTTTCTTGCCCATTCTTCTTCATTTCGATTTTCCTTTGTTTTTGTTTTTTAGGTTCTATTCTTTGATGTTTCTATTTTTCAATTATTATAGTAAATGTTTGTAAGGTTATGTCTTCTAAGATGATTTAAGAGAGTTTGTATTTCAAAAGTGTCTAAAAGGTGTGTGACGCATCACAGGTCTACTTATTTTCCTTTGGCCCTCATCAACATTTTTTTTTTTTTTTTTTGGACTTCATTCACCTAATTCTGATAATTTATTGGCTACCCATTTCTTGTTTTTAATGTTATCTACAAATTTATTTAATTTTTTTTTCTTGTAAAATTATGCCCCAATTTTGATAGTAGTGAATTGGAGCAATGTTTTATTAAGCAATTTTTATTTTTATTTTTTGTCAATGATTTGATGGAATTGATTTGGCTAGCAAAGTTTAATTTATGAATTTTATTTATATTTTTTATTTTATGATTCTCTCATGAATTTGGCAAACTTAAAGAAATTACTTTTAAAAAGATCAATTTAGATGACCTTCTAATTTTTTTGTCATTTTTTTTTGGCAATTATTCTCCTATATATATTGTTTTAACTTTTTTAAAGGACAAATTTCGATGACTTGTCAGAACCAATCGCTTGTAAATATGACATTTGTTAATTTCTAGGTGTTTTGTTTTGCTACATTTGTTTTGTTTTTCGTTTTAGGGTTGTCAACCTATTTTTAGTTGTTTTGTTTTGCTACGTCTATTTTGTTTTTTGTTTTGGGATTGTTAACCTGTTTTTCTTATGACATATTTGTTGATTTCAATTAACGATATTTTGTGCATCTTTTAGTGTAGTGAATTTTTGGGCTCCCTTGTGTGTGAGGGAGTGGGCCCCATCTGCTTAGGGCCCAAGTTAGTTACATTAAAAAAAAAAAAAAGATCTAGGAAAAGAAAAATAGAGAGAAGAGAAGAAAGAGAAAAAAAACACATCTACCCATATTTCATCAACAAGTCGATCCTGCTTCATCTGTGGTCCGATCAAGTTGAAATTTGGAGGAGAGGTTCAAAACTCGAGTAGCTACACTCTGAACGGTGAAGATTAGATTTTGAGCTTGGGAACTAGTCTTACTACCCATGAACAGTAACAACATTTGTTTTGGTATTCTTTCTCTAATTTTTCTTTGTTTCTTTTGCCAAGAGAGATTATATAATTCAAGGCTATATATGCTCTTGATATATTTGGTATGAAAAGGTGAATCTCAATAATGAACTACACCTAGGGGGGGAATAGGTGTTGTAGAACAATTTAAAAAATCTCCTAACAAATATTACCTAACCTTAGACTTTCTCAATGTCAAGAAACTTCTCTTCCAATAACTTTTCAACAAAGCACAAAATTCACAAGCAAGAAGGTATGCACCAACACTCTCCCAATAATTTATAAATGCAATACACATGCAAATGCTTCACCAATCCTCAAAAATAAATCAAACGAACAATTATCTCCTCAACTCATATCAATTTACTTCATAATATCATTAATCAAAATGAGTACAAAAATTATTAAGGATATTTCATGGATCATCACACTTATATCACCTCATATTTCTTCCATTCAACATGTATGCTCAAGTAATCAATGATATCAAAAACAGAAAATAAATCAAAGTGTAGAGTGAGAGAAAGAGACAATTAACACCATATTTTTAATGTGGAAAACCTTCGAAGAGATCAAAAACCACGAGCCTACCACCAATTGAAAAACTTCACTTTGAAGAATAAAAATCGAGTACAAGGTTTTACCTAGCTCAAGCCAACCAATCCTTCCGGGACCACTTGACTAGTACGTTCACTTTCAACTTCTCACCTTTATCTTCCAGAGTACACTTGGAGTTCGCACCAAGCTCAATCTCGGCCTCTTCTTGAATCTATAAAAGAAGAAAATGGGTTTGTACCCAAACCCAAATAGAATGAGGGATTGAGATATGAATGAAGGAATGAATCAACTCTTTTATTGCTCAAGAAAATCCATTAAAAACTAGTTTGGAAAACATTAAGAGAATTGGATTTTCTTTGCAATAAAAAACCCCCAAATTAGTAAAAAAAGATGAGAAAATGAAGAACACATGGAGTGGTTGCAACTCTCTCCACGTTTTCTGCCATCTCTACCCAAAAAATGAGAGAAAATTACTTTTTGAAGTGTAAAAAGAAGCCCTTAATCTAATGGTTGAGATTTGATCTTAAAAACAAGTTAGTTGGATTGATCTGCCCCTGCACCTGGATTGATCCAAAAATAAGGGAATAAAAGCCTTGCACCAAAAATCATTTCTCCCAACTTTCTAACACATTTAAAGATTAAAAATAGGGTTGATTCACATTCAATCACCACACACTCGGCTACATACATCGGCCTCTTAGCAAAGTCTTAGTCTTCAAAGTCAAGTAGTCTGAAGAGGAATTGGAAAACCGAGTTAGGGGACACTTAGGAATTTTGTCCAGAATTGCCAACCTAGCTAAACACTTACAATCTCCCCCTTTGGCAATTCTAGGACAAAACCCTTTACAACATGAATGAGTACAAGTAAGTAAGCCCCACCCAACTCTCATACAAGGTCACTCACTCACTCAAAACCACAACCTAGGTACTACAAAACCTTTAATTGCAGCTCACAAACAAAACAATTAGTAGCACTTGTGTAAAGCAACTGAATATACATAATATATCAACAAGTATATCCAAAAATTCTAATGTATATTCAAATCCAAATGAGACAAGATCACATATCAACATGTATCTTAAAATATCCAATATCCAAAATAACCATCAACATGTGGATATCCCAAAATAATAACTACAATGTCTCTCCCCATTTTAGTCCCAAAAAGAGACAAAGGGCCACAATCTCTCCTTTTCTATCCAAGAAAAAAAAAACAAATGAATGAAAATTCAATAGCAGAATATCTCACATCCAAATCAACTAACATCCACATTTCAATAAAAAAACAAATACCCAAAAATCAAGTATTCACATATCACCAAGTATCCATATCAACTTCCAAAAAAAATATAGGATACAAGAATATTTCCCTGACTGCCATCACATGGTTTCAATTAAAAACTTTTAGAAAATGCTTTATCACCATGAAAATAGATTCCAATCATGAAAATGTATGGAGATCACTCAAAATGAACAACCAAACCCTAGGATTAGCATTCCTAGAAACCAACAACAATCCAAGGCAAAAATGAAACTCCAAATACAAAATCTCCTGTGAGAGGATTCCACATAAAGAAATTAAGCATCCAAATGAAGCTAATGGTGGAGAGAAAAATGGACAAAACGAACACCCAAGGTTCCCGAAGATAGCTTAAGCTAAGAAACTTGTGGATGAGCCACCTTGGAGAAAAAATGGCGCCCAATGAAACATTGATGTAGAGATTTTCAACATTGAAAAAAATGATGACAGAAGAGGAATTCATCAGAAATAAATTTCAGCAACCATGGCGATGGAAGCTTATGCAATGAAGAAGAGAAGAATAAGAAGATGAAAACCCTTTTTGAAAGATTTTGAAATTAGAGCTCAATTGAGAATGGAAGAGGGGTTTTTAAAGAGTGGGTATTTTGATTTTTTTTTTTAAACACGGAATGACAATTTTACCCCTCAGACCCTCTTTTAAAAAACTCACAAGACCAAAGACAAAACAAGAATTTTATTCACTAAGAGATAAGTGGTATCAATCTTGGTGGATTGATCTAGGTTTCGTTCAAGAGCTCTCAATGGAAAAAAAACTGTGTAACTTAATTGTAGAAAACTTTTCACAAAAAAATTCTAAGTGTTGGAGCCAAGTGGTATCGATCTTGGTGGATTGATCCACATTTCGTTCAAGGGCTCTCGATCACAAGACTATGTACACAATGGATCGATCCACAAATTCAGCAGATTGATTGACACCCTACTAAAAAATGACTTAGGCAAAAACTGACGAAAAATCACAAGAAACACACCAACAAGCTTTCTAAAAATTGAAAATTTGATTCACCAAAGCTAAGATACAATAGAATGACATACTTATCTTTCAATCAAGAAGTTAGAATTGATTCAAATTGAACAAGAATGCTACCAAGAGCTTAACTTTAGACAAAATTAATAAACATAAAGATCGAAGAACCTTCCAAATTTATCAAATGAATAGGTAAAAAACAAATGATTATCAACACTCTAATAAGGAAGCTTAAGCTCAAAGAAGACTTACTCATGACACCATAAAATAGTGAGAATGTTAATTTCTTTCCACTTATAAACCTATATTCACTCATAAAGCAAAAAAAAAAAATTTCAAGACACTTTCTTCCTTGAGAAATTCAAGATAATGTTCCAAGAAGTCAATTTGCACCTCTCTTAGGCGGATTTTTGTTTAACATGACCTATTCACATCCCAAAAAAAATTCATACATCATTTTTTTTCCACATTGAGCATTGAAATGATTACACAAACATGAGCTTCACCCTTAGGATCATTTTTTTTTTTTTTACTTGAGGATCACTAAGGTGACCTTTACAACATAACAACATAAGGGATGTCCCACTCTTGCAATGGAGGCTTTTTAACTCTTGAAACATTGCCAAGAAGCCATAACCGTTTCGAGAAGCTTAATATTTCTTTTTTTCTTTTATTTTCCCTTTTCATTTTTTTTAATTTCAAAGAAAGGGCAAACAATCAAGGAAGAATAATCTTAAACATTCAAGGATATTCTGAGTGACTTTACTCATTTTTTAATGCTCATTAGATAAACATAAGTTTGCATTTAGACTATAAAAACATTACTCACCATTTATGTAATCATAAGGTTCAACCATGAGTTGTTACTCACTTAAAAGAAGTGAAGCTAACCTTTTGTGGTTTATCTAATCAAATCAAAATAGTAAGGATTCAATATCATCTTTATCAATCAAGCCATGGAGATAAAAACATCTTGAAGCTTTTAAGATCATTATGAGTCAATTTAACTTTTAAACAAAATTGTAAGCATGTCACTCTCATGAACTCAACAAATGTTGAAAATTTATGAAAAATGAAGAAAATATTGGACCAAAACAAAAAGAACACCACCACAAGGACACTTCGGAACTTGAGAAGACACCTAGGACTCAAAGATATGTAGGAAGAAAGTCTTAGACAAGTTCTAAAGGCAGTTAACAAAGAGTGTATAAACCTATGGGGCTCCTAAGTGATTCAAACCTAGAAACATCCAAAGGTTTAGTAACATTGTTAGAAATTTGACCCTCTATAGGGAAAAACTCTAGTGAAACAACCTTGTCTTCTACCAAGTCTTGAATGAAGTGATGCTTAATGTCCACATGTTTTGATCTAGAATGAAGAGCATGGTTCTTTAACCTATCAACAACATTGGCATCATCAAATTTTCTCCCCTTATCAATCCTAACTTTTACAATGGGATGTTCTTTTTCATTTTGCAACAATCTATGTTGCAACAAGTGATTAACACATGCAATTTTAGAACTTCCACACACAAGAGAAGATGATGGAGATTTTTTACTAACAACATAACAATTATCACAAGTTCTCAAGCCAATCATCACACATGCATCATTCAAGTCAAACACCTTGCAAAGATTTTGTGAAAATTGGACATTGATCTCATTCTCACACTTTTGGCTTATGCTAATTAAGTTAGCCTTCAAACCTTCAACATATAAGACCTCTTCAAGATTAGGAATGTTGGGGGCACAAATGGTACCTTTGCCTTTCACTTTAGCCACATTACCATCTCCAAATGTCACATTTCCTCCATCAAATTCAATGAATGAAGTGAACAAAGATTTATTTCCAGTCATATGATGTGAACATCCACTATTAAGATACCATGCGTGTGACTCACTAGCTCTAAGTGCGGTATGGACAACAAAACACTTCAACTCATTCTTTTTCACCAAAATTTGTTTGACATTTGAGACTTTTGTCTTTTCATTTAAAGTGCTTCCTTTCAACTCACCATTATGAGAGATCTTTGAGCTCTTCTTGGACACTCTTATTCTTATTCAACAACCTATTCTTCAAAGCATGACATTCATTCATTAGGTTGGTCAACTTCCTTTGAAAATTATCAAACAATCTTGCATAACATCTATCAAAAGTGTGCCCCATTTTTCCACAATGATTGCAATGAAACTTAATTTGAGACTGAGTTTTCTTAGGAAATTGTTTTTTCACAAGGCTTAAAAAAACTGTTTTACTACTACTTAAAGTAGCATTTCCACCAAGAAATCCTAATTCTCTTTTATCAAAATATTTATGCCCTAAATTAATCAACTCATTAAGTCTTTAGAGTTAGGATGTAACTCTTCCTTCCTAAGACTTAACTCATCCTTGAACATTTGATTTTCACTTTTCAACACATCACATTTTTCCTTCACTTCCAAATGTTCATTTTCAAGAAATGCAATTTTATCAAGCAAGGCTTTCTTTTTTCCCTTTAAAACATCAACCTCATTGGTTAAAATCTTCTTAGAAGCCTTCCACTTGACTTGTTCTTATTTAAGGCTCAAACACTCCTTATACAAAGTGTCATATGTTGTGTCAAAACTCATGTCATCATCATTGGAGTCACTTGACTCAATTAACTCACTAGAAGCTTCTTTTAAAAGAGGTTCCTCATTGACACATGCAATAAAGGCTATGAAGTTAGTGCATTCCTCACTTCCATTGGATTCTTTTTCACTTGATTGATTAGACTCGGAGTCACTCCAAGTAACTTGCATGGTCTTCTTATCTTTTTTTCTTTGAGAGACATTCAAATGCATAGTGACTCTTTCCCCCA
Source organism: Vitis vinifera (assembly GCF_030704535.1). NCBI lineage: Eukaryota > Viridiplantae > Streptophyta > Magnoliopsida > Vitales > Vitaceae > Vitis > Vitis vinifera. The sequence continues at coordinate 21,475,710 of NC_081823.1, read as the reverse complement.
CATTTAAAGCACTCAATTTTCAACTTCTTTTTCACACCTTCTCCATTTTTTTCTCTTTTCCAATTGAGTTCCTCCATTTTTTACCATCATTTGATTCTTTCTTGGCTTTTCTGAATTTCATGTACTTCTTGAATTTTTTAGAAAACTTAGTAAGCTATCCCTCTGACATTTTCTCATCATCCTCACTTTCGGAACTTAGGGACTCTTCTTTAATAGCTTTTAAAGCAATTCCCTTAGCTTTCCTAGGTGATACAAGAGTCATTTCAAAGGTTTGGAGGGAACCTACAAGTTCATCTATCTTCAAGGAATCCACATCCTTAGACTCTTCAATGGCGGTGACCTTAGCTCTAAATCTCTCCGGAAGAGATCTTAAAATTTTTCTAACCACCTTAGAGTTAGAGATGGGTTCACCTAGATTGAAGCTAGAATTCACAATGTCCATTAGTTTTGCATGAAATTCTCCAAAAGTTTCATGATCATCCATCCTAATGGTCTCAAACCTAGATGTCAACATTTGAAGCTTGGATACTTTCACGGCATTAGTTCCTTCATGAGTCACTTGGAGGATATCCCAAGCCTCCATAGTCGAAGTACATGTAGCAATCCTACGGAATTCATATGTACTAATTGTAGACCCTCGATTTTGTCAATTTATCACATGTCTTTAAAATTCGTTTTCAATGCTCCACAATAGTTCCTTGGTGGCCCATGGCTACTCATACCACTTACCTTTTTCTAAGTCACCTCGGAGATTTTGGTTGAGGGATTATTTGATCCCTTATTGTGACCCTTGGCAGCCCTAACTTAGACTTAGGCTTTTCTTGTTTTTTTTAGGATAGCTTTTAGATACACTTGGCCCATTAGGCACCACCCTAGGCCTACTTAGTCTCACCTTAGGCCCGTTTAGGCACACTAGGCCTACGAAGACTTTTATTTTATTTTATTTTATTTTATTTATTTATTTATTTATTTTGTTTTTAGTTTTAATTTTATGATTATCATTCACTTTTTATTGGTTATCTTCCTCTTTATATTATTTTCCTTAACTTATTTATTTATTTATTATTTTTACCATTTTCTAATTTATTTACTTATTTATCTATTCATGCAATTATTTGACTTAAAAAATTTCATGTTTTTGCAAGGAAACTTACCATTGGAGTTTAAGGAAGGCGGGACTCTCCTTGGAAGGTTTTGGAGGGGAATTTGAAATTGGGAAGATTGCTTTTGATTGGAAGATTTAAAAAAAGAGAAGAGAAGAAGAAAGGAAATAGGAGAATTCTCATTTTTTGGAAACAAATTTAGGTCTTGAGGGGTGATATATATAGGTGAGAAAAGGAAAAGAAGAAAAGGGGAGTACGTATTGGAGTCTTGGGGGAGAAATTCTGAGGATTTTTGGGGTGAAGGATAGGGAAAACGGAAAAAGAGCAATTGCAACCAAGGTTATCCAGGTATGCTTTTCGTTACTCTTGGAATTTTTACCCATATTCGATTTTTCAGCGTGTTTGTTTTTGAATATTTATTATATTGTTGATTTTGTGTGGACGGAAAGGGCCACAAACTGTTTTGGTTGATATTGGTTGCTTATTTGTTTGCCTCAAACCTGTTGTGATCTTTCCCACTAGCCTGAGCCCATCTAAAAATGTGGCTTTATCGGCTTCCTTCTATTTTTATCATTATGCCTATTGGTTCTCTCCTCGTTTTCTCTGTTTTGGATCATTCCTCCAAGTTTCCTGGTGATTGTCTATTAAGCATTCCATATAAGCCGATTCTTTTGGGAAGATAAAAATAGAGAGGACTCTGTGTTCCATCTAGCAGAAATCATTTCGAAAACGCCTTTTATAATAACTAGAAATTGATACTGAAATTGAAGCACCGTGGTGGAATAGAGTGGGAAAATCAGAGCCGAAGACGCCTCCCTTCATTTTAATCTCAGGGTTTTCTTATGAGAAAAGGAGGAACAAGAGTGGCAGAAAAAAATCTACGGAGCATTTTGAAAGATCAGCCAAATTAAATCTGCAGAAAGGGAACACTTTTAGATATTTGGGACATTATTATGCAAGGATATCCGTTAATACCCAGAGAGCTTTCAAGTGTTACTAGAGATCGATCACCCTCAATCCCAATTATTCCGATTCTGGGCAAACAAATGCTGAAACTCCCATGCCTACTCCGTTTGCGTTGTTCTCTTGATGTCTACTCATCTAATGTTCTGGCTCTGTTTGTGGTTTTGTCACCGATTCTTGATGTAGAGGGATCAATCTCTTGAAGCATTTGCCTCTAACAAAGATCTGGTTTGTTTTCTTTTAATCTTTTAGAGTTTTGATATCTTTGAGCATCAGAAAAGTGTACTGAGCATATGAAAATATTTGGGACGTTTGGGTCAGTGTGTGCTGCCAAGTTCTTATTTGTGCTTTGTATAGTGGTGATTTTTCATGACATTGATGTTGGGTTTTTTTTTTTCTCGTTTCTCCATGAATGGTCTGGTTCGAATTTGCTGATTGAAAGCCCAACAACCCTTTAGCTGAGTTTGCATGAATTTTTAGATTACAGTGATTGAAGGCCGCGTTTTGTTCACTGCATTAAGCTTTGCAATTTCACTTCACTGAGTCCATTAGGGTTAATGATGGAGCTCTGTACGCTTTTGTTGGTGTCCCTACTGTTTGTATTTGCAATGGGGCAGCTTCCATCACAGGACATTGTGGCACTGCTCGAATTCAAGAAGGGAATCAAGCATTATCCAGCTGGTTATGTGCTTAATTCATTAGAATGAGGAGTCTATAGATTTCAATGGGTCCCCTTCCCCTTGGAATGGCGTTGTTGGTAATAGTGTCAATGTTGCTCGGGTGTTTCTTGATCACCGAGTTCTTTCTACTGATGTTGATTTGAGTGTATCTTTGAATCTCATAATACTGGTGGTGCAGCAAACCCAGCATATGCTAGTGTCTCAGTTCCGAAGCCAAACAACAAAATGCTGTCTCATGATGGTGCTGATACTATACTTGAGCCTCAAATGCTCCCTCCATCTCTATGTGGATATATGGAAAGGGCCTTGGTTCATTGCAAAGGTGAAACGCAAATGGCAGCTTGTCAAATTGTCCTGAAGGAAGTAATTATTAATACAATTGCTGATGGTACACTCTACACAAGAGATTGAGACATTGAGCCTCTTTTTCTCACTGCCAGATGCGGATGCTGTCAATAACAACATAGAGAATAAGGGACTACGGGTACTGAATGAACCTTCTCAGATTAGTTTAGAAGGAACTTCTGAAAAGGTGCTCTAGTTCTGTGTAGAAAGTGCAGATCATAATATCTAAAGCTCTCAGGTATTGGAAACAATTCCAGTAAATTCATTGGGAACATAGTTTGGAAGTGAAGATCTGCTTATTGACATTCATGATTGGGTGTCAAAGGAAGTCGTGCTTTGGCTTCTAACCAACCTGCCCTTCCTGTCTACCTATTTACACCTCTCTCAGATTCACTCAAGTTTCCTTTGATCTGAATTTCAATTGTATTCATCCAGATTCGAATCAATTTTCCCTTCACTGAGACTGGCGTCTATTCGACTCCTACGTTTAGGGAGATTCCAGTCTAATAATTGAATTTCCCATAAATCAGCAGCATGGTATGAGAGAGTTGTGTAATTGACATAGGCATGCATACTCCACTAGTAGATGCTATGCTTGCACTTCGAGAATGCCCAGATTCTAAGGATATATTCGGAGTTCTCTCCTACCCTTCTCCTACTGGAAGAAGATCTGGAGTAGCTCAAAGTCTTTGAGAATGAGTATAAAATAGAGATGATTGAAGATATGATGAAGTCGAGTACAGTAAAGTTGATGTTAATCGGTCACCGAGTTTGCATTCCACTGATCAGGATCCTAGGGGTTCATCAACAACCTCATCGACACCATGTTCAGACCAAGGATGCGGTCTAAGAGCACAGTCTTCAAGTGCTGGCTGTTCAAGTCAGTGGCAGGCTGACATACACCTCGACCTTAAGGTCAATGGAGAAAAGGCTCTTGTACTATACAATGTTAGCCTTATACAATACTACGAAACTCAGTGCTGTTCGAAACTTGCTGCTAGACACTACTTGATGCCTAAAAAGGGGGTTAAAACCTGTTAGCACTGATGATAATGGTGATGAACCTGCTGTGGATGCGCACTCCAATACCGAATCCCCTTCATCATGACTTAAGGTAGATCCGGAAATAGAATATCTTGCTGAAATTCATATTAATCAACCTGCGCAGAAGTGGAAATATGTTGACAACATTTAATAACAAGGAGACTCAAATGTGGGATTCTGGTTGGAATTGTGAGGCTTTCAGATATAACAGGGAGAAGACAAGCATGGAAGAGTTCTCTCCCATTTTACTCAAAAAGAATAATGAAGTGATTTTTGAAGAAATAATTGAAGAGGAGAAAGTAGGGATCTCTATGAAGCTTTGCAAGAGCTGAACGGGCAGCTTCTCGATGAATTAAGGGTTCACATAAGCACCAAACCCACACCAGAAACTGGAGAGAAAATTCAGCTACAGCAGCTTCAAGAAATACTCTGCGCAATCAACACCTTTTTAAACTCCATATTGAAATCCCATTCAAAGGACATATCATTAAATATTGCAAGATCACTCAATAAAGCAGGGGATGCTCTTGATGCTGTTCAAGAATGAGAAAATTTGAATAAAGAAGGTCTAACTAAAGGCTGAGTATGAAAAGTAGGGTTCATGGTATTCTCCATGATGTGATATGATCAAATTCTCATAATCCTGTTCTGGCAAATGGCTTATATGGACAAGGAATGGTTTAATCAGTTTTGATTTTATTTACAGACACCAGAAAACTATTTTTGCAATTAATCCGGCCCTTGTTTCACTCTTGAAGTTTGACGATGGGAATTCAAAGCAAAGTGGGAGGAATGAAGACTGGCATCTAAGGGCGAACTGGCAGTGGTAAATTAACCCTCATACAGACCCTCTTTCGAATTGTCGAACCTGCTACTGGCCAGATTATGATAGACGGTTCCAGCATCTCTTCCATTGGATTACATGATTTGCGGTCCAGACTAAGCATTATCCTTCAGGATCCAACCATGTTTGAAGGGGCCGTACGAAGCAATCTTGACCCATTTGAAGAGTACTCAGATTTAGGTTTTGGGAGGCTCCGGACAAGTGCCAGCTTTGGGATAAAGTCAGGAAGAAATAAGGAAGGCCAGATTCTGCATCTACTGAGAATGGAGAGAATTGGAGCATGGGTCAGAGGCAGCTAGTTTGTATTGGTTGAGTGCTACTCAAGAAAAGCAAGGTTGTGGTGCTTAATGAAACATAGATGAAGAATGAAGAAATCGGTGAAGACATTATGGGATTGAAAGAAAAACAATTCTGACAGGTTTTTCGAGAAGAAACAGATGGGCAGAATACTGAAGACATTATGAAGAAATTTAAGGTCATTCACGTTTGATGGGGAAATAGAGCTAGACAGAATCGCAGAGTTTATGCCAATTCAGTTACTCCTACTTCCAAGAGCTTCCTAGCTAATACTGCAAAATCCATTTAGTAACTGCTTCAGTCTGAGCCCATAGATCCAAGGAAAACATAGATATGGAAAGCTGATTACGCCAGAATCCGTATCTCTCAAGAGAAACTTAAATTTACTGGAACTCTTCACCCCTCACTGGAAGTTACCAAAGCTTGGAACAACAGGGAGCCACAGAAAGTGCTAAAAAGGGGGAGAACGTATTTTGGGATTCAATACCAACATTGCAGTTTCAATCACATCTCCAAGCTCCACCCATAGAATTGCCACCTTGCCATATGTCATACTCCCCCTAATGTTTCTTTTCCTTTATTTTGTGATTTTATACATCTTAAATCTGGATTTCGAAACCCTTTTTTTTTTATCAAAATAACTTTGGTTTTCTTTAAAGTTCCTTAGGAGCTTCTAGGTATAAAATCCCAATTTTAACATGCTATTTGCTACCACTTTCCTTCGGGTATGCGCTTTCATTATTTTATTTGATTCTTAACTATTTTATTGATTTTTCTTGATTTTCAACAAGCATGAATAAACTTCATGATTCCAAATAATGGAATTCATAGAATCAACTCATGCGAGATTAATTAGGGCTTTGGTGGGGGCCCGACATTTATGATACCTTCTTCAATATTGTTTGCTTGATATGTTGATTTTTGGTTCTTCTTGATAAAATATTTGAATTCACTTAATATTTATTGTTGAGATACCCTTGTCCCCATAAGACGTGTGGATGTTCGCTAATCAGGTACGCTCTTCTCACCTTACAACTCTAAAATTCCATGAATGTGTACGTTATCATGAACTATGATCCTGTTTGATGGCGTGATTGATTGCCTTGATGCTTGTTTGATCATCTTTGACAAAACACATATTATGTGTCATATTTCCAAACTAATCTTTGATGTTTTGTGTTAGCGCTCGAGAAGTGATCCGGGTACGCATCCTAACCCTCTTTTATTGTAATTAAATCTTGTTTGGCATGCTATATATATTTGAAATCACTTTGCCTATTTAGGTATCTATAATTAACTGATTATTTGCCACACTTCCCTTAACCTTGTCAGTAGAGACCTTTTTAGAGGGCTTAGAGGGGTGCTACCTTTTAAAGGTACCTTCCCAATAGGTAACCTGATCCCCGGACTTAGACTCGGGTTTTTCAAAGACATGTTTTTTTCCAAAAATTATGGAGTCACATTTTAGGGTTTTTCTTTCTTGTTTTATTTTCCCTTTAAAATAAAAATAAAATAAGTGGCGACTCCAGCTTTTTCCAAAAATTAATTTTTCACAAATAAAAAGCAAGTCTCGCCGATCGAGTGGGGACGCGATCGAGTGGAGTCGCCAATTTGTGGACCCGCATTTTTCACGTGCGTCCCCACTCGATCGGCGAGACTTGCTTTTTATTTGTGAAAAATTAATTTTTGGAAAAAGCTGGAGTCGCCACTTATTTTATTTTTATTTTAAAGGGAAAATAAAACAAGAAAGAAAAACCCTAAAATGTGACTCCATAATTTTTGGAAAAAAGCATGTCTTTGAAAAACCCCGAGTCTAAGTCCGGGGATCAGGTTACCTATTGGGAAGGTACCTTTAAAAGGTAGCACCCCTCTAAGCCCTCTAAAAAGGTCTCTACTTACAAGGTTAAGGGAAGTGTGGCAAATAATCAGTTAATTATAGATACCTAAATAGGCAAAGTGATTTCAAATATATATAGCATGCCAAACAAGATTTAATTACAATAAAAGAGGGTTAGGATGCGTACCCGGATCACTTCTCGAGCGCTAACACAAGACATCAAAGATTAGTTTGGAAATATGACACATAATATGTGTTTTGTCAAAGATGATCAAACAAGCATCAAGGCAATCAATCACGCCATCAAATAGGATCATAGTTCATGATAACGTACACATTCATGGAATTTTAGAGTTGTAAGGTGAGAAGAGCGTACCTGATTAGCGAACATCCACACGTCTTATGGGGACAAGGGTATCTCAACAATAAATATTAAGTGAATTCAAATATTTTATCAAGAAGAACCAAAAATCAACATATCAAGCAAACAATATTGAAGAAGGTATCATAAATGTCGGGCCCCCACCAAAGCCCTAATTAATCTCGCATGAGTTGATTCTATGAATTCCATTATTTGGAATCATGAAGTTTATTCATGCTTGTTGAAAATCAAGAAAAATCAATAAAATAGTTAAGAATCAAATAAAATAATGAAAGCGCATACCCGAAGGAAAGTGGTAGCAAATAGCATGTTAAAATTGGGATTTTATACCTAGAAGCTCCTAAGGAACTTTAAAGAAAACCAAAGTTATTTTGATAAAAAAAAAAGGGTTTCGAAATCCAGATTTAAGATGTATAAAATCACAAAATAAAGGAAAAGAAACATTAGGGGGAGTATGACATATGGCAAGGTGGCAATTCTATGGGTGGAGCTTGGAGATGTGATTGAAACTGCAATGTTGGTATTGAATCCCAAAATACGTTCTCCCCCTTTTTAGCACTTTCTGTGGCTCCCTGTTGTTCCAAGCTTTGGTAACTTCCAGTGAGGGGTGAAGAGTTCCAGTAAATTTAAGTTTCTCTTGAGAGATACGGATTCTGGCGTAATCAACTTTCCATATCTATGTTTTCCTTGGATCTATGGGCTCAGACTGAAGTAGTTACTAAATGGATTTTGCAGTATTAGCTAGGAAGCTCTTGGAAGTAGGAGTAACTGAATTGGCATAAACTCTGCGATTCTGTCTAGCTCTATTTCCCCATCAAACGTGAATGACCTTAAATTTCTTCATAATGTCTTCAGTATTCTGCCCATCTGTTTCTTCTCGAAAAACCTGTTAGAATTGTTTTTCTTTCAATCCCATAATGTCTTCACCGATTTCTTCATTCTTCATCTATGTTTCATTAAGCACCACAACCTTGCTTTTCTTGAGTAGCACTCAACCAATACAAACTAGCTGCCTCTGACCCATGCTCCAATTCTCTCCATTCTCAGTAGATGCAGAATCTGGCCTTCCTTATTTCTTCCTGACTTTATCCCAAAGCTGGCACTTGTCCGGAGCCTCCCAAAACCTAAATCTGAGTACTCTTCAAATGGGGCAAGATTGCTTCGTACGGCCCCTTCAAACATGGTTGGATCCTGAAGGATAATGCTTAGTCTGGACCGCAAATCATGTAATCCAATGGAAGAGATGCTGGAACCGTCTATCATAATCTGGCCAGTAGCAGGTTCGACAATTCGAAAGAGGGTCTGTATGAGGGTTAATTTACCACTGCCAGTTCGCCCTTAGATGCCAGTCTTCATTCCTCCCACTTTGCTTTGAATTCCCATCGTCAAACTTCAAGAGTGAAACAAGGGCCGGATTAATTGCAAAAATAGTTTTCTGGTGTCTATAAATAAAATCAAAACTGATTAAACCATTCCTTGTCCATATAAGCCATTTGCCAGAACAGGATTATGAGAATCTGATCATATCACATCATGGAGAATACCATGAACCCCACTTTTCATACTTAGCCTTTAGTTAGACCTTCTTTATTCAAATTTTCTCATTCTTGAACAGCATCAAGAGCATCCCCTGCTTTATTGAGTGATCTTGCAATATTTAATGATATGTCCTTTGAATGGGATTTCAATATGGAGTTTAAAAAGGTGTTGATTGCGCAGAGTATTTCTTGAAGCTGCTGTAGCTGAATTTTCTCTCCAGTTTCTGGTGTGGGTTTGGTGCTTATGTGAACCCTTAATTCATCGAGAAGCTGCCCGTTCAGCTCTTGCAAAGCTTCATAGAGATCCCTACTTTCTCCTCTTCAATTATTTCTTCAAAAATCACTTCATTATTCTTTTTGAGTAAAATGGGAGAGAACTCTTCCATGCTTGTCTTCTCCCTGTTATATCTGAAAGCCTCACAATTCCAACCAGAATCTCACATTTGAGTCTCCTTGTTATTAAATGTTGTCAACATATTTCCACTTCTGCGCAGGTTGATTAATATGAATTTCAGCAAGATATTCTATTTCCGGATCTACCTTAAGTCATGATGAAGGGGATTCGGTATTGGAGTGCGCATCCACAGCAGGTTCATCACCATTATCATCAGTGCTAACAGGTTTTAACCCCCTTTTTAGGCATCAAGTAGTGTCTAGCAGCAAGTTTCGAACAGCACTGAGTTTCGTAGTATTGTATAAGGCTAACATTGTATAGTACAAGAGCCTTTTCTCCATTGACCTTAAGGTCGAGGTGTATGTCAGCCTGCCACTGACTTGAACAGCCAACACTTGAAGACTGTGCTCTTAGACCGCATCCTTGGTCTGAACATGGTGTCGATGAGGTTGTTGATGAACCCCTAGGATCCTGATCAGTGGAATGCAAACTCGGTGACCGATTAACATCAACTTTACTGTACTCGACTTCATCATATCTTCAATCATCTCTATTTTATACTCATTCTCAAAGACTTTGAGCTACTCCAGATCTTCTTCCAGTAGGAGAAGGGTAGGAGAGAACTCCGAATATATCCTTAGAATCTGGGCATTCTCGAAGTGCAAGCATAGCATCTACTAGTGGAGTATGCATGCCTATGTCAATTACACAACTCTCTCATACCATGCTGCTGATTTATGGGAAATTCAATTATTAGACTGGAATCTCCCTAAACGTAGGAGTCGAATAGACGCCAGTCTCAGTGAAGGGAAAATTGATTCGAATCTGGATGAATACAATTGAAATTCAGATCAAAGGAAACTTGAGTGAATCTGAGAGAGGTGTAAATAGGTAGACAGGAAGGGCAGGTTGGTTAGAAGCCAAAGCACGACTTCCTTTGATACCCAATCATGAATGTCAATAAGCAGATCTTCACTTCCAAACTATGTTCCCAATGAATTTACTGGAATTGTTTCCAATACCTGAGAGCTTTAGATATTATGATCTGCACTTTCTACACAGAACTAGAGCACCTTTTCAGAAGTTCCTTCTAAACTAATCTGAGAAGGTTCATTCAGTACCCGTAGTCCCTTATTCTCTATGTTGTTATTGACAGCATCCGCATCTGGCAGTGAGAAAAAGAGGCTCAATGTCTCAATCTCTTGTGTAGAGTGTACCATCAGCAATTGTATTAATAATTACTTCCTTCAGGACAATTTGACAAGCTGCCATTTGCGTTTCACCTTTGCAATGAACCAAGGCCCTTTCCATATATCCACATAGAGATGGAGGGAGCATTTGAGGCTCAAGTATAGTATCAGCACCATCATGAGACAACATTTTGTTGCTTGGCTTCGGAACTGAGACACTAGCATATGCTGGGTTTGCTGCACCACCAGTATTATGAGATTCAAAGATACACTCAAATCAACATCAGTAGAAAGAACTCGGTGATCAAGAAACACCTGAGCAACATTGACACTATTACCAACAACGCCATTCCAAGGGGAAGGGGACCCATTGAAATCTATAGACTCCTCATTCTAATGAATTAAGCACATAACCAGCTGGATCATGCTTGATTCCCTTCTTGAATTCGAGCAGTGCCACAATGTCCTGTGATGGAAGCTGCCCCATTGCAAATACAAACAGTAGGGACACCAACAAAAGCGTACAGAGCTCCATCATTAACCCTAATGGACTCAGTGAAGTGAAATTGCAAAGCTTAATGCAGTGAACAAAACGCGGCCTTCAATCACTGTAATCTAAAAATTCATGCAAACTCAGCTAAAGGGTTGTTGGGCTTTCAATCAGCAAATTCGAACCAGACCATTCATGGAGAAACGAGAAAAAAAAAAACCCAACATCAATGTCATGAAAAATCACCACTATACAAAGCACAAATAAGAACTTGGCAGCACACACTGACCCAAACGTCCCAAATATTTTCATATGCTCAGTACACTTTTCTGATGCTCAAAGATATCAAAACTCTAAAAGATTAAAAGAAAACAAACCAGATCTTTGTTGGAGGCAAATGCTTCAAGAGATTGATCCCTCTACATCAAGAATCGGTGACAGAACCACAAACAGAGCCAGAACATTAGATGAGTAGACATCAAGAGAACAACGCAAACGGAGTAGGCATGGGAGTTTCAACATTTGTTTGCCCAGAATCGGAATAATTGGGATTGAGGGTGATCGATCTCCAGTAACACTTGAAAGCTCTCTGGGTATTAACGGATATCCTTGCATAATAATGTCCCAAATATCTAAAAGTGTTCCCTTTCTGCAGATTTAATTTGGCTGATCTTTCAAAATGCTCCGTAGATTTTTTTCTGCCACTCTTGTTCCTCCTTTTCTCATAAGAAAACCCTAAGATTAAAATGAAGGGAGGCGTCTTCGGCTCTGATTTTCCCACTCTATTCCACCACGGTGCTTCAATTTCAGTATCAATTTCTAGTTATTATAAAAGGCGTTTTCGAAATGATTTCTGCTAGATGGAACACAGAGTCCTCTCTATTTTTATCTTCCCAAAAGAATCGGCTTATATGGAATGCTTAATAGACAATCACCAGGAAACTTGGAGGAATGATCCAAAACAGAGAAAACGAGGAGAGAACCAATAGGCATAATGATAAAAATAGAAGGAAGCCGATAAAGCCACATTTTTAGATGGGCTCAGGCTAGTGGGAAAGATCACAACAGGTTTGAGGCAAACAAATAAGCAACCAATATCAACCAAAACAGTTTGTGGCCCTTTCCGTCCACACAAAATCAACAATACAATAAATATTCAAAAACAAACACGCTGAAAAATCGAATATGGGTAAAAATTCCAAGAGTAACGAAAAGCATACCTGGATAACCTTGGTTGCAATTGCTCTTTTTCCGTTTTCCCTATCCTTCACCCCAAAAATCCTCAGAATTTCTCCCCCAAGACTCCAATACGTACTCCCCTTTTCTTCTTTTCCTTTTCTCACCTATATATATCACCCCTCAAGACCTAAATTTGTTTCCAAAAAATGAGAATTCTCCTATTTCCTTTCTTCTTCTCTTCTCTTTTTTTAAATCTTCCAATCAAAAGCAATCTTCCCAATTTCAAATTCCCCTCCAAAACCTTCCAAGGAGAGTCCCGCCTTCCTTAAACTCCAATGGTAAGTTTCCTTGCAAAAACATGAAATTTTTTAAGTTAAATAATTGCATGAATAGATAAATAAGTAAATAAATTAGAAAATGGTAAAAATAATAAATAAATAAATAAGTTAAGGAAATAATATAAAGAGGAAGATAACCAATAAAAAGTGAATGATAATCATAAAATTAAAACTAAAAACAAAATAAATAAATAAATAAATAAAATAAAATAAAATAAAATAAAAGTCTTCGTAGGCCTAGTGTGCCTAAACGGGCCTAAGGTGAGACTAAGTAGGCCTAGGGTGGTGCCTAATGGGCCAAGTGTATCTAAAAGCTATCCTAAAAAAAACAAGAAAAGCCTAAGTCTAAGTTAGGGCTGCCAAGGGTCATAATAAGGGATCAAATAATCCCTCAACCAAAATCTCCGAGGTGACTCAGAAAAAGGTAAGTGGTATGAGTAGCCATGGGCCACCAAGGAACTATTGTGGAGCATTGAAAACGAATTTTAAAGACATGTGATAAATTGACAAAATCGAGGGTCTACACTAATGGCATTGAAGATGGAGTACATGGCTCTAGCATTATTCTCACTTGCTTCATTTTCACTTCTATCCCATTCCAATTTAGGCTTGATAACATTAGTTGGTCTACCTTCTCTATCCAACACCTTAGGTGGAGATCAACCAAATTCAACGACATTCCAAACTTTTTCACTTTGCATTTTGAGAAAATATTGCATTCTCACTTTCCAATGAGAATAATTTTTGCCTGTTAAAAATGGTGGTCTCCCAATGGAAGCTCCCTCTTAATGAGGTTCCATGATTGAGATTCAAGGACCGAAAATAATTTTTTCTTTAAAAACCTACTCTAATACCAATTGAAAATGTGAATCTCAATAATGGACTACACCTAGAGGGAGGTGAATAGGTATTGTAGAACAATTTAAAAAAACTCCCAACAAAGATTACCTAACCTTAGACTTTCTCAATGTCAAGAAACTTCTCTTCCAACAACTTTTCAACAAAGCACAACATTCACAAGCAAGAATGTATGCACCAACACTCTCCCAACAATTTATAAATGCAATACACATGCAAATGCTTCACCAATCCTCAAAAATAAATCAAAAGAACAAGTATCTCCTCAACTCATATCAATTTACTTCATAATATCATTAATCAAAATGAGTACAAAAATTATTAAGGATATTCCATGGATCATCACACTTATATCACCTCATATTTCTCTCATTCAACATGTATGCCCAAGTAATCAATGATATCAAAAACAAAAAATAAATCAAAGTGTAGAGTGAGAGAAAGAGACAATTAACATGAGATTTTTAACGTGGAAAACCTCCGAAGATATAAAAAACCATGGGCCTACCACCGATTGAAAAACTCCACTATGAAGAATAAAAACCGAGTACAAGGTTTTATCTAGCTCCAGCCAACCAATCCTTTCCAGATCACTTGACTAGTACCTTCACTTTCAACTTCTCACCTTCATCTTCAGGAGCACACTTGGAGTCCGTACCAAGCTCAATCTCGGCCTCTTCTTGAATCCACAAAAGAAGAAAATGGGTTTGTACCCAAACCCAAATAGAATGAGAGCTTGAGATATGAATGAAGGAATGAATCAACTCTTTTATTGCTCAAGAAAATCCATTAAAAACTAGTTTGGAAAATATTAAGAGAATTGGATTTTATTTGCAATAAAAACCCCCAAATTAGGAAAAAATATGAGAAAATTAAGAACACATGGAGTGGTTACAACTCTCTCCACATTTTCTATCGTCTCTACCCAGAAAATGAGAGAAAATTGCTTTTTAAAGTGTAAAAAGAAGCCCTTAATTTAATGGTTGAGATTTGATCTTAAAAACAAGTTAATTGGATCGATCTGTCCTTGCACCTGGATTGATCCAAAAATAGGGGAATAAAAGCCTTGCACTAAAAACCATTGCTCCTAGCTTTCTAACACATTTAAAGATTAAAAATAGGGTTGATTCACATTCAATCACCACACACTCGGCTACATACATCGGCCTCTTAGTAAAATCTTAGTCTTCAAAGTCAAGTAGTTTGAAGAGGAATTGGAAAACCGAGTTAGGGGACACTTAAGAATTTTGTCCGAAATTGCCAACCTAGCTAAACACTCACATGGTAGCCTCTAGAGATTATTCTAGAGAAGACAGGTGTGACCCATTATTGTTGATAGTGGAAGTTTGAACTGGACTAGGTCTCGTGGTTTTTCCCTTTGCATTAAGAGGTTTTCCATGTAAAAATTCTTATTTTTCCGTTGCATCAGTTTATTTATTTATTGCTGCTAGTTGCTATTACCTATTTAATTTTACATAAAGAAATGGTAGAAAAATCCTAGTATTTGTTGGAATATTGTGAATTCACCCTAACATGAATAACTAATAAATTAGATATTACCAAAATGAGAAGAAACAAGCTATAAAATTAAATGAAATTATTAGTTAAGGTGATATGTCACTTTCAAAAATGGTCAAGTGTAACAAGTGACAGGGCCCATCCAACTCCTAAAATTCATAAATGACTTTGAGTCTATGGAACAACTTTGATGGTAATAGATAACCATAAGGAAGCAACAAAGAAATTTAGCATAAATAGAAAGGAACATATGGTGTTTTGTTTTGTCTTTTTTTTTTTTTTTTCTATAACTCGTGGTAAGAGGATAAACTTGGAGCTTTGACACTACTAGGAGTATGAAATTTAGGAATAATGGAATTGACTAGACTTATTGATTGATGCATCTGAACACTCTTACTCTTTCCCTAAGATAATTCCTTGTTGCAATATGTTATGAGAAATATAAAGTTGATTATCTAACTCAAATTTAGTTATGAGAAATATAAAGTTGCTTATGTAAATTAGTTTATACTATGTTAATTGGTAAATAACTTCTAATACATGTACTATTGCAGTTTCCATTGGGTCTTGGTGGCACCACATACAAGGACAATGACTGCTCACTACCTTGACCCAAAGCTACATCAACCCTATGATGATTTTAAGGAAATTATTAACCTGCAATTATATTTTTTTTTTCATACCTGAATGTAGTAAGTAGTGTACAATTAATTTTTTCTTTCATATAGGGCATTAGAAATTTATCCATTACAATATATATATACATACATTTGAAAAAGAGCCTACATGAGTAAAAGTTGTGGTAAGTCTAATTTAGAATAAGTTATGTCATTTAACTACTTAGATATTAATGAAATAAAGGAAGATACTATTAATTTGCTTATTATACCATAATTCATATTTATGCCTATAATTCATATGTTATGAGATACATGAAAGATAACAAAGGTTTGTACTCATTAATAAATTTCATAAGTTTACTTATTTTAGTATTTTTTGTAACTTAACCAATTACAATCTATTTGCATTTGTTTATTAATTTTAAGGGGGGGGGGGGGGGGGGGGGGATCATATATTGAAGTTGAGCATAATAAAGAGTTGGTGTCACTACCATGGAATGAAATCACTACAAAAAGGTATGCACCCTCAGCACTTGTCATGTACTTTAAATTGATTTTGACTACAACGGACAAGTGATTCGTTAACATTGAAACATATCATCTATAATATTTATTGAAAGATGTAAATGGGAAAGTTAAAGGTTTGCTTGAGATTTCTCATGTTTCTAAAATTGATGTTGTTCAACAATAAATGTCTCACTCAAAAAAGTACTTTTACCCTTTATTCGAGCATGTCATCTACAACATATGTCAAAAATGTAACCCTTTCTTTTTGGATGGACTTAATTTTATTATTTTATAATCAATCTTCTAATTATAGTATTTGACTTGTTTAAAGTTTTGTTTTCTTGATGCAAAAGTAGTTTACCATACATATAAAGGTCATAAAACACTTTCGTACCATGAAAAATCGTCTCCATGGCTATAAATTTTGATTTAATTTAATATTTTTTTTAATAAATATGCTTCTAATTATGTTTATAGACTACTTGTGCAAAATTAGCAATGTTATATTTGTCAACATTGTATGTCAAAATCATTAGTTTAGTTAATTTTAAAATTTATATCATGCTTGTAATCATCAATAGTCAAATATGATTAATAGATCCTAAGTAATGATAAAAATATCGATTTTGATAAATATATCGGTAACTTGATTTTACAGATTTATCGAGAAATATTAGCAAATGTTTTGATGCAAAATAACGATAAGATGAAAATTGGAAAAAAAATTATTAAAATATTGGAAAATATTTTTAAAATGATAGAAATATAATAATACATATATTGGAATTGTTTTAACAAAAAAAAAACTAATATGTCTTAAAGAATATAAAAAAAATAACGATATTTAAGTATTCTTTAATTTAAAAATATTGTTAATTTTATTTATGAATTCGAAGAACATAAAATATTTCCCAAGGTCAAAGTCATGGTCAAGAGTTTATTAATATAATATTAAGTCATTTACTAGAAATGTTGCATCATATATATATATATATGAGAAGTTGAAATCAAAGTTTTGGAAAAATAAGAATTATTTGAAATTTTCACTAAAATAGTAGCTCTTGAATGGGATGCTTCAAATCATAGGTCCGCAATGCTGATAATCAACTAGGTACATCTCCATGGAAGGAAAAATAAGGTCGGGTCTTTCATTTCTTACTATGTGGGACTTCCATCTATTTTGATGATTATAATTAACGATGAAGCAAATTTTACTTGAACAAATGAGACAACTGACGTTGTAGTTTTACTTGAACTAATAGATACATAGAAAAAATTATTCAGAAAATATGCAACGTCATTTCACTTGTTTTAGTAGTTTAGAATTATTAGGAGCCTATTTATAATGTTTCATTTTCTTTTTTCTAGATTTTTTTTTTTTATTATAGAATGGAGTATTGAATTATATTATGTTATTATATAAGTATATTTTTATTGGAATTTCTTTTACTTATCTCTATGGTTTTTTTAAGCCTTTATTTAGTTCTTTAATATCAGGGGAAAGGATGATTGAAATTTTGAATATTTCATACACATGTCAAGAAGCAAATTAGTCGTGGCAACTGCTCATGCAAAACCTTTTTCCTTGTAATAGAATTTTCTTTGACACACTAAGGTGGTGTTTGTTGTATTTTTTTTTACTTAATTTTAAATAGCACTTAATAATGTTAAGTATTAGGTTGATTTTTTTTTGAAATATTTTATTTTTATTAAGAATTAAAAATTAAAGAAAAATCCATTTATTATTTTTTCTTTTTAGTAAAAAAATTATAATAAATCATGAAAAAGTAAAAAAAAAAAACAATTTAAAATTTGAAAGTAAATTGTTTTTAGTAAAAAACTAAAAAAACAAACATGCACCTTCTAAATTTCAAAGCTATTTAAGCTAGTGTTTTAAAAATTGGACCGGATCGGCCGGTTCAACTCTGTTGACCGATGACTAAATCAATCTGATCCACTCTGTTGAACTGTTTTGCCCACGAACCATCGATGGAACCGACATGCAAACTGATGAAATTGGAAATCAAACCAATGAATTGGATGAACCGGGAGGTTCCCCATAAATTGAACAATTCATTGGTTATTTTTTTTTTCTTTTTTTAACTCCAAAACAATGTCGTTTTGATGCATTTTGCACCGAAACGACGTAGTTTTTTCCAAGTAAAAATCTCCCTTTGCAAGCCCTAAATGACTCCTTTGCCCCATGCCTAGCTGCCCCTTCCCCTCTCCAAGAGCCTCCCTGATTTGACTTCCAAACAAATACCTGATTTTATAATATATAAAAAAAAAATCTGATTCTTTAAATTTATGATATCATTTTTAATTTTTACTATTATTTTTTATGTTAATAATATATAAATTATATATTTATGAGGTCACAATCTCCATTATGGTTCAATTATCAGTCCGACCAATAAAGCATAAACTGGTAACTTTTTCGGTTTAATAATTGATTCGGTTTAGAAAACATTGATTTAAGCTAACCTTCATGCTTTCTCCCATTTGGAAATGACTTATTTGATATCTTCCAAAACTAGTTTATTTTTCATACTTTCATTTTTTAATCAAAACTATGTCATGGAATATATTGTGGATGTTATTTCCATTACCTTTTTTTTCCTTTCATGAAACTAGGAAACATCTTAGATACAATTCTCTTCCTTTTGCATTGTTAACATCTTACCATCTTATTCTTCATGAAAGGGAACGAATGGAGAGTGCTTAGAGCGAAAGAAGGGAAATTTATCCATGAAGACTCCATCGATTGGAGTTATGAAATTTAATTCATGTATACTTAAAACCAAAATCCATTTTAAATTTTCTTTTTCAAAATATGCATATCGAATAAAATTCGTTGCATGAATTTTTGGAAAATTGAATTTTCATAACTTAAGAATGTCTAAGATGAATTTGGAAAATTGAGAATTAATTTTTAGAAAGGTAGATTAATAAGAATTTTGAAATCGCTAACAAACATAAATAGTCCCATAAAGTCGCATAATTGAAAGAAGAGAGTTCTTAAGGAAACAAAGTGGTGTGTGCCGAGGGTGAGTGAAGCATGTTGACTTGTGTGTGATGAGAGTGAAAGTGTGGCTAGTGTGTGTGTGTTCATAGTAACAACCTGGTGGTCTACTTTTCTATGCAGCTATGTGTGCCTTCTTTATTAGTTCAATTAATGTATGTTCTCCAAAATTTAGCTGGCGGTGTTGTTCTTCACAAGCTTATGCAAATTCTCAAAATTCAGCAATTTGATGTGTGCTTAGGCTAGCAATCTGGTGGTTTCAATATCTGATGGTGTGATCATGTGTTTGTTGCTTCTCTGCTCACAACCATGCACTATCAACTTACCTCTCTACCATTAACAATCGTACACAATCAGTTTGCCTTCCCAATGTTCTAAAGACTTCTCTCTAAAATTTTTGATAATTATTTTATTCCCACCAAAATTCAAATCTATCCACTAACAGCTACCTCTCTAATACCTTCTCATCTTCTTCCCTTCAAGCCAAAACCCTGCACTAAATCTATGTGACTCTCTAGAACCTTCTGTCACTTTTTTTTTTCTTTTTTTACAAACCGTGCACCAAACAATATTCATTCTAGAAAAAATTAGTGTTCACACCAATCCCCACCATGTCCACAATCAACTCGAGCATTCCATGTGGTGTGTGTTTGGAGCCCTTTTCAAATGTACAAAATTGTTTCTCTTTTATGGCAACATGCCAACGTGAATAGAGATGCCCTCCAACAATCAACAAGAGAAGAGTTCCTAAGCCTTCCTGTTAAGAATTTTCTCAATCCACATAAATGGTAATTGTCTATTGATGTGTTGGTTTGCAAGTATACGAATTGTTCAAATAATATAACTGTACCTAAGTACAGATATCGAACCCACAAGGACTATGCTACTAATTACTAAAATTTATTATTTCTACTACTATTTGATCAACCGAATATTTAAAGTTGTAGAAGAAAGCAACTTAAACAATAAAGAAAATAAATTCAAACTCTTATGATTTATATGATCTAAGGCTTTTGATTTCACTACAAACATTTTTCATGCAATTGATTGCTTGACCTAATTCCTGTTATGCTTTATTTGGAGATTTAATTCCCTAAGCCAACCAATATTTTCTCTCGAAATATATCAGATTGCTCCTTAAATTACTAGCCCAACATATCTATATGTGAATTTAAGTCTAAAGGAGTAATTAAGATCTATGGAATTATTATAGATTTAACTATTAATCTCTTAGAACATGGTAATGTATCTCTACTATTCATTCATTCTAACATAATCTATTCTATGGATCTAATTTAGTTTCTAACTCTTGTTATCAACCTAAATCATAAAATCAGTCAAAACTTGGGCCCTTAAGAATTGAGAGCATTAAGCGCATAATAGATACACAAATAAATTGATGCAAAACAAAGAATTAATTTAAACCAATAAAAAACATAAATCGTGATTGAGCTACATCTTAGCCCTAGACAAAGGAAATTGGTTCATCTTAAGATGAAGAACAAACATCCTGAATTACAATCATAAAGAAAATGGAAGAATAAACCAGAAAAATAGAAGAAAATTTGCAAATCCCCTTCTTGTTCTCCAAGCTCTCTCTTCTTCTAGGTCTTCAAGATCCTCCTTCTCCTACGTCTCCAAGATCCCCAAATAAACCCTACTTTCATCTATTTATAGCCCTAGTATCGTAAATGGATCTGAAAAGAATGAGATAAGGATGAATAATTTTCAAATTTTAAATATCGGGCCGCGACGCTCAGTGTCTCCCGCTACGACGCTTTAGTCTCGGGTTCCAAGGATTTCTGAAATTCCTTCGAGCGCTGTAGCGGACAAGCTCCTCCAATTGCGGCGGTTTTGTCTCGGGTCCCCAACTATGATTTTTCACATGCGTACGCCGCGAAGCTTAACTCCTTCCTGCAGCGGCGCTTTCCTCTCGGGTGAGTTACGCAAATTGTCACATAAGAGGCCGCCGCAGCACATGAGAGCCCCCACCGTGGTAGTTTTCACATTTTCGCCAAACTTCATATTTTTCTTCCAATTTTGCCTCATATTCCTCCCTTTTCGTACTCTTGGCTATTTGAGACCTAAAACAATAAAAATAATGATTGTTGAGATAAAATTACTCTTAAACTAATGAAATATCAAGTTAAATCATAGATAATAAATCGCTTTAAATTGACTTATCATCTACACTAATTTTTAAATACTCAACCCCTTTGATCATGGGTTGATGAACACCTATTTGAACATAACGATCACTTCTCCTACCTCACGTACAATTTTGCAGTTCCTTTTCTCTATGAATACTAGATTTGGACTAGATGTGACACTTGGCAGGCCCAAGGGCATGGACCAGAAGCAAATGAAAGCAATAAAAATATGGCATGAATAGGTAAAATAAAATGAACTAACAAAAACCACATTTCATGCCTAATCAACAAAACAAGAATAGGTAATATAAACTGAGAAAAATAATATGATTATCAAAAACCAAACCTAAAGATAAATCCATCTATTTAAAAATGGAAATCAAAGAATCCAAAATGTGACCAGAACAGAGCATGTTTGCAAATAATTAGATTCAGTTAAAGCAACCAAATAACTCCTGATGTCCACACCAAATCAACAAGATAGCACTCATAAATTTGCAAAAAATAAAATAAAATAGTATTGAAAACAAGGAAGAAATGAAATTCATGGTGATCTTACTTGGAAGGCTTCCCCCTTGATTTTATGCATGAAGCTATTGCATGTTGAAAATCTTAGAGTGTAGACCCTCAATTTTGTTCCTTTAGCACGTCTTTAAATTCGTTTTCAGTGCTCCACAGCAGTTCCTCGGTGGCCCATTACTACTCATACGACTTACCTTTTTCTGAGTCACCTCGGAGACTTTGGTTGAGGGATTATCTGACCCCTTATTGTGATCCTTGGCAACCCTAATTTGGATTAGGCTTCACTTAGATACACTTAGCCCATTTAGGCACCTTAGGCCCACTTAGGCATGTTAGGCCCGTTTAGATACACTTGGCCCACTTAGGCTCACTTAGACCCACTTAGGTCACCTTTTAAATATTTTTTTTACATATTTGCATGATTGCATTTTTTTGTATGACTTGCACGGTTGCATGGCTCGTGGGGCCTAATTTTTGTTAATTCGTTTGTTTTATTTTTAGTTTTAGTTTTATCATTATCAATCACTCGTTTATTTATTTATTTGTTATCTCATTCTTTATATTATTTTCCATAATTTATTTATTTATTATTGTTTTATTGTTTTCTAATTTGTTTGCTTATTTAGTTATTCATTCAATTATATAATTTCAAAAATTTCATGTTTTTGCAAGGAAACTTACTATTGGAGACTAAGGAAAGCGGGACTCTCCTTGGAAGGTTTTGGAGGGGAATTTGAAGTTGGGAAGATTGCTTTTGAATTGGAAGATTTAGAAAAAGGAAAAAAGGAAGAAGAGAAGGAAGGAAATAGGAGAATTTTCCTTTTTAGGAACAGATTTAGGCCTTTGGGGGGTGATATATATGTGTGAGAAAAGAAATTCTGGGAAGTGGGGGGATTCTTTGGATTGCTTTGGGTGAGAAGAACAGGGGCTGATATACACGAGTTTCTAAAGGATTTGGGAGGAGAATCATATCTAGAAGAAAGGAATTGAGTCAAAGCTTCCGGGTATGCTTCTTGCTACTTTTTTTTATTCCCGTTTACATTCAATACTCCATGATCCTCTGACCATTTTTGAATATTCAATCTCTGCTGATTGGTGTGGACGGTAGGGCCACAATTAGTTCTATTGAAATTGGTTGTTTCTTTGTTTATTTAAGACTTTCGTTCTTTTCAATGTCATTAATTTCTTATGAGAATAATATGCATTTGGGTCAGTCCTTGATTCTGATGATGGAAATCCTACCTTGTTCATGTTGAAAATCTGTTTTAAATCACTCCCCTATTCTAAGCCAATGGATTGAAATATGAAATTGTGGCTTTTCTTGGTTATTTTCCTCTTCTTTCTGTGTTTCTTTTTTTTGTTATTTTCTTCTATTTCTGGCCCACACCTCAACCAGCCCTATTCCCAATCTTCAAGATTTATTAACGTTGATTCAGAAATTTTTGGAACTATGGAAGAGAATTTAGGAAATAAAGAGGTTCTTGAGAACTGTTCTAGTGAGCTCGCTTTCTGCTAGCCGTCTGCATGGGAATGTTGTAAGTGGGGAGCTTTTGGCTAAATGGCTTCTGAAACTTCAGCCTGTGACTACTTCTCCTTATGCGTTATTATCAAACTTGTATGCTTCAGATAGGAAGTGGGCAAATTTAAAGAACCTATCATTAGCAGGCAACAATTTCTTTGGCCCAACTACAGACTCAACTTCGAGGTTAGAATCAATCCAGTCTTTAGATTTCAGTTGCAACTCCTTTTCTGGTGATATGGCAGCATCATTGACTGTTGAGTCTGATATGGAATACAATTGGAATGCCAACATTGAGATATTTGGAAGAAGAGGTCCTGCTCCCGGAGTTAGACTTTGTGGGGTGCTTGGCGACTCACTTACCAGAGTTGCAAGAAAGCAAGCAGATGCACTTTTGTTTGCAGAGGCCAGAAAACAGAGTCTAGATTCTTTGAAAAGAGAAGATGACATTTTTGCTATAGAAGAGAAAAGATATGATGCTACTGGTGACAATGACAGGATTGTGGTGAATGATGGCAATATCCTATGGTGGGCACAGGTTCTGGAACCTGTTAGGGAGCTACCTACGAATGGGGAAATCAAAATTAGAAAGTGTATTTATGAGGTTCTGGAGAAGGATCCATCAGAATGGGTAAAGAAAATATTGGCGCGTTCAATCGGCAAGGAGAATGGATACTCAGACCAATGTTCTCCGCATGTACCTACAAGATGGCCAGATTATTCAGGTCATTGTTTTTTTGGTTAGTTTCAGGCTTAAATGCATGACTATTGCGTGAAGACTATGATTCTAGTTCCTACGCATGAAAAGAATGTTGATCGGAAGGAATTCAATTATTTATATCATTGTTAGGCCATGAGTTCAGAATTATAGAAAATTCATAGTTGGCATTGAAATACAATTAGTGGAACAAATCCCTGAAACTAGGCAGAATCTTTAACTTCTTCTAAGCAGACTTTGCACATGGAGCCTACCTCAGTACAGAGGCATTCAGATGTTCTTAATTGTTTACTGACATGTGCCACTTTCAGACTATGGTTATTCACGTGGATGGTTTAATAGCTAAAATTCATAAATACAAGAAAACTTGGTGCATACAAGGTGTTTAGGCAGCATGGAGGCTTAGCAAGTGGGAATTGATGGATGAGTACCTTGATGGGACTGACAAGGAAGGTTTACTTTGCAGCAGCTCTGAGAATAATGCTTCCTTTGACATGGATGTTGTGAAAATTCCTCAGGCCCTGATAAAGAAAGACCAATTCTCAGTTGCTGAGAAAATTGCTCTGTCCAAACGAGCTCTGATTGCTCTTCTAGCTGTTGCTGAAATCAATTCATTTGGCTGATCTGAGATTTACAAAAATGATGGAAAATTGGGGAGATCGGCTCAGATTTACACAGCCATCCCTTTGGGCAAGAGAGTCACTTCTGGCTTTACAAAGATTGGTTCTTGGTGCAAGTGGTCTTGGTGCTCAAGTTGGTGATTGCTGGCTTCAATATGCAAAGCTCTGCCGCTCAGCTGGTTATTATGAGACAGCTAACCAAGCAATTCTGGAAGCTCAGGCTTCAGGTCCACCTAAAGCTCACATGGAGAAAGCTTTGCTGGGTTGTTAAAAACCTAAGCGAAGGTCCCGTTTCACTGCTAATCTCAGCAAGTGATTCAAAGCTCAAGCTATTCGACGTTCCAATGAGGAGAAGTTTAGAGTAGCAGTTCTAGTTTCATAGGCCGCACTTCAGTTTATTCATGGTTTGTCCAGTGACTACATTGCACCTGAGGAAGTAACAGCTGCAGGTTTTCAAATTTGTGCTGATGAGTTGGGATCAATTGTGGAAAGTCATGACTAAAAGGCTTAAAATTCATGGTAAGGTTCAGGGTATTGCAGAGAAGCTCTCCACGTCAACCACCGATGGTATTCCTATGGCTGATGATCTGTTGAATAAAAGAAAGGAAATTTATGGAATTAATGAATTCACTTAAACCAAAGTCCTTGGTTTCTAGGTTTTTTGTGTGGGAAGTCCTCCATGATATGACCATTATGATACTTGCTATTTGTGCCTTTGTGTCTTTTCTTATTAGCATAATGATGAAGGGATGGCCAAAGGGTGCACAGAATGGACTTGGAATCGTTGCAAGTGTTCTGCTTGTTGTATGTGTCACCGCTATAAGTGATTATAGACAATCTTTGCAGTTCAAAGATTTGGACACAGAGAAGGAAAAGATTACAGCTCAAGTTACTAGAAGTGGACAGAGGCAAAAGATATCAGTATATGATCTAATTCCAGGTGATATTATTCATCTTTCCATTGGAGATCAGGTCCCAGCTGATAGACTTTTTGTTTTAGGATTTTTCTTTGTCGATAAATGAGTCCAGTTTGACAGGAGAAAGTGAGACGGTTCATGTGAATTCTGAGAATCCTTTTTCTCTTGTTCGGAACTAAAATTCAGGATGGGTCATGCAAAATGCTTGTGACCACTGTTGGGATGAGAAGAGGATACAAATAGGTTTCTCATCATTACCAGATTCGACTTTACCACTGGTGAAATACCCTGCTGCATTTAATAATTATCCAATGTCACCTTCAGCCAAAATAGAGCAGCAGCCTTTGCAGACAGTTGTGAAGAGTAATGAACTGACTTTGAATGGTAAATCAGTTTTCCTAACAAGGGATATGAGTAGCAGCAATGGGGTCATGCAATTTTAGATGAATGACGCTGAATTCGGAATCCAAATGCTGAAGTTACCATACTTCATAAACAGTAGTAGGCTGTTCATCGTATAATAAAGACTGGTGCACAAATTCAGAACAAGCTGGCTGAGCTGTGGTCTTTGTTCGATCTTGTCTTCCCTAGGAAGTTGGGAGTGTTGCTTGTATTTGAAGCAGAATTTGCAATTCCCATATATGCTGATGGCTATGCCAATACTTCTCCATTCCGAGCATCCATTGCCTATAGGTGTGCAGTAGTCTTACGTGAAAGCTGATGTGAATCCTCAGCTTCCAAACAAGACTGAACATGTCCTATTTTGCAGCCACTTACCTTGATTTGAGGTGTTGAAGTGTCCTTAATTCAAGCACTTCAAGCATAATGTTCTCAACTATTCACTACTAGCGGAATGCTAAATGAAATCCCTGCAATTGAGAGGAAGCAGAACATTCTGATCTCTTTTCTTCTTTTTTTTAGTATTGAAGTGTTGCTGGAAGATTCACTCATTTGGATCACGAATATCCAACTCTTGAAATATTCAAGGTGGATCAAAGAAGAAGAATGCTGGAAAAATGGATTACAACTTCATTTTATGAACTCCAATTTCAGAAACATGGTTATGGATGTCAATCTGATTCCATTTATGGTGTTCGTCCTAAGAGCAGTTTGGGGTATTTATTCAAGGTGTCAGGAATGTTATACATACACATCGGCGTGAAGGCTCTGAAATTACAGGCAGCTTAGAAGGGATTCATACTTGAACAGAATATTTGGCGGAACACGAATCAGCCGCTGGAGACCCCCTGCCATTGGAGTCATTATTAAAAAGAAAGATGAAAAATAGTGATCCTAATATTCTCCTTGCCACAATATGATTGGATTCCCATAATCTCGTTTTGCCATCAATAAACTGCTCTTACAGTTAACAAGGCTCATGCTTCACTTGTGGTTCCTATTAATACCATAGAAAATGGTCCAATTGACAGACACGGTTCTCCAAAGCAGGTATTTCACTTCAAAATAGCACCATATGCCACCACCTAGTAATGGACAGTTCGTCACTTCATCGGTAATGTTTGAAAAGCTTGCATCAGAGTCAAGACATCCACCGTACAGATTACCAGATGACTAGTACAAATTGAGGAACTAAATGTAAAAAGGAACAACCCATCTTTAAGAGACGGCTTCCTAGGATGGAGAACCTTCTGCATATGCGCTTGGGATCCCTAGTTGTTTCAAATCACTTCCAGGAAGTCGAATTGAACCGACAGTGTCGTCCAGTTGATGAGCCAGTTGCGAAGCCTCGGGTTGCCGTCCAAACTTCTGGTGAGGCTGTTTATGTGGATGACATCCCCTCTCCAACAAATTGCCTACACGGGGCTTTCATTTATGAGACAAAGCCTTTGGCTTGAGTAGACGATACCAAACTTAACCCCCAAATCAGTGGCAGCTGGAGTCAGTACACTTATTTCTTTTAGAGATATCCCAAAATCCCTTGCAGCTTTAAACCAATAAATGCAGAATTGTCAAACCAGAATATTAATAACCAAGCCAATTCTGGAAAGCATGGACGTCCTCTCCAACGCTAAGGCAGGCCATACAATTCTGAAAAGCTTCTCGAAGTTGATATAGTAGAGCAATGAAAGATGAAGGAGTTAATGGCTCTACTTGATCCAAAGCTCCAGATGACATAGAGGAGCCTAAACTATCACAATTGGAAGTCTTCTTCTCAAGCTGGCAATCATCCTTCATACAGTTCGTCTAAAGAGGAAGTTGCTTCCAGGTTTCAGACCGAATCTTATCCAGTTTAGGGAGGATGTCGACATTAATTATTAAACGAGATATACAATGAAAGAGGTAACAGAGGGGATGGTGATCTTTGTCATGATAAGGGTTTTGAAGGTCACGATTCATGCCCCAAATGCTCAAAAAGTTAAATTTGCAGAATTAGGAAGAGTGTCTTTGATGCTTTAGACAATGATCCATCAGAATGGGCAAAGAAGATATTGAAGCACTCTTGGGTTTTCTTGATGGACGTGAAACTCAGAATTGCAAAGTGCTGGTTCAGAATCTGAACCTAGTTTGATCTTGGAGGCTCTAAGTACAAGAATAGTCAGTACAACGGTTTGTTTCTTTGAGATGAAGAAGGACCCTAATTTCAACCTTTGGAAGCATTTGAAGAGAACCAGATTTATCAAGAGATGACATAGGAGGCAGACATGACTAAGTTCTCTGGAACACTTAGAAGTTTCAAGGCCAAGGTCTAGCTTAATTCTTTAAGGCCAAGGTCTGGGTTAATTCTTTAAGGCCAAGGAGTATCCGATCTTGGACTGATTTGCAAGCTGAATTCCTCAAGAAATTTTTCTCGATTCACAGGACCAACGACTTGAAAAGGCAAATCTCAAACTTCTCAGCTAAGGAGAATAAGAAATTTTATGAATGTTGGGAGAGATACATGGAAGCTATCAATACTTGTCCTCACCATGGCTTTGATACATAGCTATTGGTGAGCTATTTTTACGATGGTATGTCTTCCTTAATGAAGCAACTCTTAGAGTGCGGAGGAGACTTCTTGAGTAAGAATCCGAAGAAAGCCATGGACTTCTTGAGTTATGTAGCTGAATTTTCAAGAGAATGGGATGAGCCCAATGCCAGAGAAGTGGGAAGAATGAATTCTCAACCAAATGTTTCTAATGCTAAGGCTGGGATGTATATTTTGAATGAAGATACCGATACGAAAGCAAAATTTGCAGCTATGGCTAGAAGATTGGAGGAACTTGAAGTGACAAGGATATGCGAAGTGTAGGCCATTTCAAACACACCAATGCAAGCTAAGCTGTGTTCAATTTGTCAATCTTTCGAGTACTTGGTGGAAGAGTGTCCTACGATGCCAGCTGTGAGAGAAATGTTTGGGGATCAATCAAATGTTATTGGACAATTTAAGCCTAATAACAATGCTTCATATGGCAACACCTACAATTCAAATTGGAGGAACCATCCGAATTTCTCTTGGAAGCCAAGGGCACCTCAGTACATGCAACCTGGCCAAGCACCCCCGCAAGCCTTAAGTCTTAAACAAGTCATTGTGAATCTTAGCAAGGTCATGGGAGATTTTATTGAAGACCAAAAATCCATCAATGATCAATTCAGGCAAGAAATTGACAGTCGAGACAGAAGGATGGATGAGAGGGTGAATGATCTATCTCAGAAGATAGATAATCTCCAGTACCAGATCTCAAGGCTTACTAATCTCAACACAGTGCAAGAGAAAGGAAAATTTCCTTCTCAACCTCATCAAAATCCTAAGGGTATCCATGAAGTGGAGGCTTAGGAGGGAGAATCTCAGATAAGGGAAGTCAAAGCAATGATCACTCTAAGGAGTGGTAAAGAGGTTGATCTGTCTACATCCAAGCTAGAGCATGAATCAGAGAGTGAAGCAGAGAAAAAGAATAGTGAGGAAATCAAAGGAAAGAGGAAATGGAACAGTACAAAGAATGAAGACCTTGAAGCTACTATGAATGAAAATCGAAGAGGACCATCAACCAAGAAGAAATGATAAAGAAGCACATGCCTCCACCATTCCCACAAGCTTTGCATGGAAAAAAGGGAATCAACAACGCATTAGAAATTCTTGAAGTGTTAAGGCAACTAAAAGTTAATATCCCATTGCTAGACATGATCAAACATGTTCTGACTTATGCAAAATTCTTAAAGGACTTATGCACTATAAAAAAAAAGTTTGAATGTGAGTAAGAAGGCCTTCTTAACTGAGCAAGTAAGTTCCATTATACAATGCAAGTCTCCAATGAAATACAAAGATCCAAGTTATCCTACCATATCAGTGATGATTGGAGAGACATGTGTGGAGAAAGCTTTGTTGGACTTGGGAGCAAGTGTGAATTTGCTACCCTACTCTGTTTATAAGCAATTGGGACTGGGAGAGTTGAAGCTAACATCAATCACTCTATCTCTAACAGATAGATCTATGAAAATTCCAAGAGGTATGATTGAAGATGTTCTAGTCCAAGTTGACAAGTTCTACTATCCAGTAGATTTTATTGTTCTTGATACGGACCTGGTTGCCAAATGAACTAATTGTATTCCTATCATACTTGGAAGACCATTCCTAGCTACATCAAATGCTATCGTCAATTGTAGGAATGGAGTCATGTAGCTTACATTTGGCAACATGACGTTGGAGCTCAATATCTTCTATATGTGCAATAAAAAATTCCATCCGGGAGAAAAAGAAGGACCAGAAGAGGTGTGTATGATTGATAACTTAGTGGAGGAGCATTGTGATTAGAAGATGCTAGAAGATTTGAACAAGAGTGTTGGGGATCTTGATGAAGGGTTACCTGAACCCTTTGATTTGGTTGCTACTCTGCCTCATTTGAAGTTGAGGGAAGAAATTCTTCCTTTATTCAATGAGGAGAAGACACAAGAAGCCATTAAGGAGAAGCCCCCAAAGCTTATTCTGAAGCCATTGCCCATGGAGTTGAAGTATGCATACCTGGAGGAGAATAAGTAGAGCCCTGTTGTTATTTCTTCATTTCTTACCACTACTCAGGAGGATTGTCTACTTGAAATCCTCAGCAGATGCAAGAAGGCGATAGGGTGGAAAATTTCTGATCTGAAAGGGATCAACCCTTTAGTCTGTACTCATCATATATACATGGAAGAAGAAGTTAAGCCAGTTCGTCAACCCCAACGAAGGTTGAACCCTCACATACAAGAGGTGGTGCAAGCTGAAGTGCTTAAGCTACTTCAGGCTGGTATCATCTACCCTATATCAGATAGCCCATGGGTGAGTCCTACGCAAGTCATGCCAAAGAAATCAGGGATCATAGTGGTGCAAAATGATAAGGGAGAGGAAGTTTCTACACGTCTCACTTCAAGTTGGAGGGTGTGTATTGATTATAGAAAGTTGAATGCTGTAACAAGGAATGACCATTTCCCGTTGTCATTTATTGATCAAGTGCTTGAGAGGGTCTCAAGCCATCCATTCTACTGTTTCTTGGATGGCTACTCTGGGTATTTTCAAATTGAAATTGCTGTTGAAGATAAGGAGAAAACCACTTTCACTTGTCCATTCGGAACTTATACATACAGAAGAATGTCTTTTGGCTTATGCAATGCACTGACAACATTCCAAAGATGCATGTTAAGCATTTTAAGTGATATGGTGGAGTGCATTATGGAAGTCTTTATGGACGAACTTGGTGCTTAACTGGGAAAACTGCCATTTCATGGTATCCTAAGGGATCGTCCTTGGGCATATTATCTCCAGCCAAGGCATTGAGGTGGACAAAGCAAAAGTTGAACTGATTGTCAAGTTGCCATCGCCAATAACTATCAAAGGAGTAAGGCAATTCCTTGGCCACGTTGGGTTCTATAGGAGGTTTATCAAAGATTTCTCTAAACTTGCAAGACCTCTCTATGAGCTATTGGTAAAGGATGCTAAATTTGTATGGGATGATCGATGTCAACAGATTTTTGAAGAATTGAAGTTATTGCTAACAATCGCTCCAATAGTAAGAGCTCCCAACTGGCAATTGCCCTTTGAAGTGATGTGCGATGCCAGTGACTTTGCTATAGGAGTTGTTCTTGGGCAAAGAGAAGATGGAAAGCCCTATGTGATCTACTATGTAAGCAAAATGTTGAATGAAGCGCAAAGAAACTACACAACCACAAAGAAAGAATTGTTAGCTATAGTTTTTGCTTTAGACAAATTCTGCGCTTACTTAGTAGGGTCTTTCATTGTGGTTTTCACTGACCACTCGACCTTGAAATATTTTTTGACCAAACAAGATGCAAAAGCGAGGCTGATTAGATGGATTCTCTTGCTTCAAGAATTCAATCTTCAGATCAAAGACAATAAAGGAGTGGAGAATGTGGCAGCCGACCATCTTTCGAGGATAGCCATTGCACATAATTCCCATAGTTTTCCAATTAATGATGATTTTCTAGAGGAGTCACTCATGTTGATAGAAGCCGCTCCTTGGTACTCTCATATTGCTAACTATCTAGTTACCAGAGAAGTTCCAAGTGGGTGGAAAGCACAAGATAAGAAGCGCTTCTTTGCAAAAATTCATGCTTACTATTGGGAAGAGTCGTTCTTATTCAAATATTGTGCGGATCAAATAATATAAAAGTGCATCCCTAAGCCAAAGCAACAGGGGATCCTCAGTCATTGCCACGAAAGCGCATGTGGAGGCCACTTTGCTTATTAGAAGACAGCCATGAAGGTGTTGCAATCGGGTTTTTGATGGCCATCACTTTTCAAAGACGCCTTACCATGTGTAGGAGCTGTGACAGATGCCAGAGGCTTGGGAAATTAACATGTAAGAACATGATGCCTTTGAACCCCATTTTAATAGTTGATCTTTTTTATGTATGGGGCATTGACTTCATGAGACCTTTTCCTATGTCTTTTGGCTATTCCTACATCTTGGTGGGAGTGGATTATGTTTCCAAATGGGTTGAAGCAATCCAGTGCAAGCAAAATGATCACAAAGTTATTCTCAAATTTCTCAAAGATAACATATTCTCCATATTTGGAGTACCCAAAGCCATAATCAGTTATAGGGGTACTCATTTTTGTAACAAGCCGTTCGAAATTCTCTTAGCCAAGTATGGGGTGAAGCATAAGGTAGCTATACCTTACCACCCTCAGACTTCTGGGCAAGTTGAGTTAGCCAACCGGGAGATCAAAAACATATTGATGAAGGTGGTGAATACGAGCAGAAGAGATTGGTCTATTAAGCTTCATGATTCACTATGGGCTTACAGAACAGCTTACAAGACCATTCTTGGAATGTCTCCTTATCGCCTAGTCTATGGCAAAGCATGTCATATCCTCGTTGAAGGGCAATACAAAGCTTGGTGGGCAATCAAGACGCTCAACATGGACTTGAACAGAGTCGGCATGAAGAGATTTCTAGACCTTAATGAGATGGAGGAATTAAGAAATGACGCCTATATCAATTCAAACATTGCAAAACATAGATTGAAAGTGTGGCATGATCAATTAGTCTCCCGCAAAGAATTCCAAAAGGGACAAAGAGTCTTGCTTTATGACTCTAAGCTCCACATCTTCCCAAGAAAGTTGAAGTCAAGATGGATAGGTCCATTTACTATCCAAGAAGTATATTCAAATGGAGTAGTAGAGCTACTCAACAGTACCGGGACTTTCAAAGTCAATGGCCAACGTCTCAAGCCATTCTTGGAGCCATTTTCTAAAGACAAGGAGGAAATCAACCTCCTTGAACCACATCATCTTGAAAGACAAATGGTTAGATGGACTTAATATGTCAGAAGACACTAAGTCCATTTTTTTTTTGTTTGTTGTTTTGTTATAAATTTTAAATTCAAGTTTTATTGATTTAGTATATGTTTTAAATTGAAATTTCTCACTTTAATTTTATTTTATTATGAATTAATTTAATTTTTGATGATCAAATACAAGGGAATTCCAAAATAGAGGAAAAATAGAGCATTTCGCAGGACAAAAATCCAAATGCGAAAATTTCGCACCAGCCAAATCCAAATGCGAAAATTTTGCACTAGCCAAATGCAAATGCGAAAATTTCGCAGCACCAAATTCACTTGTGAAAATATTCGCAAGGCCTGCCAGCAATTTCGCAACCCATTTTTGCTTTGCGAAACCCATGCGAAATGCCAACAGTCACTTGTGCAAACTTCCAACAGTCAAGAGGGAAATTAAAGTTCACTTAAAATTCCTATTTAAAGACCTCCATAGCTTCTGTTTATTTTGCACAACCCATCCTCTGTTGCGAGAAGATTACCGCCACCTTGCGAAGCAATTTCCTCGCCATTCCACACCCCGCGGCCACCAAAAAGAAGAAGAGACCTTCGTTTCTCACCTATTTCAGCCATGGCGCGCATCAGAGGGGACCATACAAACCCGTCTGCATCTCGCGAGGCTCGGCCAAGAGCCTCCACCCCTTAGGATTCATCTCAGGCCTCTTAGGCCTCAACCGTTCCATCTTCGGAGGGTGGGGTGCCCTCTAGCCCTCCTTAGCACCAATACTCGACACGGAGACCACCAACTCTCCACCCCCAGAGCCATCAGTACACCGCATTCCGCCAAAGAGAGCCAAGACCTCAGGCCCTGGAGAGACATCTAGGCATGCGCAGCCTGATTCTCAAGGCCCAATGGATTCTCAACATCCTTCCGGCATTGCTCCAGAAGCCATCATCAAGAGGCCTATGGTTACAGCACCGCCCATTGAGGGCAATTCAGATTGTAGAGCTAGGCCATTTCATTCTGAACTCTACTTCGACAATGAGGCTATGCGACAACAACTAGACCTTAGGGATTCATTTGGACTGCTCCAGAGGTACCATCTCGAGCACTTGATGACTCCAAGGGAGTTTTTCTACTCTAGAGTGGCGATGGATTTCTATCAGTCCATGACTACTCAGGGCGCCCAGAGTCCCACAACCATTCGTTTTAGCATAGACGGGCACCAGGGTATCTTAGAGGATAGGCACATTGCTGAGGCTCTCCATATTCCATTTCAGCCAAAGGATCTAACACATTTCAGACAATGGTCCCCTATATCTCAGCGAGACATAGTCCGTATTCTATCGAGATGGACTTTTGGAGATTCATTCCTTCTACGTAAGGAGCTTCCATCTGGGATGCTCCTGGTAGATGTATTGTTGCAGTCCAATATTTTTCCTCTTCAACATTCAGTGCAGAGGTGAGGACCCATCCTAGACGTGTTACTCAGGATATCTGAGGGCTTCTATTTTGGGCCACATCACCTGATTATGGCCGATCTCCTATACTTTGAGGAGAAAGTTCACAGGAAGAAGCTACAACAAGCCGACACTATCCTATTGCTGTTTGCGAGGCTGCTCTACCATATATTGGAGCATATGGGCTATCCTACTGAGCCCCATCTTGAGCGTCGCCACCATTGTCGAGAGCATTTCACTTTCGACCAATGGACACAGCTAGCAGGTAAGAATCCAATGGAATCAGCACCTGAAGTAGCCCTACCCAGGCTAGCATCTCCAATACCAGCACAGGTTGACTAGGCACAACAAGACGAGCGTTCCACAGGTTCTATACCATCCGCCCCTGCTACACCATCTATGCCTCAAGCCACCTCTACTGATCCTCCTGCTACACCTCCTGTTCCACCAGCTGCACCTCATACATCAGAGGACTTTATCACCGTATCTAGCACGGAGTTTTGTGTAACTGCTACTCACAATGCTCTATTTCGGCAAATGGCAAACATACGTGCTCAGCAGGACCAGCATACTGCTATCCTTCGTCAGATATAGCAGCATCTGGGACTGCCACTACCTCATACTGATATTCCTGGACCATCCAAGCCTATAGCTTCAACTGAGGAGACCATTAGAGCAGATGTCCCACCCCAGGCCACTCACGAGACAGCCACTGAGCCATCATCTCCACCAAAAAACCCCGCTCCTTGATCATTTCTTTATTTTGTATTTACTTAGTATATATTAGTAAACATTATTACTTGTGTTAATATTTTATATTCTAGGATTGGATGTATTACATGATCATTTCATTGTACTTTCTTAGAGTAATATATACATATCATTTTGGTTTATACTTGACATTTTCTTTTCTATCTCCCTTACTCATTAATCTTTTGTTTTTTTTTTTAATCATGTGGTTTCTTCTATATGACTCAAACTCCATGTCATTCAGGAGGTACCACTTTCTCCCTTTATTTACAATCATTTTTGCCACATTGAGGGCAATGTTGATCTTGGTTGGGGGGAGAGTAAAGGGAAGAAGTTGTTAATAATACTAAGTTGTTTTGTTAAAATAGTACTTTTCGCTTAATTTTAAAAAGTTTTTACTCTACTCTCCGTGGTTATTAAGGAAAAATTCTCAAAATGAAATGGGAGAAATTGAATTCTTACATTTTTATTTAAATATTAGAATTTGTATTATGCTTATTAAAGTTGATGAATTATTGAAACTCCTATTGAATTCAACCTTATTTCTTCCACTTTAATCTTACGACACACTGTACACATTAGGTTTCGATTATAAGATGAAAAACTATCTCACCTCCTGAACTTAGGAAAATGTAGACTTGGTACCTTTGACCTCGTTTTAATAGTGTTGAGACACTTGATAAAAGGCCAATGAGCCTTTGAAAAAAAAAAAAGAACAAAGTGTTATACTTGCTTTGAAACCCAAGCAAAGTTCGAGGGGTATATGATGAAAATCTTTAAATCCGAGTGCCCTAAGCCTTTATTGGTTGGGAGTCACCGACCTCAATGCTCGTTACAAGGGTAAAAAAAGTGGAGTTTAACATATTATAGGTGCTTGGGTATTAAATTCCAATCTCAAAAGTCCGGGGTAAAATCCGAGGAGTTAGTGGTTGAAAGATCCTTAAAGCTTGATGCCCTAAACCTTTATTGGTTGGGAGTCATCGATGGATCCCCGTTACATGGACACTTTAGAAAACAATACCTTAAGCATTGCACTAATACAAGAAAAAAATTGTGAAATAAAAGAGGTGCGTTCTTAGCCTATTGGAAGTCGTCAGTTTGCTAAAGTCTGAGAAAGAACTAGGTTGGGGGGGATAGATTAGTTCAGAGTACTATATTCGGAAACTAATAAGCTTAACACATAGATCTTTGTGGAAGAGTAATGATTGAGCCTCGGAGAGTGGAAATCCTCTCATTGCTTAAATTTGTATAATGCCTACTCTGTATGAATTATGATCAGGTAAGATTTTTTATATCCTCTTATTGAAGGATGAGTTTTGCTTCTTTAATGTTCCATGTAAGAGTATGCTTTACAATCATGCCACTTATGATTTTTTGGAGTGATCAACATGATTTTGTAAATTATTTTACTGTTTTTATTTTTGTTTTCGTCTCCTTCATTGCTAATGGACTAGCAATATGTCGGTTGGGGGGAGTGATTACTACTCAAAAAGTGCTCTTTTATAGCTTCTTATAAACTCTTTTAAACACTTTTGAGTACTATTTATTACCTTTTAACTCAATTGGCACATTAAGGACCCTTGCAAGTGTTGCTAATCAGTTTTTGGCAAGTTTTGATGTTTTTGATAGCTTTTTTATAATTAAAATAAGCCAAGAATGATGGAGAACTTGGTATAATCCATGGCAAAGCAAGATTGAAGCTAAATTACATGAAGAATCCAAGTTTTGGAGAGCTTCAAAGCCTTTGCCAAATCAATCAAGTGTGCAAGGAAGAAAATCAGAGAAGGAATCTAACACTGAAGAATTTCGCAACCACTTGTGACATTTTCGCAAGACAGAAGGAAATTTCGCAGCCACTTTTTACCACTTGCGAAATTTTCGCATCTCCTTTTCAGCATTGCGAAATTTTCGCATCTCCTTTTCCTCTTGCGAAATTTTTGCAGCTCCATATCTCAATTGGTAAATCTTCATGTAATCTTCAGATATTTTTGCATCGACTCCGTTAGATTTTTACCTTAAGATATTTTGTGTAATTATCTATTCTCTCATTGTAATCAATTGAAGATCTTTTTAGATATTTAGGATATCTAATTGAGGGATTGAAAATATCTCTCTTTATATATCTTAAGATATCTATTTGTAATATCATCTCAGAATCTCGGAAGACATTCTTGGAGATCACTTGTACATTTTTTAGTAGGAAATATACAGAGCTTTGCTCTACCTTACCTACTCAATTTGATTGTATTTTTCTTTCTAGCCAAACAACCTATGAGGATGTTTTCTCAGAGGATGAGTGGCTAGACTTTTTGTTTCTTGGACGGAAAGAAGTTAGGTAAGGAACCCGAATACAAAAGTGGAAGTTTTCCTTGTTTCAGTTTTTAATGAAGAGGAAGTTGTGACCCGGTAATGGTTTTTATATTTTTAGTTAACTTAAAATCCCCTATAATCGCCTGGGCCAACACTTGGTAAGCTTTTCGGACTCAATCCATAGAGATCCATTAGTTATCTCTTGCGAGCCTCTAAGAGGTGGTTTAAAGGTAGGATTACTTAGAATAGCCAACACTTGGTAAGCTTTTGGACTCCCTAGAGACATCCATTAGTTATCTCCTACGAGCTTTTGAAGGGTAATCCAAGGTTAAGAATCACCTTGAATTGATAAATACTAGGTGAGAGGTACGAGCCATTGCAAGATGATTCAGTGAGAGGGATTTAGCGTTGAAACCATTAATGGGAAGCAGCTGTAACACACCGGTTGGGAGGATAACTATAGGTTAAATCCCCAATACGAGGAAAAGATCCGAAATCTTCCCTTTTGTATAAGGAACTTGAATCTAATGACCTGAAAATCCAAGAAACCTTTTCTTTGTAATTAAAATCAGTTACTATTTTTTGTTAACTTAAAACCAACCTTTTTTAACCAAAGATTATGTTTTCTTTTAAAGCTAACTTGTAAAAGAAAAAACACCAATCCAATTCTTTAAATTAATATCATGTGTGAAATGAAACCCATATCTGTGGACGATCCTAGAACCACTATGCTATGCTAGCTATGCTACCCTAGTATATGGTGAATTAGGTTTATAAATTTTGTTGATAACTCCCGTCTGAGGACTGAATCAAAGGTACACCAATTGGGGACGAATCACTCGTGCTTTCAGGAAACGAGTTAAGCCTAGACCATTTCAGAAAAGGGATTTGGTTTTGAGGATTCTTAGAGGCTTAGTTGGAGACTCTAGATGGAAGTTCAGACCTAGTTGGAGTGGGCCTTATGTTATTTGAGAGTTGACTCCAAAAGGGGTTGCATGGTTGACCGACTTAAATGGAAACCAGTTTTCAAAGACTACCAATGTGGATCAATTGAAGAAGTATTACGTTAGAGATTATGGTCGTAGGATGGGTAGCCATCATTTTGGTTAGCCTTACACCTTATTACTTTTATTGATATATTAGACCGTTGCAAGCCCATTGAGCCTCACATGGTATGCTATAGCCTTTTCTTTTCTATAACATTGCTTATCATTTCTATACCTGGGTTGGGGCCCTTTGATCTATAGTTATGCTTTTCTAGGAAAGTCTCATGAGCTTTGGCCTTATAGGCTTATTTTCCTCATCCTTGCTATCATCACCTCACCACTCTGCCTGTTACATTATGTTATTTTCTCATTTTCATCTCAATCCTGGCTTTTTATCATTGGTTGCCACATTTCATATTTTCTTTACTTGGAGTGATGATTCTTCACATATTTATGCATATAGGGCAGTTGTATCACTCCCTTCATTTCATAATTTGGCATTGATTCAGAGATTTTAGCTTGAGAAGTTTTCTCGTGGGATGGGGTTTCATGTGTTCGTTAGTTATTTGAGAGAGTTTATTCATTCCTTGCAATGTCTCATTGGAGTATGATGTATTGATGATCGGGATATGCAAAAAAAAAAAAAAAAAAAACGCAATGAAATGTTTGTACTTGACATCCTACTCTATTGAGCATGTGTTGTTATTTAAGGGTTTATTAGGTTTATCATTGAGAGTTTGTGCGAGTTTTCCATGAGGACTTTTTGTTCCTTGAGTCACTCTTGTTATGCATTTGGAGTGTCAAGAGTTTATTCACTCTTGTACGGATATGGGTTGATCATCATTCATTCCACTTTCTCATTGCCTTCTTTTATGTGTCACCACATTTTTCTAGATTTTCGTCCTACCTTTTATCTATTGCCTACATATTGATACACATTTCTTATTTGATACCTTCTTCACATCATTCACATGTTTCATTGATGATTTGACCACTTATCCTTTCTCTTGTTTCTTCATTGACATTTCCTCTGGTTACCTTTAGGTCCATGGCTCATGAGATTTTTGCTATCCATTACATCTTGTACACGAGGGTATGAGTTTGATCATTGGGTATTTGAACCTAGTTTTCCCTCGTTTCTTTCACCTTATCACCCTGGCCTACGTTACGTCCCGTGTCTTAAGATCACCCTGAGGCCACAAGATCAGATGTTATCTTTGACAGTTTTCATTTGGAAGGGCTTATGTAGATTGGTTGAAGTAAATTCGTTACTATGCTTTCTCTTTGGGAGATACTTTTGGAAGCATTTGGTTGCTCTCTCTTGCTGGGCATATCGATGTTTGATAGATTTTCGAGTTTGGGGACAATCCATTGATGATATTGGATTCATCATTTGGTTGTGCATTAGATATCCACACTGGGGCATATCTCCTCCTTTCTCCGAGATTCCTAGTCATCATTGGGTTGTGTGGCTATCTTATTCATGGTTATAGAGATGTTTGATGGATTTTGATAGATTCTTTATTCTACATCAAATATCCATACTGGGTCATATTCCCCTCTTCTTGATGAGATTGTGTTTGGGCAACGGTACACAGATGGATGATTAGCAGTGGTTATTTACCTCATGACTTTAGCATCAAATCTTATACTGGGGCATATTTCTCCATTTTCTTTGAGTATCCTTGAGACTGGGACAACGGCCAGCTTGGTTTTAGATTGAGTACTAGTATAGGGCTTCCAACGATTGACTGTATCGGGACCTCCCTACATGGATTTGTTGAGATAGAGATGAATTGCATCAGGTTTCACTCGAGGAGCATAGATGGATTCTTTAGCTAGAGGCTCATGAGATAGATTGTTTTCATCATTGTTACATTACAAATTAGATTATCTAGATGAGCAGTATTTTTTGTGCACTTCGAGATATGCTTTTAGATGAGTTGTGATACACATTCTGAGGTTTACCTTTTGAGATTCGTCAACAAAGTAGCTCTTGAGACATAGAGAGTTCTTTCAGTTCAAAATTTTTAGAGGTTCGTCATGATGCATCAGTTTTTGACCCATTTATTTCAGCGGTTGATTGGTTTATTGGTTGTTTTAGTAGTGTGAGCACCTTGGATATTGGGGCATATTTCCTTTCCTAAGCCTAGTAGTCCGACCCTCGACATTTTGAGTATATGGATTTGTACCCATTTGCTTCCTATCCACTTTCGAGTTGGTCTTCTTTATCTTTTCCATTTAAAGCCCAGAGCTCTCGACCCCGAGTCATTTTTCCTTTATGACCCAAAGTCATATATTTTCCATTTAGAGCCTAGAGCTCTCGACCCAAAGTTGTTTTTCATTTATGACCCAGAGCCATCTCTTTTCCATGTAGAGCCTAGAGCTCTCGACTTAGAGTCATTTTTCATTTATGACATAGAGTCATTTCTTTTCCATTTAGAGCTCGGAGCTCTTGACCTAGAGTCGTTTTTCATTTATGACCGAGAGTCATATCTTTTCCATTTAGAGCCCAGAGCACTCAACCCAAAGTCGTTTTTCATTTATGACCCAAAGTCATCTTTTCCAAACAAACAATCTCTACCACATTTTGATGTCTAACACTATCAGGGAAGTACTTCTTGTAGAAAGCCTCCCTAAATAGTATCCATGCTATAGGTCCCTGATCCTCTAAAAGCCTCTTGGTCATACGCCACCAATGATTTGCCTCTTTGTCTAACATAAATGCTGCATAAGAGACCTTTTGCTTCTCAGATCAATCTATGACATCAAAGAATTTCTCCATCTTAAGAATCTAAGCCTCTACTTTTGTTGGACCTGAAGTGCTAAAAAAATAAAAAGGACCTAGCTTCTTAAAGTCATCAAATTAGTTATCCCTAGAAGATGAGGATCGTCCTTGACCATTAGTTTGGGCAACTCTAGCTTGACACTCAACAAAACCAGTTAAAGTTTCAAGATACCTATAAAGTCCTTTTGCAATCATGGGAGGCAAACCCTCAAGTGGATAAGGTACATGATTCGACTCATGGTAGCTTAGCTTTAAAGGCATATCAACAAAATTTATACCTTAAATACTATTACTAAAGTAGCCAAGCTACTATAGCATA
Organism: Vitis vinifera; assembly: GCF_030704535.1. NCBI lineage: Eukaryota > Viridiplantae > Streptophyta > Magnoliopsida > Vitales > Vitaceae > Vitis > Vitis vinifera. Next base: position 21,433,791 of record NC_081823.1, on the reverse strand, counting down.
GTGGTTCTAGGATCGTTCACTGGGAAGGGTTTTCGCAAACACTAGTGATATTCAAATTAGGAAAATAGGTGATTTTCTTATGGATGTTAACTTTAAAAGAAGATGTAAATGTTTTAGAAAGATTTAAACTAATCTAAGCTAACATTAAAGATTAAAATGAAAGGGTGTAAAAACAAGTTTCTCAAAGATAGGATAGCTATGCTCTGGCTCTTATGCAAATTGGAAATCTCAGGATAGGCTCCTCGCGTTGGGGTTGCAACTATGGTGATGCTTGCTTCCCGAACCGGTATGGATTTAGCAAATCAAGTTTTAATCCTTTAAAATGGAAAAACAGATGGTAGTGAATTTCATCAATGGTTATTCACCTTAGACTTCCTTTGAATGGCTCGTAAGAGATAACTAATGGTCTAAAGCCAAAAGCTTACCAAATATTGGCAACTCAAAGTCATTCCAGGTGATAAACTCGTCTTTCAATGGTCATTGAAATTGGTTCTAACAGATTAATGCAAAACTTGGAATTGAAAACCTCACCTTCCAATAGCTCGTAGGAGATAACTAATGGATAGAAATCCAAAAGCTTATCAAGTATTGGCCGTTGGAAGTTGTCCAAAGGAAATAAAAACCAAACTTTGCATTAATGAACCATTAATGAAAAATGACTACCTTACCTTCCAGGTGCGAGAAATTTCCATGGGATTGTATCCAAGCCATCACATAACATCCATACTTTGAGAAACTAAAAGTTTTAGCCAATCATCCTCTGAGGAAAAGCCCTCAGAGGCTGTTTGGCTACTAAGAAAATAGAAATGGGGAAGAACAGGAGAAGAGAGAAAAACAGAGCAAGGCTCTATATAGTCTATATATTTTAATATCTATATATTGATCGATATTTATTACAATGGATGTAAGGGAATATATATAGAGAAGTTTTTCCAACCTTCCTAGCTAAGAAATCTTATGGTTCGTGGATTACAAGAAGAAGAATGAAAATTTATACAAAAATATCTGAAGAAAAGATCTAAAAGAGTCGGTGCACAAATATCCCAGTTTCGCACGTTGCATGGTGACTTGCGAAAATTTTGCAAGTTGATTTCGCAACTTAGAATCCATTTTCGCACGTTGAGCTCCAAGTTCGCAAGTTGCAAAATCACTTTCGCACGTTGGAATTCCAAATTCGCAAGATGCGAATTTGTCCTTCAACTGGATGCAGTTGTCTTGCAAAGGCCATATCTTCCTCATTTCAGCTCCAAATCGTACACGGTTTGAAGCGTTGGATTCTTAACTTCCTGAGCTTTGAAATGGTATATAGAACGTAGAAAATGAACTTCAGTAAGTACTCCAAAAGTGCGAAAGAAGATTGAAGATGCTGTCCTCTGTTTTCTTCACTCTGTTTTTCCTCTCTCCGTTGTTCTTTCCTTGCATACTTTGAACGACTTTGGCAAAGGGCTATGGAGCTCCAAAGCTTGGTTCTTCATGAATTTGAGCTTCCAAAAGCTTTGCCATGAACTATATACAGCTCTCCCTCATTCTTGGATTGCTTTGGTGAGCAAAAAGCTATCAAAAACACCAAAACTTAACACAATTTGATTAGAAATGATTGCAAGGGTCCTTAATATGTCAATTGAGTTAAAAGGTAATAATTACTACTCAAGAGTGTTTAAAAGAGTTTAATTACAAGCTACAAAATAGCACTTTTTGAGTAGTAATCAATACATCATCATTAGCCTAACAATATTGGGAAGATGTTGTTATTCTAGGTGGCATGATCTTCTATAGAGAATAAGGTATAACTAAATTAGTCACTAAGAAACCAACCAGACAATTTATAATTATAAAGAAGAATAGGAATTTATACAAGATAAAGCTGAAACTTAAATTAATGCGTCACTCATCTATCCCTAGAGTAAACTAAAACAAGTTTCCAATAAGATTATAACCTAGTGCTCTGATACCACTCTTTCGCGCCCTAAAACCCACTTCAAGGGTATGATAGTCATTTCACACCTCAAGCTTAAAGGCTTAAAGTGGAAATGACACAAACTTTCTTTTTGTAACTAGAAATTACCAATTACCAAATTGTTGTTCAGAATAGTAAAATAAATAAATTCTAAAATCTTTAGATATCAATTTATAAAAATTGACACATCAACTCAAGTGTTATTACCCAAATAACTCCAAACTCAAATAATTCAAATGGGAAATAAATTTTAACATCTGAATAATGTCCAAAATAAAGAGTGTTAACAATAGTCCTAACAAGCCAATTTCCTTTCCTAACCGTCACTCCTTGCCTTTACTGAGGGTACCCAGAAAATTATCAACAAAGAGAGATGAGCTCAAAGCCTAATAAGGAACATTAACACGGTTTTATGGATCAAATATTTTCAATTATACTTACAAACAAGAGATATACATGTACTATATTTATAATATTTTTGAGTTAAACATGCTAATACATTTAAACTATTCAACCAAACATTTTTCATATATATCAAAATCATTTCATATTTATTTCAAATCAAATACATTTCAATAGTTCTTACTCTGGTTATCAAATAACAAATAATGTCCAATTAAGTAGGACCTTACAAATGGGTGGTTAACCTCAAATATTCCTTTTAAGATGGACGGAATCAAACACTACTAATACTAATAACCTTTAACCAAACCCCTAGAGGTTGGGGTCTAAATCAATTACATTCCCCGCTATGAAAATGTAAAGGTCAACAATTATATCCCATTGACAAAGGCCAAACAAGCTAGAGTCAAATTCTTTATTTTATTTATCCCAACTTACAAAAGCATAATATCTCCATATGTTTCGTTATAATGAAATAAATATTATAACACATTTTCCATGCAATATATTTGATCCATGCTCAAAAGTAAAATAACAATTTCACATTTCAAACAATATATATAACAAAAAAAATTATTTTCTTTTGCAAATTTGTATTAATTTCCCTTACATTAAAAAAAGACCCTAAAAACTTTGGAGAAAAATAATTCTAGAAAATATACTCTTCACCTAACAAAGCATAAGAGAAATAACAATTACTATTTATCTAAAAGTATAGGTTTGACAAATCATAAAATCTTAGGTATTCAAATTAATGTTTTTAATTATGAAAGATAATGTAATCTATTCCTATTTTAGAGGAATTAATAAATTTCTAATTCATATAAACATTTAATTTTATTTTCATTGTTCATAGGGACACAATTTAATTAAACTATAATTTATTTCAATAATTAAATTCTATTTTATTTATTAAATTACATTCGCCACTAATATAATTATAATACTATAAACCTAACTAACTTTGTACTTCACCTCATTCTATTTATATATTTTATTCTATCAGTTTCAATTTTTTTTCCCACCAAACAATATACATAACAACTCCCCATCATTGTTAATATAATTATATATGTACTAACCACCAAACACACTCCCACACAGTACATGTCTTCCTTTATTATTAATATTGTTTTTGTTTTATTTATTTTTTCTTTTCTTTCCCATCATACTTCATTCTTCCCACACGCACACACATCCTCTTTCTTTTTTTTTTTTTCATCTAAAAACTTAAAATTTCTAGAATTTCTCATTTTCCAACAATAAAACAACCCATAATCTCAAGTTTCCAATGTTTTGATCTTAAAAAAATTAAACCTAATCTAAATTGAAATTTTCTAAAGAATATCTAATGTGTTCAAAACTAACTAACAAATCTAATATATTAATTTAGGGTTAGAATCTTACCTCGAAAAATCTAAACTTCAAACCTTAAATCTTCAATCCTTCAACCCTACATTCTCCAATTCTCTGATTTTTGGTTAATAAGGTTTTCTGAATAGAGAAGACAAGAGGAAAATCTAATTTATACCTAGGATTATTAATTATAAATAGACTCTTTTACCTTTAAAGAGTTTAATTAATTAATTAATTAATTAATTTATAATTTATTGTTTTGCCCCTAAAGTTAATTTTGGGGTGTTACAGTAACACTTTTTCCTTTCTGATGAACTTTTTTAGGTGCATTCTGGTGGACGAGAATAATGGTGTTGTTGGTCATGATACCAAATACAGTTGTTGTAAGTAGGATTTCTATTTTTCCAATTAGAAGCTAATAAAGTCGCTAATTTTGCTACAACCAAAATTCTTGATACAATCTCCGCGACAAACCAACCGTACATGCTCAACAAAGGAACATATATGTAATAAACAAAGCATTTAATTGATATCAATAATCAAACCCACGGTGACATACAAAAAGATAATTTTATTAATACATTGGATTTGTAGAGGACACATTTCAAGGAAAAGGGAGTGTGGACAATTTAAATTCAACACTAGCTAGGTTTAAAGATCGTGCTAATTAACATCTACTGATACCAGGAATTCTGACACTAAAGTCCATGTAAAATCAGGTGTGCACCATGTTGGGGTTGTATAGTTAGAAGACTAATTGGTGCATGAGCATAGGATGGGGAAAGTTCAAATGAGAAACGTTGTAAGATCATTGCCAAAGCCATTTTTGCTTCCATCATTGCAAAATTTTGTCCAACGCATATCCGAGGACCATAACCAAATGGAAAAAATGAAACTTGGCTCTTTGCTGCCTTTGAAACTCCTTCTGAAAATCTCCCCGGGTTGAATTCCTTTGCATCCTCTCCCCAAATTTTATCATCGTGGTGAATTAGGAGGATTGGCAAAGCGATCTGCACTCCATCTGGTAAATACAATCCTCCCACTTGGCTGTCGGCAAAAACAGCTCGTGTGAGCATGGGTGCTGGTGGATATAACCTAAGGACCTCATGAAAAATCATTGTAACCTGCAATATAGAAAATATTTTTATCATGAAAATTCATTATTGAAATACACTATATCACTAAGAAGCATACATCAAACTATGAAAGAATTTTTCGAATATAGTTATGAAAGAGATCGTTTAAATTTTTGCATAATATATACTTTCATGTACAAATAGAACCATACAGTAACTGGTGAATACAAACTAAGAACCCCCTGAAAATTTATTATAGCCCAGAGTTTAAATTTCAAGAAAAAACGCTTGGCAAGAGGAAATATCAATATTCTCTTCAGTCTTGTAAATGATTGATACTAAGTATTTGCACAAAGTTTTCATCACACTTAAAACAACCTAACAAGCAAATAAAAAATTCCCGCAAAGAAAAGAATAGGCCGCCCCTTCTTCTACAGTAAAATCGACCTCTTTTTCACCAGTGCTGATGCAGTGTGCAAGTAGATAAGGAAAGAAAAATTCCAGTTGGAGTACCAAGTATTTGCATATAGCTTTCAATTAAAGCAAAAAAGATACAGAAACAAAACATATTTTGCCTCAAGATTGACAAAAAAAGGAGTATATTCTTTTCAAGGAGAGTTACTAAATTGAATATAGATTGGATTGATACTCACAATTTTGAGGTGATTTAAGCCATCGCCATCTGGTTTTTTATTACCAAAAACCCGTAAAACCTCTTCCCTTGCTCGAGCTTGCCAGTTTGAATGCTTGCTTAATAGAACCATTGTCCACAGAAGTAAAGCCGAGGTAGTCTCTTGGCCAGCAAGGTAGAATAGCTTACACTCCTCAATGACATCTTTGATGCTCATTCCGACATTCTTCCTCTCATCATTTTCTTGCATTTCTCTGTAGTTGGATTCCATTAGTAGACCTAATAAATCATCATTAGCAGTTTCGCCAGCTTGCATTGCCTTCTCTCTTTTCTCAATGATACCCTTCAACAATGCATCGACTTCACTGCTAATTTGCCTCATTCTCCTGTTTGTCTTTGTTGGAAAAAACCTGCTTGGAAGTAATCCAAGTAAATGAAGATCAATGAAATACAGGAAACAACTAATGCATTTTCATCCATGACTTTGTACTTGTTCAATTTCTCGGAATATCCATGGTGTTCCAAAGATGAAACCATCCAGACATTAATTGACCATTGAGTCTACAAATATTTTGCAGTAGTATTTCACCATGCATCTTGCTAAGATGTTCTGCCAATAAAAGAAAAGGGGATACTTGAAGTTGATTTTTGTTTTGAAGACACAGCTACATTCTTTAATTTGAACAAAAAGAAAGCTCTTAAACTAGAAAGCCAAAAATTGGAAGACAAACTACTTAAAGGAAAACAAAAATTAGTAATTGAGAGCCATATTAACAAAATAAATGAAACATCTTAACAGTTCTTAAATGCAATAACAGTTATTAATTTTATTCTTGCTTTTGTCCCATGCTGAATCAAACCTTCCTTCTTCTTCTTCTTCTTCTATTTTATTTTTATTTTTATTATTATTGTTATTATTTTTGCTGTTGTTGGTGATACTGTGAAAGTTATAGCATTTGGGTATTAGTACTGAGGTTCAGATTAATTCCTTGAAATATTTTATGCCTACCTCCATCCTGGAACATAAACTGACCGAGTAACCTGGACTGTAAGTAGTGCTTGCTCTTTCTGGAGTTGGAATATCCTTCTTCCTTCCTCATAGCTACTACCGAATGCTGTTCTTGAAATAACATCTCCCGTCAAATTTTGAAGATAGGGCCAAATGTCCAATTCACATGAGCCGTCCAGGGAGAGCTGCTTCTCCCATTTATTGACCATATCACTACAACTCAATTGGAATGCCGATACCATGTGCTATAACAAATTCAAACACAATTAATAAATTTAGAAGTCAGTCTCACATTTGCACTTTGAGTTACTGTCTTGAGAACCTATAAAATTCAAAATATGGCCATGCAAAAAGTTTATCATGCATAAGGAAAAAGATTACCAAAGGCAGTGAAATTGCGAATGTCTACTAAAAATTATGGAACATTCAAAAATTTATTTTCTTCCTATAAGAAGAGGGCTATGCTGAGAAACCAGGCAACAAGTTGGGGTATAGCTGCATAACCAAATAAATATTGCCTCAAAAAGTTAACCATATCCATCCTCTAATGTATTTATAAAAGGAAATATCGTTTGTATTTATGTAAACATTATTCTGCTCTCACAGAAAGAATGGGAATTAGGGTCACGCTTTCCGGTTGGAAAATTACCTTCAGCTTTTCTAGATGGAAAGCTGGGTTTATGATCTTTCTACGCTTAGTCCATTGTTCACCATCCAATGACGAAATACCTGAAGCCAGCAGCTTGCCGAGAGGGTGCGGCGGCGGTTTTTGAAAAGCATTGTGCTTTAAGAGAACATCCCTAATCAGCTCAGGCTGCATAATGTTTACCACTGGTTTTGGGCCCAACCATATAAAATTATTTTTACCTGCATTTTTAATGCCCATTGTTGGATAAGTGTTAGAAAGGATCTAAAGGACCTGTGTAGTCAAGGAGGCCAATGCAAGGCTCTCTAATTGAAGAAGCTCAAATATCTAAAGAAAATTATACTGATGTGATTAATAATGAAGAGTCACAAGTTCATGCAAAATTTGAAAAGATAAGAAACAATTAACACGAAAATTTAAATACTATTCACAAATTCCCAAAGATTGAGCAATTTACAAAGTAAATAAAGCTCTTTATCAAAGTTGACATCTATATATACCTACATATAGCTTATAAAACAATTGGATTAACAATTGAAAAGGATGAAATGATATTAAATTTGTAAATCTAACACCTCTCGAATTTCAACTTAAAAATTAGTTCATTTTTTATATAAGCATCTCTTAATATTTTGATATTTTTATTTAAATTTTTTTTTAAAAAAAAGATATTTTTATAAGAAAAACAGTAAGGATATTTTTATATAAAAAAAAAAGTCATTTTTTAGGCTGACAAGAAAAGCAATGAATAATTTTTTTTTTTTAATAAAAAAATGAGTCTTTTTTTTTTTATCATTGGGATAATTTTACAAATTTGGATTATTTTATTCTTGTTAATCAAACAAATCTTAAAAATTACACTCCAATATAGAAAAGGGAAATTTGAAGTACCATTGAAATTCCATTGGACTATAACTTCTTAGCGAAGAAAAAAAAGGACAGGAAAAATAACTAATAAAAAAAAGACCAGAAAACCAACAATCTTTTGGGGAAAATTCCACAATTAAATATATTTTAGTGCAATGATAAAGAGTAGCTTATTTTCATACCATATTTCTGGATGGAATGATCGTGAAATGGTAGAACTCGCTGCACAATATCATCAGAGAAGCTGATGGGTCTGGAATTTGCTTCGTTAATCATTCTCGACATCTCTCTAAAGTCCCCATGCAACAACCTGTAGGAATTCCCAGTCAGACCTTGCTGCCTAAGGCATCTCTCTAGCTTCTTTGGTCTCAACCACACCCAATTCAATAACCTCCATGCATATATCAAGAGAGTAATAAAAACAAAGGAGATTGCAACTGAGCTAAGCTTCATTTCCACTTTGGAAGAGACTTCAAGGAGCGACATCACTTCTTATCCTATGCACTGGCGAGGAATGGCCGGCAAATATACACCACTTTTTTATTGCCTTACGATAGGAACACGTGTTATCATTTCAAAGCCTGTACACTATGTCTTAAATGGTCTCTATCAACATTAGTTTTTCAACTTCTCAGGAATTTATAGTATAAAAATTTTCTTTGTATCGCCATCTTTGCTTACGTCATTGCTTATTACACGATGCCGCAAGTGCTCTTTTGAACTGGACCTATAAACCATTGCAAGTATTTTTAATATAAGTATTTTCTCAAAAAATATTATAAGTGATTTTTTAATATTATAAAATATTTTTCAGATTTTTAGAAGTATTTCATAAATTTTGTTAAACGCTTATAACCCGTTTGGTAATAATTTTATGAAGAACTTTTAATATTTTTAATACTTAAAAGATTTTATTATTCAAGTTTTAGAAATACTAAAAACAATTTTTAAAATCACTTACAAATGCACTCTACTCTTAGAGTGCGTTTAATATTAATTTCATGAGGTGTTTTTAACATTTTTAATACTTGAAAAATAAAAATTTCTAAGTATTAGAAAAACTAAAAACAATTCTCAAAATCACTATCAAATACACTTTTTATTTTTTTTCAAAAACACTTTTTAAAATAAAAAAGCTTCCCTTAATCATTGTCAAATAGACTCTAAGCATGTGTTTAATACTGATTTCAAAAAGTATTTCTACCTTTTTTAACACTTAAAATTTTTTACCTTTCAAATATTAAAAATGCTAGAATCACTACTAAAATCACATTAAGAGTTCGTTTAATAGTGATTTTAAGAAGTGTTTTTAACATTTTTAATATTTAAAAATTTTTATCATTCAAATGTTTAAAATGTTAGTAATATTTTTTAGAATCACTTTCAAACGCACTCTAGATTCATCAGTCTAATCACTCACGTTAAAATCATGTAATCATGTTTTTTAAAGTCGGGACAAATTCCTTAGTTTTTACCACCGGCATAAAAATGATGGCAATGACAAAAAAAAATTGTGATAATAATATATATATATATGTATATATATATATATATAACATGTTTTTATTCATCATTCTTGTATTTGTCATTTATCACTTGAGGCCATTGAAAAATTTGGCAGTGGTTTGTATGGATGATATCTTCCAAGAAGAATAACCATCAATAACAATCCATGTATACTTTGGAATGACCAGATGACTCATTCCTATTAATATCTTATTATTTAAAAAATGAGGCTTTAATAATAATTTATAAAGCAAAGCTTTCTTTAAATATATTTTCTATTTTTTATTTTTTAAAAATGACTTTTTTGTATATATATATTATACATAGAAATTACTATATTTTTATTTTTGCTTATTTTAAAAAATAAAATATATTCCATGGAATGCTTTATATATTATTCTTCAATCATTATTACCATGCTGTCATTATTTTGTTCACATTCTATTTGTCAGTTTGCATGTGGAAATTAGGAAAAAATAGACGTCCAAGTAGTCCATATCCCATTGTCATGGACTGGGTTATCCTTATGATAAAAGTTAATGGTTTAGAAATCATTGGATTCTTAGAAGGATCCCTTGGAAAAGATCCCTTGAAAAAATCAACGAATGAGTAAATTTTATTCCTACATAAATAACCGTAATGGCCTTGTTTTTAATTATAATGTCCTGATTTTAGCTCAATTATAGGAAGAGATTAAAGGTATAAGAAATGACATGTTGAATTATGATGTCTGAAAAAGAGAGATGTTTCATAAAAAATTTAGCTAAATTTTAATTTTATTAGTGCAGTGATTAGAGGACAAATCTGAATTAATCTATTGCTATGAGATGCACTCCGATGTGGCATACAAGTGGCAAAATGTCACTAGGAAAGGGCAATTGAGTCAACAACTTTCTTAATTTAAGTGGCTGAAATTTTATTTGGTATTCTCCCTTTAGATGGTGGTTGTAGTAGTCACCTGTACTCTTCACAAGGTAAATGTTCAACTTGAGGAATTGGTTAGGACACTTAGATTAGTTAGCTTTGATATGACACATGGTTGCAGCTTGGAAGTGCGTCACCACTAGCTAAAGTTATGTTTTGCTAAATTACTTTTAATAGGAAACACCAAGATCATAGGGTGCATGCTCTCTAGTTCCTTGAGCTAGCTACTATATCTAAACACAACAAAAGTAAGAAAAATTAGATTTAGGTGTTAAAAATCATACCTTTGAATCTAGATGCTCCCAAATCCTATTCCAATTTATGTAAAGATCTCAAAAGTCTACAGACCTTCCACCCAATGCCTTTGTCTTTGATCCTTGGCACATGTTTAAAGTAGCTACATACTTAAGAGGGAGAGAGATGGAGGCCAGGGCTCTCTTTGAAAGAATGGAATGAATAAGTTAACTAATTCGAAAACCCTAAGGGGTTTTATATACCCTCTCTTCTTATGGGTTTAAGTGACTTTGGCCCAACTTTGGCTTAGGTCACTTAATATAACTCATTGGATCCTAATTAATTAATTAATTAATCCTATTGGGCTCCAGTTAATTAATTAGTCCAATCTAGGGAAAAAAACCAAAATAATTATTCATTAATTATGTGCAACCTTATTTTTTTTTACCAAAATACCCTTATACACATAAATGAATGATTCTATATAAAACCTCAAAATAAATAATCATATGTTCTTATACAACCTTTGATGTAGACAACCCTAGAATGGTTGCCTACACTCAAGGGTAGGTGGGCTAGGGTTTTACTTTTAAGGTGTAAGGAGAGGAACAAACAATAAATTTGATGGTAGAGAAAATTATAATATAAGAAATAGAGAGAAAGAAGAAACAATGAAGAAAAGATGGAAAACCTTAGAGTCTCACTAAGGCCTTCTAGGAGTCTCACCTAGAAGAAAATCAATGGAGTCTCACCATTGAGGGTTGCAACCTTGCAATGAAAGAAAATATAATGTTATTCATCAATTCATCCCTTTGATTTACATTGATTAACCTATTTATAGGCTTCTCTAAGAAATTCAAAGTCTACTAGGACTCTAATATCCTGACTCAAATTCTAATTATATTATAACTCAACTAGATAATCCTAATTAGACTCCAACAAATATCAATCCCAATTCAATTCTAATTAATATTAATCCTACTTAAAGTTTACTTAGGTCCTCACTTTCTTTCTTGAATAAACTTTAAAAGGCTTTCCCCCATCAATTCTCCTCGGCTTGAAAGAACTCGGCTCCGATGAGTTAGATGCTTGATACAATTCATAGAGATCGGGGTTAAGCTTCTGAAAATTCGTTGTCATAATCCATGTATTCTTAGAGTGTGGTTTGCCTCGCCATTTCACCAAAAAATTTTGGTATCCACCTTGTTGGGTAGACACAAGTTGATCATCAAGAACATACTCGATCTTAGGACGTGGGCTAAGAGTAGGTAGTAATTGAAGATCCAACTCTTCACTTACATCGTTGTGATAACCATGGTAGATATACAAATCTTCCACATTAAATATTTGACTAAAATGCAAGTTTAAAGGGAGCTCTAACAAATAAGCATTTTCACCCAACCGTTTTAGTACTCGAAATGGACCCATTTTCTTAGCTTGATGCTTTTAATATGTGCTCGGATGAAATCTTTCTAGTCGTAGAGGAACCATCACTAGATCACCTTCTTGAAACTGAATATATCTTCGATGTGCATCTACTGCCTCTTTATAGTTCTCATTACTGATTTTGATTTTTTCTTGTACCTTTTCATGTATATCTCGTATATGACGTGCAAATGCATCACCATCCTGGCTAGTGTTAACAGAAGTAAGCAATGGTATAAGATCAACAAGTTGTTTAGGTTTCAACCCATATGCCACTTCAAAGGTGAGTACCCAGTAGTACGATTAGTGGAGCTGTTGAAGGCAAATTCGGCTTGTGGTAAGACATTGTCCCAATTTCTCAACTGATCTCTCACAATGCATCTCAAAAGATTACCAAGGCTGTGATTGACAACTTCTGTTTGTTGATCAGTTTAAGGATGAAAAGAACTTGAAACCTTTAATTGAGTACCTAGCTTGGCCCACAAGGTTTTCCAAAAATAGCTCATAAACTTGCTATCACGATCAGAAACAATGGATTGTGGTAATCCATGTAATCGAACTACTTCTTTAAAGAACAAGGCAACAACATAAGAAGCATCCGAAGCCTTCTTACATGGGATAAAATGTGCCTTTTTGGAAAATCTATCAACCACAACAAATATAGAATCAAAGCCCCGTTGTGTCCTTGGTAATCCAAGTACAAAATCCATGCTCAAGTCTTCCCAAGGTTTGGATGGAATTGGTAATGGTGTATATAACCCTGTATTTTGCTTTGAACCCTTTCCTACTTGAAATGCTCGACATTGTTTGATAACCTTCCAAACATCCTTCTTTAAACTAGGCCAAAATAAGCGATCTTCCACCAAAGCAATGGTCTTATCTCATCCAAAATGTCCACCCATTCCACCTCCATGAAGTTCCCATATGACATGATCACGTAGGGAAGTCCTTGGTAAACATAAACTATTTTTATAAAACAAGTACACTTCTAAAATTTGGAAATCAATACGTGTTGCTTTTGAACCACTCAAAAGAGAGGAATCAACATCTCCAAAATCAACATCATTGTCATAGCAATGCTTTAATTCTTCAAATCCAATTGTAGTGGCTGACATGTTTACTAAGAGAAGGGCCTTCCTACTAAGGACATCAACTACTTTATTTTCAATTCCTGCACAATGCTTTAAATTAAAGGTAAATAGCTGAAGAAAACTACTTCATTTTGTATGTCAAGAGTTAAGCTTCTTTTGAGAATTAAGATATCGCAAGGCTTCATGATTTGAATACAAAACCAATACCTTGTAACTGAGATAATGTTGCCAATGCCTAATTGCTTGCACCACCGCATAGAATTCAAGATCATATGTGGAGTATTTTTTCTTTGCCCCATTGAGCTTTGCACTAAAGAAAGCCACAGGATGTCCCTCTTGGCTAAGAACTGCTCCAATTCCGACATGGGAAGCATCACAGGCCGCCTCAAATACTTTCTCAAAGTCTAGTAGACGTAGGATATAAGGGTTCACCATCTTAGATTTGATTTCTTCAAATGCCTTGTTGGCCATCTTAGTCCAAATAAATAAACCAGGTTTCATGCATTCGGTAATTGGGGCCATAATAGAGTTGAAATTTCGAATAAATCGTCTATAAAATGTAGCCATTCCATGGAAGCTTCGCACCTCATGGATATTTGTTGGTACTGGCCAATCAACAATAGCTTTAATCTTCTTTGGGTCTATTTCAAAACCCTTAAAAGACACAACAAAGCCAAGAAATACAACACTAGGGCTCATGAAAGTACATTTTTTCAAATTAATGTAAATTTTTTCAGCCTTAAGAGTGCGCATTACTTGCTTCAAGTGTTCCTCATGATCTTCACAAGATCGACTATAGATAAGAATATCATCAAAATAGACAACAACAAACCGTCCAATAAAAGGTTTCAATACCTGCATCATAATCGCCATGAAGGTACTTGGAGCATTGGTTAGTCCAACGGCATGACTAACCACTCATACAATCCATCCTTAGTTTTGAAAGATCTCTTCCATTCATCCCCTAGTCTAATACGTATTTGATGATATCCACTTCTTAGATCAATCTTTGAGAAGATTACTGATCCAACCATCATATCTAGCATGTCATCAAGTCTTGGAATTGGAAATCGATACTTGATTGTGTTTTGTCGATTACACGACTATCCACACACATCTGCCATGATCCATCCTTCTTTGGTGTTAGTAGGGTAGAAACTCCACAAGGACTTAGGCTTTCACGAATAAAGCCTTTAGTAAGTAATTCATCAACTTGCCTTTTCAATTCAGCATGCTCTATTGGATTCATTCTGTAGGCTGGTAAATTTGGTAATGATGCACCGGGAATCAAATCAATGGCATGTTGTACGTCACGCATAGGAGAGAGTTGATTAGGTAACTCTACAGGCCACAAGTCAGAAAAGTCATCAAGGATTTTATGTACGTTTGTTGGATATTCCTTATCTTGTTCTTTAAATTCTTCCACTTTCTGAGCCATTAAAGCAAAAATAACTTTAGTTTCCTTGCTCTCATTTTCAAATTGACACATAGTAATTACCTTTTTTGGTTGTGCATTTTCCTCTGACTTCTTAATTTGAGGGACTTCTTTCATTGGACAAAGGATCTTCTTATGTTCGTTGTGTATGAGAGCATATGTATTTTCATAGCCGTCATGTCGAACTCTTCTATCAAAGAGCAAAGGTCTTCCAAGTAAAATATGACTTACTTTAATGGGTAAGACCTCACACCATACAGACTCTTCAAAGTCCATACCAAAAAGGAATGTTACTAAGCAGCGAAAACTTACCGGGATAGAGGTGTCATTAACCCATGCTACTCTAAATAGATTGGGATGTCTCTTTGTTTTAAGGTTTAGCTTCTCAACAAGTTCTTGTGAAACTATGTTCAAACTGCTACTTTCATCAATGATCATGGTGCATAATCTCCCTTGGCAAGAAATACGTGTCTGGAAAATGCTAGTACGTCGCAATCTTCTTCTCCTTTTACTTTTGGGACAGTTAACAAAGGTCGTACTACAAGACTATGTCCTTCCATCATACCATCATAGTAGTCACATTCTTCACTAACTTCATCTTCATTGTAGGTCTCTTCTTCCTTTGGGTAACTTTCCAATTCAGATTTTGGTTCTTCAACACAAAAGTGTAAACCTTTGATTAGGCATACAACAACATAATGACCATGCCTACCACACTTAAAGCATAAAGGAGTCACGTCTACTTTCCTATCTCCAATACTCATTGAAGTTTTACCCTTATTACCATTCTTATGAGACACATTCGAAGTTTGTTGAGTGTTGCCCCCACCATTCACATGATTAGAAGTTTTGAAGTTTGATGTGCTTAAAGGTTTGCTTGTTGTCTTGTTGGAGAAAGTGCTCCCAATTTGTGAACTTGGACACCTGGAAACCCGAAATTTGAGGCCTTCTTCTATTTTGAGGGCTAGTTGATAAACGTCATCTACGGTATAAGTGTCTGCAGCTATCATCTCAAGTTGAATCTCCATTCGAAGTCTAGCTTTGTAGCGGGCTGCAAGTTGAGCATCACTTTCCCGCACTTGATTTCGAATGCTCAATTCATGGAATTCTTCTGTATATTCTTCAATGGACTTGGTACCTTGTTTAAGGGAAAACAATTTTGTATACATAAGTTGTTCATAATCAGTTGGGAGAAAGTGCTATTTCATCTTCAACTTCATCTCGTCCCATGTATCAATAGGCGGTTGGCTAGTTCTATGAACTTGATTCTCAATATTATGCCACCATAGACGTATTGTTGCTTTCAACTTTGCCTTCACAAAATGAACTTTTCTATTTTCGGGAATTGCATACCAATCAAAGTAATCTTCCATTAACATAATCCAATCAAGAAAAGTTGTTGGATTTAGTTTTCCATAAAATTCAGCAACTTCAAGATATACCTTTTTTTTGTCACATCATCATCTAGCTTAAAAAGTTTGGCCCTTCTTTGATTCCCCATCATAAAATTGTCTTGTTCTTCGCGTGATCGACTTTGCGATTGTCTAAATTGATGACTTGTAATCTCCTCTTCAATTGGTCATTTTTCTTGACTCTTTTCTAATAACTTCATGATCTCATCAAGTTTGTTATTTAGTTGTATTATAGCAGCTTGATGGGATTGTTGTGTGGCTGAAATTTCCTCCAAGCGTATTGTAGCGGCATCTTGATTGCTAGAAGTTTTTTTGGAACTCATGCTCGCATAAGTTGCTCCGCTCCTTAATTGCATATGCCTTCAAGCCAAGAACTTTGGCTTTGATACCAAAATTGATGTAGGACAACCCTAGGATGGTTGCCTACACTCAAGGGTAGGTGGGCTAGGGTTTTACTTTTAAGGTGTAAGGAGAGGAACAAAGAATAAATTTGATGGTAGAGAAAGTTATAAGATAAGAAATAGAGAGAAAGAAGAAACAATGAAGAAAATATGGAAAACCTTAAAGTCTCACTAAGGCCTTCTAGGAGTCTCACCTAGAAGAAAATTAATGGAGTCTCACCATTGAGGGTTTCAACCTTGCAATGAAAGAAAATATAAAATTATTCATCAATACATCCCTTTTATTTACATTGATTAGCCTATTTATAGGCTTCTCTAAGTAATTCAAAGTCTATTAAGACTTTAATAACCTACCATGACTCAAATTCTAATTATATTATAACTCAACTAGCTAATCCTAATTAGACTCCAACAAATATCAATCCCAATTCAATTCTAATTAATATTAATCCTACTTAAAGTTTACTTAGGTCTTCACTTTCTTCCTTGAATAAACTTTAAAAGGCTTTCCCCCATCAACCTTACACTTTTAGCAATTGCCCTTATGCACATATGTGATTAAATTTCCAATTTCCCCTCAAATCTTTGTGTCAACAAAGACCATGATCTCAAGAAGGAACCACTATGATCCATATAAAAATATTGACTTTCTCAAAACCTAGTTTTGAAGTTACTTAAACACTCTATTAACAAGAATTGTTAGCCCATGAATTCTTCTAATCCCGTTTTGATGATAACAAACTATGGTTAAGTTGCTAATCGTTTTGAATTAAAAAGAATTTCAGGTGTTAGTTTGGAAATTCATCAAAGGACCTAATTGATGCAAAATCAAGACAATTGGAAAACCCTTTAATCATAGGAAACATACGTAA
Source organism: Vitis vinifera (assembly GCF_030704535.1). Classification (NCBI taxonomy): domain Eukaryota; kingdom Viridiplantae; phylum Streptophyta; class Magnoliopsida; order Vitales; family Vitaceae; genus Vitis; species Vitis vinifera. The sequence continues at coordinate 21,416,547 of NC_081823.1, read as the reverse complement.
GATGAATGCATGGGTGCACTTAAGGTTTTCATATATTTTCATGCATATTTAAAAACTCGGTTTATGCATTAAAGTTACATTTCCACCAAAACTCGAGTTTTATCAAATGAACTTTAGGCAAATCATTTCAAAATTAACATATTAATTTACCTAAAGACCTTGCCTAAGTGTTAGAAATGAAAATATAAAAAAAATATAGATTTTCAGGCCAAAAATGGTGAATCGATCGAGGCATTGGCAAACCGACTCAATCGGTTAGGGTACCATTGATTGATTAAGGTATTAGTCGATTGGTTATACCTTCTCGATCGATGTTCGGTCGAGAGATACAAAAAATCTTCTCTTTCTTCCAATAGCCTTGCATTCCCAATCAAGGGCTATGCCTTCCTGATCAAGGACCGATCGAGGCCTAATGATCACCTGGCATGCATTTATTATCCAACAACTAGTCAATCGATCGACCCCCAGCTCAACTGATCGAGGTTGCTTTTTGGCATTTTGGTTTTTGAGGTTAAAAACCTATAAATTGAGAGCTCCACTTCATTTATGAGCAAGAGAACACCTACATTTATTTGTTTACCTACTTGTCTTGACTCAAAAGCTCTCATTCTTTCCTTGGTGCATTAAACCTCCACTTGCATATTCCTTAGTGCACCATTATGATTCTTTCTAGCATTTAGGTTGTATTTGAGCTCTTATTAAGCTAGGTTAAGAGATTTAAACTTGTTATTTGAGTGTTAAAAGCTTCAAGTTAGCAAAGACTTGAAGGGATTGTGTAAGAGCCCATTGGAGTCAAAATCCAAGTGTAAAGGTGTTGGAAGCTTGGTTGAAACTTCAAGTATAGTGGAACCCTCACTCAATTAGGAGTTTAAAGAGAGTGGACCTAGGCAAGGGGTGTTAAACCACTATAAAATCTGAGTTTACTTTCTCTAACCTTATCTTTTTATATTTGTGTTTCCTTTGCTTGAATTTGTTGTATTTGAAAAAGATTTTTTAAAACCTAATTCACCCCCCCTCTTGGGTGCTTTCCATATTAAGATTAACCTTTATTTTCTCAAGAATCAACTGCACTCCAATACATTATGAAATTATATTGAGATGAAAATTGATTAAATTCAATTTAATCAATTTTTCAAGTTCATGACCTACTATCCACTACATGCAACCTTCCCATAATTTGGTGTCCATAATCTAATAATTGACTTTCTATGCATTCTTTTTTTATTGTAAAACTAAATATGAAAAGAATCATTTTTCACTTTTTTTCTTTCTCCAATACTTTTGGGGAACCAAATATAGCCTTAATTTTTCTTAGATGTTTGAGCTATCATTATGAATAGGAAAAAAGTTGCCAAAAAATTTCTTTTATGGATTTGTCATAATTAACGTTTTCTAAATATACGAATCCAAATATGGAAAATGACAAATCATTGTGAAATTTTTTTAATATAATAATCCAAACATGGTATAATTAGATTGGAATAGATAGGAACGAGATTTTTTTCCCATAAAACATTAAACTTGAACGATGTTAAGACTCTGTGAGATAACATATAATGGACCTTATATCTCGTTGCCATGAGTCACTCGAAGATGCTTCTCTGTAAAGGTGAAGGTGAAGGTGAAATAAAGGTAAAAGTAATTGTGATGATGAAGGAGAGTATGAAAGAATTCAAGATAATATTGATCAAATCAATGATTTAGCAATGGTAAAAGCAACTTTCATTTATCTTTTTTTTTTTCTTTGAATTGTTATTTCTTCTCAAATATCCTTTTTGAAGAGCGTTATAATTCATCGTTTAAATTTTTACCTATCACTTTTAAAATTAGTTTTCTTTTTTAATAGAAATCTTTCGATCATGTTATATGTTTTTGGGTTGTTTACCCTTTTCAAATTTTAAATCAATAGTAGTAATATTTTATTTTAATAAATGCTGCTCTTCCCTTTCTACATATTCTGTAACGATACATGTACTTACGGATGTCATGGATGAGTTTAGTACAAATTTTTTTTTTGAGGTCTGCCTCTTCTTCTTCCTTTTTATTTCCCCAAGTCTAGTAAAGCTTTCTCCACATGTGTCCCTCCAATGTTAACTGATATGGTGGGACATCCCGGATCTTTATACTTAACTGGGGACTTACTCTGAATGATAGCACTCACTTGCTCAGTGAGGAATGCATTCTTTGTCACCTGTAACCCTCTCTTGACTGTGCACAAGTCCTTTAGAAACTTTGCATATGTGGGGACTTGCTTGATCATATCAAGTAAGGGTATATTCACCTTCACTTGTCTCAGAACCTCAAGAATTTCTGATGAATTCTTAATTTCTTTCTTTCCATGTAAAGCTTGAGGAAAAGGGAGAGGCATATGTTTCTTCATCATATCCTCCTTAATCACTATCCTTGGTTCTTCTTCAATGCTTGATTTGGATGCACTTTTCTTCCCGCTCTGCTCTTCTTGGTTATTGCTCTCTTTAATCAAAGGTCTCTTCAACATGAGTTCTTCATCTTGCCTCACCTTAGGCAAGGGTTGATCAACCTCCTTTCCACTCCTCAAAGTGATCACAGCTTTGACCTCCCTCAACTTTGAAGAATCCCCCTCTTAGGTTTCAACTTCATGAACACCCTTAGGATTTTGGCTTGGTTGAGAGGGGAACTTTCCTTTCTCATTCACTGTGTTGAGGTTGGTAAGCCTAGAGATGGAGTATTGAATATTATCTATCTTATGATATAGATCATTTTGCATCCCATCCATTCTCTTATTTAGAGAACTCTCAACATTCTCAATCTTTTGGTGCAATTGGGAGTTGATTGCCCTTTGTTCACCCACAAAGTCATTCATGACTTTACTTAGGTTTGCAATGGCTTGCTCCACTGAAGAGGTTTGTTGAGGTGCTTGGGTTTGGGCTTGGGGTTGGTATGGAGGTGGTCTTGGTTTCCAAGAAAATTTTGGATGGTTTCTCCAGCTTGAATTATAGGTGTTACCATAGGATGCATTGGTGTTAGGCCTAAATTGCCCCACAACATTGGCTTGATCACCTAACATTTCTCTCACGGCTGGCATGGTTGTGCACTCATCTACCACATGTTCACATGATTGGCAAATGGTGCATGGCATGGCATGGGCTTGAGTCTCGGAAATGGCTTGGACTTCATGCATCTTTTTCAACTCAAGTTCTTCCAACCTCCTTGCTATTGTTGCCACCTTAGCTTTCATGTCCATGTCTTCATTCAACATGTACATTCCAGCCTTTGGATTTTGGGTTTGTTGAGAGGGAAACTTTCCTTTCTCTCTTGAGTTGGGCTCATCCCAGCCTCTTGACACCTCAGCCACATAACTTAAAAAGTCCATGGCTTCTTCAGGATTCTTACTCATAAAATCTCCCCCACACATGGTTTCAAGAATTTGCTTCATGGAAAAAGACATTCCATCATAAAAATAGCTCACTAAGAGCCATGTATCAAAACCATGATGAGGACAAGCATTGATGGCTTCCATATACCTTTCCCAACATTCATGGAACTTCTCATTTTCTTTTGCAGAAAAGTTTGAGATTTGTCTCTTCAACCCATTAGTCCTATGGGTGGGGAAAAAATTTTTCAAAAACTCAGCCTGAAGATCAACCCAATTCCTTATGCTCCTTGGCCTTAAAGAATTTAGCCATATTTTTGCCTTGTCCTTCAAAGTGAAAGGGAATAGCTTGAGTCTCATCAAGTCTATTGAAGCTCCTCCCTCTCTAAAGGTATTACACACCTCCTCAAACTCCTTGATGTGAGTATATGGATTCTCACTCTCCATTCCATGGAAATTTGGTAGGAGAGGCACAATATGAGGCCTTATAACCAACTGCTCAAGAGGGGGTAGGATGCATGAGGGTGCACTCATCCTTGGTGGATGCATTCTATCCCTCATGGATAGATATGCATTGGGATTACCCCCTTGACCTTGTTGAGAATTCTGATCCTCTGGTGGAGGGTCCATGATGTTTACACAGATATCCAACTCTGTGTCTTGAGGATTCTCAATCCTTACTAATCTTCCCTCTTGGTCCCTAATCCAATAGGGCATGCACAAGTTACAATACCTGTAATAATAATAAAAACAACATACAACAAAAACAAAAGAAAACTAGAGAAAAAAAAATTAAAGTTAGGAAGAAAACGAAAATAAACTTAACAAAAGGAAAAATGAAAGGAAATGAAGTTAGTGAAAAAGGAATTCACCAAACTTGTGATGGAAATCACAAGTAGCCTTTAAAAGGTTGCATTACTGTATTGTGGCACCATCCCCGGCAACGGCGCCATTTTGATTCATGCCCAGCCGGGTCTTTTAATCAAAAATATTTATAAATCCTATGACCTTATACTGGCGTAGCAAAGCTACTATAGTATAGCAGTTCTAGGGTCGAACTCAGGGATGGGTTTTCACTCTATCAGTAACAGACTCTAAATTAGAAATTGATTCTGATGATTTCCTTTAGCACAAACTTGAAATTTAAAAGAAAATAAAATTGTTTTGAAAGTGGTGATTGAAACTAAACTCACATAGAACTAAGTAAAAATAGAAGAAAGAAAGAAAGAAAGTCTCCCGGAGCTAAAGGTTGCTAGGTTCAAGTTCAGGATGCAAAGTGGAAAATTCCGGATTTTTCTCCTCGCATTGGGGATTTAACCTATAGTTATTTCCCGAACCGGTATAGGTTTAACAATGAAGATTTAATCCATAAAAAGTCAATAGAGATGGTAGTCAAGGTCCATTAATGGCTTAAGACACTATGGGTTATCACCTTGAATCACTTTCCAATGGCTCGTACATGATAACTAATGGACTGATATGGATCTAGCAATAAGCATCCACAGAGACCTGAAGCTTACCATGTATTGGCCAGTCAAAGTGATTCTAAGGGATTTAAAGCAAAACTTTGGATTTAGAAGCCATTTATGGACTCCAACTACCTGAATTTAATGCACGGAAACTTTCCACCTTTTAATCTGGACTTTTCACCTAGCTTCCTTCACTCCAAGAAACTATAAGTTTAGCCTCTCATCCTCTGGGAAAACATCCTCAGAGGCTGTTTGGCTTCCAAGAAAATAGAAAATAGTAGAGAGAAAAAGAAAGCAAAGAGAAATCTCTGTATTTCACTCAGTGTAGAATTTACATCAGTTGGTCTCCTGGAGAAAGCTCCCGAGAGTGTTTTTTCAGTGTTTTCAAGAGAATTTATATAGGAATGTAATTTTACCCTTCCTTGGATACTTCCTAGCTAAGGAATTACATGAGTAGCTGAATACAAGGAGAAAATGGAAATTTAGACACAAAAATATCAGAAGAAAAAGAGTCGGCAAAAATATCCAATTTTCGCACGTTGGAGTTCCAATTTCGCACTTTGGTTTGAGGTGTGCGAAATTCCCACACTTTGGACTGAGGAATTCGCACCTTGATTTCCATCGTGCGAAATTGTCCCTCAGCTTGATGCAGTTGTCTTCCGAAGGCCCTATCTTCCTCATTTCAGCTCCAAATCGTACATGGTTTGAATCGTTGGATTCTTGACTTTCTGAGCTTTGAAATGGTATATAGAATGTAAAAAATAGACTTCGGAAAGTGCTCCAAAAGTGCGAAGGAAGACTGCAGCTGTGTCCTCTGTTTTCCTTACCCTGTTTTTCTTCTTCTCCATTGTTCTTTCCTTGCATACTTTGAACTACTAAGGCAAAGGATTATGAGACTCCAAAGCTTGGTTTCTTCATAAATTTGAGCTTTCCAAAAGCTTTGCCATGAATTATATATAGCTCTCCCTCATTCTTAAATTGCTTTGCTGAGCATAAAGCTATCAAAAAGCACCAAAACTTAACACAATTGTTAGAAACGATTGCAAGGGTCCCTAACATGCTAATTGAGTTAAAAGGTAATAATTACTACTCAAGGGTGCTTAAAAGAGCTAATAACAAGCTACAAAATAGCATGTTTTGAGTAGTAATCAATGGTCATACAAAGAAATGTCGAGTCTTGATCCAAAGGTTGCGGTGCATCAACTCATGGTGAAGCATGATGTTTGACCAATTAAGCAAGCTTAGAGATGATTTCAACCAGAACTTGTTTCTCATATCGAAATAGAAATTAAAAAACTAATCAAAGTTGGTTTCATTAGAGAGGTAAGGTACCTGACATGGATTGCAAACATTGTTCCAATTAAGAAAAAGAATGAGCAAATTCGCGTTTGTGTGGATTTAAGAGATTTAAACAATGTTTGCCCAAAAGATGACTTCCCATTACCAATCATCGAACTCATGGTTGATGCAACTACTGGTCATGAAGTTTTATCCTTCATGGATGGATCATCAGGGTATAATCAAATACGGATGGCGCCAAAGGATGAAGAGTTTACTGCATTTCATACTCTAAAGGGTATTTACTATTACAAAGTGATATCTTTTGGATTAAAGAATGCAGGTGTAACGTATCAATGTGCCATGCCAAAAATATTTGATGACATGCTCTATAAAAATGTTGAGTGCTATGTTGATGACCTGGTGGTAAAGTCTAGGAAGAGAGAAGATCACCTACGAGATCTTTGTATGGTGTTTGACAGGCTAAGAAGGTACCAACTCGAAATGCACCCGCTCAAATGTGCTTTTGGTATTACTTCTAGTAAGTTTCTAGGGTTTATTGTTCGACATCGTGACATTGAATTGAATTAATCTAAGATAGCAACCATTCGAGATATGTTAGAGTTGAGGAGTCTTTAAGAACTTAGAAGTCTTTAAGGATGTATTGCTTTCATTCGATTGTTTATTTCAAACCTTGTAGGACGATGTCAACCCTTCAACCGACTTGTGAAGAAAAATGTCCCATTTGTCTGGGACAAAGCTTGTCACAATGCCTTTGAGAGCATAAAAAAGTATTTGGTTAATCCATCAATCTTAGGTGCTCTTATGGTAGGGAAGTCATTGATACTCTACATCGCCGCATAAGAATGCTCTCTTGGAGCATTACATGCACAAGAAAATGAGGAGAATAAAGAAAGGGTATTGTATTACTTAAGTCGAACTCTAACAGGACCAAAACTAAATTACTCCTAAATAGAGAAAACTTGTCTTGCTTTAATCTTCTCGACAAAAAAAGCTAAGACATTACATGCAGGCATATACAATACACTTAATAGCACATGTTGATCTCATTAAGTATGTGCTATCAAAGTTAGTTCTTTCAGGACAATATGATGGAATAGGTGCAAGTTTTGTATTTATCTCACCATAAAGACAAATACTACCATATTCATTTGTTCTTAGTGAGAGATGCTCCAAGAACATCGCTGAATACCAAGCCTTAATTATCAGGCTACAAATGGCGATTGAAATGAAAATCACAAGCTTGGAGATATGTGGGGAATCTAAGTTGGTAATTAATCAACTTTTAGCCTTATATGAGATTAAAAGTGATGAATTGGTTCCTTCTTCCAATATCCTACCCAACTGATGGAAAAGTTCGAGTGAATCTCTTTAGTTCATATTCCACGAAAAGAAAACCAAATGGCAAATGCTCTAGCTAATCTAGCTGCAAGTTTGACACTGCTTAAGGACTAGACTGTACACGTCCCTCTTTTCCATAGGTGGGTACTGCTACCATTGCCAATATTACAATAAGAAGAGGTAAACGCTACATTGATATTCACTATTGAAGCGAAGATTGACGACAACCATTAATTGACTACTTAGAGCATGGGAAGTTACTTAATGAACTAAGACATCGAACAAAAATGCAATGTCGAGCTCCATGCTTCATTTACTACAAAGAAACACTTTATCATTGCTCATTTAATGGAGTAATTTTTTGATACCTATAAGGAGAAGAGGCAAATCAAGAAATTGAAGATGCTTATTCTGAGATTTGTGAGGCTCACCAATCTAGGCCAAAACTTCATTTTCAAATAAAAAAGATATGATACTATTGGCCAACTATGGTTAAGGATTGTATGAAATATGCAAAGAAGTGTCAATCATGCCAATTCCATTCAAATTTTTTACACCAACCCAGCCACTCCATTCTACAATTGTGTCATGGCCATTTGATACATAGGAACTTGACGTGGTCGGGCCCATTACTCCTAAATCCTTTGTTGGGCATGCTTACATATTGGCAGCGACGGATGATTTTTCTAAATAGGCGGAAGCTGTGACACTTAAAGAAGTGAAGAAAGAAAATGTAGTGAACTTCATTCGAAGTAATATAATATATCGGTATGAGGTACCATGGTACATAATCACTGACAATGAGAAACCCTTCTATAACAAATTGATAAGCAATCTCTCTGATAGGTTCGATTTCAAACAACACGATTCATCAATGTACAATGCACAAACCAATGGTCTTGCAAAAGCATTCAACAAGACCCTTTGCAACTTATTGAAGAAAATTGTTGATAAGTCAAAGAAGGATTGGCATGAACGAGTAGAAGAAACACTTTGGGCATATTGAACAATATATTGAACACCTACACAAGAAACCCTCTATTCCCTTGTTTATGGTGTAGAAGTTGTATTACCTCTTGAGTGTCAGATCCCTTATTAAGGATTGCTATATATGAAGGAATAGCTGATGAAGATAATGCCAAGTTACATCTTCAAAACTTAGAAGCACTAGACGAAAAGCAACTGAAAGCCCAACAATGCTTAGAGTGTTATCAAGCACGTCTTTCAAGAGATTTTAACAAAAAGGTTCACCGTCAGTTCATTCAAGTCAGTGATCTAGTTCTTGCCATTTGTTGACCCATCATCACCACACATAAGACTAGGAGCAAATTTACATCAAAATGTGATGAACCCTATGTGGTGTAAGAAGTTTACACCAATGGTGCTTGTAAGATCATTTTTGAAGACGAATTAAGAATTGACCTTATCAATGGAAAATTCTTAAAGTGTTACTATGCTTGAGTCACATTGCACTCCTGGCCTGCATGAACATAAACTACAGACAACGCAATAAATAAAAAAAAGTCTGCTAAGTTGAAAACCTAAGAAGGTGACTTAAGCAAAAGTTAGGACATATGCTCGCAAGATTAAATCTTTTTTTTAGTCTTGAAAAAAGTCAAAGTGTAAAAAAAAATGGAACTACGTTTGACTTGATCCCCTTTCTTTGAAGGGTACATAGACAACTCGGGAAAATTACCTAAGTTTAGTCACTACCTAAAAAAAAATCTCATTTTTATTAATAAATAAATCTGGCTAACAAATGCTAGACTTTATTACATCTTAATAAAAAAAATGAATGAAGGAAAATAATGAGAGCTAAAACTAAGTAAGAAGGTACAACGATCACATCCACACCAAGCACGTTGAGTCCTTAAGGCTTCTTAAAGTATCTTTAAAGTCTTGATATCGACATTAGTAAGCACGGGGGTTTGGGCGATAATGACGTGTTCTTTCCTCGAGCGAGAAACATCATTTTGTTTATTGAGTTATGAAAGTGCTCTTTTTGTATACCTAGTTGCTCCAATTCTTTCTTAAGTGCTTCCTGTTTAGCATCGAGAGTAGTTAAGTCAATCTTTAATGATTGACGACAGTTCACTTGTACGCCCTTAGAGTTTAGAGCATCCACAATTTGAGACACGATAAAAGCTAAATGTTTGCTTTGTACTTCTAGAGATATCTTCATAGAATGGATACATCGCACCACATCGAGGTGATCTACACTTACCATGTACTTCTCAATCTGAGAATTTAATGGTGAAAGGTCCACTCCAGTCTTCACAATAGCATTGAAAAGCTCATCAATCTCTCGATAATGGGAGACACTCTTCAGAAGTTTTGATAATCATCTCCTTAATGTCTTCTCCTATCATAAGTGCTACTTGGTGTTGAACATTAAGGATAATTTGTTCGACGTCAAATGTGTGAATGGAAGTAGAATAAGCAACAACAGTAGGGCATGAAGATTATTGTTCAGTAATTAAACCTACAATTGCTAAAAGTGTCAATCATCATATGTTGTATCTTCAATTGTGGTCGCTTAGCAACATTCCGCGCTAATGAGGAAGCCAATCTTAGCATACTATATGATGTCTATATGACACAGGCTTCAAGTACCTATTAGAAAGTGGAAAAATTTAATATCCAAACATCATTGTATACAAGAATTGGTATAAGTCATGAGTGGGCATGTCCTACCTTGGTAGTATTGTCAGAAGTTGAGGATGTCGACGCTACTAATGGTGCATAAAAGTGAGTCGTGATTTCTAGTTGCTTTTGAGGCTGCATGTTGCGTTAGCAGAACAATGACATCATTTTAACTTAGTCATGAATTGAATAAGATAATATTATTTATAAGATTTATGGAAAGAAATGCAGAGTTAGAGCATACATGCACATGTACATAAGCGTTGAATGTAGCTATTTCAACTGCTAACCGACATTTTATTACATCGTCAATCCAAGCAGCAGCAAGCGGGCTGGTAACTTCAACCTTTACTAATGGCATATAGAAGTATGCCATGTAGAACAGCTATGCAGGGGTAGTATATGAGATAAGATGCATTAAATTAGTAACTAGAACTAAGCATGATAATTAATTTAAATTTTTAAAAAAGTACATCCTAATTGCAAAATGTGTTGGTAGCTTTATTGTACCAGTAGGAACATGAGGCAACCTCAGATGTAAGTAGGACATTTTTTTCGATAATCCTTGATTCCATCCTCTAAGTAGTAGAGGACAAACTTGGACCAATTTTTTTTCACAACATCACCATCCCAAATGGTGTCCCAAAGGTCGTGCATGCCTTCAAGCTTTGAGTTTAGTGTAAGCATGGTGGCATATGAGAAAATTAAAAAAGTTTTTAAAAACTCATCACCGATGGACAAATTGTCTAGGTTTTTCTCCAATAAGCTTAGGTTGTATGTGCGGTTCGACGTGGCTCTCCTGTTATGCACAACCACATCTACAACATTACTAGGGATGCCCATGACTATGCTAACATGTTCTTCATTTACATGGATAACAATGTTGGTCGCCATATTCAGCCGATGGTATGCAATGTAATAGTTTGAAATGAGCCATTCACATAGCTCATAATGTAGTCACGACATGCAAAGCAGAGAAGTCCCTTAAACCCCATGTCCTTAGTCGCTTGTCGTTTCTCATCCGAGAGTCGTCCAAAGATGGAAATAAAAATTTTTCCTAACCAGCGCGACTTGAGCGGCTTATCCTATAGTGAAAATGCAAGTTCGGTTAGTGTAAAAAATCTTCAAGATATGGAAATTAACAATAAGGTGGAAATTGAAGCTTCAATGCAATTCAGAAACAAAACTCTATTGCGAACCTGGCTACATGTGGCTGGAACATGCTCTTTCATTTTATGGCGTATGGTGGCCATGTCTGGATTGAGGTAGCCTATGGTTATGATGTTCAAAATGAAATCACAAGTTTCAACACCCTACAAAATAAAGACTAGCCTAGGGTGTCATATGGTAAAGCATAAGGCATGGACAAGTTTATTTACAAATAAAACATTACAGTCCAACAAATGAAACTACACTTACCAAAAAAATGAGAACATGGTTGATAATGAAATAAGTTAACAGACCTAAACAAAAGATATATGCAGTCACTCTATTTCAAAAAAAAAAAAAAACATGATATTAAAGTGTTACTCAAAATCCCATTGCAATTTTACCCATAATATTTTTAGATAATGTAGGTTAGGGACCATTGAACTAATATAGCAGCAGTAATTACCGTGTATTTAATAGGAGAAATGAGGTCACTATAAATAGTGAACTCAGTTTGTTGACAAAATTTTAAACCTTCACTGATATTCTCCCTAATGAAAGTGCATGATTTAGCAGTCTTTATATGTTCCTCCTTGATATGCTCGACAGATAAGTAGAATCAACTGGGAAGAAACTCCAATTGCATGGTTCATTGGTTGTGATACTGTGAGTAAGGTCACTTTAACCGCTCCACAATACTTAAAATCAGAGCCGATAATGAAGAACTTGATTCTCCAACCATGGGGATTGTGCAGTATTTACATATCTTTGACTTCTCTATTTCAGGTAAGAAAGCATATACATTGAATTAGGGTTTGCAATATGTAAATCTTTTAGTAATTAATATTGGATATCTCATTTTCGCAGGTCAGGCTTTGTAAGTAAAACCAAATGGAAGAAGTTATATATAGTCTAATTTAACCAGATCCAAATGCACACACCAATTGACATGTTACTTCATCATCTCTTAGAAGTGAAAATCCAATTATCTCCATTATATAGAAAGGAATCTCACTTTTGTAAGAGATGTACCTAACAATTACCCATGTTATCTTATAGTATTAAAAGGTTACTTGCCTTTTTCTTTCGTTAATGTTTGAACATTCATGTACCTAGATATTTAGAAGCTAAAAGTTTCACTAAGTGTAGAAGTGCTTCATTTAAGAGCAATCTTCTTCTATTAGCTTTTACAATATGGTCTATATTATGATTTAGGATTCTATGAGAATTTTTTCCCTCAATCTACCACACATTTGATACGCAGGCTGTCTAATTTATACATTTCAATAATAACATGGGAATGAAACAAATTGTCATTACATAAAACAGGGTAGTTACAATTTAAAGAATGCAAAACCTGGAGATTCCTTATGTGAAAGTCAATTTAATAATCACAATGTAACAATGTATAAATATATGACTGTAAGAAACCATACGTTAAGTTGAGAGTATACATAAGGACTTTATTTTTTAACTTATGTAACATATTGGGTTATCAGCAACTTGAAAAAAAAAAGTCCCAATTGAATAGTACATCAATAATTGAGGGGTACCTTGGGCAAAAAATTTGGTCCCGTCAAGGAGCATAACATATATAATAACTGACTTCAGTTTGTTAATGAATTCTAATTTCCTAAAGCCTAGATCTAATGCAAGGGAGTGTGGTGTTTTTGAAACAACATATGCTTGGTTGTAAAAATGGATTCCCTATCCTTCATCCAGGTTTACAATTGTTGGACATGTGAGGCATGAATGTTGGTTCATTGGTGGTTAGGCAGGGTCTTGTATGTCAAACAATGATTTGAACAGATGACTCATATGTATGGTAATAGATAAGAGGGTTGGTGGTCGAGCGAAATAGATGAGTTGTGGCCCCATTTCAGTGCTTTTTAGATAGGAAGACAATAGTCAGTGATGACCTGCATTAGTACCTTAATGTGTTATGGATATATGTAGAATAAATGAACTAGATTTATGGACCCCATAAGAGTTTACATAATTGTCATAATTCTAGAAAGAGTTTAACCTAACTTTGAAAATTACACATAGAACATAGCAAGTGACAAAAAAGTATAGAACATTGACATAGTAACAGTTGAGCAGCGAGAACCAGTTCAATTAAGTAATGACAATACAGTTGTATAAGCTCTCAACATTGGAATAAGGTGATAGCTAAGCATTTAGGTCAAAGGATTCTTGCATGTTTTTCTATTGTGGTCAGACATATGACATCGAGAGCAATAGACTATCCATTTATCTTAAAATTGGGACTCAATGCGCTTCTTCCTTAGTCTTTCGAGAGGACGCTTTGTATGTGGAGGCTTTAGAGAGAAGAAAACCTCCCCAATGATAGATCAAACCAAACCATCATCATGGATGGCATGTCATGGGTCTCTATGCTGAAGAAGGAGCCCGCATAGATCAACTCTTGCATTGGGTATTTATAGCAATCAGCAACAAAATCAATAATGTTTTGGTCAATGGAAAGAATGACGGTTGCCGCATGTTCATAAGGGATTCCCAACATTTCCAAACCCCTACATGTGCATGTACGGTTCATAATGTCTACATTCAACAAGGCCCTCCCAATACATACCCCAAATACTCCGTTCATGAGCAGAGTCACCAGATACACCTCACCCTTTAAAATATTTTGCAGTACCTCATCTTCAATTTTTAGGCCTATAGACTCTTTCCAATTGTTAGACTCTTCTTTATGCTTCACAAGCATATAACCTAACTTAGACACATGCTCCAATAAAAAGTTACAAATGGAGTGATGTCTTTTATTCCTTAACCAAGCATTAAACGACTCGACAAGGTTGATGGTCATTTTATTCCTTTTTTTTTTTTTTTTTTTGGAATTTTGACATGGCCTAATGGTGAGGTGCATTTTCTTCACGGTGAGGTGCATTTTCTTCAACCCATGTGGCTTAAGTGTCATTGTACTTTTTTATTTCAAACATGGAAACATTATAATCATGTTCTAAACTTGCATATGCAATACTATCTAGGAATTTAAGTGCCTTTTCTTTAACCTTGTTCCCTCTTATGTTATGCTTGGACAAGAAACTACTGTAATTCTCCTTCAAGTGACGATAGCCATAGGCGTGGTTTTCAAGGCCAAACACCTCAGGAACACTACGAAGGAGAGTAGATGTCTATCTGAGATAATAATAACTTTCTTGTTTTCAACAACTATCTTCAAGTTTTCCAAAAATCACAACCAATCTTCATAATTTTTCAAGCTCATCACTTCAAAGGCTAATGGGAACATGGAGTCATTAGCATCGTAGGCAGTGATTGAAAATAGTGCACCGTCATATGGCCCACTCATATGGGCCGAATCAATTGCAATGATTGGTCGACACCCCATTAGAACCCTTGGATAGATATTGAATGAGCAACAAAAAGCTGCTCAAAATGGCCATCATCGGAGTAACTCAACTCAATGATCGATCCTAGATTTGTTACAACCATTCTCTCACACATTCATGGCAACAATTTGCAATAATTTTTGGGTAGTCCATAAATGCGCTCCTTAGCCTTCTCCTTCATTTGCCATGCTTGAAGGTAAGTCAACTGGATGCCATGTTGCCTTACAAAGTCCTTACAAATTTATTGTGGTTGGTATTCGGGAGTAGACCAAATGATATCATCAATGTCCAAAGAGGCATGAGTGGGTCTCACTAAAGGTTGAGACAAGGCAACATTTTCCAAACAATGGTTGTGCACATTTCGAAATGTGTGAACTTGAACAATGTTGGAATCCCCTATTGCGCGATTTGTGATTTTCCAAAGACAATCTTGAATTATGCATACTAGGGTCATGTGTTTTGAACTATTGCTATTGTAAGAATATTGGAATATGCCAGCCAAAGACATCAAATAGATTTCATCCCGAAACTCCGAGGCATTTGGGAAGGTATGTCCACTACCTATAACTAAATGTTGGAACCGGATTAGTTGAAGTTGAAGAACATTTGTTTCAGCACATCTTTGAGAAAACCCAAATGACTCAATTGTAGGCAAGTCATTAGATATGTGTAATGGTGGCTCGCTAGTGGAAGAAACATGTGTTGAATTGGAAGCAACAATAAGTGTTGGGGCACTACAAAAAAGGCACAAAAACAAATTGCTCATCCATCTACATATGTGTGAAAAGTGATTATACAAAGAGAATATGATGGTGGGAAGACAATATGTACCTAGTAGGGGCAATTAAGCCATCACCAACTTGAATACATTGGTAGACATAGGCATGACAAAACATGTCGTTGAATTTGAACATCTTGAGTATGTCTACATCATCATGTAATGGGAGTAGACATGATGGTTCTAACTTCACTGTGAATTCCAATTTAATTGAATTAGGCTCCGAGTTCAGTTCACCACAGACTTTTGAAACAAATTTAGAATGTGAGATATTTTTGCTAACAATAATGCAATTGGTCTGACCACCCTTATATTCGACGGACCCAACAACAGTTGTAACAAGCTCACTGCCTTCATGAATGTAACAAAACATCTCCTCTTCCATTTCCTTAATCACATAATACAACAATGAAAGATTGAGGAATTATGTATGTTGATTGCATTTACTTGTATGTAGAAAATATATAAGCTTGACATATGGACTGTCGAACCTTCCAACAAGGAACTACCTAATTAAGGTTCAGACAGAGAAGCACCGATTATTACATCTATTGTACGTATGCGGCATGAAGTCCAACGACAGATTTGTTCCTCGAAGATGCCATGATTGAAATGAGGATGATGATGCTTTGACTAGTGGGAACATTAAATCATTAGTTCTAAAGAAATCAACTAGGTAAAAGTTTGATTGATCTTGCTAAGTTCGAGACAAATTCCAGTGCTAACAGCATGTATCAGGCTGAACCTTTCTTCCCAGAGTCCATTGGGTTGGTGGATTTTGAAGACGATTTTACTACTTATAGTAAGTCGAAGCAAGTCAAATCCAGCAGTAGTGATGTTGGGACACAATGCAAATCAATTAGTTCCTTGAATTTAAACAGCAAAGCTGCAATCAAATATCCACTCTTCCTAATCCTTTACCAGCACCAAGCAGTTAATGGGATGACCAGAACGCAAAAGATAACCCTCTCCCAGGAAATGCAAGTCTCAAGAAATGAGAAACTGCCTACAGAATTGGGTAAGAATCGGGGCTTGCCACTGCCAGTAACTCTAATGACACTGCTGATTCTGGATTCAGGTTAAAAGATTTAAATTTGAGAGTAAACATACTGTTACTCAGTTCAACAGAACACATCAACAAGCTTGCTTAGTTCAACGGAACATACCAGCAGAGGTGGCAGGTCCAGGTATTAGATGGAATGGGGTAACTTAGCAATGAGAACAAGTGAAGAACCTACAGATTGCCCAATTGTTTCCAAGATTACTCACCGATATGTTCCAGATTCTCCAATAGAAGGTGACAAAATCATGAAGCTGCCAGTAGGGGTTCCTGAGGGAGCTGAGAAACCTGCAGAAGAGTATGAAAACAACAAAGAACTGATCATAGAGAAAGAGAGAGACATCATGGGGGTTTCCAGCAGTATCCATTGAAGTTGAATCGGTTAAATAGGAATGGAATTCTGAGACAATACTCGCTGAAAATTCTAGAATGATAGATTCTGAAGTGCAGACTAAAACTGTAAACCTACAGGCTGTAGAAGATTTCAGCAAAGACTCTGAAAGATTTCCCATCACAAGAGCAATGGAAGCAGAGATGCTATAGAAACAGAGTGGTGAAAAGAAAGTGGATGTCTCAGCTCTGTATCTGAAATATTAGAAGAAATTAATAAGGAGGTCATAGAAGATGCCGACACTTGCTCTAACAATATTGATGCTGCATCTGAATGTATGGGGATTTCAAGGAATTAGAAAAAGTCCGAGAATGCAATGATGTAAGGTACCTAAATACATACGAGAGAGCAGAAGGAAAAATCCAGAGAAAATGACAGTAGTGCCTGCAATCACCAACAGTGCAAACTTGGTCATAACCCCCGACCTCACTCCAACGTGGTCACTATGCCTCACATCGTACTCCTCCTATTGTTTCTTCTTCTTCTTTTTTGTGATCTTATACATCTTAAATATGAATTTCAAAAATCTTTTTCCATCAAAATAACTTTGGTTTTCTTCAAAATTTCTTAGGAGTTTCTAGGTATAAAATCCCAAATTTAACATGCTAATTGCTGCCACTTTCCTTCAGGTATGCACTTTCAATGTTTTATTTGATTTTTAACTATTTTTGTGTTTTTCTTGATTTTCAATAAGCATGAATACACTTCATAATTCCAAATCATGGAATTTATGGAACCAACTCATGCAAAATCAATTAGGGCTTTGGTGGGGGCCCGACATTCATAACACTCACTTTAATACTATTTGCTTGATATGTTGATTTTTGATTCTTCTTGATGAAATACTTGAATTCACTTAATATCTATTGTTGAGATACCCTTGTTCCCATAGACGTGTGGATGCTTGCTAATCAGGTACGCTTTCTCTACCCCCCAACTTTGAAATTCTATGAATATGTATGTTATCATGAACCATGACCATGTTTGATGCCATATTTGATTGTGTTGATGCTTGTTTGATCATCTTTGATAAAATACATGTAATGTGTCATATTTCCAAACTAATCTCCTATGTTTCATGATAGCACTTGAGAAGCCGTTCAGGTACTCACTTCGACTCTCTCTTGTGGTTGGTTTTCTTGTTAGGCATGCAATATTCAAAATCACCTAGTCTGCTTAGGTATCCATAATTAATTGATTAATGGCCACACTTCCCTCAACTTTGTTAGTAGAGACCTCTTTAGGGCTTAGAGGGGTGCTACCTCCTAGAGGTACCTTCCCAATAAGTAACCTGATCCTCGGACTTAGACTCGGGTTTTTCAAAGACACGCTTTTCCAAAAATTATGGAGTCATTTTTTAGGGTTTTATTTCTTGTTTTATTTTCCCTTTAAAAATAAAAATAAAATAAGTGGCGACTCCAACTTTTTTCAAAAATCAATTTTTCACAAATAAAAAGCGAGTCTTGCCGATCGAGTGGGGACGCACGTGAAAAATGCGGGTCCACAAATTGGCGACTCCGCTGGGGATCTTGTGGATCAAGCTTGAACACTAGTTGAGGAAAATGTGGCGTTTAATTGGTTGATTAGTGGGTACCTCTTTTTTTTTTAGGCAAGGTGATTCGATTTGCTTGCTTGGGTGGTTTGCTATCTTAACATGTTTGATTGCCTCGTATGATCACTTGATTGTTTTGCTCGCTTTAGCATGATTCACTCTCACATATGCTAGATAGGACCTTGTTTGTATGATACATATCCGCTTCGCATGACTGTTTGTTGCATGACAACCCTTTTCTCTTGCATGATTGTACGATTGTTTGTCTTTGTTCACTATCTCACTTTAGAGCTTAGGTTTTTCGGATGCACCCACATCCTTCATTGTGCACTTTAGATTATCCCTAAGTGTTGAGAGATGGGAGAGTCTTTCCTTTTAAGAAACCCCCTGGGAACGCGAGGAAGTGCATGTGTGGAGGTAATGACCACCTTGCATGGAAGCACCTCGTCTCTTTGGAGGCGTGCAGAGGGTTGCGTACCGCCGGAGGGTACGATCGCTTCTGCTAGGGATCCTTTAACCCACCCATTTTATCCTATAGAGCCACCTTAACCTTGTAGGCTAACATAGATCCAATTAAGATTTCACTCCTACACGTGGGTGCATCTGTGGACCTTTAGAGCTGCCGAAACGACGTAGTTTTGTCCAAGTAAAAATCTCCCTTTGCAAGCCCTAAACGACCCCTTTGCCCCATGCCTAGCCGCCCCTTCCCCTCTCCAAGAGCCTCCCTGATTTGACTTCCAAACAAATACCTGATTTTATAATATATAAAAAAAAAATCTGATTCTTTAAATTTATGATATCATTTTTAATTTTTACTATTATTTTTTATGTTAATAATATATAAATTATATATTTATGAGGTCACAAGCTCCATTATGGTTCAATTATCAGTCCGACCAATAAAGCATAAACTGGTAACTTTTTCGGTTTAATAATTGATTCGGTTTAGAAAACATTGATTTAAGCTAACCTTCATGCTTTCTCCCATTTGGAAATGACTTATTTGATATCTTCCAAAACTAGTTTATTTTTCATACTTTCATTTTTTAATCAAAACTATGTCATGGAATATATTGTGGATGTTATTTCCATTACCTTTTTTTTCCTTTCATGAAACTAGGAAACATCTTAGATACAATTCTCTTCCTTTTGCATTGTTAACATCTTACCATCTTATTCTTCATGAAAGGGAACGAATGGAGAGTGCTTAGAGCGAAAGAAGGGAAATTTATCCATGAAGACTCCATCGATTGGAGTTATGAAATTTAATTCATGTATACTTAAAACCAAAATCCATTTTAAATTTTCTTTTTCAAAATATGCATATCGAATAAAATTCGTTGCATGAATTTTTGGAAAATTGAATTTTCATAACTTAAGAATGTCTAAGATGAATTTGGAAAATTGAGAATTAATTTTTAGAAAGGTAGATTAATAAGAATTTTGAAATCGCTAACAAACATAAATAGTCCCATAAAGTCGCATAATTGAAAGAAGAGAGTTCTTAAGGAGACAAAGTGGTGTGTGCCGAGGGTGAGTGAAGCATGTTGACTTGTGTGTGATGAGAGTGAAAGTGTGGCTAGTGTGTGTGTGTTCATAGTAACAACCTGGTGGTCTACTTTTCTATGCAGCTATGTGTGCCTTCTTTATTAGTTCAATTAATGTATGTTCTCCAAAATTTAGCTGGCGGTGTTGTTCTTCACAAGCTTATGCAAATTCTCAAAATTCAGCAATTTGATGTGTGCTTAGGCTAGCAATCTGGTGGTTTCAATATCTGATGGTGTGATCATGTGCTTGTTGCTTCTCTGCTCACAACCATGCACTATCAACTTACCTCTCTACCATTAACAATCATACACAATCAGTTTGCCTTCCCAATGTTCTAAAGACTTCCCTCTAAAATTTTTGATAATTATTTTATTCCCACCAAAATTCAAATCTATCCACTAACAGCTACCTCTCTAATACCTTCTCATCTTCTTCCCTTCAAGCCAAAACCCTGCACTAAATCTATGTGACTCTCTAGAACCTTCTGTCACTTTTTTTTTTCTTTTTTTACAAACCGTGCACCAAACAATATTCATTCTAGAAAAAATTAGTGTTCACACCAATCCCCACCATGTCCACAATCAACTCGAGCATTCCATGTGGTGTGTGTTTGGAGCCCTTTTCAAATGTACAAAATTGTTTCTCTTTTATGGCAACATGCCAACGTGAATAGAGATGCCCTCCAACAATCAACAAGAGAAGAGTTCCTAAGCCTTCCTGTTAAGAATTTTCTCAATCCACATAAACGGTAATTGTCTACTGATGTGTTGGTTTGCAAGTATACGAATCGTTCAAGTAATATAATTGTACCTAAGTACGGATATCGAACCCACAAGGACTATGCTACTAATTACTAAAATTTATTATTTCTACTACTATTTGATCAACCGAATATTTAAAGTTGTAGAAGAAAGCAACTTAAACAATAAAGAAAATAAATTCAAACTCTTATGATTTATATGATCTAGGGCTTTTGATTTCACTACAAACATTTTTCATGCAATTGATTACTTGACCTAATTCCTGTTATGCTTTATTTGGAGATTTAATTCCCTAAGCCAACCAATATTTTCTCTTGAAATATATCAGATTGCTCCTTAAATTACTAGTCCAACATATCTATATGTGAATTTAAGTCTAAAGGAGTAATTAAGATCTATGGAATTATTATAGATTTAACTATTAATCTCTTAGAACATGGTAATGTATCTCTACTATTCATTCATTCTAACATAATCTATTCTATGGATCTAATTTAGTTTCTAACTCTTGTTATCAACCTAAATCATAAAATCAATCAAAACTTGGGCCCTTAAGAATTGAGAGCATTAAGCGCATAATAGATACACAAATAAATTGATGCAAAACAAAGAATTAATTTAAACCAATAAAAAACATAAATCGTGATTAAGCTACATCTTAGCCCTAGACAAAGGAAATTGGTTCATCTTAAGATGAAGAACAAACATCCTGAATTACAATCATAAAGAAAATGGAAGAATAAACCAGAAAAATAGAAGAAAATTTGCAAATCCCCTTCTTGTTCTCCAAGCTCTCTTTTCTTCTAGGTCTTCAAGATCCTCCTTCTCCTACGTCTCCAAGATCCCCAAATAAACCCTACTTTCATCTATTTATAGCCCTAGTATCGTAAATGGATCTGAAAAGAATGAGATAAGGATGAATAATTTTCAAATTTTAAATATCGGGCCGCGACGCTCAGTGTCTCCTGCTACGACGCTTTAGTCTCGGGTTCCAAGGATTTCTGAAATTCCTTCGAGTGCCGTAGCGGACAAGCTCCTCCAACTGCGGCGGTTTTGTCTCGGGTCCCCAACTATGATTTTTCACATGCGTAAGCCACGAAGCTTAACTCCTTCCTGCAGCGGCGCTTTCCTCTCGGGTGAGTTACGCAATTTGTCACATAAGAGGCCGCCGCAGCACATGAGAGCCCCCACCGTGGTAGTTTTCACATTTTCGCCAAACTTCATATTTTTCTTCCAATTTTGCCTCATATTCCTCCCTTTTCGTACTCTTGGCTATTTGAGACCTAAAACAATAAAAATAATGATTGTTGAGATAAAATTACTCTTAAACTAATGAAATATCAAGTTAAATCATAGATAATAAGTCGCTTTAAATCGACTTATCATCTACACTAATTTCTAAATACTCAACCCCTTTGATCATGGGTTGATGAACACCTATTTGAACATAACGATCACTTCTCCTACCTCACGTACAATTTTGCAGTTCCTTTTCTCTATGAATACTAGATTTGGACTAGATGTGACACTTGGCAGGCCCAAGGGCATGGACCAGAAGCAAATGAAAGCAATAAAAATATGGCATGAATAGGTAAAATAAAATGAACTAACAAAAACCACATTTCATGCCTAATCAACAAAACAAGAATATGTAATATAAACTGAGAAAAGTAATATGATTATCAAAAACCAAACCTAAAGATAAATCCATCTATTTAAAAATGGAAATCAAAGAATCCAAAATATGACCAGAACAGAGCATGTTTGCAAATAATTAGATTCAGTTAAAGCAACCAAATAACTCCTGATGTCCACACCAAATCAACAAGATAGCACTCATAAATTTGCAAAAAATAAAATAAAATAGTATTGAAAACAAGGAAGAAATGAAATTCATGGTGATCTTACTTGGAAGGCTTCCCCCTTGATTTTATGCATGAAGCTATTGCATGTTGAAAATCTTAGAGTGAATCGTGTTTCTTCTCCACTATAGCCCGTACAATTAGGGCATGATTTGCAGGGGGAAACTTGACCAATATCAGAGTATTTGCAATAAATGGGGGATGTGGAGTTGAAAAAGTGGAGAATCACTTGGTTTGTTGCTCGATGGTGGAATTTGTAAGAGAAAAATGGAGTTTCAGTGCTTATTCTCTGTTATGAGAGTCACAAAATGGAGATTAAAAAATGATCTCCTGTTTTTTATACTCAAGATCTCACATTAGGGCTTAGAAACGCTCTATGTGACAAGATCTCTAGTGTTAAGAGCCTCATTTGGAGTCATTGATCAATATCGATTGCAGTTAATTGGGCTCCAAGGGTTTGTCGGGGTTCTACAAAAATGGAGGGAATGTTTGGCGCACTATGAGGTCGTGGGTGAGAATAGGAAATATGTGAGCCATATATGAAGGTGTTATTTTGATGTCGCTTTTATAGAGCGCCAAGGTAAAAATAAATAATAAAGACGCTTATAGAAAATGTCGTGCTATAGGAAAGGCCATTACCTTCAGCATAAAGCGCCATGGTCTAATATTTTCCTTTTAAGCACCAACTTCAACCACTTATTTACTCAACTGCCCCTCTAAAAGCCAAGTTATGACGTTTTTGTGAAAACGCCAAGGAATCAAGTGCCATAAATTGTGTTTTTTGTAGTAGTGCAGGCGTTGTTAGGATGGGAAAAAGGTATTGAGTGATTACTCCTTTAGGGTTGCCAATCTGCTATTAGGCTCTAGATTAAGATCTTAAAATGAGTTCGATTTTCAAAACCATGTCTAGGAAACCCATAAATTCTCTAGAAGTTGTAGTAAACAGTGAAGAAATAAATTATCCTAAGACCCAAAATGATTTAGATGATTGGAACTTACCGAAGGTATCTAATCAAGAAATTTATAAGAAACGAACCTTTAAGTTCTTTACAAATGTTTAAAACACTTGAACAAATCATAAGCTTAGAGCAAGGAGATCAAGTGATAAGACTCTTGGATAGTAGATCCATAAAGAGACATAAGAAAGACTACAACTTCATACACTTTGGTATGATTCAAGTTGTAGCTAAGCCTTTTACAAGAATAGGTTCAAACACCTCTATTGTCATTTGTATAAGGGATAATAGACATTTTAATTATCAAGATTCTATTATTGGAGCAGTCCAAGCCAAATTGAATGATGGTCCTGTTTACTTCCAGTGTTACCCTAACTTCACAGTTAGATTAAGAGATGCCGACATCCTAGATTCGGTTATCCTCCATGTTAAGACCCATGGATTTAAGTTGAAGGAAGGAAACAATCATGTTTCCATCATCACAATATTTGCCTATAATAGTATGACTACAAGCGTCGGATCTTAGGCATTATGCACTAATCATAAGGGTGAAACTATACTCTTCCACTCAAATGTCCTAAATAACTCAAACTTCATAATCCCCAAAAGGATCATGTGGGATGAGGTTGAGTTTCCAAAATCTTGGCATTTTGCCAATGTCGTTCCAGCTTTAGAACAAAGATTTGAGAAGATTAAATAGATTGTTCAATACCCAGATGGAGGTAGAGATTTGATCTTCTCCATCTCATTTAGACATTCTAGCAATCGTAGAATTTCAAATTATGAGCCTTTTAGAGCATCTAATTCATCTATTGTTGATCTTCGTGCAACGATTCTTGGTAAAGAAATTAGAGAAAAACAAAAAAACACACAGATTTAATGTGGTTCAACGGATTGCCTACATTCACAAGAACAGAGAAGAAGACTTTCACTATATGTAAAATTAGAATTACATAAAAGGGTATTTATACTAATCCTCAGGTAATGAAATTCCAAAAATACTCCTGAACCGCACCCCTCCCAACCTATCGTTCGCCTTTAACAATAAAAATACAAACTTGAATGGCAAATGCCATCATTTCACTCCGACATTTACCCATTTTTCTCCATATGTGTCTTTCCCTCAATATAAGCCACATACTACAACATCTATCCTAGTAAGAACCACTAGGATAGAAGAAGGATCCACTTTTGCGAATTCTAAGAACATTAAGCTAACAAGTGTCAAGAGTCACACTAACCTAGTCAAACCCTTTTACACGAAGGAAAAGAAGTACTCAAGAAGATGAATCATTGGATATGTTTCCCACATATTCGCAGATGATTAACACCATAAGTCAAGAGTTTGAGATTAATAAGGATCTCTTAAAACAAGACTTCTATTCAGAAGCCAACAAAGAAAAAAGAGATTGGTTCTTTAGAAAAGTCCCAAAAGACCTTATAACCCTCTACCAAGAAGAATTTTACACATACTTAAGAAAAAAAATAGAAAAATGTTAAGTGTTGGATCTGGTTTGAACTCTTCAAATAAGAGGAATATCCAAAGTACGCAAGTAAGCATATTAACAATACAACAAAAAAAACTAAGATATGAAAAACTAGTGATGACACTATCATAGAACCCATTCACCCTCCAGAAGCTAAGATAGATAAGAATATTAATGGTACAATAATGAGCTTCACCTTTTAAGACTAAAATGGAGGATAAAGGAATTGCTAGCACAATAGACATTAAGAAAATAATGGAACAAAACTATATTAATATGTTTCTTAAGACGTTAGGTGCTCAACTTAATAGGGTTAAGGAGATTATTGAAAAAAAATCATATTAAGACATTTTTTGTTAAGAAAGATAATAAGCCTTTATTTAAGCCATTTGAGTTCTCTAAAAAATTCTAAGAAAATCCTTATGTTAATCAAGAATTAATAAAAAGGATTAGTCAAAAGTAAAAGATAGTTTAATTGTCCTAGAGACACCTCAACTGTCTCATAGGAGAATTAATGTTATTGATGAAGAAATTAGTTCTGAAGTAAAGGTTGATGAACTAATAAAGATCTTTTTTAAGGAATCACAAGACCAAGGAGTTTTAAGAATTGTTAACAACCAAGAAACCCCTAAGACTAGGAATTTCTATCTTAGGCCAACCTTTCTTGATATGCAATATGAGGAAAGAAACCAGTACACTCAAGCTTCTTACACTAATGGAACCATTTATGAATGAAATATAAATTGTATGACTCAGTATAACATACTCACTAAGCTTCAAGAGATAACCATGGTTAGCACAACCTATAAGTTAAACAATAGATTGTCAGATCATGTTGTAGCTCAAACACTTGTTGTTGGGTTTACAAGATAGCTAAAAGAATGGTGGGATAACTATCTCACACTTGATTATAGGAATGGTATCCTAAAAGCCTATAGGATAAATGAGGACAATGAAGTTGTTAAGGACAAATAAGGACAAGATATAGAGGATGCAGTGGCTACTCTAATCTTTTCCATATCGAAACACTTCATTTGAGATCTTGCAAAAATTAAGAACAAGATTGTAGATCTCTTAACCAATCTTAAGTGTCCTAAGTTTCATGGCTTCAGGTGGTACAAGGACATGTTCCTAACCAAAGTCATGCTAAAATTAGACTGTAAATAGTCTTTTTGGAAAGAAAAATTCATCTCAGAATTACCTAGACTTTTCTTTGAAAATATTAAAATTAAGATAAGGGAACAATTTAATGGTCAAATCCATTATGATAAGCTAACATATGGAGAAATTATAAACATTGTTATAGTAGAAGGAATAAGCTTGTGCAATGACTTTAAGCTTAAGCAATAGATGAAATCTGAACAGAAGTATAAGAATGAGTTTGGCACATTTTGTAGCCAGTTTAATAAAAAGGAAACCAAGCCCCCCACTAAGCAATGAAAGAAAAGACAAGTAGCAAGAAAGCCTAGTAGGGAAAACTTTTACCACAACAAGAGAGGAACCCATGGAAAATATAGTATGAATGAAACTAAGAGATCAAGACACATTTAAAAGAGGATGAACAAGGAAGCATAGAAAAAGTTAGAGGCCCCTTTACAATCTAACTCAGTTTGTTTTAAGTGTGGTAATGTAGGCCACTATAAGGAAGATTGTAAGCCTAAGAAAGAAATTAATAACTTAAACATTTTAGAAGATTTAAAAGATATGCTTTGCAAAGTAATGTTGAACTCCTCAAAATCTGGATCAAGGATTGATTTAGATAATGAAGATGATAATTTTTACTATTATTTTTTATTTTAATAATATATAAATTATATATTTATAAGGTCACAAAGTCTACTATGGTTCAATTACCGGTCCAACCAATAAACCATAAATTGATAACTTTTTCGGTTTAATAATTGATTCAATTTTAAAAACATTGATTTAAGCTAACCTTCATGCTTTCTCCAATTTGGAAATGATATATTTCATATGTTCTAAAACTAGTTTATTTTTCATACTTTCATTTTTTTTAATCAAAATAATGTCATGGACTATATTGTAGATGTTATTTCCATTACCCTTTTTTCCTTTCATGAAACTAGGAAACATCTTAGATACAATTCTCTTCCTTTTGCATTGTTAACATCTTACCATCTTATTCTTCATGAAAGGGAACGAATGGAGAGTGCTTAGAGCTAAAGAAAGGACATGCTCTCTTTTTTTTTAGAGGCTTGTGGTCCAAAATTAATTTCAATTTGTTTTATACCTTCCTTTTGTGTGTGTGTGTGTGTGTGTTATTCTATGACCATACTGACAGGTGTTGTGACAGGTGCAGAATCAACTTGATGTTATATTGGGAAAGAAATGGAGAAGCAAGTGACAAGGCAAAGAATCAACTTCATTGCAGGTCACCTTATCTTCCTTTATGGTGATGCTATTCTTCCTTTGTTCGTCGGAAAATGGAAAAAAAATTAGGGAAGGGAAAAGGGAGAACTTTTCAAACTACTTGTATTGGGTTCAATGGGTTGAAGGTTTTTGTTTGTTTGGAAGTCTCAAATGTTGATTTTTTTTTTTTTTTTCCCTATTCCTACATTTTATTGGCACCCAAACAAAACAAGTTTTCATTTTAGTCATATGGAATCATGTTTTTTTTTTCTCATTGATTTTGTACTTATCAAAAAGACATTACTAATCTTGTAGTGTCACTTATATATTTTTAAGTCTCATTATTTATAACTCACTATCAATTGTTTTCATTCTTACACCTTAATCCTCTTTTTTTTACCATCATTCAATGACCTAAATCTTATCATACAAATTCAACGGTCCAAATTTGTAATTTTATATGTACCATCATTCAAGTGTCTATTCCATACTGAAAAAAAAAATGATGCCCCACAAGCAAAGGGTCAAGTGGGCTGGTTGGGCTGTCCGAGGATTGAGGCCCAACATCTCATTCATTTGAATTTTGAATTGGAAAATGTGGGGCAGCGCGTGGTCGATTTAGTCGCTGGACAGAAAATCCATGCTCTGCCAATCGACGAAAAAACTTGGACATATCATGACGTTTTCTACACTGATCTATATTATTTAACCTTTTTTTTCTTTTGGTTTTTTTTCCTCAATAGTTAATTTTATTTAAAAATAAAATAAAAATAAGATCCGGATGAAACAACTTGGGCCAAGTAAGCCCAATTTAGTCCGTCAATGAGTTGGGCTAGAGTTTGAAGGGTCTGGTTCTTATAGACGCAAAAGCCCAATTTTTCATATTTTCATTTGTTTCTTAAAATACTTTACGAAAAATGTTTGAGATACCTTAAATTTGTTTCAAAAAATAATTTATTTTTATAAAAAAAATAAAAATAAAAATATTTCCAATAAAAGAAGAGAAATATTAGATGGGGATGGATGATTCAAGGTTTTTTTAAGTATAATAAAAAAGCTTTATGTAATGAATATAAAAAAATACGAAAAACCATGTATTAATAGAAATTAATATAGGAAAAATTACTATTACGTAACTATTTAAATTTTAATTAGAATAAGAAACTAGTGAATATGATTTAGCAGGGAATAATTTGGATGGAAATATTTATGGTACCACGGTACGTATGAGAGCACCTCTTATACCTGATACAATTGGTGGGTACCTTATGGGCTGGCCTTGTGTAAGCCCAATGAGCCTTTTATTATTTAGAAATGAAAAAATATAAATGTTTTCCCTTATGATTATTTCTTAGAAATAATAAACATAATGTTAGATTGTAAGTCTGAATCAGTTTTGTTATGCTTCGGTCAAGATGTCGGGGGTTGAGTTCCCTGGTCAACTCGTAGGGATTGAGCTACCTGGTCAACTTGTGAGCTCTTGGAGAAATTTTTTTTATATGATAATTGACGAATTTGTCTATATTATATATATAATTCTTTTATGTTTAAGGTTTTGTTGTTTTGAGAGTATCATCGTATTTCAAAAGGTTTTTTTTTTTTGAGAGCTTCATCATTGTAAGTCTTCTCATTCATTTTTATTAGTGGATTGTTGAATATCGGTACACTTCGTAAACAGAAGAATCACATTGATCGTTAAATCATATTAAAAATATAGTCTTTTTCTTTATTTCCTACTCGTATATGTGCCTGTTTTAGTTAACACATAATTCATATTATAAGTTATGAGCAATAAATTTAGAATTACTAATAAGATCAAAACATAAAATAAAATAAAAAAATGTTAACTTTTAAATAATAAAAAAATTAGAAAAAGAAGTAGCCAAATTTAGGTGTTGTTTAAATACACATCCTATTTTATATTTTTCAAAAAAAAAAATTGATTTCTAAAAAAATTTCAAAAAGTCTAAAAATATACCTTGATTTTTAAAAATTATTTAAAACAATTGAGCTATTAAATAATTTTTATTACCTCAAATTTTAATTTTTGAAAAATATAAAATAAATTCATACTTTTTTATGTAAGAGTTGTTACATATTAATTTATTTTAAAAATAAAAAAAAAAGGAAATTTATTCAAATAAGATCTTAATTTTTTATTTTTGAACTTTCCATCGAGGCTATGGATTCCTTATGGACTTGAATATTATCTGGTCTAGCTCAGTGGGCTTGGCCCATTAAATTTATAATTCTGGAACCCAACTCTATAATCAGTAACCACTTATAGGCTATTAAATTTCAGTGTGGCGGCCCAATTAATACACTTCATGTGGGAGAGGCGGAAGAGTATAAGGTTTGTGTAAATATACTTCATCCCCTCAACTATTTTTGCGTGTTTTAGTTGTTACACCCTCACATTCAAAATCCAATATTTTGTCGATCAAACTTGTTGAAAAGTAGCATTTCAACATAATTTAACAAACCCTCTATAAATTAGAAAATGGATTGTTCTTTTAACACTTGGGTCCAAACACTAGTTTAACTTTGAATTGGTAATCTTAAGGTGGAATTTCCTAAAAGCTTATAAAATATGACTCTTAGTGGTTTTGATTTTAAATTTGGAGAAATGTTCATATGAATATTCGTAATTTTTGCATATGAATCGTGATAACTTCAAACTTGGGCAACAAATATTTTTCATTGTATTTTAATTTTACTCATTGTTTTAAAAACCAGATCGTTGATCGGAGGCCTTTTTAGTCTAGTTGAGGTAATTGACTTGTCTTTGATTTGGACCATTGTCGAACTAGACGAACCAACGATCCAACTATTGAATCGTCGAACTATCCAATTTTCATAGAACCAATCAACTATCATTGACCGAAACAGAGTGGGCTTAGTTACTTTCCCATGATCCATTACTAGACCTTTCTAGTCTAGTTGAGGTAATTGACCCATCTTTGATTTGGACCAATGTCGAATCGACGGCCCAATCGTCAAACTATCCGAATTTCACAAGACCAATCAACTATCATTTTGACCAAAACAAAGTGGGATTAGCTGCTTTCCCATGACCCATTACCAAACATGACCCATTACCACCATTTGGCTTAGTTAAAGATTACACTTACCTGTATATATATTGCAGTACCATAAGTTTCGAATCAAGGATTTGCCATCCACAAAAAGGGCAAAAAGCCACTACAATGGGTAAACCTTTTGATATCTAAGGTTGGAAATTTTTATATTAACTCTCTTTTTAAAATTTTATCATATAAAATATTTAAATAAATATAAAAATTTAATTATTTATATTCAATTTTATTTTTATAATAAGTATGAAAATACCGTAATTAATTAATATAATATTTTTCAAATTTTAAAATAATAAAATACATAGAAAAATTAAACATTCTATTTTTTTCATCTTAAATATATCTTCATATTTAAATATTTACATACTTTATTCAATATATTAATATATTCACATTTATCTTTGTAATTTAATTTGGTATATCAAAATTTAAAAATAAAATATTATTAAAAATATTAATTATATATTATTTAAAAGAATTTAAATTAATTTTAAATTTAATAAAATATAAATTTTATATTTATAATGTCATCGATTCGACAACGGTTTGACCATCGATTTAACTGCTAAATCATGAATCGATAACTTTTCTAATTCAATGACCAACCCGATTTTAAAAACATTGATTTTACTTCTTCGTATAACAAATTGTCTATTATGCATGACTATTCTTAATTTTTATACGGATTTGGATAACTAGTATTTTCCATTACATGTCAATTTTATTGCTTCAATTAACAAACTTTACATTACTTTTGGAGAGAGAAAGTATTCTTCCAAAGTATAAATGATACAAAAGGTTTAAAGGGTAAAGTATATTTATGGTTTTTGAAAATATTTTTTTATCGGTTCCAAGCTTTCTAAAAATAAAAGTAAAATCTTTTAAAATTTTGTGGGAATAACCGAATAAATAGAAATTTTAAGAAAAATAAAAAATCTATTTTCTTTTTTAAAAAGAAGGTGTTCCATAAGGAATGCTAAAATAATAGGGCATATTTGGTAACTATTTTCGAAAACAATTTTGAAAAATAGTTTTTGAAACCCAAAATATTTTAAACATATTTTTAAATATGTTTTAAAAATAATTTTTATATCTAGTATTTTTATTTTTAATTATTTTATATATTTGTATAATTATTTTTTAAAATAACTCTAGAAAACAAGTGAAAATAGGATAAAACAACTAAAAGATGTTTTATGAAAATATTATATTTTATATTCTTAAAAATAGAAAACAAAAAACAGATTTTCATTATCAAATGTGTTTTTTTTTTTGTGTTTTTTATTCGAAAAACCTAAAATTATTCTAAAAACAGACTTATAGTTTTCTGTTTTTATTTATATTTGTCCGTACATATGTTTTGAATAAAAAGATGTTGGTAAGGAATGTTGAAATATAATAATTTCAAC
The DNA here is from genome assembly GCF_030704535.1 of Vitis vinifera. NCBI lineage: Eukaryota > Viridiplantae > Streptophyta > Magnoliopsida > Vitales > Vitaceae > Vitis > Vitis vinifera. Next base: position 21,384,648 of record NC_081823.1, on the reverse strand, counting down.
ATAAAAGGATTTAATTTATTATAAAATAATATTTTTCTGCTTTTGTGGTTTTGTTTTTGTTTTTTATCTTGTAAATACAAATTAAAAACAAGTGCTTCTTCAATACAAATTCAAGGAAGGAAAAAGGTTTCCTTAAAAATATGATCGAAATGTGAAGGAAAATTTTATTAAAAATAAATGACTAAATTGTATCCAATTATTTGATTTCACTAATTTTAACAAATGGAAGGAAATTATAGCTAAACTAATATTCATGATGGGGCAAGGGAGAACTTTTGACTTTCGAAAGTATTTTTAATTTTCCTATTTTGTTTTTTATTTTTATAACAAGTGTTTATGTTAAATCATATTTTTTCTATAGAGAAAAAAAAGCAATATTAATAATAAATACTAACTTTGCATCATATTGATTGCATTTCAACTTCATATATAATAAATGAAATATTTGAAATTAATTATTATACCATATTCATGAATTTTAAGTCTTTCCCACAGTTTTCTATGAAGAAAAATGTCAAATATGAATTGAGCACCAAAGAGACACTACTAATAACCTGATATCGCATGTAGATTTCTAATTCACATGATTTTGTACTTAAGTTTGACTTCTTTGTAGTCTTATATATTGATCTTACTTGTATACTTTTATTCAACATCATAGATCTCTAAACATGTATTCAACGGCCAAGATGAAGGGTTTAGTAATTACCGATTTTGTACCTTAGTATTTTCCATATACAACCTCACCTCTTATTGTGATTTTTATCACTCATATACTACTTTAAATGCCTTTTAAGAATTATTTGCATAAATTCACATATTCTAAGTGATTTATCCATATTTTAGAAAAATAAAATAAAAATTAAGGGTCTGTTTGTTAACTATTTTGGAAAACAATTTTTAAGAATAATTTTTTAAAATTGTTCTATTATGTTTTATAAAACAAAAGTCTATTTGAAAATTTAAAATATTTTTAACCTATTTTTGATATTTTAAAAAATAAGTTTTATATTTAATATTTTATTTTTAATCATTTTACATATTTGTATAATTATGTTTTAAAACCACTATTAAAAAATAAATGAAAACAATAAAAAATAATTAAAAGATGCTATTTGAAAATACATTATTTTCTATTTTTAAGAACAAAAAAATATAAAACAGTTTTTGATTGTGAAACAATTTTTTTTTTTAACAGAAAACTTGTTTTCAAAGACAATAAGCAAACAGACCCTAATACTTTCAAAAAGCAATACAAAAAACAGATTTTAACTAAACTTTTAAATATATATATAAAAAAATTATTTTCAATAAAAACTTTTAAAAATACATTTTCTAAATTTATCCTTTATTTTTATTTTTTTTACAACAAGGCATGCTATTTCCAAACCTAAACCAACTAGTACCCACCACAATCTTACCGGTTTGTACTTTTAGTTCTTGTGCCGCTGAAGGCAGGAGCAAAAAATTCCCCCACACTGACTTGTAGTATTTACTATTTACTACCTATTAATTATCTCTCCAAATATAGAAGTAATATAGAAATCATACAAAATGATACGGATAACCTTTTAGCATTCTGCTGGTTAGAGTAATTGGTTTGTCCTACTATAAGGTTTTGTATTGAAATTTCTTCCTGTTTTTATGTGGCTATCATATATATATATAAAACAAAAAGGGAAATTATAAAGTACTGTAAATATAAGTCTATAACCAAGTTGGGAGTATCAGATTCTCTGAAACACTTTGGACTTATTCCAACCTCTTAATAACAGGAAACACTCAACATTTGAGCATCTTCTCCTACTAATAATGCCTCTTGTCTTTTGACATTTGATCTACCAATTTTTGTGGGTCACCAGACAAACTCAAGCCAAAGCCAACTGTATTAGACGAGAACTGTTGCATTAATTTACATATATAAATATATATTTTATCTTTCTAGGAGGTTCTGTAATAATTGCATTTGGCTTTGTTGATGGGATCTAAGTTAATGATTTGGAGGAAGTTGATGCATGTGGCAATAGAAGTCATTCCATAATATTAAAGTATGATTATAATAAGAATATGCATGGATGGATACATTGAACCTCAAAAAGGAGAGGATATGTTCTTTGTCTAGCTTGTATCACTATTAAACTTTATAATGGGGTCCAGGAGCTTAATCCATGTTCTTCTCAATTTGGTGGACCTCTTCATGAACAAACCATTGTCTCAGGCCTCAAACTTCTGCCCAACATTGAGCTATGTTCAGCTTACTATGAATGATGCATACAGGCTGGGGCCACGTGTATTTGCCTTCTACCCCTATTATGTGAAGCTTAATCCATTTTGTGCAATAAGAAACATGCTATTTTTATCGAACTAATAGTGCCTTTGATGATATGCTTTGTGGTATGAGAAGTAAGTTTGTATAACTTAAGACCAGGATTGTCATATTTTAAAAAGAAAAATGATATATATATAAATTTATAGTATTTTTTGAAGCACAAGTTTTGAGTTGTTTTTTGAATAGACAATTCCAATTTAAATACTGAGGATGACTTGTAAAAAAATAACTTCAAAATTTAATTGAAATTGTCTTTTTTTTTTTAGAAAAAAAAAATTTGATTCAATTTCTTCATCATCATAAATTTGAAAATAGTTTTAAAATTACCATATTTTAAAAATTATTAGATTTTTGTCAAAACCCCTAACTTTAAAAGGGATTTTGTCTATTTATATAATGGTAAATGGATTTTTTAGTATAAAATGCTATTTTTGTTAGTTATATAGATTATTTTGCAATATAAGATGTAATTCTACATAAAATTAATGATGTAATCTTTTATTGATGAAAAAAAGGGTTTCATTTAGGTTACTTTTTTAGATATTTAAAATTTTAATTGATTGTTTTATTGATCAATTTTTTCACCTCAAATTGTGAATAAAATTATAAATATAAGAACTACTCTTTTTCATAGTACAAAAGTTTTGACCATTATTTTCATGGAGAAAACAAAAAAAATAAGTTGTAAAACTTCGAAAAATTATTCCCCAAATTTTCAATTATTGGATTAGGTTGGATCAACCTACTTAGAGACCTAAATCCAACTCCAATATATATAAAATTAAAAATATCTTTCTCGTGGTAAAGTGGTATGCATTTAATTAGTATAAGTGTAATTTTCAATACCTTTAAACATCTGTCCATTCCACAAAAATGTTCAACTAAATTATTTATGTTGAATGACACTGATATGTGAGATGGTTCTATGGTTTTATGGTATAATAAAATATGAATAGGGATGTTAAGGGTGGGACAACCTCTTTTGAACTCTGTCTCTTAATTATATAAGTGCATTCTCAATCATACTTGTGTAGGAAGGGATAACATGGGCAAGTAAAAGTTAATTCTCATACATGCATTGCCTTATTTAATTTTTTTAAAATATTATTTTAAAATTTTAATTATATTAAATTAATCTAGCATTTTTATTTTATGTGTTTAAATAGAAAATAAAATGAAAAATAAATTAGATTTTGTTTTACTTTATACACAATTAAAATATGGTGTTAGGTTGTATAGTTATTTTGTTGCAAAATATCTGCTTGTGGTATGATGTAAGAAACAGATTTGAACAGTGGTGGGCATGCAATGAGTGCATACCATGGTACAAATCCGAGTTGTGATATTTGAGAGTGGGAGACACCAATATTCATGATTACCTATTGTAGACTGCCTACTTAGAGGATTATTATATACATGTCAAAGATTTTTAAGATAGATTTTCTAATTTTATACTATTTACTTATACTAATTGAGGTGACACTCTTTATAAAATTATATTTTTTTTTCATGTGTTGTATTTTTGGATCTCTCATTGAATACTTGAAGGATTAATTATTAATTTTTTTTACATTTGCAATGGTGCAATTCATGGGATGGTTATTTTTGGCCCCTACCCTACCCTATGCATGCCTCGTTCAAGGAGGACAAGTTTAGAAGGAATCTAGCTGGTTAGAGACAGACTTGAGATTTGGCCAAGTTCAATATATTTGGATTTGTCACATCATATCCATCACATGACATCCCATGTATATACGTTTTTTCCCTTTTGAAAACATTTAAAATAAAAATGAATTTTACTTCTCATTAAAATAAATATACAAATTTATTTAATTATAAATTATATTAATATTTTAATATAAAAAGGATTTTAAAACAAAGTAAACATATAAAATTCCTACCATCACACCCATGTGGGCTTAGGACACAAGGAGAATGAATAAATAATTGAGACAAGATTAGAATCAAGGATAATCCTAAATCCACCTTATTGACATTCCTTTACCAATGTTATAGATTTTTATTTTATTTATTTATTTATTTTTAACTTCTACCCTTTTTGATATTATTGCTCCACCTACATCATAGACTTTGGGTATGGTTAAGAGTGATTATTATAGATATTCCTAAACTAAGTGGTGTATCATTTTGATAGGCATGAGTTGAAGAGAGATTGTGTGGTTCGAAACTAGTGCTTGTGTGATGATCATTCCCTCCTAAGGCAACGTTCAAGCTAATATTTGTAGCGTTTAATACAACAAGATAAATTTTAAATATGATTGAATCCACCCTCATAATTACAATATACATGAATCTTTACCCCAAAATTAAGGATCCTCTTAACATTGTTTGATAATGCATTAATGAGGTATGTGATAACATGGGTCATTCAACAACTAGAATGTCAAACTTAGTCAACCAGTTGAACAAAGATACCATAAAACCCTCAACCTAGAGCGAGCCAAAGTACATAAATTAAAAATCCCTTAGCCTTTGATTCCTTTGATTGATATGACTGTAAGTTAGCTCTCTAATCAATATCCCATGATTGACTTGATTATTGGAGAAGAGTAGGCCAAACCAACCTCTCTACTCTAACTATTTTCTTTTATATTGTAGAGGAAGTAGAGATTAACCCATGACTATTTGAAAAGGGCATAATAGATTGGCTTTGTTTGTGGGAAATAACTAAAAAGCCTAAAATGATAGTGGTTCGGTCAGAGTTTTCATTGATTTAAAAAAAAAAACAACAACAACAACAAAATTTAAATCAACTTAGTCATTGAAACTTTCAATTCTTGTACCAAAGAAATAACAAAGAACAAACCATTGTCTAGAGGTTAGTTCATCTCTAAAGGGAAGTTGGGATTAATGGTACTATAGTTAGGAGTTTGGGATGTTAGTGTAAGGGGAGATACATATTTTTAGTAACTTTTGTTTTTGAAAATGTGGGAAACTTGGAAATTGAAAAGAAAAAGAACACAAGATTTTGCAAAGAAAAGCCATTAAAATTCGCTCTTTTAAGTTTAACTCACTCATCTGGCCTTAACCTAGTGCTTGCTTTTTTTGGTCTTTGAAATTGATAAAAGAATTTAACTATGTCAACAAAATCTCAACTTGATATAATTGCTTCTTTTGGTCCTTGCAATCAAATGATTTATATGGGTTTATTCTTATGTCAAAAATCTAATTTTTTTTGTCTATTAGACTTATGACCATGATTACTTCTTTTGGCCCTTATAACCACTAACTCTAGTATGTGGAGACTCCTTTTGGTCCTATGGATCTAAAGGTTAGAGACATGTCATTCCTATGATTTTTAGTACACTAGTACCTCATCATAGTGGGAGGTTTATATCCCACAAATTATGATGAAGCAGTGAGTAATGTTTGTGCTCATTTTAGGCAAGCAACCACGAAGGAATAGTTAGAATCTTTGTATTTTAACAGAGGTTAAGTTCTTGTAGAAGCACATGAATGGATAAAACCCATAGGTGCAATTTGGTCTACAAGAGGAACAAATGAGTAAAAACGGAAAGCTTGAGTTTTATGTAGATAGTTTGTAACTAAAGGTTATAGTTTGAAACTTTGTTTCAACCATTGAAAACTTTTTCAACTATAATCATACTCAAATCCATTAGAATACTCTTATTCATTGCAGTGCATCTCATTTATGAGATACAACAACTAGGCATTTTCATAGTAAAGAGGCTTTTGTGTATAAGAATGTATAGGGAAGCATAGTAGTGTTCTTATAAGTAGTTGACAGTCTACTCATATCGAATGATGTAGGAATATTGTCATTGGTCAAGATCTATTTGTCTACTCAATTCTATGTGAAAATCTAGAAAGGGTGCATTATATTCTTGGGTTTAAGTTCCTTTAGGACTACAAAAATAGGAAAATTGTGCTATAGCATCAACATTGATGAGTATTTGGTCAAGTGTAAGATGCAAAACTCTAAGAAGGGTTTGCTACCCTTTGGGTTTAAAGTTGTCTTTCTTATGATCAATGTCCTTAGACATTTGAGGAAAAAGGTCTCATTAAGGTGGTATCTTATGCCTCTATAATGAGCAAGGAGGAAAATGTTGCGATATTTCGACGATATATCGCCGAAATATCGTGTATCGGAGGGTATCGACACGATATTTCATGGAAAAATATCGGTTTGGCGATATTTCGGGACAAATCCTGAGAAATCAGCAATATCTCGCGATATATCGACGATTTTGGCGATAAAGTGAAGTAAATGTGCTACAGTGCCTTCTCCTTTTGCTTTTGAGGGAATTTGAACCCCAAACCAAAAGGTTTGGGGTACACTCCACTTGCCATCCTGGCAAACTTGCCCTTATTATATATTGTGCACTAAACTTATACATACTTAAACTCGTTATATAAAGAAAATATTAAAAGAATATTTTAAAGAGAAAATTAATTATAATTATTTTATAATTAAATGCAAAATTTTCTTTTTATTGATTACCAAAAATATAAAAATTATATAATTTTCTTCATAATGTTTTTAATATCATTAATAATTAATTAAATATTAAAAAATTATATATATATACCATAATTTATTTTATATTGTTTAATACAACTGAATTAAATGGATTATAATTTTAATATTAATATATATTTTAAAATTAGACATATTATAATCAAATATCATAATATTAGATGTAATTTAATAATAAATGTACACTTATAAAATTCATATTTTTATCGATGCATACGATATTATTATTAAATATGATAAATCATGTTATACATATATCAATTTTTTCAATAAAATAACTTTAAAATATCTATTATACTTCTAATTATATTATTATGAGGTTTTCCTTACATTTTCATGAACTTTTAACAATTTTAAGCCTACCGATATTTTTTTCCAAAATATCCGCCGATATATCTCTGATATATCCGATATATCCGTAAAATCGAACTACCGATATATCCGTGATTACCAATATTTTCATCCTTGGTAATGAGTAGCCTTAAGTGTGTCATCTTATGCATTAAACCATATATTTGCTTTGCTATAGGAATGGTGAGTAGATATCAGTCCAATCCATGATTAGAGTATTGGGTGGATGTCAAGTCAATACTCAAGTATCTTAGGAGAACAGGGGAATATATGCTTGTGAATCTTTATGATGAGTTGGGACTCCTTGGGTATCAAGAATTAAACTTTCAGTCTTATGAAGACTCTTGCAGGTCCACCTCTAGGTATGTGTTCACTCTAAATGGTTTTTGTTGTTTCTAAAACAACAAAGAAATTTTTTTGGATTAAGATGTTCCTTATAGGAACTAAGGGTAGTTCCTTTAGTTATATCATTTAAGTTCCAATTTTTTATAATAGTGGGATGGTGGCACGATCTAAATAACCAAATTACCATTAGAAGAGAAAACGCATTGAGAAGAAGTACTACTAAACTTACTGAGATATTATAAATAAGTAATATGATTGTGGAACAGATTCTTTCTGCAAAGCCTAACTTGATTTTGAGGCTAGTTGGAGTTTGTTGGAATTGAACCCTTAAAATCAAGACATGATGTAAAAAAATCAAACTTGACTATCCCTTTGCTATCCTTTTTATGCATTGACATTTATTTGAACATTCAACTCATATCTCTTACATTGTACCTATCTCGATGGTCCAGACAAGTCATCATTCTAATTAGGAGGTGGTGCACTATATTCTCTATTGGATTGCCCAAATCCATGAACTGATTGTGAACAACTTATCTACTTACAAGAAACTCATAACTTGTATCCTCTATTTAACTCTTAATGCACTACATTCTCGATGATTTATTTCAAACCTTGCAAAATGATGTTAACCCTTAAACCCACTTATAAAGAAAGATGTCTTATTTGTTTAGGACCAAGCTTCTCATAATGCCTTTGAAAGCAGTAAGATGAACTTTGCTAATCTACCAATTTTAGGTGCTCTTATGGTAGGGAAGCAATTTATACTTTGCATCATTGCATAAGAATGTTCTATTGGAGCATTACTTGCACAAGAAAATGAAGAGAACAAAGAAAGGGCATTATATGACTTAATTCAAACTCTAATTTGACTAGAATAAATTAGTCCCCAATAGAGAAGAATTGTCTTGCACTAATCTTCTCAATGAAAAGGCTAAGACATTACATATAGACATACATGGTACATTTAATAGCACATGTTGATCCAATTAAGTATGTATTGTCAAAGTCAGTTCTTTCAGGACAACTGGAGATCGAGATAGGGGCTGTTACTCACTATGCATGAAATAATTTATATCACGCTAAAGGTAATCAAATGACAAGCTCTTGCAGGCTTCTTGGTAGATGATTCTATCATTGTAGTTTAGAAAATCTCAAACAACTTTCCTGATGAAGAGATCTTTTACGTTGACATTTTTCCTTCCTAGATGATACTCTTTTATGGGCCAACATGCTAGGATGGAACAAGTGCAAGTGTGGTGTTTGTCTCACCACAAAGGCAAATAGTACCACATTCATTTGTTCTTAGTGAGTAATGCTCTAATAACATCACTAAATGTCAAGCGTTGATTGTTGGCTACAAATGGTGATTGAAATGAAAATCACAAACTTTGAAATATATGGGGACTCTAAGTTGATAATTAATCAACTTTTAACCTTATATAAGAATGGAAATATCGGTAATCATGAATATATCGATATTTTGATTTTACAAATATATTGGATATATTATAAATATATCGATGGATTAAAAATTGATCAAAAATCATGGAAATGTTGTGAAAAGTTCCAAAATAGAAATATTGAGGTTGTTTTGTTATAAAAAAAATGATAAATATATATATATATATTTTGTGTGTGTATAACATAAGTTGTGATATTTAACAATCATGTTTATAACTTGAAAACATACTTTATGAATATTCATCTAATTTGGATGTATTTAATGACATAAAAGAAATAAGGATAATTATATGAGTATTTTTTTATTTTAAGGTTTTGATAATTTTATTCAAAAATTTATATTTATTTTATATTTAATCATTATATAAAAGTCACAATAACCAAAATGAATTTATTTATAATAATTTTATTCTAATTAATTTATAATATTTGTTTATCTATATATAAACTATATACATTTTGTCGTGTGAAGGGGGGTGTTGTGAGCACGAGGTTATGGGTTCAAATCCCCTTACCCCCTCCATTACTCTTCGATTTTCCCTTGCTTCTTAAAAAATCCAATTCCTACAATCCCATATCAACAATTGATGACACCAAAAAAGTGTATTTAATCACTAGAGTGTTGGAAGATTCCTAAGCATGCAAAGCATGTTGGGCTAGTGTGCTGGTGTGAGAATATGAGTTGGGCTAGTGGCTAGGCCCATTAAAAGAATTTTAGGGGAAAAAATAAAGGAAATGGGGATGATGTGGCACCGATATATCAGTGTGCCAACCAATATATTGGTGAAAATGGTCCATTTTATAGAAATATCGTGGCTTCAATATTTCCCCCACATGTATCATGTCGGAGGTTGTCGATACATGATATATTGGCGAAATTACAGATATATCTCAACATTTTAATCTATGATCTTATATGAGGTAAAAAGTGATGATTTGGTGTCTTACTTCCAATATGCTACCCAATTGATGGAAAAGTTCAAGCAAATCTTCTTAGATCATATTCCACAAAAAAATAAAAATAAAAATAAAAATAAAATCAAATGGAAAATGCTCTAATTAATTTAGCTACAAGTTTAACACTTAAGGATGAGACTATACACGTACTAGTTTACCATAGATGGGTATTATCATCATTACCAATTAATATTACAAAAAGAAGATGTAAATGTTATGTCAGTACTCACTATCGACATTGAAGATTGACGACAACCATTAATTGAATACTTAGAGTATGGAAAACCACACGATAAACTAAGGCATCGAATAGAAATACGACATCGAGTTCCATGCTTCATTTACAATAAGGAAACACTTTATTGTCACTCATTTAATGGAGTAGTACTTATATGATGTTTATGAGAAAAATAGGCCAATCAAGCAATTGAAGAAACTCATTCTGAGATTCATGAGGGCCATCAATCAGAGCTAAAGTTTCATTTTCAAATCAAGATGATGAGTTACTATTGGTTGATTATGGTTAAGGATTGCATGGAATAGGCTAAGAAGTGACAAACATGTCAACTCTATGTAAACTTTATACACTAACCACTTGAGCCACTCCATCCTCTAGTTGCATCATGGTCATTTGATCATAGGGTCTTCATATAGTTGGACTTATGACTCCTAAATCCTTTGTTGGACATGCTTACATATTGGCAACGACAAATTATTTTTTCTAAGTGAGCAAAAGCTATGCCACTTAAGGCAGTGAAGAAGGAAACTATGGTGAACTTCATTTTTAGCAACATCATATATCAATATGGGGTACTGTGGTACATAATCACTAACAATGGGAAACCCTTTTAAAACAAATTGATGAATAGTCTCTATGAGAGGTTTGGTTTAAACAACACAATTGATTGATGTATAATGCACCAACCAACGGTCTTGTAGAAGCATTTAATAAGACCCTTAGCAACTTATTAAAGAAAATTGTTGATTAAAAAAATGATTAGCATGAATGAGTAGGAGAAACACTTTGGCCATGTCGAACAACATATTGAATGCCCATGCAAGCAACCCCTTAGTCACTTATTTATGGTGTAAAAGTTGTACTACCCCTTAAGCATCAAATCCCTTTATTAAGGATCATTATACATGAAGGACTAATTGATGAAGATAAAGTCAAGTTATGTCTTCAAGAGTTAGAAACACTAGACAAAAAGCTGCTTGAAGCCCAACAATACTCAGAGTGTTATCAAGCACGTCTCTCAAGAACTTTTAACCATGGTTTTAAAAATCAGACAGGACCGGCTGGTCATGGTTCTGGTCTGATCCAATCAATTGGCCCGAAAATAGGTTGAACCGACAGTCCAATCGGCGAACTAGATGGTTCAATATTTATTTATTTATTTTATAATATCAAAACGACGTCGTTTTGAAGGATATAAAAACACCTTAACCCTTCTTCTACTTTCGAACTGAAGGTGAAGAAGCTGTCGCCCCCAACGCGTCGTGACACCCATGCCAGTTCCCACCGATGGCCCCCTCGATCATTACACCGCCTGCTCACCATGGCACAAAACTCGCCACAAACCCTCCCACCCTTTTTCCATCGCGTTGTAAGGTCCTCCCACCACAAAGCCCCCTTCTGGTGCCGCAAACCCCCAACTCCTCCTCGACAGTCAAAGCGCTCCTCTAGTAAACCCGATTGTGTGTGCCTTCTGACTCCGCCCAGTAACTGCAAGGTTGATATTTTCAAATTTATTTTTTATGTTTTATATTTTTATTTTTAATAATTTTAATGTGTTTTTTTATTATGATATTTGTTTAATATTCGATTTTTATAAAATTTTTTCGTTTTTTGTTTATTTGTTACACATTTTAATTTATTCATATTATCGAAAAATTAAAACTTATAATATTAGGAGGTAAAATAATTTGTTCACTTTCAAATAAAAGTTTATTTTTAAAATTTTAGATAAATATTTAGTTTGAAAGTAAATTTCTCATTTTAAAAATTTTTTCTTTAATAAAGTTTAAATTTTTTAATTCTTTGATTTTTTAAATTGTTGATAACTTTGATTGTTTATATTAATATGTGATTTTTATAAATTGTTGATGACTTGATTCTGTAGATTAATGTGAGATTTTTATAAATTGTTGATGACTTGATTATAAATCATTAAATTATTGACGACTTTGATTCTTTATATTAATGTGAGATTTTTATAAATTGTTGATGACTTTGATTCACTAGATTAATGTGGGATTTTTGTTTCTAATTTGATAGAGAAATAAAAAATGGAATCAAACTTGACCCCATTCTCTGGTCAAGATTCAACTACCAATTCACAAACAACTAGAAGTAAGACCGACCCTACATATGAGCATGTTTTCGAAGAAAGATATACAAATGGAAGGAAAATTCTTATTTATTTGTATTGTAAAAAGGTTGCAAAAGGTATGTGTATTCATAGAATGAAACAACATCTTGTTGGAGTGAAATGAGATATTAGTCCATGTAAATTAGTTCATCTTGATGTTAGATTTCAAATGGAACATTCCTTGTAAGAGTTTGTGAATTCCAAGAAAGCAACCCAATAAGCATATGAATATAGAAATCCTTATGGTCCTAATGTTTCACAATTTGAAGGGGATATGGCAGAAGGTGAAGAAGAGGTTCAAGAAATGCAAAGTCCTATGGTAGATAGTAGTGGAAAAAGAAAAAAAAAAATCAACAGTTAATAAGTATTTTGCACCAAGAAATAATCAAGGAACTCAACCTTCCATGAGGAGTGTATTAGCTGGGAAAGAAACTATTTGGAGAGCAGATAAGGTGGTTAAGAGATTTTTTTTATGATACATGCATTCCCACTAATGTTGTAAATTCCTTCTACTTCAAGCCAATGTTGGATGCTATATCTGTAATTGGTCTTGGATATAAGGGTCCAAATTACCATCAACTTCAGGTTAATATTTTAAAGGATATCAAGAAGGAAGTTCAGTTACTTGTGAACTCTTATTGTGCAATTTGGGCAAAAGTTGGGTGTATAATAATGGGTGATGGTTAGACGGATAATAAACAAAGAAAACTCATCAACTTCCTTGTGTATTATCCTGAAGAAATATCGTTTGTGAAATATGTTGATGCTTTAAACATTGTCAAGGATGCAACTAATTTGTTTCAGTTATTTGATGAGGTGATTAAATGCGTAGGTCCACTCAATGTAGTTCATATAGTGATTGATAATGCAACAAATTATGTGGCCGTGGGGAGATTGATTTCTCAGAAGCATAAACATATCAATTGGTCACCTTGTGCAGCTCATTATCTTAATTTGATTTTTAAGGATATTGGTAAGATGGGTCATGTTACTGAACTTGTAAGATGTGCATCAAAGGTGACAATTTTTGTGTATAATCATGTTGCGTTATTAAGTTGGTTGAGAAAAAGAGAATGATGGACAGAGATTCTCCGACCTGGTGCAACTCACTTTGCTACTACATTCATTGCACTGAAGAGTCTTCATGATCATAAACATGACTTGCAAGCTTTGGTGACTAGCAAGTTCTTTATGAACTCTAGATATTCAAGGGATAACAAAAGTAAAGTAGCAGTTTCCATCATCTTGGATAATAGATTTTGAAATGACTATTTAACTGTTGTGAATCTTATGTCTCCACTAATGCGCTTATTGCGTATTGTTGATTGTTATGAAAGGCTTTCAATGGGATATGTGTATGAAGGCATGTATAGGGTTCATTTGGGCATCAAGAAATTATTTAACCACAACAAAAGACTATTCAAGCCTTATACAGAGATTATAAAGCAACGTTGGGATCAACAACTAAATAAAAACATTCATTCAACGACTTATTAGTTGAATCCATGTTTCTAATATGATCAGTAAAACTTTTGTAATAAGCCAACTATTATTGGGGGTGTCATGGATATTATTGATCATAAATTTTTGAAAGGCAAGTTTGATACAATGAATGAAATGAAGTTGTTTCGTGATCGATTGGGGAGTTTTAAAAAAGACCTTGCTTATTTTTCACGTGAAGTACTTCAACCTGGTAAAAAATAATTAGTGTGTTTGTTCTTTTTCATTAGTTACCTACTTACTATTTAATATTTTAAGCTTGCTAATGTTTTTTTTTTCTTATTTTTAATGTGAAAATTGTAACTAGATGAATGGTGGAGGCTACATGGATACAATGCACCACATTTGCAAAAGTTGGCGATTCAAATATTGAGTCAAACTACTTCGTCTTTTAGATGTGAGAGGAATTGGAGTGTCTTTGAACATATACATACCAAAAGAATGAATAGACTGAAACATCAAAGGCTTAATGATCTTATATATGTTCATTACAAGATTTATTCAAAATTATGAATAATTATATGCTTTTCTTTTTTGGGTTCTATAACAAGAAAAGAACCTATGATCCCATTAACTATGCATGCATTGATGAGACCGATTTTTGGATAGTTGACGAGGATTAGCCAACAGAGCTAGATGTTGAAGAATTGGAAAATATTCTACATGAAAAAGGGTCAATTCCAATAAATGAAGTGGAAGGTTCAAGTTTTCACATTGGTTAATAGAATATTTAAACTTATAAAAGTTCAATAATTATATTCTTTTCTTCAAAAATGATTTCTTGTTAATATATTTAATATTTTTTTATAAATGATGAGGATGGTGGTGGCGTGGCTATAGAAGGGCTTGATGTGGAGAACTTTGGTTTTCCAAATGCTCATTTTCAATCTCCATATTCCAATTTCCAAAATGCATGAAGACATGAATTTTATATTTTTTAATATGCAACAATCTTCATGAATACTCAAACATGGACATGTTATATGTTGAGTAACTATTTAAGTGTTGTGGTTGATATTTATATTATCTATTATGGACAATGTGTTAAGTTAACAACTCTTTGATAATTTGGTCATTATAGGATAGCAATGGTTTGATTATTTGATAAATATTGGGTTTATTGACATTATGAATGTATAATATCTTATATTATGTTATACATATGATATGTGATGATTGATGACTTCTACAAATAAAATTTTTTGTGAAAAAACTCAACAAACAAGGTAGATGCTATCAAAATTTAGATAGAATTTATTATTTTTAAAAATTTTAATAATATATAAAATAATAAAATATATATTTATGATGTCACCAATTTGACCGCAGTTCGATTGCTGGTTCGTAAACTGGTAACTTTTTTGGTTCAATGATTGGTTTGGTTCTGAAAATATTGCTTTTAACAAAAGGGTTCGCCCTCGATCCTTTCAAGTTGGTGATTTAGTTCTTACTATTCGTAAACCCATTATCATTATTCATAGTCATTTCTCTTCATCATTCAATCAAATAGTAGACAATCAAAATTATAATAAATTCTTGAAACTGAAAACTGATGCTAAGAAGAGAAAGAGAGACAATGAGACACCATAAATTTACATGAAAAATCTCCGAAGAGATAAAAAACCATGGGCCTATTACTGATTGAAAACATCCACTATGAAAAATAAAATCTGAATACAAGGTTTTACCTATCTCAAGCCAACCAATCTTTCCCAAACCACTTGACTAGTACCTTCACTTTCAACTTCTCACCTTCTTCTTTCGGGGCACACTTGGAGTTTGTACCAAGCTCGATCTCGACCTCTTCTTGAATTCATACAAGAACAAAATGGGTTTTTGCACAAAACCAAGAGAATGAGAGATGAATGTTTCAGAAATCAACCCATGTTCGTTTTTAGAAAATCCATTTTTTTAAAAAAATTATTAGAAAACTTGGATGGATTTTCTTCATAGGTACATAAGACTTGTAGCAAATTTACATCAAAGTGAGAGGGGTCTTATATAGTGTAAGAAGTTTACACCAATGGTGCTTATAAGATTATCATTTAAGATGGATTAAGAGTTGGTGTCATCAATGGAAAATTCTTTAAGTGATACTACGCTTAAGTCATATTGAACTACTAGCTCGTATGAGCTTAAACTATGTACAACACCAAAAATAAAAAAATAAAAAAATAGAAACAAAAGTCCGCTAAGTTGAAAACCTGAAAATGTGGTTTAGACAAAGGTTAGAACTTATGCTTATAAGATTAAATTCATTAGTTTTGGAAAAAGTTAGAGCATGAAATAAAAAAAATAAAAAATTAAATTATGTTTGACTTCATCCCTTCTCCATGAAAGGTACATAGGAAACTTAGGAAAACTATCTGAGTTCAATCACTACCAACAAAAAAAGAAAAAAAAAAAAGTAAGTCAAGTATAGGCCCAATTTTAATAAAGTGTTAACAGTTGTACACTATGCAGTGCCAAGAGTATAGAATATCTACATGGGCATTAAACAT
Source organism: Vitis vinifera (assembly GCF_030704535.1). Lineage (NCBI taxonomy): Eukaryota > Viridiplantae > Streptophyta > Magnoliopsida > Vitales > Vitaceae > Vitis > Vitis vinifera. The sequence goes on along the minus strand of NC_081823.1, from coordinate 21,368,310 downwards.
GACTCCAATTTTGATTAAGTGTTAAAAAGTTAGAAACCATTATGCATCCAAATCAATTTAATTCTCATGAGGGAGGACTTTAGCACTTTAGCCATTTCAAGTGTCAAAAGTACAACATTGCGCAACATCAAGGTTATGACTTGCCTACACAGGTGTTGTATGTAGTTCCAATTTTAATTAAGTGTTAGAAGTTGAATACCACTCTACATCCAAGTCAAGTCAATTCGCATGATTGAGAACTATAACACTTAAGTCACATTGACTATCAAAATTACAACACCACAACTTATCTACATAAGTGTTAAATGTAGTTCTACTTTTAATTAAATGTTAAAGTTTGAACATCACTATGTATCAAAGTCAAGTCAATTCGTATGAGTGAGAACTTTAGTACTAAAGCCACATAAAGTCTCGAAAGTACAACACAACATAGTGTTGAGGTTATGACTTGTCTACATAGTTGTTAAGTGTAATTTCAAATTTAATTAAAAACTAAAGTTTAAATGTCACTATGCACCCAAGTCAAGTCAATTTGTATGAGCGAGGACCTTAACACTTAAGCCGCATCAAGTGTCGAAAGACAATGCCACATAACATCAAGGTTATGACTTATCTACATAGATGTTTAGAGTAATTCCAATTTTAATTAAATGTTGAAGTTAGAACATCACCATGTACCCAAGTCAAGCCAATTCACATGAGTGGAGACTTTAGCACTTAAGTCAAGTCAATTCGTATGAGTGAGAACGTTAACACTTAAGCCGCATCAAGTGTCGAAAGTACAATGCCACATAGCATCAAGGTTATGACTTATCTACATAGATGTTTAGAGTAATTTCAATTTTAATTAAATGTTGAAGTTTGAACATCACCATGCACCCAAGTCAAGCCAATTCACATAAGCGGAGACTTTAGCACTTAAGATGTATCAAGTGTCAAAAATACAACCTCATATAGTGTCAAGGCTATGACTTGTCTACATAAGTGGTAATTGTAATTTCAATTTTAATTAAATTTTAAAGTTTGAACATCATTATGCACCTAAGTCAAGCTAATTCACATGAGTGAGAATTTTAGCACTTGAGCCATATCAAGTGTCGAAAGTATAACACCATGTAGCGTCAAATGACTTGTCTACATAGTGTTTAGTGTAGTTCCAATTTTAATTAAATGTTAATGTTTGAAAGTCACTATGTACCCAAGTCAAGCCAATTCACATAAGTGAGGACTTTGGCACTTAAGTTGCATCAAGTATCGAAAGTATAACATTATGTAGTATCAAGGTTATGACTTGTCTACATAAGTGTTAAGTGTAGTTTCAATTTTAATTAAATATTAAAGTTTGAACATCACTATGCATCCAAGTCAAGCCAATTCGCATGAGTAAGGACCTTAGCACTTAAGGATATCAAGTGTCGAAAGTACAACATTGTATATGTTAACCCAAGGGTTCTCCTAATCGGGTTTTGATGATAACAAACCATGGTTAAGTGACTAATTGATTTGAATGGTAAAGAATCTCAGGTATAAATTCGAAAATTCATCAAATGACCAAATGGATACAAGATCGAGACTTTTGGAAGACTTTTGATCATAGGAAACGAATGTAAGATGAATGCATGGGTGCACTTAGGATTTTCATATGGTTTCATGCATATTTGAAAACTCGGTTTATCCTTCAAAATTTTGATTTCATTAAAAACCGAGTTTTATCAAATGTACCTTAAGCAAAACGTTTTAAAATTGACATATTAATTCATCTAAAGACATTGCCTAAGTGTTATAAAAGAAAAGAATTGAAAAAGATAGGTTTTTGGGGCCAAAAGGCTAAACTAGTCGAGGCTCTGGCTAACCGGCTCAACCGATTGGGGAATTGGTCAACCGGTTGCCCTTGTCCAGTCGAAATCCGGTCGACCTTCGGTCGAGACAACGATAACCTGCCAAAGCATTAAATGCTCCAACGGCTAGTGAACCAATCGACCCCTAACTTGACCGGTCGAGACTGCCTTTTGCTATTTTTGGCTCCCGAGTTTAGACACCTATAAATTGAGAGCTCCACTTCATTTATGATATAGAGAACACTTGCAATCAATTTTCTACCTACCTGTTCTTGTCCTAAAAGCTTTCATTTCTTTCTTAGTGCATTAAATCATCACTTACATATCCTTTAGTGCACCCTTGTGAGTCATCCTAGCTTTGTTTTTGTATTTGAGCTATCTCTAAGCTAGGTTGAGGGATTCATTTTTGTAAAAACTGAGTGTTAAAAGCCTTCAAGAGGTTTAAATCTTGAAGAGATTGTGTAAGAACTCAATGGAACCGAAATCCAAGTGTAAGAAGATTGGAAACTTGGTTGAAGCTTCAAGTTAGTGGAACTCTCACTTGGTTAGGAGATTGATGAGAGTGGACGTAGGCAAGGAAGTGCTCAAACACTATAAAACCCGAGTTTGAATTCTTTAACTCTATCTCTTTATTTTTTTATATTATATTGTGTTTGAACTTGTTATGTTGAAAAAGTTATTAAAAAACCTAATTCACCACCCCTTTTGGGTGTTTTTCTTAATTAATCATAGCCTTTATTTTCTCGGTATAGTATCAAGGTTTTGACTTGTCTTCATCAAGGCTACAATTTAATCACATGAAGGTCAAATTTTAAATATTCATAATTTTTTTTTATGAATATTTAAGTTTGTTAAAAATTCCTCTTGAAGTGTTCAGGTAATTTTTTTTTAAATGACATGAGTTTAGGAATGATGAGTCTTTTTCTTCCTTGAAAAAAAAAGTTAAAAAAATTATTAAAAAAAGAAGTTTGAAAGAAGAAAAAAAATGGAACAAGACATACAAGTTTAAAGATCCACCAAAGGCGAAAGACTTTTCGTTGTGAGTTTGAGATGAGCTTCTCAAATCATTGTCCTCTTTGTATAAAAAAAAAATTAGGGAGGATAAATTGAAAACAATGATGCCTATGAAAAAAAGAAATTGAATGTTCAAATTAAAAACTTTCCTATTAACATAAAATCTTCATTTGACACCAAATGGAAGGGAAGGAAGAAAACAAAATAGTATTTAGGAAAAATGAGAGAGATATTTTTGAAATAGGAAACTTCCTATTAAAATATTTCTTTGGAAAAAAAAAATTTCTAAGAAAAAGAAGGCTAACTTCGAGGCACATCCCTCAGACATGACAAGGCATGTACATGATTCGTCTTGAAGCGAGGGCATTTATAGATATCAATTTTTTTAGTGAATTAAATTATCACTAAATTAATCTTCAAAATTGTGGCTTCTCAATTTAACAAAATTTGGGTTCGATAAATTATAGATCACAGACATTTGACATGTGATATATACAATTAAAGGCGAAATATGGCAAAATTGGGAAGTTACAAAATTTAAAAAGCGTTTATTTTTTTAGCTTTTTGTTGAAAGCAATTTACTTTCAAACTCTAAGTTGTTTGTTTTTCTATTTTTTCATAACTTATTATAAACTTTTTGTTTTTCCATAAAAATAACAAAAATCATTTCTCTTGTAAAGAAAGGACTAAAATATCTTTTATAAATAATTTTGTAAAGACCCTTTTTCTAAACAAAATTGCAAAAATCACTTTTCCTAAATAAAAACCATAGTGAAACACATTGTGTAAATAAAATTGAAAAAATAATAATTTTTCTAATAAAAACAAATAAAAACCATTTTCTCATAAATAAAATCAAATTTTCTTGAAAATAAAACTGAATTAGGTCATTTGTTAATAAGTTGATTTTTTTTTTATAAATAAATAAATTAAAATTGATTCAAACTCGTTTTTAATAATACAAATATATTCTTTCAAAATTTCTTAAAATTGTGTTGTAATATTTGAATAATAAAAATAATTTTTCTAATTAATCTAATAAATCAATTTATGTATTTTTCATCTACCAATGTTGTATATTCTTATAATTTGGGAACCATCATATTTTATTGTACATTTATTTGTACTTATTCTTTTCTTGGTATACATGATTTATTAATTAACTGCTAAAATTCCTTCCACTCTTTTAATAATGACCTTTTTAGGCTTATAGGGGTGTTATCAATATCTCTCCAATAAATAACCTAGCCTGACTTTGGACTCTGTCTTCACTTGTTTTTTTCTTTAAAAAAGTCACATTAAAGTTTTATTTTTTATTTTATTTTTCCTTTTTAAAATAAATAAAATAAGAGACGCTTCTAATTCTTAAAAATAAATTATTTTACAATAAAAATGAGTCCCTCTATCGACTAAAAACCATGGTTTTAAAAATCGGACTAAATCGACTGATCATGGTTCCAATCCGATCCGGTGAATTAAGCCGGTAGATGGTTGAACCTGAATCGGACCGGATGAATCGATGGTCCGACCGACGAATAGGATGTTTCAACCATTTTGAACTTTTTTTTTTCACCCATCAAAACGACATTGTTTTGCTTAGTATAAAATGTTTCTTTTCAACCCCTTGCGCTTGCCCATGCTCCAGCACTATTCGCCTACATTGCCGCCACCAACACGCCTCAATTGCGCTCCTCCCCCACCTCCCTACTGCGGCACTACTCCTTTTCTCCTTCCCTTTCCAACTACGTGAACCTCCAGCCCCCGATCACTCCCAGCCCCCCCCCCTCTTTACTACTACGGCACTGCCATTTCCAATTTTTTTAAAAAAATTAACCTTATTATTTATTAGTTCATACCCATTATTATTTATTTTATATTTATTATTTGTTTAACTTTATGATTTTTAAAACTTGTGATTTTAATTTAAATTAACCAAAAAAATTTAAATCAAAATTATGATTTTAATTTTAATTTCTAATTAAAAACTAATTTTCAAATTTTCAAATAACTTTATAATTTTTAAATCATATATAAATTATCATTTTTATTTTTATAATTATTTTTAATTTTAATAATATATAAATTATATATTTATAACGTCAATGATACAATTGTTAATTTGACCAATAAACCATAAATTAACAATTTTTTTACTTTAATGACCATTCTTACTCTAAAAACATTAGTAAAAACACTAACTCATAATAAGACATCACACTCCATAAAACCACATCTCTCTTTTCTCCCACTTTCTCCAAAATCAACAACCCCGCCACATTTCGAGTACAACCTAGTTGTTGGTTTTGGCCACCATTACCATTGTTCTTGCTGTAGCTCAACTCTGCCAAAGAAAGACTCGCTACATGTCAAAAAATCCGGACTACGGTCTATTTGAGCTAAACAAATCATCTAAATAGAACTGTAGCATAGTCGGCACTTGCCACTAATGAAATTCCACCCCTTATTAAATGTGACTTGGTGCCTAATCTCTCTAGCCCCGTAGCCCGGTCCATAATTTAATTTAATATTTTTTTTAAATTGAGCTAATTATGACCATTAAATAGATAGGTGAAAGGCATTATTGATGAATAATTCTACATAATCTAACATTTTTTTATTTATTATTAAAATCATTAAATTCAGAAATCATAAATGAAACGCAGTGGAGAAGCGACAATGTAGGCCAAATGTTTACCACGTGGCAGACACAAACTCTCTTCAGTTCAACGTGGGCCCCATCACATGCCTTCCCTCCATCCTCTTTCTTACCCGATGTAGAATTTTCACTTCTTCATTTATGGTTTTTTTAATCAATATTTCTTTATATTTCCAATGAAGCAAGGCAGAAGTCGGCTACAATTTGGCGTGTCCGGCGGCTCCGCTGACTTTCGGTCCAAGATTTTTTTTTTTTCTTCTGCTATGTTCTCTTAATTTCATAACTAACAAATAATTGTTTCTCTTGCTTTCTATTCTGTCATGGATCCAAATATCAAATTAGGCTTATAAAATTTCTTTTATTCTTATTCTTTTTGTTTATATCAATGTTTTGAAAATCAGATGGAATCAACAAATTCCGATTCAATACCACCTCCTTTTCATCCTTTTATTCAATTATCGATCAAATTAATGAATCATAAACAAAAAAAACTTTTTTTATTTAATATTTGATCCAATTATAAAAACATTGGTTTAAATTACTTTTTATGTTAATATTATATTTTTTTCTCATATATTCACTTTATTTCTTGAATATTTTCATTAAAAAAAAATTCAATTACTAATTATTATATTTTTTTGATATAGCATTAATTAAATTTTAAATAATTTATTTCACTTCAAAATTAAATTTGGGTAGGTAAGAAGATAATAAAATATTTGAATTATTTGTGATAGAATTAAATTGATAGTAGTGGAAGTAGCTGGTTTAGACTCCCAAGACAAACGCGGTTCCTAGTAAATATCTAAGTTATTTTATAATTAAAAATAAAAAGTAATTTAGGTCAACCTAACGCTCTTATTACGCCCTCTGCGAACATTATGTGCTGGAGTCTTACCTTTGAGTCAACTTAGACACATCTTTATTAAAAAAACATTTGTTTTGAGCCCACTTTCCATTATCTTTCCTTTATAACAACTCATCTGTGTTTCCACCGATCACACCATTTTTCGTAGCGATGGATGAAGAAACCTTTTTTCCATCTGATACTGATATTGATTTCAGCTTCACCTCCACCACCTCCTCCGTCACCACAGCCACCGACCGCACCTTTGCATCCTCCAGCGCTCGCACCAGCCTCGCCCGCTCCAGTCTCACTCTCAGCTTCAACGAGTCACGCCTCTCCACCTCAACTGCCGGAGCCACCGCTGCGGCCAACCTCCACCATCGTCCTCACCGCAAATCTGACCCGCATTGGTCGGCAATCAACGCCGCCACTACGTTGTCGTCAGATGGAGCACTTCACCTTCGCCACCTCAAGCTCCTCCGCCACCTAGGCACCGGCAACCTCGGCCGTGTCTTCCTCTGTCGCCTCCGAGACTGCGACGCTGCCAACTTCGCCCTCAAGGTAGTGGATAGAGATGCTCTAACGAACAAGAAGCTCTCTCACGTGCAAATGGAGGCCGACATCCTCTCAGCGCTCGACCACCCTTTTCTGCCTACGCTCTATGCCCACCTCGAAGTCTCCCACTACACTTGCCTCCTCATCGATTACTGCCCCGGTGGCGACCTCCACTCCCTCCTTCGCAAGCAGCCCGGAAACCGGCTACCGGTCGACGCGGTCAGGTTCTACGCGGCCGAGGTGCTGGTAGCCCTTGAGTACCTTCACGCCACTGGCGTCGTTTACCGGGATCTGAAGCCGGAAAACGTTTTACTCCGTGAGGATGGCCACATCATGTTGTCAGACTTCGACTTGTGCTTCAAGGCCGATGTGGTGCCTATACTGGAGAGCCGAGCTCGGACGAGACCGGTTCATGGATGTTTCGGATCGCGGGAGGCGGCAGAAGAGGTGGTGGCGGAGTTCGTGGCCGAGCCGACGGACGCGTTTTCCAGGTCCTGCGTCGGAACCCACGAATACCTGGCGCCGGAGTTGGTCGCTGGCACCGGCCATGGCAACGGCGTTGACTGGTGGGCGTTTGGGGTGTTTATATTTGAGATGTTGCATGGAACGACTCCTTTTAAAGGAGGGAGCAAAGAAGCCACCTTGCGCAATATAGCATCGACCCGGCAAGTTAAGTTCCAAGCCAGAGATGAAGAAGAAAAGGGGGTCGGAATTACAGAAGCAAGAGACTTGATTGAAAGACTATTAGTCAAGGACCCAAGGAAGCGTCTAGGGTTCTCCAGGGGTGCGACGGATATTAAACGGCACCCTTTCTTTAACGGGATAAAATGGCCTCTGATTCGGACGTACACCCCGCCGGAGGTACGAGGAGTTGCGAGGAAGACCAAGGCACACGTGAGTCACGTGACGGGGGTTCCCAGTGAAAGAGGGCATTGGTGGTGGAATTCTAAGAAAAATAAGGGGTCAAAGCACAATTTCACTTTTAATAATAACAACTATTACTCTTATATTAATTATAAAAAGGTTAAGAAATGTGCTTAGTCGGATATTACTCTTTTTGTTGGGCTCTTGTTTTTCTTTTGTATTTTTTTTTAAAATGTAAAGGAGAAAGGAAGAGTGGGATATATTAGCAATTTTGTTGAAGTAGTGGGTCATTTTTTAGGTTTTTTTCCTTTTTATTGTAAATAAAAAAAATGAAAATAATGCAATGGGATAACAAATTTTGTATGTAGAGTGTTTGTTTAACCAATTTCAGATAAAATTTTATATTTATTTAAAATAAATAAAAAAATAAAATATTAATTATGTAAAATAAAAATTAAATGGTATTGAAATAATATTATTGGTGAGTTGAATTTTGCATGGTGGATAGTTGATGTCACTAGAAGATAACATTAGTGGAGGTGTTTAGGGCTGAAATTTAAAGAAAAAACTAGAGCTCGAATGTTTGAAAAAGATGCATGAGTGTGGGGCATCACTCATTTATGGTGTGCACACCCCACTCAACCAGGCAAACAGTTGTTAGTTGAATGGTCTTAAAAATTTATGGGCACATACAAATATTCATTTTTTTTTCTTGTTCAATCAATCAATCAATGGTATGTGACATGAATTATAAAAAAATTTAATTAGAAATTTATATATATTTAAATTATTTAATTTTTATATAAAAAAATTAAAATAAATTATATTAATTTAAAATAATGTGTAAAAAATAATTTATTAATTTTAAATTTATTTTTATTTTTATTTTTTCATATTTTTGGGTAGATAAAGATAGATTTGAGTTTTTAAATACATGATGAGTGTAAGATTAAATAGTATTTGATGATGATGGTCCTTCTAGTGCCAGAAAAATACCCATCACAATTTCCTGGACCGGTCATAGACCTCATATCCCTAGTAAATCCAATGGAATAAATTGTCCTATTTCTAAGAAGAGAATTACAAATTCCAAATTTGACGTCCTGATGATAATGCGGTCCGACGAATTTACTTCTAACATTGTTTGGAGCTTGCAACTCGAGTTGTGGACCAAAATAATTCTTTTTTTTTTTTTAAAAAAAAAAAACCCTGGTCGACTGAGAAAACAATTCCTTTGTTTGTTTATATATATATATAAATTTTTATATTTGGGTTTAATTTGAAAAAAAAAAAATTATGTTTAAGTATTTTTGTAGTGACTTGTACCCAACATAGTAAATAGCCTTCACGATAATAGGATTAAGAGAAACCAATAATTATACAACGTTAGTATGGGTAAAACATCACAAATACCCCTTATGTAAATATAATGTCTTCGTTGTGTTTTACAAGATTGCGAGATCAAATAGACAGATACCACTAATAGGGCAAAACAAACCTCCACACCGTGGTTAGGAATCATCTCTAATATTATTAGTAACGAACTACATGTAACTGTGTAGATATTGTCCGCTCTACACCCAAGGAGGTTTTCACAGTTTTAAAAAACATCTATATAGTTAAAAGGGATTCATACATATATAGTTTAACAACTTTCTTTTTTTATCTAATGTGAGACATTACAAATTTGTAATGACTCGCATTTAATCATGTAAATATCTTCTACTTTGGGCTCAAAAGAGCTTTTATGACTTTAGAACGCGTATATATGATTAGGAATGATTTATACTTGTATAGTATCAAAATTCCTCTTATCTAATGTAGGATATCACAATTTTTTTAAACTCATTCATATTATTTATTTCTTTATCCATCGTTATCTTTTAAATCATCTTTTTTTTTTAAGTTTTATAATTTGTAATTTTTTTTATATTAATCATTATTATTAAAAGGAGAAAAAGTCTTGGGATTCACTTATTTGAAAATATGGTAAATTTGAAAGTAGTTACAAAGTCAAGGACTCTAACATTCAAAGTAAGGGTATGTTTGGCAGTGTTTTCCGAATTTTATTTTTAAAAAGTGTTTTCGATAATAAAGAATAAAATACAGTTTTTTTAGTGTTTTATAAAAGTAAGGATGTTTATCAAATTGTTTTTAAAAATAAAAAACAAAAAAAATTATTTGGATAAATTATTTATAAAAATAAATTTTTATTTTAGCTTTGTAAAAATATTGCGAATTCAATTTATATTATATAAATTTAATTTAATTCAAGTCTTATTGAAAATGAAAATAGATTTGTCATTATAAATAAATAAAAACAAGAAATAGTTTTTTTTTTTTTGTAAAACATGAATAATAATATTATAATAAAATCATAAATTATATTTCTTTTTTATAAAAAAAATATATCATTTTAGCATAAACATTAGGCTTTGTGATTTTTTTGGTTAAAAATGAATGATAATAATCTTTAACAATATTTTATTTGAAATGAATAATTAATAAGGTTTAATTTTTTTAACATGTAAATAAATCAAGTTTTTCATTTTATGTATACATTTAATACTGAATTATAAATATATTATTCTAGAATGTTTTGATTTAATTTCTAATTAATTAGCTTATTTTTTTAATTCAAAATTAAAAATTTTATTGAAGAATTTAAATTATTAATTATGTCTTACTTAATTTATAATTTATTTACCTAAATTCAAAAAATTTATTTGTTTGTATAGGAGAAACAATAACATGTATAGGTCTCATAATTTTTTTAGTTTTAGTTTATTATCTTTTTAATGATTAAATCTATTTTTTAAGTTTAAAATTATTTTTAAAAACTGTTAAACTCATTAATAAATTCAATACAAAGTGTCACTTGATTTTAAGTTTATTTTTATAGTGAGAAAATGTATAAAAATATAATTATGTATAAAACAAAATATAATGGAATTATTATGAACCAATTTTTATTCATAAATTTTTTGCGTTAACGAGTTTATTATTTGAATTTAAAATTATTTTTAAAAATTACTAAAATTGTTAATGATTCCAACATATTAAGTCTTGTTTAATTTGGAGCTTATTTACCTAGTGAAAAAAAGAAAAAAAAATTATATATAAAAGAGAAATAGTAAAGTCATTTTAAGCCCATTTTTATCCATAAATTTTTTGTATTAATTGGTTCAATATTTGAGTTTTAAATTATTTTGAAAAATTACTCGACGCTTTAATGAATCCACTACATTAAATCTTGTTTAATTTGGAATTCATTTGCCTAGTAAAAATAATCAAAAAATAAGGATTCTATGTAAAAAAGAAACAATAAAATTTTCTAGACTAATTTTTATCCATAAATTTTTTTATATTAATTGGTTTACTATTTGAGTTTTAAATTATTTTTAAAAAGTCATTAGACTCATTAATGAATCCAATCCATTAAATCTTACTTAATTTAAAGCCTATTTACCTAATATATATATAAATTAACCCAAACATTTAAAATAAATTTTAGTCTATGACTTATTAATGTTATTAATTTCATGACTTTTTGGTATTATTTAAATCAATTTTTAGTTTCAAATTATTTTTGAAAATTAATAAATTTTATGTAACAAATTTAATTTGAAATGTATTTGCTTAATGAAAAATTTTAGAGAAGTTAAAATGAGTTAAGAAAAATACATATAATTTCAAGGAATATCATATTTTTGTTGTCTCAGTGAAAGCTATAATGCAAACATTGTTAATTTAAGAACACAAAATAAAACAATCACACACACGGTACATGAGATTTTAATGTAGTTCGACAAACTATGCCTATATCCACAGGATGAGAAAGAATTTTTTCACTATACCATAGAGAATATTACAAAGGATAGAACCAAATACAACTATTAGATTCTCGAAACATCTTGTGTTTCCCCACTCCTTGTATTCATACCATGAACCAAGAGCCCTCTTGCTTCATCGGGTATTTCCCATTCTTCCTTACATCTCTATCCACATCATATGATCTCTATAAGCTTATTTCCATCTCATAACTTTTTCCCCTTATGACATAAAATATTTATAGAGATATTCCTAACAACTTTCCTTATTCTAGAAAGAAATCTAATATTACAAATAATATATCAACTTAGGAAATATTCCATACAATATTTTTTACAAAAAAAAATCTTTACTAATTTGGAATTTGGGACACTTTCCAACAATCTCCGTCTTGGAGCAAATTTTATTAAGTCAATCTTCACTCTTTCCATGATACACTCATTTTGTATCACATCCCAACGAGAGAGCAATCAATTCCATCTTCAACTGAAATTCTTTTTGTCATATCATTCCTAGTGAATTGATTTAACCCTTCCTAGAGTGAGGTAGTTCAAGATTTATCTCCTAAAACTTCCTCCACATTCTTTGGCTCTAATTAGGAGGTATAACATATAAGACCCATCTCATTTAATCTTGATTGTCTCCTAGTAACCACTCGCTCATTAACATTTCTTATAACATTTGATATTAGGTGGTTCTTAGGCATTTTGGATCTATGCTTACTTCTTGTTTCTTTAAATGCATTATCTAAAGGTACACATTCATCATTATTAGGGTCAATGTTTCTTTAAGGGATATCATTAGGGTTTTCTTTTGTGACCTCCAAGTCTTTAGGGTTATCCTCGATTGATTCTTGGGTTAAAATTTGATTCTCAATTTTATCTTGATCATACCCAATGTCATTATAAACCCCATAGGCTTTACTCATAGTAGAATAGCCTAGGAAGATACCTACATTAGATTTAGCATCAAATTTTCCAAGGTTTTCCCCATCCCTGAGCATATAGCACTCATTGCCAAATGTCCTAAAATATTTAAGATTAGGTTTTTTTCTAGTCCATAATTCATAAAATGTCTTCTTTGTTCCAAGCCTAAGAAAAATCTTATTGGTAGTATAGCATGTAGTATTAATTACTTCTACCCAAAATTGGATAGGGGTATTATGCATGTGAATCACCCTAGCCATTTCTTGTGATACTCTTTTCTTTCTTTTAGCTACTCCATTATGTTGAGGAGTTCTAGGGGCTGAAAATTCATGTTTAATTCCTTTAGATTTGCAAAAGAGGTTAACATCCACATTGTCAAACTCATTCCCCCTATCACTCCTAATCCTTACAATTGGATGACTTATTTTCACATGTATTTTATTGAATAAAGACTTCAAATGTTCAACGACCTTAGACTTCTCCTCAAGAAAACTCACAAGAGTATCTCACAAAATCATCTACAACCACAAAGACATATCTCTTGCCACCTCTACTTTTAGTTCATATTAGACCCATAAGATCCATAAGAAGAAGGTTTAAAGGTCTAGTGGTTCTTATCTCCTTAACCTTTTTGTGTGAACTCCTAGTTTGTTTGTCTTTCATGTACTCACCACAAATGAGTTTAGGTTCACCACTACGTCTAGGGATACCTCTAACATTTTCAATATTCACTAAGTGCACAAGGTCCCTATAGTTTTTGTGACCTAGTCTTCTATGCCAGAGTTCTGTAGGATCTAGTTTTGTTCTACTACACACAAGAGGTGTTCTATAGTTAGGATTTATAGCATAACAATTATCAATTATCCTATGTCTTGTGGTGATTGTTTTACCCTCTTTATTGATTACCTTGCATAAGTCTTGATGAAAATTTACCTTATGGTCTTTATCACACATTTGACTAATGCTTAGGGGGTTTGCTTTGAGTCCTTCTACATATAGAGCTCCATCTAGTTTAGGATAACCAAAGACAACTATACTACTCATACCTTTCACATGAGCCAGTCTTCCATCTCCAAAAGTAACAACCCTACCATTATAGTTTTCAAGAGAAGTAAAAGAGAATTTATATCCTGTCATGTGTCCAGAGCAACCACTATCGAGGTACCACTCACTAGAAGATTTAACTTTAAGAACATTAAACACAACTTGACATTTAGACCTATCATTTCTCAACTAAACGTGTTTAATCTTAAGTGGTGACCTAGAGGCGCTAGGTTGACTTCTAGGCTTCTGATTAGTTTTATTCCCTTTTCCATTGTTCAAGAAGTTATTTTTAAGGGAATTAAAGTCATTCATAAGCCTATTCATTTGAGTTTCAAACCTTTTAAGAAACCTAGTGTAGCATCTAAATTGAGTGTGTTTAGTCTTCTTAAAGTGTGTGCATAGTGATGTCTTTTTATGGGATTCTACTTGGTTAGGGGTATGACAAACATAGTTTCTCCACTAGAAGGAGTTTCATCTTTGTTAATGTACCCTAAACCTCTTTTGTCACCATAGGTTTTGCATTTATTATGAATTTCATCAATCACTTTAGTTCTAAGGTAAAAAATTTCATTAAGAAATGAAGAAGGCTTATCATTCTTGATCTCTTGAGTAAGGGTATTATTCTTCTCAAGGAGAGAATGATGCTCAGATTCAAGAAATCTAATCTTCTCAAGAAAATTAGTCTTGCCAACATTAAGCACATCAATTTTGTTTTTGTGAGCTTCATGAATATCATTATTTTTCATATAACTCTTAATTAGTCTTTGATGCTTAACAACAAGATTACTCAAGAATTCAACCCTTTGTTCATTTGTAAACTCATCAACATTATTATCATTATCACAATCATTATCATGCATAAATTCCATAGATGCAACAAAAGCTAACAAGTCATTGGGATCATACCTTGCACCTTCAAAAGTCGATGAAGCACTTTATTCAAAGTCTGAATCACTCCATGTTGCCTGCATAGACTCTTTAATATCTTTGGGGCTAGGACAATCTTGAGTATAGTGTTGTAGACATCCATAGTTAAAGTATTAAATTTTCTTATCTTTGGAAAAACTTTTTCCCTTATCATTGGATGATTGTTCATTAAGTCTTTTTCCTATTCCAAATTGTTGGTTCTTATAGAAACTTTTATTGAATTTCATGACCTTTTTAATCCTTTTAGCCATATAAGCCAATTCATCCCTAGTTATATCATATGCCATTTCAATATCTTTCTCCTCATTTTCAGAAGCCTTAAAGACAAAGTCTATAAAATTTTAGGAATTAGGTAGGGTCATCTTATATGTTTGAATGGAATCTACAACAAGTTTTTCAACTCTCATGGAATCGATGTCCTTGTTTTACTCTATAGTAGTTACTTTAAGTTTAAATCTCTCTAGAAAAAATCTTAATATTTTCCTAACTACCTTTGAATTTGAAATAAGTTCTTTAAGGTTAAATAAATAATTTACAATATCACTTAGTTTAGAATAAAAGGAAGAAAAAGTTTGATTTTCATGCATCTTAATATTCTCAAACTTAGTAGCAAGCAATTGTAGTTTAGAAATCTTTACAAAAGACATACCTTCATGAGTAACATAAATAATATCCCATACTTCATTTGCACGTTTGCAATTAGCTATCTTGTAAAACTTATCTAGACAAACTCCATTAAAAATACTAAATAAAACCCTACCATTGGCTTCACTACCTTCATTATCGACTTTGTCCCATTCATGTTTAGGTTTAATTTCTCCTATTGATCTTCCTTGAGCATCAAGGATCAAGACTGGTCCCCATTGCCTTGCATCTTAAGGAAAAACATTATTCGTGCTTTCTAATGAGAATAATTCCCATCAAAATAGGGTGAATTATTCAAAGGAACACCACTTTTGATTGTTCCATATCAAACATACAAGATCAATAAAAATTTGATTTTTATCCAATGTGATTAATAGAAATTTGATTTTTAAACAATATAAGAAAAATTGGATTTGTAATCAATAGGCTAAAGAATCAATTTTTTATCCCACTCTGATACTAATTGAAAAATGGTAAAGCATGTGATACCACTTGAAAAACTATCGAAAGTCCAATAGGGAATACCCAGAGAAGGAAAGAGGGGGGAAAGAGGAGGAGAGGGGGGGGGGGGGGGGGGGGGGGGTTTGTTGTTGTGAAAGATTTATATGTTATATTCAAATTTTCTTATCCCAAGATATTATAGGGATATTTAGGATATGAGTTAACCTTAAATCTTTATAGATAAAAATTTGATTTCTATGTTTAATAGATACCCTATGGTTTGTTAGGGATAAAATAATATAACTATAATATCTTAAATATATATTCAGATATGCTAGAGATAATAATAATCACCAAAATAACTACCCTAACAAACTCAATAACAATATCAACAAACCAAACAAAATATATATTGAGAGGAGTTACTAAAACAATAATTAGTCATAGGTATAACCAACCTAACAACCTTAATAACTAACTAACCAATCAATCATAAGATTATTAATATCATCAATCAGAATATAAGCAGTAATAAAAAGATATGCAATGAAGCACAAAATTTTTATGTGAAAAACCCCCACAAATTATGGAGATAAAAAACCACATGGTCTAAGACCTACCAATCTAAATCCACTAGTCAAAATCAAGTTAAATAGATTTACCTGACTACTTTACCCTAAAGACTTACTCTTCAATATTTACAACTTGATCCATGCCCGCGATGCAACAACTCCCTATTGCTCCCTAGTAGATCATTCAACCACTTTGAAGGGATTAAGGTCTTTAATCCATGATTCAAATATTCAAATCCTTGAATGAGAGATCGAGAATGATGTGGCACGTTAGACTTTTTTTTCTAGGATTTCTAAAAAGATCTCCTCAATGAAACCCTCTCAACTAAAGTGAGATCTCTAACCCTCAAGAGGTTATTAGGGAGGTATTTACAGGCAAATACCTAAAGAGTTTTGGTATTTTAAGTTTTCAAAAATAGAGTTTGAATGAAATTTATCTATTTCTAAACTCGATAGGACTATCATGACCACTTGAGCGGACTTTCACCACTTGAGCGGGTTGACCACTTGAGTGGTCCTTACTTCAGTTGAAAAATAATTTAAAAACATTTTAAGTCTAAAAATGATACCGAACATTTTTATATCTCAAAGGAGCCTAATATGCCACAAGCTAAACCACTTTAGACATACTTGTGACTTCTTGATGGGACAAACAAACATCCTTGATCTTCAATGGAGAGCAAGTTACTATATAAAAAGGCTTCTATGACCAAACATAAAAAGGAATAAAATTTCCAACATATAAACAAGAATCAATGTCCTAACAATTATACTATTTGAAACATATTTTTCCATCAAAAATAATTTTTTAATGAAAATACATTGATCCCCCAACAAAAATAAATACTTAAATTGATCAAATATACCTAACGAGGATGAATAAGACAAATAAAATGAATAAAATTAACAAAAACCCGTGAAAACTTAATAACATCTCAATAATATTATTATTTATATACATAGGTTTAAAAATTTAGGGGAAATCATGTAACCATACACCAACCACAAAAAATATGAGATTTTAGAACTTTACTTTTTTCTTTTTATTTTTAGTGTAAAATGGAAAAAAATAGTGTCTATTCATGCACTCCTATAGTGCTTTCAAATTTGTTCCATCATTACTCTCAAAAGTAAATGACAAAGTACACACCAATTTAATTTCATCTATTGACAAGTATACGTGTCATTTATTTTTATTATCTCCCTTACCACTTGCCACATTCCCATTTTTTTTCCCTCTTCTTTTCCTCTCCTGACACCATAATTTATTGTCACCTATTATAGTTTTTGTTATTATTTTTCTCTTTTCCCTTTATTTTTTTTAATATGCTCATGTATTTTCTCATAAAACTTTTTAATTTAATTTTTTGACTGTCTAATTTCTCCATATTTATTGATTTTAATTATTTTTTGACATATTAAACTTAAAATGATAATATATAATAAATAGTTAATATAAAAATTAAATAAAAACAAAAATATATAATGGACAAAAATAAAAATATTATTCCACAAATAATATACTTGATGATTTTAAATATTAATAATAATAATATATTATATAAATTAAGGTTTAAATTTAAAATTTCTATTTTATTATTTAGAAGTTTATGATATAAGATTTTTTTTCTATTAATACTAAACAAAAGATTTATTTATTTGGTAAATTCTATCACATGTAAAAGTTAAAATATCTTTGTAATACTATTTTATTATTTACATTATTTTTCTTTTAATTTTCATTTTAAATTTATCATATCAAAATCACAATAAGTGATGGTAGTTTTATCATTTTTCTTATGATTTTAATTTGATTATGGATCTAACTTTTTTTTGGTTAAAAGATTTAATATTTAATAAAAATAAAAAATAAAAGAAAATACATTTTTCATAAAAAAAAATGTATTTAACCTTTTATATTAATTTCATAAAAAATAGATACATCCTTAAAAAAAAAGAAGGTAAATTCATGCTTAGGGGAACTGGAAATACTATCATACTTATCATGATATATATATTCCTTTGGGACCCTCAGTAAGTAATTGGAGGTTCTTTCCCACCCCAAAACAAACTTTGGAATCCTAGATATATCCATTTTTAGAGGAACCAAGATCCCTATCTCTATTCTCATGGTTCATACATTCCTTTGAGGACCCTCGAGAAGGAATTGGAGGTTGCTATCTACCTTGGAACGGACATTGGAACCCAAGGTACATCCTATAGACAATTTGGTACATCCTTTACAAAATTTGGTACATCTTTCACAAAATTTGGCACATCCTTAAAACAATTTGGTATATCCAATCCATGAGCCACCAGGGCCTCTAAATTATTACCCATGGTTCATTTATTTCCTTAGGGATCTGATTACTACTCAAAAAATGCTCTTTTGTAGCTTGTTATAAACCCTTTTAAACACTTTTGAGTAGTATTTATTACCTTTTAACTCAATTGGCATATTAAGGACCCTTGCAAGTGTTACTAATAAGTTTTTGGCAAGTTTTGATGTTTTTGATAGCTTTTTGATCATTAAAACAAGCCAAGAATGAGGGAGAACTTGGTATAATCCATGCCAAAGCAAGATTGAAGCTAAATTACATGAAGAATCCAAGTTTTGGAGAGCTTCGAAGCCTTTGCCAAATCAATCAAGTATGTAAGGAAGAGAATCAGAGAAGTAATCTAACACTGAAGAATTTCGCAACCACTTGCGAAATTTTCGCAACTCTTTTTCAGCCTTGTGAGATTTTCGCAAGTCCATTTACCCCTTGCGAAATTTTCACGACTCCATTTCAGACTTGCGAAATCTTCATGTAATCTTCAGATATTTTTGCACCGACTTCGTTAGATTTTTACCTCAAGATATTTTGTGTAATTATCTATTCTCTCCTTGTAATCAACTAAAGATCTTTTAAGATATCTAATTGAGGGGTTGAAAATATCTCTCTCTATATATATATCTTAAGATATCTCTTTTTGTAATATCTATCTTAGAATCTCGGAAGACATTCTTGGGGAACACTTGTACATTTTTAGTAAGAAATATACAGAGCTTTGCTTTGCCTTGCCTACTCACTTTGATTGTATTTTTCTTTCTAGCCAAACAATCTCTGAGGATGTTTTCTCAGAGGATGAGTGGCTAGGCTTTTTGTTTCTTGGACTGAAGTAAGCTAGGTAAGGAAGTCGGATACAAAAGTGGGAGTTTTCCTTGTTTCAGTTTTTAATGAAGAGGAAGTTGTGACCCGGTAATGGTGTTTATATTTTTAGTTAACTTAAAATCCCTTATAATCACCTGGGCCAACACTTGGTAAGCTTTTCGGACTCAATCCATAGAGATCCATTTTTTATCTCTTGCAAGCCTCTAGGAGGTGGTTTAAAGGTAGGATTACTTAGAATAGCCAACACTTGGTAAGCTTTTAGACTCCCTGGAGACATCCATTAGTTATCTCCTGCGAGCTTTTGAAGGGTAATCCAAGGTTAAGGATCACCTTGAATGATAAATACTAGGTGAGAGGTACGAGCCATTACAAGATGCATCAGTGAGAGGGATTTAGCGTTGAAACCATTAATGGGAAGCAACTGTAACACACCGGTTGGGAGGATAACTATAGGTTAAATCCCCAATGCAAGGAAAAGATATGGAATCTCCCCTTTTGTACAAGGAACTTGAACCTAGTGACCTAAAACTCCAAGAAACCTTTTCTTCATAATTAATATCAGTTACTATTTTTGGTTAGCTTAAAACCAAACCTTTTTCAGCCATCATTATGTTTTCTTTTAAAGCTAACTCATAAAAGAAAAAACACCAATCTAGTTCTTTAAACTAATATCATGTGTGAAATGAAAACCCATCCCTGTGGACGATTCTAGAACCACTATGCTGTGCTAGTTATGCTACCCTAGTATATGGTGAATTAGGTTTATAAATTTTATTGATAACTCCCGTTTGAGGACTGAATCAAAGGTACACCAATTGGGGATGAATCAAATGGCGCCGTTGTTGGGAATGGTGCCACTTCATAGTGATATGATATTTCCAGAACACTTGTGATCTTCATCACAAGTTTGGTGATTTTTCTTTTCTTTTACTAACTCTTTTTATTTATTTCTTTTTATTTGTTTTTGTTTTTAGTTTATTTTTTATTTAGCTTTTAGTTAACCTTAATTTTTTCTTTCTAGAATTGTTTTTATTTTGTTTTTTTTGTTTTTATTTTTGTTTCAGATATTGCTAGTTGTGTATGCCATATTGGATACGAGACAGTGAGGGAAGACTTGTGAAAAGAAAAAATCCTCACGAAACAGAGTTGGAATTTGAAGTGGAAGTCATGGAAGCTACACCTAAAGATCAGCATAGTCAACATGCTCCAGAAGAGAATATCAATTGATTACTACCAAAAAGTGCTATTTTTTAGACCTAATTATAATGGTTTTAAGCACCTTTGTGTAGTAATCATATTCATTTAACCCAATTAATTCATTAAGGTCCTTAGTAATTGGTTTTAACCATTTTGTGGCAAGTTTACACGTTTATATCAGCTTATGAATCAATTCAAGCATGCCAAATGATGGAGGAGCTTCTTGGACAAGTTAAAGCAAGCTTTTAGCTACACCAAAGCAAGCCAACAAAAGGAGAGAAGCAAAGAGAAGCAAAGGGAAGCAAAGAGGAAAATAGAGGACAGCAGCTGCAGTCTTCTTTTGCACTTTTGGAGCACTTCCCGAAGTCCATTTTCTACATGCTATATACCATTTCAAAGCTCAGGAAGTCAAGAATCCAACGCTTCAAACCGTGTACGATTTGGAGCTGAAATGAGTAAGATATGGCCTTTGGAAGACAACTGCTCTAGGCTTGTGCGAAAATTTCGCACAACACATTCCAAATTCGCACACTCCCTTGCGTGGTGCGAATTTTCCCCTGTTTCTGCCGACTCCACACGAGATCTTTTCTTTTGGATATTTTTGTATAAATTTCCATTCTTCTCCTTGTAATCCACCAATCATAAGATTTCTTAGCTAGGAAGGTTGGAAAAACTTCTCTATTTATATCCCCTTGCATCCGTTGTAACAAATATTGATAGATAGATATAAAAATGTATAAAGTTCTTTTTTTCTCTCTTCTCCGGTTCTTCCCCATTTCTATTTTCTTAGTAGCAAAACATCCTTGGTGGATGAAATCCCCAAGGATGAGAGGCTAAAACCTTTTAAGTTTCTCAAAGTATGGATGTTATGTGATGGCTTGGATGCAATCCCATGGAAATTTCTCGCACCCGGAAGGTAAGGTAGTCGTTTTTCATTAATGGTTTATTAATGCAAAGTTTGGTTTTTATTTCCTTTTGACAACTTCCAATGGCCAATACTTGATAAGCTTTTGGATTTCTATCCATTAGTTATCTCCTACGAGCTATTGAAGGTGAGGTTTTCAATGGCGAGTTTATCACCTGGAATGACTTTGAGTTGCCAATATTTGGTAAGCTTTTGGCTTTAGACCATTAGTTATCTCTTACGAGCCATTCAAAGGAAGTCTAAGGTGAATAACCATTGATGAAATTCACTACCATCTGTTTTGCCATTTTAAAGGATTAAAACTTGATTTGCTAAATCCATACCGGTTCGGGAAGCAAGCATCACCATAGTTGCAACCCCAACGCGAGGAGCCTATCCTGAGATTTCCAATTTGCATAAGAACCAGAGCATAGCTATCCTATCTTTGAGAAACTTGTTTTTACACCCTTTCATTTTAGTCTTTAATGTTAGCTTAGATTAGTTTAAATCTTTCTAAAACATTTACATCTTCTTTTAAAGCTAACATCCATAAGAAAATCACCTATTTTCCTAATTTGAATATCACTTGTGTTTGCGAAAGCCCTTCCCAGTGAACGATCCTAGAACCACTATGCTATAGTAGTTTGGCTACTTTAGTAATAGTATTCAAGGTATAAATTTTGTTGATACGCCTTTAAAGCTAAGCTACCATGAGTCGAATCATCAATGCATACCGATCCATGAGGGACCGCATGTATCCACCTTGTATAAGTACACTGTCATGTATAGTGCCACCTATAGAGCAGCTAGTGATACGACCACATATTGTGCCACTTCTACCTACTTTTCATGGGATGGAAAGTGAGAATCCCTACCAACATATTAAGGAATTTGAAGACGTTTGTAATACTTTCTGAGAAGGAGGAGCTTCAATTGACTTGATGAGACTCAAGCTATTTCCTTTCACTTTAAAGGATAAGGCCAAGGTCTGGCTTAATTCTTTAAGGCCAAGGAGTATCCGATCTTGGACTGATTTGCAAGCTGAATTCCTCAAGAAATTTTTCTCGACTCATAGGACCAACGACTTGAAAAGGCAAATCTCAAACTTCTTAGCTAAGGAGAATGAGAAATTCTATGAATGTTGGGAGAGATACATGGAAGCTATCAATGCTTGTCCTTCATGAAGCAACTCTTAGAAACGATGTGTGGAGGAGACTTCATGAGTAAGAATCCGGAGGAAGCCATGGATTTCTTGAGTTATGTAGCTGAAGTTTCAAGAAGATGGGATGAGCGCAATGCCAGAGAAGTGGGAAGAATGAAATCTCAACCAAATGCTTCTAATGCTAAGGCTGTGATGTATACTTTGAATGAAGATACTGATATGAAAGCAAAATTTACATCTATGGCAAGAAGATTGGAGGAGCTTGAAGTGAAGAAGATACGTGAAGTACAGGCCATTTTAGAAACACCAGTGCAAGCTATGTTGTGTTCAATTTGTCAATCTTTTGAGCATTTGGTGGAGGAGTGTCCTACGATGCCAGCTGTGAGAGAAATGTTTGGGAATCAAGCGAATGTTATTGGAAAATTTAAGCCCAATAACAATGCTTCATATGGAAACACCTACAATTCAAATTGGAGGAACCATATGAATTTCTCTTAGAAGCCAAGGGCACCTCAGTACACGCAACCTGGCCAAGTACCCTTTCAAGCCTCAAGTCTTGAACAAGCCATTGTGAATCTTAGAAAGGTTGTGGGAAACTTTGTTGGAGACCAGAAATCCATCAATGCTCAGCTTAGGCAATAAATTGCCAATCTAGACAGAAGGATGGATGAGAGGCAAAATGATTTATCTTAGAAGATAGATAATCTCCAATACCAGATCTCAAGGCTCACCAATATCAACACAGTGCAAGAGAAAGGAAAATTTCCTTCTCAACCTCATCAAAATCCTAAGGATATCCATGAAATGGAGGCTCAGGAAGGAGAATCTTCAAAGCTGAGAGAAGTCAAAGCAGTGATCACTCTAAGGAGTGGTAAAGAGGTTGATCTGCCTACACCCAAGCCAGAACCTGAACCAAAGAGTGAAGTAGAGAAAGAGAAGAGAGAGGAAAGCAAAGGAAAGAGGAAAAATAACAGTACAAAGAAAGAGGACCTTGAAGCTAATGTGAATGAAAAACCAGAGATGACCATCAACCAAGAAGAAATGATAAAGAAGCACATGCCTCCACCATTCCCACAAGCTTTGCATGGCAAAAAGGGAATCAACAACGCATAAGAAATTCTTGAAGTGTTGAGGCAAATGAAAGTTAATATCCCTTTTCTAGACATGATCAAACAAATTTTGACTTATGAAAAATTCCTGAAGGACTTATGCACTATAAAAAGAGGGTTAAATGTGAGTAAGAAGGTCTTCTTAACTGAGCACATAAGTTCCATTGTATAGTGCAAGTCTCCAGTGAAATATAAAGATCTGGGCTATCCTACCATATCAGTGATGATTGGAGAGACGTGTGTGGAGAAAGCTTTGTTGGACTTGGGAGCAAGTGTGAATTTGCTACCCTACTATGTCTATAAGCAATTGGGACTTGGAGAGTTGAAGCCAACATCAATCACTCTATCTCTAGCAGATAGATCTGTGAAAATTCCAAGAGGTATGATTGAAGATGTCCTAGTTCAAGTTGACAAATTCTACTACCCAGTGGATTTTTTTGTTCTTGATATGGACCCGCTCGCCAAATGAACTAACTATATTCCTATCATACTTAGAAGGTCATTCCTAGCTACATCAAATGCTATCATCAATTGTAGGAATGGAGTCATGCAACTTACATTTGGCAACATGACGTTGGAGCTCAATATCTTCTATATGTGCAATAAAAAATTCCATCCGGGAGAAGAAGAAGGACCAGAAGAGGTGTGCATGATTGACAACCTAGTGGAAGAGCATTGTGATAAGAAGATGCTAGAAGATTTGAACAAGAGTTTTGGGGATCTTGGTGAAGGGTTACCTGAACCCTTAGATTTGCTTGCTACTCTGCCTCATTTAAAGTTGAGGGAAGAAATTCTCCCTTTATTTAATGAAAAGGAGACACAAGAAGCCGTTAAGGAGGAGCCCCCAAAGCTTATTCTGAAGCCATTACCCACGGAGTTGAAGTATGCATACCTAAAGGAGAACAAACAGAGCCCTGTTGTTATTTCTTCATCTCTTACCACTACTCAAGAGGATTGTCTACTCGAAATCCTCAGGAGATGCAAGAAGGCAATAGGGTGGAAAATTTCATATCTAAAAGGGATCAGGCCTTTAGTCTGTACTCATCATATATACATGGAAGAAGAAGCTAAGCCAGTTCGTCAACCCCAGAGAATGTTGAACCCTCACATGCAAGAGGTGGTGTGAGTTGAAGTGCTTAAGCTACTTCAAGCCGGTATTATCTACCCCATATCAGATAGCCCATGGGCGAGTCTACGCAAGTCGTGCCAAAGAAATCAGGGATCATAGTGGTGCAAAATGATAAGGGAGAGGAAGTTTCTACATGCCTCACTTCAGGTTGGAGGGTGTGTATTGATTATAGAAAGATGAATGCTGTAACAAGGAATGACCACTTCTCGTTGCCTTTTATTGATCAAGTGCTTGAGAGGGTCTCAGGCCATCCATTCTACTGTTTCTTGGATGGCTACTCCGGGTATTTTCAAATAGAAATTGCTGTTGAAGACCAGGAGAAGGCCACTTTCACTTATCCATTCGGAACCTATGCATACAGAAGAATGCCTTTCGGTTTATGCAATGCATCGATAACATTCCAAAGATGCATGTTAAGCATTTTCAGTGATATGGTGGAGCGTATTATGGAAGTCTTTATGGACAATATCACCATATATGGAAGTGCATTTGATGAATGCTTAGTCAACTTGGAAGTTGTGCTGAACCGATGCATTGAGAAAGACTTGGTGCTTAATTGGGAGAAATGCCATTTCATAGTACCCCAAGGGGTTGTCCTTGGGCATATTATCTCAAAGAAAGACATTGAAGTTGACAAAGCAAAAGTTGAACTGATTTTCAAGTTGCCATCGCCAACAACTGTCAAAGGAGTAAGGCAATTTTTTGGCCACGCTGGGTTCTATAGAAGGTTTATAAAAGATTTCTCTAAACTTGCAAAACCTCTTTGTGAGCTATTGGTAAAGGATGCTAAATTTGTATGGGATGATCGATGTCAACAGAGTTTTGAAGAATTGAAGTTATTGTTGACAACCGCTCCAATAGTGAGAGCTCCCAACTGGCAATTGCCCTTTGAAGTGATGTACGATGCTAGTGACTTTGTTATAGGAGCTGTTCTTGGGCAAAGAGAAGATGGAAAGCCCTATGTGATCTACTATGCAAGAAAAACGTTGAATGAAGCGCAAAGAAACTACACAACCATAGAGAAAGAATTGTTGGTTGTAGTTTTTGCCTTAGACAAATTCCACGCTTACTTAGTGGGGTCTTTCATTGTGGTTCTCACTAATCACTCAACCTTGAAATATTTGTTGACTAAACAAGATGCTAAAGCAAGGTTGATTAAATGGATTCTCTTGCTTCAAGAATTCAATCTTCAGATCAAAGACAAGAAAGGAGTAGAGAATGTGGTAGCTGACCATCTGTCAAGGCTAGCCATCACACATAATTCCCATAGTTTGCCAATTAATGATGATTTTCTAGAGGAGTCACTTATGTTGATAGAAGCCGCTCCTTGGTATGCTCATATTGCTAACTATTTAGTTACCGAAGAAGTTCCAAGTGAGTGGAAAACACAAGATAAGAAGCAGTTATTTGCAAAAATTCATGCCTACTATTGGGAAGAGCCATTTCTATTCAAATATTGTGCGGATCAAATAATATGGAAGTGCGTCCCTGAGCAAGAGCAACAGGGGATCCTTAGTCATTGCCACGAAAGCGCATGTGGAAACCACTTTGCTTCTAAGAAGACAACTATGAAGGTGTTGCAATCGGGTTTTTGTTGGCCATCACTTTTCAAAGATGCCCTCACCATGTGTAGAAGCTATGACAGATGCTAGAGGCTTGGGAAATTAACATGTAAGAACATGATGCCTTTGAACCCCATTTTAATAGTTGATCTTTTTTATGTATGAGGCATTAACTTCATGAGACCTTTTTCTATGTCCTTTGGCTATTCCTACATCTTGGTGGGAGTGGATTACGTTTCTAAATGGGTTGAAGCAATCCCGTGCAAGCGAAATGATCATAGAGTTGTTCTCAAATTCCTCAAAGAAAACATCTTCTCTAGATTTGGAGTACCCAAAGCCATAATCAGTGATGGGGTTACTCATTTTTGTAACAAGTTGTTCAAAATTCTCTTAGCCAAGTACGGGGTGAAGCATAAAGTAGCTACACCTTACCACCCTCAGACTTCTGGGCAAGTTGAGTTAGCCAACCTGGAGATCAAGAACATACTGATGAAAGTGGTGAATACGAGCATAAGAGATTGGTCTGTTGAGCTTCATGATTCACTATAGGCTTATAGGACAATTTACAAGACCATTCTTGGAATGTCTCCCTATCTCCTAGTCTGTGGCAAAGAGTGCCATCTCCCCGTTGAAGTGCAATACAAAGCTTGGTGGGCAATCAAGACACTCAACATGGACTTGAACAAAGCTGACATGAAGAGATTTCTAGACCTTAATTAGATGGAGGAATTGAGAAATGACACCTATATCAATTCAAACATTGCAAAACAAAGATTGAAAAGGTGGCATGATCAGTTAGTCTCCCGTAAAAAATTCCAAAAAGGACAAAGAGTCTTGTTTTATGACTCTAAGCTCCACATCTTCCCAAAAAAGTTGAAGTCAAGGTGGATAGGTCCGTTTACTGTCCAACAAGTGTATTCAAATGGAGTAGTAGAGCTACTCAACAGTACTAGGAGTTTCAAAATCAATGGCCAACGTCTCAAGCCATTCCTACAGCCATTTTCTTGAGATAATGAGGAAATCAACCTCCTTGAACCACATCAAGCCTAAAAAGACAAATGGTTAGATGGGCTTAGTCTATCGGAAGACACTAAGTCCATAATTTTTTTGTTTTAATATTAATTTCAAGTTTTATTGATTTAGTATATGTTTTAAATTGAAATTTCTTGCTTTAATTTTATCTTATTGTGACTTAATTTAATTTTTGATGATCAAATGTAGGGGAATTCCAAAACAGAGGAAAAACAGAGCATTTAGCAGGGCATGTGAAAATTTGGCAACCCCAAATCCCACTTGCGAAAATTTCGCAACAACATATATGACTTGTGAAAATTTTCGTAGCTCCAAGTCTTTCTTACGAAAATTTAGCAACTAAAATGCCACTTGCGAAAATTTCACAACACCAAATGCCACTTGCGAAAATTTTGCAACACCACAAATCCACTTGCAAATTTTTTCGCAACCCCATAAGTGTCTTGCGAAAATTTCGCAACTCAACGTCTACCTTGTGAAAATTTTCGCAAGGGCTGCCAATAATTCGCAAGACCGTTTTGCCTAGTGAAATCCATGCGAAATTTGCCTTGCGAATTCCAATAGCCTCTTAGTGAAAAGTTGACGGTCAGTGGGAAGCCAACGGTCAATAGGAAAGTCAAAAGTCTTTTAAAAATTCTATTTAAAGACCTCTAAAGCCTCTGTTTATTTCACACGACCCATTCTCTATTGCAAAAAGCTCAGCGCCACCTTGCGAAGCAGTTGTCTCTCCATTCCATGCCTCGCGGCCACCAATTTGAAGAAGAGACCTCCACCTCTAGCCCAATTTCAGCCATGGCATGCATCAGAGGAGGCCATACAGACCCGTTAGCATCTCGCGAGGCTCATCCAAGCGCCTCCGCTCCTCAGGATTCATCTTAGGCCTCTCAAGCCCCGACTGTTCCATCTTCTGAGGGTGAGGTACCCTCTAGCCCTCCTCAACATCGATATTTAACATGGAGACCACCAACTTCTTCGCCCCCTGAGCCATCAGTACATTGCATTCCACCAAGGAGAGCCAGGACCTCAGGCCTTAGAGAGACGTCTAGGCATTCACAGCCTGAACCACAGGCCCCAACGAATTCTCAGCATCCTTCTGGCATTGCTCTGGAAGCTATTATCAAGAGGCCTATGGTTACCGCACTACCCATTGAGGGCAATTCAGATTGTAGAGCTAGACCATTTCATTCTGAGCTCTATTTCGATATTGAGGCCATGCGACAACAACCATAGCTTCGGGATTCATTTGGACTGCTCCAGAGGTACCATCTCGAGCGCCTTATGACTCCCAGGGAGTTTTTCTACCCTAAAGTGGCGATGAACTTCTATCAGTTCATGACTACTCAGGGTGCCCAGAGTCCCATCGCCATTCATTTCAGCATTGACGGGCGCTAGGGTATCTTAGAGGCTAGGCACATTGCTGAGGCTCTCCATATTCCATTCCAGCCAGAGGATCCAGCACACTTCAGGCAATGGTCCCCTATATCTCAGCGAGACATGGTCTACATCTTATCAAGAGGGATTTCTGGAGATTCATTCATTCTATGTAAGGAGCTTTCATCTGGGATGCTCCTAGTAGATGTATTGTTGCGGTCCAACATTTTCCCTTTTCAGTATCTAGTGCAGAGGCGAGAAGCCTTCCTAGATGCGTTATTCAGGATATCTGAGGGCTTCTATTTTGGGCCACATCACCTGATTATGGTCGCTCTCCTATACTTTGAGGATAAAGTTCACAGAAAGAAGCTACAGCGAGCCGACACGATCCCATTGCTGTTTTCGAGGTTGCTCTGCCATATATTGGAGCATATGGGCTATCTTACTGAGCCCCACCTTGAGCGCCGCCACCATTGCCGAGAGTATTTCACTCTCAACCAATGGACACAGTTGGCAGGTAAGAATCTAATGGAGTCAGCACCTGAAGCAGCCCCACCCAGGCTAGCATCTCCAATGCCAACATAGGTTGAGTAGGCACAGTAGGACGAGAGTCCCATAGAGTCTGTTCCACCCACCCCTGCTATACCATCTATGCCTTAGGCCACCTCTACTGATCCTCCTACTACACCTCCTATTCCACCAGCTGCACCTTCTACATCGGAGGACTTTATCACCGTATCTGGCTCGGAGTTTCATGCCATGGTCCTGTTGTTTAGGACACTAATCGCTACGCTCAATGCTCTATTCCGGTAGATGGCAGACATACGTGCTTAGTAGGACCAGCATACTGATATCCTTCGTTAGATTCAGTAGCATCTAGGACTGCCACCACCTCAAACTGACATTCCTGGACCATTAGAGCCCATAGCTCCAACCGAGGAGACGACTCCAGCTCAGGAGTCCCACAGAGTCGATGTCTTGCCCCATGCCACTCACGAGCCATCATCTCCACCAGAGAACCTCGCTTCTTGATCATTTCTTTATTTTGTATCTACTTAGTATATTAGTAGACCTTATTACTTGTGTTGATATTTTATATTCTGGGATTGGATGTATTACATGATCATATCTCATTGTACTTTCTTAGAGTGATATATACATATCATTTTTGTTTAGACTTGGCAATTTTTCTATCTCCCTTACTCATTAATCTTTTGTTTTTTTGAATCACGTGGTTTCTCCTATACGAATCAAACTCCATGTCACTTAGGAGGTACCACTTCCTCCTTATATTTTCAATCGATCTTGACACATTGAGGACAACGTTGATCTTGGTTGAGGGGAGAGTAAAGGAAGGAAGTTTTGTTAATAATGCTAAGTTATTTTGTTAAAATAGTACTTTTTGCTTAATTTTAAAATTTTTGCTTAATTTTAAAAGTTTTTACTTTACTCTCCATGGTTATTAAGGAAAAATTCTCAAAATGAAATGGGAGAAATTGAATTCTTATCTTTTTACTTGAATATTAGAGTCGTATTATGCTTATTGAGGTTGATGAATTATTGAAACTCTTATTGAATTCAACCTTATTTTCTTCCACTTTAATCTTACCACACACTGTGCACTAAATTAGGTTCCATTTATAAGATGAAAAACTATCTCACCTCCTGAACTTAGGAAAATTTAGACTTGGTACCTTTGACCTCGTTTTAATAGTGTTGGGACACCTTATAAAAGGCCAATGAGCCTTTGAAAAAAAGAGAAAAAGAACAAAGTGTTTAGCTTGCCTTGAAACCCAAGCAAGGCTCGAGAGGTATATGATGAAAATCTTTAAAACCCGGTGCCCTAAGCCTTGATTGGTTGGCAATCACCGACCTCAATGCTCGTTACAAGGGTGAATAGGTGGAGTTTAACATATTGTAGGTGCTTGGGTATTAAATTCCAATCTCAAAAGTCTGGGGTAAAATCCGAGGAGTTAGTGGTCGAAAGATCCTTAAAGCTTGATGCCCTAAACCTTGATTGATTGGGAGTCATCGATGGATCCCCATTACATGGACACTTTAGAAAACAATACCTTAAGCATTGCACGCCTACAAGAAAAAAAATTGTGAAATAAAAAAGGTGTGTTCTTAGCCTATTGGAAGTGGTTAGTTTGCTAAAGTTTGAGAAAGACCTAGGTTGGGGGGAGAGATTAGTTCAGAGTACTATATTTGGAAACTAATAAGCTTAACACATAAATTGTTGTGGAAGAGTAATGATTGAGCCTAGGAGAGTAGAAATCCTCTCATTACTTAAATTTGCATAATGCCTACTCTTTATGAATTATGATCAGGTAAGATTTTTGATATCCTCTTGTTGAAGGATGGGTTTTGCTTCTTTAACATTCCATGTGAGAGTATGCTTTACACTCATGCCACTTATGATTTTTTTGGAGTGATCAACATGATTTTGTAAATTATTTTACTGTTTATATTTTTGTTTTTCTCCCCTTCATTGCTAAGGGACTAACAATATGTCGGTTGGGGGGAGTGATTACTACTCAAAAAGTGCTTTTTTTAGCTTGTTATAAACTCTTTTAAACACTTTTGAGTAGTATTTATTACCTTTTAACTCAATTGGCATATTAAGGACCCTTGCAAGTGTTACTAATCAGTTTTTGGCAAGTTTTGATGTTTTTGATAGCTTTTTGATCATTAAAACAAGCCAAGAATGAGGGAGAACTTGGTATAATCCATGGCAAAGCAAGATTGAAGCTAAATTACATGAAGAATCCAAGTTTTGGAGAATCGAAGCCTTTGCCAAATCAATCAAGTATGTAAGGAAGAGAATCAGAGAAGGAATCTAAAACTGAAGAATTTCACAACCACTTGCGAAATTTTCGCAACTCCTTTTCAGCATTGCGAGATTTTCGCAAGTCCATCTACCCCTTACGAAATTTTCACAACTCCATTTCAGACTTGCGAAATCTTCATGTAATCTTCAGATATTTTTGCACCGACTCCGTTAGATTTTTACCTCAAGATATTTTGTGTAATTATCTATTCTCTCCTTGTAATCAACTAAAGATCTTTTAAGATATCTAATTGAGGGGTTGAAAATATCTCTCTCTATATATATCTTAAGATATCTCTTTTTGTAATATCTATCTTAGAATCTCGAAAGACATTCTTGGGGAACACTTGTACATTTTTTAGTAAGAAATATACAGAGCTTTGCTCTGCCTTACCTACTCACTTTGATTGTATTTTTCTTTATAGCCAAACAATCTCTGAGGATGTTTTCTCTGAGGATGAGTGGCTAGACTTTTTTTTTCTTGGACTGAAGGAAGCTAGGTAAGGGACCCAGATACAAAAGTGGGAGTTTTCCTTGTTTCAGTTTTTAATGAAGAGGAAGTTGTGGCCCGGTAATGGTTTTTATATTTTTAGTTAACTTAAAATCCCTTATAATCACCTGGGCCAACACTTGGTAAGCTTTTCGGACTCAATCCATTGAGATCCATTAGTTATCTCTTGCGAGCCTCTGGGAGGTGGTTTAAAGGTAGGATTACCTAGAATAGCCAACACTTGGTAAGCTTTTGGACTCCCTGGAGACATCCATTAGTTATCTCTTGCGAACTTTTGAAGGGTAATCCAAGGTTAAGGATCACCTTGAATGGTAAATACTAGGTGAGAGGTATGAGCCATTGCAAGATGCATCAGTGAGAGGGATTTAGCATTGAAACCATTAATGGGAAGCAACTGTAACACACCGATTGGGAGGATAACTATAGGTTAAATCCCCAATGCGAGGAAAAGATCTGGAATCTCCCATTTTGTATAAGGAACCTGAACCTAGTGACCTGAAACTCCAAGAATTCTTTTTTTCATAATTAATATCAGTTACTATTTTTGGTTAGCTTAAAACCAAACCTTTTTTAGCCATCATTATGTTTTCTTTTAAAGCTAACTCAGAAAAGAAAAAACACCAATCTAGTTCTTTAAACTAATATCATGTGTGAAATGAAAACCCATCCCTGTGGATGATCCTAACCACTATGCTACCCTAGTATATGGTGAATTAGGTTTATAAATTTTGTTGATAACTCCCGTTTGAGGACTGAATCAAATGAACTCATGAAGTCTCATCCGCAATTTATTTCCTTAGGGATCTTTAGGAAGTAATTAAAGGTTGTTCCCTACTCCGAAACGAACTTTGGAACCCTAGGTACATGTTTAAGGTCATTTGGTACATCGGTAAGAAATTTTGATACATCCAATCCTCAGGCTATCGAGACCCCTCTCTATCTTCCCATGGTCCACATTATCCTTTGAGGACCCTTAGGTAGTGATTGGAGGTCATTCTCCACCTTTAACTTGGTAGATCTTTACAAAATTTGGTACATTCTTTAAAATATTTGGTACATACAATCCTTGAGCTATTGAAACCTCTATCTTATTACCTATGGTTCGTTTATTACTTTAGGGATCTTTGGGAAGTGATTGGAGGTCGTGCCCTACTCCAAAACAGACTTTGGAACCCTAGGTACATCATCGAGAAAAGTTGATACATCCAATCCTTGAGCTAACGGGATACCTATCTCTCTTCCTATGGTCTATTTCTTCATTTGGAGACCCTCAGGAAGTGATTGGAGGTCAATCCCCACCTTAGAACGGATTTTGGCAACCTTGGTACATCATTTACAAAATTTGGTACATCACTCACAAAATTTGGTATATCCTTAAAAAAGTTTGGTACATCCAATCCTTGAGCTATTGAAACCCCTATCTTATTACCCATAGTCTGTTCATTCCTTTAGGGATATTTGGAAAGTGATTGGAGGTAGTTTTCTACTCTAAAACAGACTTTGGAACCCTAGGTACATCCTTAAGAAAATTTGATACATCCAATCCTTGAGCTAACGGGACACCTATCTTCCTTCCCGTGGTCCATTTATTTCTTTGTACAACCTTAGGAAGTGGTTGGAGGTCGTTCTCCACTTTGGAATGGACTTTGGTCTTCTTGGCACATCAATTACAAAATTTGGTAAATATATAATTTGGTACATCCTTAAAAAAATTTGGTACATCCAATTCTTGAGCTATCA
Organism: Vitis vinifera; assembly: GCF_030704535.1. Lineage (NCBI taxonomy): Eukaryota > Viridiplantae > Streptophyta > Magnoliopsida > Vitales > Vitaceae > Vitis > Vitis vinifera. Next base: position 21,334,448 of record NC_081823.1, on the reverse strand, counting down.
AAACCTCTATCTTATTACCCATGGTCCGTTTATTCCTTTAGGAATCTTTGGAAAGTGATTGGAGGTTGTTCCCTACTTCGAAACAAACCTTAGAACCCTAGGTACATCCTTGAGAAAATTTGATACATCCAATTCTTGAGCTAACGAGACACCTATCTTTCTTCCTTTGGAATCCCTTGGGAAGTGATTGGAGGTTGTTCCCCACCTCAGATCGGACTTTCGCAACCTTGGTACATCATTTACAAAATTTGGTACATCCTATACAAAATTTGGTACATCCTTAAAAAAATTTGGTATATCCAATCCTTAGATTACCAGGACCCCTATTTTATTACCCATGGTTCGTTCATTCCTTTAGGGATCTTTGGAAAGTTATTGGAGGTCGTTCCCTACTTCGAAACAGACTTTGAAACCCTAGGTACATCCTTAAGAAAATTTGATACATCCAATCCTTGAGCTAATGTGTAGACCCTCAATTTTGTCCCTTTAACACATGTCTTTAAGTTCGTTTTTAGTGCTCCACAGTAGTTCCTTGGTGGCCCAGTACTACTCACCACTTACCTTTTTCTGAGTCACCTTGAAGACTTTGGTTGAGGGATTATTTGATCCTTTATTGTGACCCTTGGCAGCCCTAACTTAGACTTAGGCTTTTCTTGTTTTTTTTTAGGATAGCTTTTAGATACACTTGGCCCACTAGGCACCACCCTAGGCCCACTTAGTCTCATCATAGGCCCGTTTAGGTATACTAGGTCTATTAAGATTTTTTTAGCGTGACTTATATGACTTGCGTGTTTGCATGGCTCATAGGGCCCATTTTTTGTTATTTTGTTTATTTTCATTTTATTTTATTTTATTTTCCTCTTTATATTATTTTCCTTAACTTATTTATTTATTTATTATTTTTACCATTTTCTAATTTATTTACTTATTTATCTATTCATGCAATTATTTAACTTCTAAAATTTCATGTTTTTGCAAGGAAACTTACCATTGGAGTTTAAGGAAAGTGGGACTCTCCTTGATCGTTTGGAGGAGAATTTAAAGTTGGGAAGATTGCTTTTGAATAGGAAGATTTAAAAAAAGGATAAGGAGAAAAGAAGAGGGAATATAGGAGATTTGGCCTTTTTTAGGGAGATGGAGGTTTTAGGGAAAAGGCGTATATATACGTGAGAGAGGAAGGGAAAAAGGGGAGAGAGCTTTTTTTTTTTATTGAGGAAGGAGATCCTTTTTGGAGCAGCACGCATTGGAGGATTTTTGGGGGAGAAGAACAGAGGAAACGGAGAAGAGCAATTGCAACCAAGGCTATCCAGGTATGCTTCTTGTTACTCTTAGAATTCTTATTCATACTCGATTTTTCTGTGTGTTCGATTCCTGAATATTTAATTGTCGTGTTGATTTTTTGTGTGGACGAAAAGGGCCACAATTTGCTTTGTTGAGATTGGTTACTTGCCTGTTTGCCTTGTTTTGATTTTGGATGTCATTAATGTCTTCGGAAGCATATAACTCCATGCCTGTTCCCACTAACCTGAGCCTATTGAAAAATCATGAGATGTGGTTTTATTTTCTTTTAATCTCTCATGTCTGTTTTCCCATTGTTTCCTCTACTCTCTACCATATCTGTTTTGCCTTTTCTTCCTACCCATCACACGGCCATCAGCTTTTCATATGGGGGTGACTCTAAAGCATGGGCATACAGTCATGAGTTTCAGTAAAGAGGTCAAACGCTTCAAAATTCTGGAACTACTATCACAATATAAGACCCAGAGGAGATTCTTCCGAATAATCATGTCCAAGTGGCTTGTCAGTCGTCTATGCACTTGTTAAGGTTGGTGGCAGTCATGTAAATTTGTGGATTCATATGGAGATCAGAGATATGGCTTCTCGGAATTCCACCAGTTCAGGGTATATACATTGAGGGCAAATTGAGGAGCACGAGAGTTGTTTGAAGAAATGCCAATGACAAGGAATGTTGGTTTTCCAGACTGCAATGATAAACGTGTATGGGAAAGAAAGGGATTTTGTGGAGGAGTTGAGTTTATTTTCCGGATGCTTGTTTCGGCTGATGAGGTCCAGCTAAATGCGGCGACAATAATATGTATTAAGTGCGAGAATGAAGAGAAGAGCAGATATGTTGTTTGTGGTTAACCCGGTTGGAACAGGATACAGCCTCATGGAGGATACAAAGTTGTTGGTGAAGACTGATGTAGAGGCTGTAGTTGATTTGGCAACATTGTTGAAGGAGATTTTCAACGAGGAATGAGAGCCTCCAGCAGAGTCCTCTGTACACAGTGGCAGAGTCTTATAGAGGAAAATTTGTCGTCACTCTTGGATTAGCAGCTCCGGAATGTCATCTTGGATGCATTATTACGAATCACTAACTCCTCCAGTTCTGATTATAAGCTGCTTCAAATAATAATTCAGAGGAGTTTACTTGTATCTGTTGACATAGTATATGCCCTGCACCCTAATTACAGGGACAACCATGAACTCCTGGTTGGATTTAAGAGTGCTTATTGAGTTTAGTGTTAGGCAAAGAATGCACTGGATCAAATGGACTGGGTTGAAAAGATAATTGGAGCAATAGCTACTTTTGTTGAGTTCCCTTACAACCTTGAAGACCATGCATCATCCACCTGGTTTGCTGCTGTTTCTTTCTTGTAGGTTTGTTTTCCCCAGTTGGTATTAGCCTTCCTTTCAAGTTCCATCAATTCTAAGTCTTGAGATCTGCCATCCTTTGACAGTCCAGATGTGCAAAGCATCATGAAGTGCATTCGTTTCCGTGCCTTTCATCATGATGGGTTTGAAATGCTCTTCTCATTTTCAGCAATTATGCAGCATGCTACAGTCTTCTCTGCTCGGGCTTTATTCCAATCGACAGTGAAGTAGCAATGGGCAAGATGGTACTTCTACGATGAAAGTTGAGGTAAAGGTGCAGGCTCCAAAGCTCTGTCATACGTATCTTAACTGCTTTAAAACTGGTATGCCTCAGAATGTTGCTAATACACAGAACAGCAATGACAAATATTTAGAAAGATTTAAATTGTTTCTGTTGGAAGCTACTGAATTTTACCAAGACTTGATCAAGAAAATAAAGATGTAATGGGCGTCCAGAGGAGCACTGTTCTATAGAAAGTCTGAGATCTATAATTCTGTTCTACCAATAAAAATGCAAGATTTTTGTTTTTGTTTGTCTTGGGGATCTTGCTAGATGCAGAGAGCTTTATGAAAAACCTGATGTTCAGAGTCGCAATTGGCCAGTTGCTTCTACCTATTACTGAGAAGCAACAATGATTTGGCCAGATAGTGGAAACCCCCAAAATCAGTTGTTGGTATTGGCAATATGAGTTGGTGATGAGTTCCTTGCTCTGTACCACTGTGTAAGAAGTTTAGTTGTTAAAGAACCTTTCCCCGATTCCTGGGAGAACCTCTATTTACTGCTTGAAAAGAACAGGTTATCTAATCCACAGGCAGAGTTTGAGGATACTGAGGGTATATGGATTGGGCTTCACAGAAGGGAATTATTTACATTGATGGCTCTGGACCAACATATGCTACTGCCACTACTTGCAGCTGGAGCAGGAATTACCTTAGTTGATTCAGTAGTAATGCCTGGACCTAGCACGTAGCAGCATCAAAGAACAGCCAGGACCCACCAATGGGTTTTGCATTGATAAGATCTTCAGGTCATGATACTTCAAAGTGTCCTATGGACTTTCGTGTTTTGGAAATGTGGCCATTGCAGCTTGTTATGCCCAGCTGTACATGAATTAAAGCGTGTGCTAGTCATTGATTTTGATGTTCATCATGGGGATGGAACAAATGATGATTCTATGATGGCTCAAATATATTCTTCCTTTCCACTTATCAAGATGGAAGCTACTCTGGTACTAGTAAAATTGACGAGGTAAGGTCATGACAGTGGCGAAGGTTGACGACACTAATTATTAAATGAGATGTGCAGTGAAAAAGGTAACAATGGGGATGGTGATCTTTGTCATGATAAGGGTTTTGAAGGTCACAATTCATGCTTCGAATGCTTAGAAGTATGTGATAATTTTGAAGTGAATCAGAAGTCATTGCCAAGGAGAGCGTGAAGGCTTTGAAGTTACTGGCAGTACAGAGGATTTTCATAACCTTGTTATGGAAAATCTGCTCATAAGGGACATAGGACGGTTCAATCAGTTTTGACTTCCTTTACAGCTACCAGAAAATTGCTTTACAGTTAATAGGGCTCATGCTTCATCGGTAGAGACTGATGATTGGAATTCAAAGCAAGACGAATGAGGGGAATTCTGGAGACGTTTGCTGGCCATCAGACTGTTGGGAATCTTATCATATTTGCTCTCTTGAAAGACAGAACTGAAGGGAAAGAACTTTTGTTATCTGAAACTAGTTTGAATGTGAGAAGAGAGGAAAATAATGATGCAGATACAAGTGGCCAAATGTCTTTAAAATGCACTGTGAAAGATTCAGAAACAAAGGAAAATGCATTACACCAGGTTGCCAATTCAATTTCTTGTCCAAGATTCATTTTTAACTCTGGATGTCAAGATCAAGTTTCTGTGGAGGTGGATAACTAGAAGTCTAAGGCATCAGTGTTTACTTCGGGAATTGCTGCTATTGGAAGTTCATTATCTTTTCTAGGCAGTCAGTTGGGAGATAGTTTGCTTGTGCAATTTACTTCCATACCGTCTTCTAGTGTGGAGAAAAGGGTTGGAGATATTGAAGGTGATGTGCCTTCAGCAAAGCGATCGCGCAGGTCCTCTTCTGATGCTTTGCAAGATATGGTCAATGGTGATAAGCTGCCATTGTATGGTTCGGCTCCAAATAGCACAGAAACATCACAGAAGACATTTTCATTTTCAGTGAACGATTCACTCATCGATGTTGGTCCGTTGAAAGACTTCGCCTATGGTCTTCGAATTAATGCTGACCTAAAAGCAACTGGCATTGTTAAACAAAGTAATTTTGAACTGATGCGTTGTTCGGGTCATGGAAAGAATGGTGCTCTCTGTATTCTGCAGCAATCAATTCGTCCAGAAATGATCACTGAGGTTGAACTTCCTGGTTGCGAAAGAATTTGGACAGTTTATCACAAAAACACACGTGGTCATAATGCTGATTCTACCAAGATGATTACTAAGGATGATGAGTATTGTGCATACTTGATTATAAGCCCAGAATCTAGAACGATGGTACTAGAAACAGTTGAACTTCTCGGTGAAAATGACTTTGCTCTGTCTGTGGCAATGGATCTAGTTGCAAGTGTTTCTACCATAGAACAGACTTCTAAGGCCGCTTCTGTTAGTGTCATGCGTAAATTTCTGTATAAAATATCCGGGCAGAAATCAGCAATAATGGGCATTTTGAAAATGCTGAGATCGCTAGAATGCGCTGTTTAGTAGCACTTGGTAAACTGGTCAAACAAGGATCAGAGCACTGCCTTAGATCTGAAAATGGAATTCATCACCTTAGAAAAGCTCTTCACATGTTCCTTAAACAGTGTTTTGATAAGGAATCTTCTCGGTTATTCTTTACTATTCTCTCACAAAGGGGAAGATGCTCATAATGCTAATAGGTGCTGTATTGTAGACCCCTCCCATTCTCTCAATAAAGAGAGTTCAAAATCAGCATTTGAGATCCTTGGTGCTAGAGCAGTTGTTTGTTTTGCCAGTGGCAGTGAGCAACCAGAAATTCTCTTTCCCCACATGCAGATACTGGTGCATGAGTAGACCAGAGGCAATACCACAGCTACAGAAGTGGTTACATAGAGAGTCTTGGAACCATAATGCGCATTACTTGTTGATATTTAATTTTCTACAGAAGGCACATGAAGAGAGATCTCTAAGACATTTTCGTACAGTAATTGAGCAGCTAAATTTTATGGTTATTCCCAATCACTTATATTTAAAGAAGGATACATGTTGCCAATACCGAAAATTCCAGCTGCTACTTTGTGCTTCGGAAATCAGTTTGCAAGGTGGTGATTATCTTAGCTGTGTCAACCATGCTAAAAATGCTTACTAGCACAAATGTTGAAGACATCCCGCCAAACTGCTTTGATCAATTCAACGTAGAAATGAAAAGAGAAACAGAAGAGTCAAGCTCACAGGAAGCACAGTTAGAGGACAAGCTTGTGAATATCTTTGAGGCTAATTCGGAAAAATAGGACACTACAAACAAATGCCATAACTGAAACTAGACCACAGGCTGAAGAGGTTGACAACATGAAGCTTGAAGAAACCTTATAATTGGTGTTTCAATTTCCAGCTAAGACATGTGAGAATACAAACAAGGAGATGAGTGGGGTTTTCTCAAGATGCCTTGTCATGCAACAGAATCGATAGCAAGAAAGTTTCACGCGAAGAAGTTGCTGAATCTTACTGACTGAAGCATTAGTTGAGGCATGGGTTAACAGTGAAGCCAGAACTGAACCAGAAGCTCGTCTAAGAGAAGCTGAGGAATGTGAAGCCACACTGGTTCAGGCCATTTGAAGAACTGAGACAAACGCTAAACAGAGCAACAGGCTGTGTTTAGAGAGGATTGGTTCTGTAGAGACGTTGAGGATCTTTAAAAGCGTTATTAAGCTGGTGAACGTCAACGTAAAGAGTCGATCACTTAAGTTCCTGAATCTTCTAGGCCTCTTTTAAGGCAGATTGAAGTTATGCAGGAGACAACAGCCAGAAGAGCAGAAGCTTGTGCTACTGCTGAAAGATCTCTGAACTCTCGACTATAGGAGGCGGAGGCTAAAACCGTGACTGCTGAGAAAAACAAGAGATCTGTAAATGAACGCTTGTTGCAAACCTTATCCAGAGCAAATGTCCTTGAAGCATACATTTCATGTCTTAGAGCAGAACAGACATAGCTGAGTAGGTCTTTAGAAAAGCAGAGACAGAGAGTAGCTGAAAAATGGCAGAGGGCATCAGTACTTCAGAATTTCGGATTGGACTCCTTCAGAACAAAGTCTTTGCTGGAACTCAAAGTGGTTGAAGTCAAGATACTGTCGTTATTATTGACATCAGCAAGTGAGAAGCTGGAGGTGAAACAACCATTTGTAGATTGAAACACTGCATTAGACTTCAGTTTTGTCCATGTAAATAGTTAAAAGAAGCAAGCCAAGCAAACACCACTGGTAATAAGATCTCAGAATATGAGTCTTTCGAGCTACACCTTGAGATATCTCACAGAGCTAGAGGCGCCAAGAAAGTGATCTTTAGTAGATCCTCACTGACATCAAGACAATTTTAATGGCCACATCAATAATACCAAATAGAAACGAAAGTCTACTTCAAACACAGCAGTATTCCAATTCAGAAACTGAAGCCTTTGCTACAGCTACATCTTTGAACAATAGAGAGCCACGAAAAGTGCTAAAGGAGGGCAGAATGTATTTTGGGATTCAACATCAGCAAGACAGTCTCAAACCTTATTCCCAAGCTCCACTCAATCATGGCAACCTTGCTACACACACCTTCCCCTCTATTTACTTCTTTGATTGGGAACTTACTGTTTTAAATTGAATTTCAAAACCATTGTTCAACTAATCATTCTCAACTTTGAAAAATTCATCTTTAGACCTTCTCTAGGCAATAAAATCTAGATTTCAACACCCTTTTGCTGCCATTTTCCTTCCGGCATGCATTTTCATCATTTTCAACTATTTTCATGATTTTCTCGATTTTCTACAAGCATGAATAAACTTCATAATTCCAAATCATGGAATTTATGGAATCAACTCATGCGAAATTAATTAGGGCTTTGGTGGGGGCCCGACATTCATAACACTCACTTTAATACTGTTTGCTTGATATGATGATTTTTGATTCTTCTTGATGAAATACTTGAATTCACTTTATATCTATTGTTGAGATACCCCTGTTCCCATAGACGTGTGGATGCCCGCTAATCAGGTACGCTCTCTTTACCTCCCAACTCTAAAATTCTATGAATATGTATGTTATCATGAACCATGACCATGTTTGATGTCATAATTGATTGTCTTGATGCTTGTTTGATCATCTTTGATAAAATACATATAATGTGTCACATTTCCAAACTAATCTCTCATGTTTTATGATAGCGCTTGAGAAGCCGTTCAGGTACGCACTTCGACTCTCTCTTATGGTTGGTTTTCTTGTTAGGCATGCAATATTTGAAATCACCTAGCCTACTTAGGTACTTATAATTAACTGATTAATGGCCACACTTCCCTTAACTTTGTCAGTAGAGACCTTTATAGGGCTTAGAGGGGTGCTACCTCTTAGAGGTACCTTCCCAATAAGTAACCTGATCCCCGGACCTAGACTCAGGTTTCCCAAAGACATGCTTTTTCCAAAACTATGGAGTCATTTTTTAGGGTTTTTCTTTCTTGTTTTATTTTCCCTTTAAAATAAAAATAAAATAGGTGGCGACTCCAACTATTTCCAAAAACTAATTTTTCACTAATAAAAAAGCGAGTCTCGCCAATCGAGTGGGGACGCACGTGAAAAATGCGGGTCCACATAATGGGACACCTATCTTCCTTACCATGGCCCATTTATTCCTTTGGACAACCTTAGGAAGTGATTGAAGGTCGTTTCTCACTTTGGAATGAACTTTAGCCCCCTTGGTACATCATTTACAAAATTTGGTACGTTCTTCACAAAATTTGGTACATCTAATTTTTGAGCTATCGAAACCTCTATCTTATTTCCCATGGTCCATTTATTCCTTTAGGGATCTTTGGGAAGTGATTGGAGGACGTTCCCTACTCTAAAATGGACTTTGGAACCCTAGGTACATCCTTAAGAAAATTTGATATATCCAATCCTTGAGCTAATGGGACACCTATCTCCCTTTCCATGGTCCATTTCTTAATTTGGAGACCTTCGAGGAGTGATTGGAGGTTGTTCCCCACTTCGGAACGGACTTGGGCAACCTTGGTATATTGTTTACAAAATTTGGTACATTCTTTAAAAAATTTGGTATTTTTGTAAAAAAAAAATTGGTACATCTAATCCTTGAGCTACTGGGACCACTATCTTATTACCCATGCTTTGTTTATTCCTTTAGGGATCTTTGGAAAGTGATTGGAGGTCGTTCCATACTCCGAAATGGACTTTGGAACCCTAGGTATATCTTTGAGAAAATTTTATACATCCAAACCTTGAGCTAAAAGGACACCTATCTCCCTTCCCATGGTCCATTTCTTCATTTGGAAACCCTCGAGAAGTGACTGGAGGTCGTTCTTCACCTTAGAAAGGACTTTGGTAGCCTTGGTACATCTTTTACAAAATTTGGTACATCATTTACAAAATTTGGTACATCCTTAAAAAAATTTGGTACATCCAATCCTTGAACTACTAGGACCCCTATCTTATTACCCATGGTCCATTCATTCCTTTAGGGATCTTTGGAAAGTGATTGGCGGTAATTCCTTACTCGGACACAGACTTTGGAACCCTAGGTA